>NW_024429221.1:0-600000 GCF_017639785.1 Mesocricetus auratus
TGCACCTGTGTGTGTGGGAAGTGTGTAGAGATGCTCCTTTATGTGTGAGAAGTGTGTAGACATGCTCCTGTGTGTGTGAGAAGTGTGTAGAGATGCTCCTGTATGGAGAATTGTGTAGAGATGCTCCTGTATGGAGAAGTGTGTAGAGATGCTCCTGAATGGAGATGTGTGTAGACATGCCCCTGTATGTGTGCGAAGTTTGTAGAGATGCTCCTGTATTAACAAGTGTGTAGACTTGCACCTGTATGTGTGAGAAGTGTGTAGAGATGCTCCTGTATGTGTGAGAAGTGTGTAGAGATGCTCCTGTATGGACAAGTGTGTAGAGATGCTCCTGTATGGAGAAGTGTGTAGTGATGCTCCTTATGGAGAAGTGTGTAGAGTTGCTCCTGTGTGTGTGAGAAGTGTGTAGAGATGCTCCTGTATGAAATGTGTAGAGATGCTCCTGTATGTGTGAGAAGGGTGTAGAGATGCTCCTGTATGTGTGAGAAGTGTGTAGAGATGCTCCTGTATGTAGAAGTGTGTAGACATGCTCCTGTATGTGTGAGAAGTGTGTAGAGATGCTCCTGTGTGTGTGCGAAGTGTGTAGAGATTCTCTTGTATGGAGAAGTGTGTAGAGACACTCCTGTGTGTGTGAGAAGTGTGTAGAGATGCTCCTATATGGAGAAGTGTGTAGAGATGCTCCTGTATGGAGAAGTGTGTAGAGACGTTCCTGTGTGTGTGGGAAGTGTGTAGAGATGCTCCTGTATGGAGAAGAGTGTAGAGATGCTCCTGTATGGAGAAGTATGTAGAGACGCTCCTGTGTGTGGGGGAAGTGTGTAGAGATGCTCCTATATGGAGAAATGTGTAGAGATTCTCTTGTATGGAGAAGTGTGTAGAGACGCTCCTGTGTGTGTGAGAAGTGTGTAGAGATGCTCCTATATGGAGAAGTGTGTAGAGATGCTCCTGTATGGAGAAGTGTGTAGAGACGCTCCTGTGTGTGTGGGAAGTGTGTAGAGATGATCCTATATGGAGAAGTGTGTAGACATGCTCCTGTATGTGTGAGAAGTGTGTAGAGATGCACCTATATGGAGAAGTGTGTAGACATGCTCCTGTATGTGTGAGAAGTGTGTAGACATGCTCCTGTATGTGAGAAGTGTGTAGAGATGTTTATGTACGTGTGAGAAATGTGTAGAGATGCTCCTGTATGGAGTAGTGTGTTGTTGAGATGCTCCTGTATGTGTGAGAATTGTGTAGAGATGTTTCTGTACGTGTGAGAAGTGTGTAGAAATGCTCCTGTATGGAGAAGTGTGTAGAGATGCTCCTGTATGTGTGTGAAGTGTGTAGAGATATTTCTGTACGTGTGAGAAGTGTGGATATGCTCAAGTATAGAGAATTGTGTAGAGATGCTCCTGTATGGAGAAGTGTGTAGAGATGCTCCTGTATGGATAAGTGTGTAGATATGCTCCTGTGTTTGTGAGAAGTGTGTAGAGATGCTCCTGTATAGAGAAGTATGTAGAGATGCCCCTGAGTGTGTGTGAGAAGTGAGTAGAGATGCTCCTGTATAGAGAAGGGTGTAGACATGCTCCTTACGTGTGAGAAGTGTGTAGAGATGCTCCTGTATGGAGAAGTGTGTAGAGATGTCTGTATGTGTGAGAAGTGAGTAGAGATGCGCCTGTATGTGTGGGAAGTGTGTAGAGATTATCCTGTGTGTGTGAGAAGTGTGTAGAGATGCTCCTGTATGAAGTGTGTAGAGATGCTCCTGTATATGTGAGAAGTGTGTAGGGATGCTCCTGTGTGTGTGAGAAGTGTGTAGAGTGTTTCTGTATGGAGAAGTGTGTAGAGATGCACCTGTGTGTGTGAGAAGTGTGTAGAGATGCTCCTATATGGAGAAGTGTGTAGACATGCTCCTGTATGTGTGAGAAGTGTGTAGTGATGCTCCAATATGGAGAAGTGTGTAGACATGCTCCTGTATGGAGACGTGTGTAGACATGCCCCTGTATGTGTGAGAAGTTTGTAGAGATGCTCCTGTATTAACAAGTGTGTAGACTTGCTCCTGTATGTGTGTGAAGTGTGTAGATATGCTCCTGTTTGTGTGAGAAGTGTGTAGAGATGCTCCTGTATGTGTGAGAAATGTGTAGAGATGCTCCTTTATGTGTGAGAAGTGTGTAGGCTTGCTCCTGTATGTGTGAGAAGTTTGTAGAGATGCTCCTGTATGGAGAAGTGTGTAGAGATGCTCCTGTATGGAGAAGTGTGTAGAGATGCTCCTGTGTGTGTTGGAAGTGTGTAGAGATGCTCCTGTATGGAGACATGTGTAGACATGCCCCTGTATGTGTGAGAAGTTTGTAGAGATGCTCCTGTGTGAATAAGTGTGTAGACATACTCCTTTATGTGTGGGAAATGTGTAGAGATGCTCCTTTATGTGTGAGAAGTGTGTAGACATGCTCCTGTGTGTGTGAGAAGTGTGTAGAGATGCTCCTCTATGGAGAAGTGTGTAGAGATGCTCCTGTATGGAGAAGTGTGTAGAGATGCACCTGTGTGTGTGAGAAGTGTGTAGAGATGCTCCTGTATGGAGAAGTGTGTAGAGATGCTCCTGTATGGAGAAGTGTGTAGACATGCCCCTGTATGTGTGAGAAGTTTGTAGAGATGCTCCTGTATGTGTGAGAAGTGTGTAGAGATGCTCCTGTATGGACAAGTGTGTAGACGTTCTCCTGTTTGTGTGAGAAGTGTGTAGAGATGCTCCTGTATGTGTGGGAAATGTGTAGAGATGCTCCTATGTAGAAGTATGTAGACATGTTCCTGTATGGAGAAGTGTGTAAAGATGCTCCTGTGTGTATGAGAAGTGTGTAGAGATGCTCCTGTATGAAGTGTGTAGAGATGCTCCTGTGTGTGAGAAGTGTGTAAACATGCTCCTATGTGTGTGAAAAGTGTGTAGACATGCTCCTGTACATGTGAGAATTGTGTAGAGATGCTCCTGTGTGTGTGAGTAGTCTGTAGAGATGCTCCTGTATATGTGAGATGTGTGTAGAGATGCTCCTGTATGGAGAAGTGTGTAGAAATGCTCCTGTGTGTGTGAAAAGTGTGTAGAGATGCTCCTGTATGAAGTGTGTAGAGATGATCCTGTGTGTGTGAGAAGTGTGTAGAGATGCTCCTGTGTGTGTGAGAAGTGTGTAGAGATGCTCCTGTATGGAGAAGTGTGTAGAGATGCTCCTGTATGAAGTGTGTAGAGATGCTCCTGTGTGTGTGAGAAGTGTGTAGAGATGCTCCTGTATGTGTGAGAAGTGTGTAGACATGCACCTGTGTGTGTGGGAAGTGTGTAGAGATGCTCCTGTAGGTGTGGGAAGTGTGTAGAGATGATCCGGTGTGTGTGAGAAGTGTGTAGAGATGCTCCTGTATGGAGAATTGTGTAGAGATGCTCCTGTATGGAAAAGTGTGTAGAGATGCTCCTGTATATGTGAGATGTGTGTAGAGATGCTCCTGTATGGAGAAGTGTGTAGAAATGTTCCTGTGTGTGTGAAAAGTGTGTAGAGATGCTCCTGTATGAAGTGTGTAGAGATGATCCTGTGTGTGTGAGAAGTGTGTAGAGATGCTCCTGTGTGTGTGAGAAGTGTGTAGAGATGCTCCTGTATGTGTGAGAAGTGTGTAGACATGCACCTGTGTGTGTGGGAAGTGTGTAGAGATGCTCCTTTATGTGTGAGAAGTGTGTAGACATGCTCCTGTGTGTGTGAGAAGTGTGTAGAGATGCTCCTGTATGGAGAATTGTGTAGAGATGCTCCTGTATGGAAAAGTGTGTAGAGATGCTCCTGAATGGAGATGTGTGTAGACATGCCCCTGTATGTGTGCGAAGTTTGTAGAGATGCTCCTGTATTAACAAGTGTGTAGACTTGCACCTGTATGTGTGAGAAGTGTGTAGAGATGCTCCTGTATGTGTGAGAAGTGTGTAGAGATGCTCCTGTATGGACAAGTGTGTAGAGATGCTCCTGTATGGAGAAGTGTGTAGTGATGCTCCTTATGGAGAAGTGTGTAGAGTTGCTCCTGTGTGTGTGAGAAGTGTGTAGAGATGCTCCTGTATGAAATGTGTAGAGATGCTCCTGTATGTGTGAGAAGGGTGTAGAGATGCTCCTGTATGTGTGAGAAGTGTGTAGAGATGCTCCTGTATGTAGAAGTGTGTAGACATGCTCCTGTATGTGTGAGAAGTGTGTAGAGATGCTCCTGTGTGTGTGCGAAGTGTGTAGAGATTCTCTTGTATGGAGAAGTGTGTAGAGACACTCCTGTGTGTGTGAGAAGTGTGTAGAGATGCTCCTATATGGAGAAGTGTGTAGAGATGCTCCTGTATGGAGAAGTGTGTAGAGACGTTCCTGTGTGTGTGGGAAGTGTGTAGAGATGCTCCTGTATGGAGAAGTGTGTAGAGACGTTCCTGTGTGTGTGGGAAGTGTGTAGAGATGCTCCTGTATGGAGAAGAGTGTAGAGATGCTCCTGTATGGAGAAGTATGTAGAGACGCTCCTGTGTGTGGGGGAAGTGTGTAGAGATGCTCCTATATGGAGAAATGTGTAGAGATTCTCTTGTATGGAGAAGTGTGTAGAGACGCTCCTGTGTGTGTGAGAAGTGTGTAGAGATGCTCCTATATGGAGAAGTGTGTAGAGATGCTCCTGTATGGAGAAGTGTGTAGAGACGCTCCTGTGTGTGTGGGAAGTGTGTAGAGATGCTCCTATATGGAGAAATGTGTAGACATGCTCCTGTATGTGTGAGAAGTGTGTAGAGATGCACCTATATGGAGAAGTGTGTAGACATGCTCCTGTATGTGTGAGAAGTGTGTAGACATGCTCCTGTATGTGAGAAGTGTGTAGAGATGTTTATGTACGTGTGAGAAATGTGTAGAGATGCTCCTGTATGGAGTAGTGTGTTGTTGAGATGCTCCTGTATGTGTGAGAATTGTGTAGAGATGTTTCTGTACGTGTGAGAAGTGTGTAGAAATGCTCCTGTATGGAGAAGTGTGTAGAGATGCTCCTGTATGTGTGTGAAGTGTGTAGAGATATTTCTGTACGTGTGAGAAGTGTGGATATGCTCAAGTATAGAGAATTGTGTAGAGATGCTCCTGTATGGAGAAGTGTGTAGAGATGCTCCTGTATGGATAAGTGTGTAGATTTGCTCTAGTGTGTGTGAGAAGTGTGTAGAGATGCTCCTGTATAGAGAAGTATGCAGAGATGCTCCTGTATTGAGAAGTGTGTAGACAAGCTCCTGTATGTTTGAGAAGTGTGTAGAGATGCTCCTGTGTGTGTGGGAAGTGTGTAGAGATGCTCCTGTATGGGGAAGTGTGTAGACATGCTCCTGTATGTGTGATAAGTGTGTAGACATGCTCCTGTATGTGTGCGAAATGTGTGGAGATGCTCCTGTATGTGTGAGAAGTGTGTAGAAATGCTCCTGTATGGAGAAGTGTGTAGAGACGCTCCTTTGTGTGTGGGAAGTGTGTAGAGATGCTCCTTTGTGTGTGAGTATTGTGTAGATATGCTCCTGTATAGAGAATTGTGTAGAGATGCTCCTGTATGGAGAAGTATGTAGATATGCTCCTGTGTTTGTGAGAAGTGTGTAGAGATGCTCCTGTATAGAGAAGTATGTAGAGATGCCCTGAGTGTGTGTGAGAAGTGAGTAGAGATGCTCCTGTATAGAGAAGGGTGTAGACATGCTCCTTACGTGTGAGAAGTGTGTAGAGATGCTCCTGTATGGAGAAGTGTGTAGAGATGTCTGTATGTGTGAGAAGTGAGTAGAGATGCTCCTGTATGTGTGGGAAGTGTGTAGAGATGATCCTGTGTGTGTGAGAAGTGTGTAGAGATGCTCCTGTATGAAGTGTGTAGAGATGCTCCTGTATATGTGAGAAGTGTGTAGGGATGCTCCTGTGTGTGTGAGAAGTGTGTAGAGTGTTTCTGTATGGAGAAGTGTGTAGAGATGCACCTGTGTGTGTGAGAAGTGTGTAGAGATGCTCCTATATGGAGAAGTGTGTAGACATGCTCCTGTATGTGTGAGAAGTGTGTAGTGATGCTCCAATATGGAGAAGTGTGTAGACATGCTCCTGTATGGAGACGTGTGTAGACATGCCCCTGTATGTGTGAGAAGTTTGTAGAGATGCTCCTGTATTAACAAGTGTGTAGACTTGCTCCTGTATGTGTGTGAAGTGTGTAGATATGCTCCTGTATATGTGAGAAGTGTGTAGAGATGCTCCTGTATGGAAAAGTGTGTAGACATGCTCCTATTTGTGTGAGAAGTGTGTAGAGATGCTCCTGTATGTGTGAGAAATGTGTAGAGATGCTCCTTTATGTGTGAGAAGTGTGTAGACTTGCTCCTGTGTGGGTGAGAAGTGTGTAGAGATGCTCCTGTATGGAGAAGTGTGTAGAGATGCTCCTGCATGGAGAAGTGTGTAGAGATGCTCATGTATGGAGAAGTGTGTAGAGATGCTCCTGTATGGAGAAGTGTGTAGAGATGCTCCTGTATGGAGAAGTGTGTAGAGATGCTCCTGTGTGTGTTGGAAGTGTGTAGAGATGCTCCTGTATGGAGACATGTGTAGACATGCCCCTGTATGTGTGAGAAGTTTGTAGAGATGCTCCTGTGTGAATAAGTGTGTAGACATACTCCTTTAAGTGTGGGAAATGTGTAGATATGCTCCTTTATGTGTGACAAGTGTGTAGACATGCTCCTGTGTGTGTGAGAAGTGTGTAGAGATGCTCCTCTATGGAGAAGTGTGTAGAGATGCTCCTGTATGGAGAAGTGTGTAGAGATGCACCTGTGTGTGTGAGAAGTGTGTAGAGATGCTCCTGTATGGAGAAGTGTGTAGAGATGCTCCTGTATGGAGAAGTGTGTAGACATGCCCCTGTATGTGTGAGAAGTTTGTAGAGATGCTCCTGTATGTGTGAGAAGTGTGTAGAGATGCTCCTGTATGGACAAGTGTGTAGACGTGCTCCTGTTTGTGTGAGAAGTGTGTAGAGATGCTCCTGTATGTGTGGGAAATGTGTAGAGATGCTCCTATGGAGAAGTGTGTAGACATGCTCCTGTATGGAGAAGTGTGTAGAGATGCTCCTGTGTGTATGAGAAGTGTGTAGAGATGCTCCTGTATGAAGTGTGTAGAGATGCTCCTGTGTGTGAGAAGTGTGTAAACATGCTCCTATGTGTGTGAAAAGTGTGTAGACATGCTCCTGTACATGTGAGAATTGTGTAGAGATGCTCCTGTGTGTGTGAGTAGTCTGTAGAGATGCTCCTGTATTTGTGAGATGTGTGTAGAGATGCTCCTGTATGGAGAAGTGTGTAGAAATGCTCCTGTGTGTGTGAAAAGTGTGTAGAGATGCTCCTGTATGAAGTGTGTAGAGATGATCCTGTGTGTGTGAGAAGTGTGTAGAGATGCTCCTGTGTGTGTGAGAAGTGTGTAGAGATGCTCCTGTATGGAGAAGTGTGTAGAGATGCTCCTGTATGAAGTGTGTAGAGATGCTCCTGTGTGTGTGAGAAGTGTGTAGAGATGCTCCTGTATGTGTGAGAAGTGTGTAGACATGCACCTGTGTGTGTGGGAAGTGTGTAGAGATGCTCCTTTATGTGTGAGAAGTGTGTAGACATGCTCCTGTGTGTGTGAGAAGTGTGTAGAGATGCTCCTGTATGGAGAATTGTGTAGAGATGCTCCTGTATGGAGAAGTGTGTAGAGATGCTCCTGAATGGAGATGTGTGTAGACATGCCCCTGTATGTGTGCGAAGTTTGTAGAGATGCTCCTGTATTAACAAGTGTGTAGACTTGCACCTGTATGTGTGAGAAGTGTGTAGAGATGCTCCTGTATGTGTGAGAAGTGTGTAGAGATGCTCCTGTATGGACAAGTGTGTAGACATGCTCCTGTTTGTGTGAGAAGTGTGTAGAGATGCTCCTGTATGTGTGGGAAATGTGTAGAGGTGCTCCTTTATGTGTGAGAAGTGTGTAGACTTGCTCCTGTGTGTGTGAGAAGTGTGTAGAGATGCTCCTGTATGGAGAAGTGTGTAGAGATGCTCCTGTGTGTGTGAGATGTGTGTAGAGATGCTCCTGTATGTGTAAGAAGTGTGCAGACATGCTCCTGTGTGGGTGAGAAGTGTGTAGACATGCACCTATGTGTGTGAGAAGTATGTAAAGATGCTCTTTTATGAAGCGTGTAGACATGCTCCTGTATGTGTGAGATTTGTGTCGACATGCTCCTGTTTGTGTGGCAAGTGTGTAGAGATGCTCCTGTATGTGTGAGAAGTATATAGACATGCTCCTGTGTGTGTGAGAAGTGTAGAGATGCTCCTGTATGGAGAAGAGTGTCGAGATGCTCCTGTATGTGTGAGAAGTGAGTAGAGTTTCTCCTTGGCGTGTGAGAAATGTGTAGTCATGCTCCTATATAGAGAATTGTGTAGAGATGCTCCTGTGTGGAGAAGTATGTAGAGATGCTCCTGTGTGTGTGAGAAGTGTGTAGATGCTCCTATATAGAGAAGTGTGTAGACATGGTCCTGTATGTGTGAGAAGTTTGTAGAGATGCTCCTGTAAGGAGAAGTGTGTAGACATGCTCCTGTATGTGTGAGAAGTTTGTAGAGATGCTCCTGTATGTGTGGGAATGTGTAGAGATGATCCTGTGTGTGTGTGAAGTGTGTAGACATGCTCCTTTGTGTGTGAGAAGTGTGTAGACATGCTCCTGTATGGGGACGTGTGTAGAGATGCTCCTGTATGTGTGGGAAGTGTGTAGAGATGCTCCTGTATGTGTGAGAAGTGTGTGGACATGCTCCTTTTTGTGTGTGAGAAGTGTGTAGACATGCTCCTGTATGTGTGAAGTGTGTAGAGATGTTTCTGTATGTATGACAAGTGTGTAGAGATGCTCCTGTATGGGGAAGTGTGTAGACATGCTCCTGTATGTGAGAGACGTGTGTAGACATGATCCTTTGTGTGTGGGAAGTGTGTGGACATGCTCCTTTGTCTGTGAGAAGTGTGTAGACATGCTCCTGTATGTAAGAAGTGTGTAGACATGCTCCTGTATGTGAGAAGTGTGTAGAGATGTTTATGTACGTGTGAGAAGTGGGTAGAGATGCTCCTGTATGTGTGAGAAGTGTGTAGAGATGTTTCTGTACGTGTGAGAAGTGTGTAGAGATGCTCCTGTATGGAGAAGTGTGTAGAGATGCTCCTGTAAGTGTGGGAAGTGTGTAGAGATGTTTCTGTACGTGTGAGAAGTGTGTAAATATGCTCCTGTATAGGGAATTGTGTAGAGATGCTCCTGTATGGAGAAGTGTGTAGAGATGCTCCTGTATGGATAAGTGTGTAGATATGCTCCTGTGTGTGTGAGAAGTGTGTAGAGATGCTCCTGAATAGGGAAGTATGCAGAGATGCTCCTGTATGGAGAAGTGTGTAGACAAGCTCCTGTATGTTTGAGAAGTGTGTAGAGATGCTCCTGTGTGTGTGGGAAGTGTGTAGAGATGCTCCTATATGGAGAAGTGTGTAGACATGCTCCTGTATGTGTGATAAGTGTGTAGACATGCTCTTGTATGTGTGCGAAATGTGTAGAGATGCTCCTGTATGTGTGAGAAGTGTGTAGAGATGCTCCTGTATGGTGAAGTCTGTAGAGATGCTCCTGTATGCAGTGTGTAGACATGTTCCTATATGGAGAAGTGTGTAGAGATGCTCCTGTATGTGTGAGAAGTGTATAGAGAAGCTCCTGTATGGACAAGTGTGTAGAGATGCTCATGTGTGTGTGAGAAGTGTGTAGAGATGCTCCTGTATGAAGTGTGTAGAGATGCTCCTGTGTGTGTGGGAAGTGTGTAGAGATGCTTCTGTGTGTGTGAGAAGTGTGTAGAGATGCTCCTGTATGGAGAAGTGTGTAGACATGCTCCTGTATGTGTGCGAAATGTGTAGAGATGCTCCTGTATGTGTGAGAAGTGTGTAGAAATGCTCCTGTAAGAAGTGTGTAGAGACGCTCCTTTGTGTGTGGGAAGTGTGTAGAGATGCTCCTTTGTGTGGGAGTATTGTGTAGAGATGCTCCTTTATAGAGAATTGTGTAGAGATGCTCCTGTATGGAGAAGTGTGTAGATATGCTCCTGTGTTTGTGAGAAGTGTGTAGAGATGCTCCTGTATAGAGAAGTGTGTAGAGATGCCCCTGTGTGTGTGTGACAAGTGTGTAGAGATGCTCCTGTATAGAGAAGTGTGTAGACATGCTCCTTACGTGTGAGAAGTGTGTAGAGATGCTCCTGTATGGAGAAGTGTGTAGAGATGTCTGTATGTGTGAGAAGTGAGTAAAGATGCTCCTGTATGTGTGGGAAGTGTGTAGAGATGATCCTGTGTGTGTGAGAAGTGTGTAGAGATGCTCCTGTATGAAGTGTGTAGGGATGCTCCTGTGTGTGTGAGAAGTGTGTAGAGAGTTTCTGTATGGAGAAGTGTGTAGAGATGCACCTGTGTGTGTGAGAAGTGTGTAGAGATGCTCCTATATGGAGAAGTGTGTAGACATGCTCCTGTATGTGTGAGAAGTGTGTAGAGATGCTCCTATATGGAGAAGTGTGTAGACATGCTCCTGTATGTGTGGGAAGTGTGTAGAGATGCTCCTTTATGTGTGGGAAGTTGTAGAGATGCTCCTGTATGTGTGGCAAGTGTGTAGAGATGTTTCTGTACGTGTGAGAAGTGTGTAGAGATGCTCCTGTATGGGGAAGTGTGTAGAGATGCTCCTGTATGTGTGAGAAGTGTGTAGAGATGTTTCTGTACGTGTGAGAAGTGTGTAGATATGCTCCTGTATAGAGAATTGTGTAGAGATGCTCCTGTATGGAGAAGTGTGTAGAGATGCTCCTGTATGGATAAGTGTGTAGATATGTTCCTGTGTGTGTGAGAAGTGTGTAGAGATGCTCCTGTATGGAGAAGTGTGTAGAGATGCTCTTGTATGAAATGTGTAGAGATGCTCCTGTGTGTGTGAGAAGTGTGTAGAGATGCTTCTGTATGTGTGAGAAGTGTGTAGACATGCACCTGTGTGTGTGGGAAGTGTGTAGAGATGCTCCTTTATGTGTGAGAAGTGTGTAGACATGCTCCTGTGTGTGTGAGAGGTGTGTAGAGATGCTCCTGTATGGAGGAGTGTGTAGAGATGCTCCTGTATGGAGAAGTGTGTAGAGATGCTCCTGTGTGTGTTGGAAGTGTGTAGAGATGCTCCTGTATGGAGACGTGTGTAGACATGCCCCTGTATGTGTGAGTAGTTTGTAGAGATGCAACTGTGTGAATAAGTGTGTAGACATGCTCCTGTATGTGTGAGAAGTGTGTAGAGATGCTCCTGTATGTGTGAGAAGTGTGTAGAGATGCTCCTGTATGGCCAAGTGTGTAGATATGCTCCTGTATGTGTGAGAAGTGTGTAGAGATGCTCCTGTATGTGTGAGAAGTGTGTAGAGATGCTCCTGTATGGCCACGTGTGTAGACATGCTCCTGTATGTGTGCGAAGTGTGTAGAGATGCTCCTGTATGTGTGGGAAATATGTAGAGATGCACCTTTATGTGTGAGAAGTGTGTAGACATGCTCCTGTGTGTGTGAGAAGTGTGTAGAGATGCTCCTGTATGGAGAAGTGTGTAGAGATGCTCCTGTGTGTGTGAGAAGTGTATAGAGATGCTTCAGTATGTGTGAGAAGTGTGTAGACATGCACCTGTGTGTGTGGGAAGTGTGTAGAGATGCTCCTTTATGTTTGAGAAGTGTGTAGACATGCTCCTGTGTGTGTGAGAGGTGTGTAGAGATGCTCCTGTATGGAGGAGTGTGTAGAGATGCTCCTGTATGGAGAAGTGTGTAGAGATGCTCCTGTGTGTGTTGGAAGTGTGTAGAGATGCTCCTGTATGGAGACGTGTGTAGACATGCCCCTGTATGTGTGAGAAGTTTGTAGAGATGCAACTGTGTGAATAAGTGTGTAGACATGCTCCTGTATGTGTGAGAAGTGTGTAGAGATGCTCCTGTATGTGTGAGAAGTGTGTAGAGATGCTCCTGTATGGCCAAGTGTGTAGATATGCTCCTGTATGTGTGTGAAGTGTGTAGAGATGCTCCTGTATGTGTGAGAAGTGTGTAGAGATGCTCCTGTATGGCCAAGTGTGTAGACATGCTCCTGTATGTGTGGGAAGTGTGTAGAGATGCTCCTGTATGTGTGGGAAATATGTAGAGATGCTCCTTTATGTGTGAGAAGTGTGTAGACATGCTCCTGTGCGTGTGAGAAGTGTGTAGAGATGCTCCTGTATGGAGAAGTGTGTAGAGATGCTCCTGTGTGTGTTGGAAGTGTGTAGAGATGCTCCTGTATGGAGACGTGTGTAGACATGCCCCTGTATGTGTGATAAATTTGTAGAGATGCAACTGTGTGAATAAGTGTGTAGACATGCTCCTGTATGTGTGAGAAGTGTGTAGAGATGCTCCTGTATGTGTGAGAAGTGTGTAGAGACGCTCCTGTATGGACAAGTGTGTACCCATGCTCCTGTATGTGTGGGAAGTGTGTAGAGATGCTCCTGTATGTGTGGGAAATGTGTAGAGATGCTCCTTTATGTGTGAGAAGTGTGTAGACATGCTCCTGTGTGTGTGAGAAGTGTGTAGAGATGCTCGTGTATGGAGAAGTGTGTAGAGATGCTCCTGTATGGAGAAGTGTGTAGAGATGCACCTGTGTGTGTGAGAAGTGTGTAGAGATGCACCTGTATGTGTGAGAAGAGTGTAGACATGCTCCTGTGTGGGTGAGAAGTGTGTAGACATGCTCCTGTGTTTGTGAGAAGTTGTAAAGATGCTCTTGCATGAAGTGTGTAGACATGCTCCTGTATGTGTGAGATGTGTATAGACATGCTCCTGTATGTGTGACAAGTGTGTAGAGATGCTCCTGTATGTGTGAGAAGTATGTAGACATGCTCCTTTGTGTGGGAGAAGTGTGTAGAGATGCTCCTGTATGGAGAAGTATGTAGAGATGCTCCTGTATGGAGAAGTGTGTAGTGATGCTCCTTATGGAGAAGTGTGTAGAGATGCTCCTGTGTATGTGAGAAGTGTGTAGAGATGCTCTTGTATGAAGTGTGTAGAGATGCTCCTGTATGTGTGAGAAGTGTGTAGAGATGCTCCTGTATGTGTGAGAAGTGTGTAGAGATGCCCCTGTATGTAGAAGTGTGTAGACATGGTCCTGTATGTGTGAGAAGTGTGTAGAGTTGCTCCTGTGTGTGTGGGAAGTGTGTAGAGATTCTCTTGTATGGAGAAGTGTGTGGAGACGCTCCTGTATGTGTGAGAAGTGTGTAGAGATACTCCTATATGGAGAAGTGTGTAGAGATGCTCCTGTATGGAGAAGTGTGTAGAGACGCTCCTGTGTGTGTGGGAAGTGTGTAGAGATGCTCCTCTATGGAGAAGTGTGTAGAGATGCTCCTATATGGAGAAGTATGTAGAGACGCTCCTGTGTGTGTGGGAAGTGTGTAGAGATGCTCCTATATGGAGAAGTGTGTAGAGATTCTCTTGTATGGAGAAGTGTGTAGAGACGCTCCTGTGTGTGTGAGAAGTGTGTAGAGATGCTCCTATATGGAGAAGTGTGTAGAGATGCTCCTGTATGGAGAAGTGTGTTGAGACGCTCCTGTGTGTGTGGGAAGTGTGTAGAGATGCTCCTATATGGCGAAGTGTGTAGACATGCTCCTGTATGTGTGAGAAGTGTGTAGAGATGCTCCTATATGGAGAAGTGTGTAGACATGCTCCTGTATGTGTGAGAAGTGTGTAGACATGCTCCTGTATGTGAGAAGTGTGTAGAGATGTTTATGTACGTGTGAGAAGTGTGTAGAGATGCTCCTGTATGGAGTAGTGTGTTGGTGAGATGCTCCTGTATGTGTGAGAATTGTGTAGAGATGTTTCTGTACGTGTGAGAAGTGTGTAGAAATGCTCCTGTATGGAGAAGTGTGTAGAGATGCTCCTGTATGTGTGAGAAGTGTGTAGAGATGTTTCTGTACATGTGAGAAGTGTGTAGATATGCTCCTGTATAGAGAATTGTGTAGAGATGCTCCTGTATACAGAAGTATACAGAGATGCTCCTGTATGGAGAAGTGTGTAGACAAGCTCCTGTATGTTTGAGAAGTGTGTAGACATGCTCCTGTGTGTGTGGGATGTGTGTAGAGATGCTCCTGTATGGAGAAGTGTGTAGACATGCTCCTGTATGTGTGATAAGTGTGTAGACATGCTCCTGTATGTGTGCGAAATGTGTAGAGATGCTCCTGTATGTGTGAGAAGTGTGTAGAAATGCTCCTGTAAGAAGTGTGTAGAGACGCTCCTTTGTGTGTGGGAAGTGTGTAGAGATGCTCCTTTGTGTGGGAGTATTGTGTAGAGATGCTCCTGTATAGAGAATTGTGTAGAGATGCTCCTGTATGGAGAAGTGTGTAGAGATGCTCCTGTGTTTGTGAGAAGTGTGTAGAGATGCTCCTGTATAGAGAAGTATGTAGAGATGCCCCTGTGTGTGTGTGAGAAGTGTGTAGAGATGCTCCTGTATAGAGAAGTGTGTAGACATGCTCCTTACGTGTGAGAAGTGTGTAGAGATGCTCCTGTATGGAGAAGTGTGTAGAGATGTCTGTATGTGTGAGAAGTGAGTAAAGATGCTCCTGTATGTGTGGGAAGTGTGTAGAGATGATCCTGTGTGTGTGAGAAGTGTGTAGAGATGCTCCTGTATGAAGTGTGTAGAGATGCTCCTGTGTGTTTGAGAAGTGTGTCGAGATGCTCCTGTATATGTGAGAAGTGTGTAGGGATGCTCCTGTGTGTGTGAGAAGTGTGTAGAGAGTTTCTGTATGGAGAAGTGTGTAGAGATGCACCTGTGTGTGTGAGAAGTGTGTAGAGATGCTCCTATATGGAGAAGTGTGTAGACATGCTCCTGTATGTGTGAGAAGTGTGTAGAGATGCTCCTATATGGAGAAGTGTGTAGACATGCTCCTGTATGTGTGGGAAGTGTGTAGAGATGCTCCTGTATGTGTGGGAAGTTGTAGAGATGCTCCTGTATGTGTGAGAAGTGTGTAGAGATGTTTCTGTACGTTTGAGAAGTGTGTAGAGATGCTCCTGTATGGAGAAGTGTGTAGAGATGCTCCTGTATGTGTGAGAAGTGTGTAGAGATGTTTTGTACGTGTGAGAAGTGTGTAGATATGCTCCTGTATAGAGAATTGTGTAGAGATGCTCCTGTATGGAGAAGTGTGTAGAGATGCTCCTGTATGGATAAGTGTGTAGATATGTTCCTGTGTGTGTGAGAAGTGTGTAGAGATGCTCCTGTATGGAGATGTGTGTAGAGATGCTCATGTGTGTGTGAGAAGTGTGTAGAGATGCTCCTGTATGAAGTGTGTAGAGATGCTCCTGTGTGTGTGAGAAGTGTGTAGAGATGCTCCTGTATGGAGAAGTGTGTAGAGATGCTCTTGTATGAAGTTTGTAGAGATGCTCCTGTGTGTGTGAGAAGTGTGTAGAGATGCTCCTTTATGTGTGAGAAGTGTGTAGACATGCTCCTGTGTGTTTGAGAGGTGTGTAGAAATGCTCCTGTATGGAGGTGTGTGTAGAGATGCTCCTGTATGGAGAAGTGTGTAGAGATGCTCCTGTGTGTGTTGGAAGTGTGTAGAGATTCTCCTGTATGGAGACGTGTGTAGACATGCCCCTGTATGTTTGAGAAGTTTGTAGAGATGCAACTGTGTGAATAAGTGTGTAGACATGCTCCTGTATGTGTGGGAAGTGTGTAGAGATGCTCCTGTATGTGTGAGAAGTGTGTAGAGATGCTCCTGTATGGACAAGTGTGTAGACATGCTCCTGTATGTGTGAGAAGTGTGTAGAGATGCTCCTGTGTGTGTGGGAAATGTGTAGAGGTGCTCCTTTATGTGTGAGAAGTGTGTAGACATGCTCCTGTGTGTGTGAGAAGTGTGTAGAGATGCTCCTGTATGGAGACGTGTGTAGAGATGCTCCTGTGTGTGTGGGAAGTGTGTAGAGTTGCTTCTGTATGTGTGAGAAGTGTGTAGACATGCACCTGTGTGTGTGGGAAGTGTGTAGAGATGCTCCTTTATGTGTGAGAAGTGTGTAGACATGCTCCTGTGTGTGTGAGAGGTGTGTAGAGATGCTCCTGTATGGGGAAGTGTGTAGAGATGCTCCTGTATGGAGAAGTGTGTAGAGATGCTCCTGTGTGTGTTGGAAGTGTGTAGAGATGCTCCTGTATGGAGACGTGTGTAGACATGCCCCTGTATGTGTGAGAAGTTTGTAGAGATGCAACTGGGTGAATAAGTGTGTAGACATGCTCCTGTATGTGTGAGAAGTGTGTAGAGATGCTCCTGTATGTGGGAGAAGTGTGTAGAGATGCTCCTGTATGGACAAGTGTGTAGACATGCTCCTGTATGTGTGAGAAGTGTGTAGAGATGCTCCTGTATGTGTGGGAAATGTGTAGATATGCTCCTTTATGTGTGAGAAGTGTGTAGACATGCTCCTGTGTGTGTGAGAAGTGTGTAGAGATACTCCTGTATGGAGAAGTGTGTAGAGATGCTCCTGTATGGAGAAGTGTGTAGAGATGCACCTGTGTGTGTGAGAAGTGTGTAGAGATTCTCCTGTATGTGTGAGAAGAGTGTAGACAGCTCCTGTGTGGGTGAGAAGTGTGTAGACATGCTCCTGTGTTTGTGAGAAGTATGTAAAGATGCTCTTGTATGAAGTGTGTAGACATGCTCCTGTATGTGTGGGAAATGTGTAGAGATGCTCCTTTATGTGTGAGAAGTGTGTAGACATGCTCCTGTGTGTGTGAGAAGTGTGTAGAGATGCTCCTGTATGGAGAAGTGTGTAGAGATGCTCCTGTATGTGTGAGAAGTGTGTAGAGATGTTTCTGTACGTGTGAGGAGTGTGTAGAGATGCTCCTGTATGGAGAAGTGTGTAGAGATGCTCCTGTATGCGTGGGAAGTGTGTAGAGATGTTTCTGTACGTGTGAGAAGTGTGTAGATATGCTCCTGTATAGGGAATTGTGTAGAGATACTCCTGTATGGAGAAGTGTGTAGAGATGCTCCTGTATGGATAAGTGTGTAGATATCCTCCTGTGTGTGTGAGAAGTGTGTAGAGATGCTCCTGTATAGGGAAGTATGCAGAGATGCTCCTGTATGGAGAAGTGTGTAGACAAGCTCCTGTATGTTTGAGAATTGTGTAGAGATGCTCCTGTGTGTGTGGGAAGTGTGTAGAGATGTTTCTGTACGTGTGAGAAGTGTGTAGATATGGTCCTGTATAGGGAATTGTGTAGAGATACTCCTGTATGGAGAAGTGTGTAGAGATGCTCCTGTATGGATAAGTGTGTAGATATCCTCCTGTGTGTGTGAGAAGTGTGTAGAGATGCTCCTGTATAGGGAAGTATGCAGAGATGCTCCTGTATGGAGAAGTGTGTAGACAAGCTCCTGTATGTTTGAGAATTGTGTAGAGATGCTCCTGTGTGTGTGGGAAGTGTGTAGAGATGTTTCTGTACGTGAGAGAAGTGTGTAGATATGCTCCTGTATAGGGAATTGTGTAGAGATACTCCTGTATGGAGAAGTGTGTAGAGATGCTCCTGTATGGATAAGTGTGTAGATATGCTCCTGTGTGTGTGAGAAGTGTGTAGAGATGCTCCTGTATAGGGAAGTATGCAGAGATGCTCCTGTATGGAGAAGTGTGTAGACAAGCTCCTGTATGTTTGAGAAGTGTGTAGAGATGCTCCTGTGTGTGTGGGAAGTGTGTAGAGATGCTCCTATATGGAGAAGTGTGTAGACATGCTCCTGTATGTGTGATAAGTGTGTAGACATGCTCTTGTATGTGTGCGAAATGTGTAGACATGCTCCTGTATGTGTGAGAAGTGTGTAGAGATGCTCCTGTATGGTGAAGTCTGTAGAGATGCTCCTGTATGCAGTGTGTAGACATGTTCCTATATGGAGAAGTGTGTAGAGATGCTCCTGTGTGTGTGAGAAGTGTGTAGAGATGCTCCTGTATGTGTGAGAAGTGTATAGAGAAGCTCCTGTATGGAGAAGTGTGTAGAGATGCTCATGTGTGTGTGAGAAGTGTGTAGAGATGCTCCTGTATGAAGTGTGTAGAGATGCTCCTGTGTGTGTGAGAAGTGTGTAGAGATGCTCCTGTGTGTGTGAGAAGTGTGTAGAGATGCTCCTGTATGGAGAAGTGTGTAGAGATGCTCTTGTATGAAATGTGTAGAGATGCTCCTGTGTGTGTGAGAAGTGTGTAGAGATGCTCCTGTATGGAGACGTGTGTAGACATGCCCCTGTATGTGTGAGAAGTTTGTAGAGATGCAACTGGGTGAATAAGTGTGTAGACATGCTCCTGTATGTGTGAGAAGTGTGTAGAGATGCTCCTGTATCTGGGAGAAGTGTGTAGAGATGCTCCTGTATGGACAAGTGTGTAGACATGCTCCTGTATGTGTGAGAAGTGTGTAGAGATGCTCCTGTATGTGTGGGAAATGTGTAGATATGCTCCTTTATGTGTGAGAAGTGTGTAGACATGCTCCTGTGTGTGTGAGAAGTGTGTAGAGATACTCCTGTATGGAGAAGTGTGTAGAGATGCTCCTGTATGGAGAAGTGTGTAGAGATGCACCTGTGTGTGTGAGAAGTGTGTAGAGATGCTCCTGTATGTGTGAGAAGAGTGTAGACAGCTCCTGTGTGGGTGAGAAGTGTGTAGACATGCTCCTGTGTTTGTGAGAAGTATGTAAAGATGCTCTTGTATGAAGTGTGTAGACATGCTCCTGTATGTGTGGGAAATGTGTAGAGATGCTCCTTTATGTGTGAGAAGTGTGTAGACATGCTCCTGTGTGTGTGAGAAGTGTGTAGAGATGCTCCTGTATGGAGAAGTGTGTAGAGATGCTCCTCTATGTGTGAGAAGTGTGTAGAGATGTTTCTGTACGTGTGAGGAGTGTGTAGAGATGCTCCTGTATGGAGAAGTGTGTAGAGATGCTCCTGTATGCGTGGGAAGTGTGTAGAGATGTTTCTGTACGTGTGAGAAGTGTGTAGATATGCTCCTGTATAGGGAATTGTGTAGAGATACTCCTGTATGGAGAAGTGTGTAGAGATGCTCCTGTATGGATAAGTGTGTAGATATCCTCCTGTGTGTGTGAGAAGTGTGTAGAGATGCTCCTGTATAGGGAAGTATGCAGAGATGCTCCTGTATGGAGAAGTGTGTAGACAAGCTCCTGTATGTTTGAGAATTGTGTAGAGATGCTCCTGTGTGTGTGGGAAGTGTGTAGAGATGTTTCTGTACGTGTGAGAAGTGTGTAGATATGGTCCTGTATAGGGAATTGTGTAGAGATACTCCTGTATGGAGAAGTGTGTAGAGATGCTCCTGTATGGATAAGTGTGTAGATATCCTCCTGTGTGTGTGAGAAGTGTGTAGAGATGCTCCTGTATAGGGAAGTATGCAGAGATGCTCCTGTATGGAGAAGTGTGTAGACAAGCTCCTGTATGTTTGAGAATTGTGTAGAGATGCTCCTGTGTGTGTGGGAAGTGTGTAGAGATGTTTCTGTACGTGAGAGAAGTGTGTAGATATGCTCCTGTATAGGGAATTGTGTAGAGATACTCCTGTATGGAGAAGTGTGTAGAGATGCTCCTGTATGGATAAGTGTGTAGATATGCTCCTGTGTGTGTGATGAGTGTGTAGAGATGCTCCTGTATAGGGAAGTATGCAGAGATGCTCCTGTATGGAGAAGTGTGTAGACAAGCCCCTGTATGTTTGAGAAGTGTGTAGAGATGCTCCTGTATGGAGAAGTGTGTAGAGATGCTCCTCTATGTGTGAGAAGTGTGTAGAGATGCTCCTGTGTGTGTGGGAAGTGTGTAGAGATGCTCCTATATGGAGAAGTGTGTAGACATGCTCCTGTATGTGTGATAAGTGTGTAGACATGCTCTTGTATGTGTGCGAAATGTGTAGACATGCTCCTGTATGTGTGAGAAGTGTGTAGAGATGCTCCTGTATGTGTGAGAAGTGTGTAGAGATGCTCCTGTGTGTGTGGGAAGTGTGTAGAGATGCTCCTATATGGAGAAGTGTGTAGACATGCTCCTGTATGTGTGATAAGTGTGTAGACATGCTCTTGTATGTGTGCGAAATGTGTAGACATGCTCCTGTATGTGTGAGAAGTGTGTAGAGATGCTCCTGTATGGTGAAGTCTGTAGAGATGCTCCTGTATGCAGTGTGTAGACATGTTCCTATATGGAGAAGTGTGTAGAGATGCTCCTGTGTGTGAGAGAAGTGTGTAGAGATGCTCCTGTATGTGTGAGAAGTGTATAGAGAAGCTCCTGTATGGAGAAGTGTGTAGAGATGCTCATGTGTGTGTGAGAAGTGTGTAGAGATGCTCCTGTATGAAGTGTGTAGAGATGCTCCTGTGTGTGTGAGAAGTGTGTAGAGATGCTCCTGTGTGTGTGAGAAGTGTGTAGAGATGCTCCTGTATGGAGAAGTGTGTAGAGATGCTCTTGTATGAAATGTGTAGAGATGCTCCTGTGTGTGTGAGAAGTATGTAGAGATGCTTCTGTATGTGTGAGAAGTGTGTAGACATGCGCCTGTGTGTGTGGGAAGTATGTAGAGATGCTCCTTTATGTGTGAGAAGTGTGTAGACATGCTCCTGTGTGTGTGAGAGGTGTGTAGAGATGCTCCTGTATGGAGGAGTGTGTAGAGATGCTCCTGTATGGAGAAGTGTGTAGAGATGCTCCTGTGTGTGTTGGAAGTGTGTCGAGATGCTCCTGTATGGAGACGTGTGTAGACATGCCCCTGTATGTGTGAGAAGTTTGTAGAGATGCAACTGTGTGAATAAGTGTGTAGACATGCTCCTGTATGTGTGAGAAGTGTGTAGAGATGCTCCTGTATGTGTGAGAAGTGTGTAGAGATGCTCCTGTATGGCCAAGTGTGTAGACATGCTCCTGTATGTGTGAGAAGTGTGTAGAGATGCTCCTGTATGTGTGAGAAGTGTGTAGAGATGCTCCTGTATGGCCAAGTGTGTAGACTTGCTCGTGTATGTGTGTGAAGTGTGTAGAGATGCTCCTGTATGTGTGGGAAATATGTAGAGATGCTCCTTTATGTGTGAGAAGTGTGTAGACATGCTCCTGTGTGTGTGAGAAGTGTGTAGAGATGCTCCTGTATGGAGAAGTGTGTAGAGATGCTCCTGTGTGTGTGAGAAGTGTGTAGAGATGCTTCTGTATGTGTGGGAAGTGTGTAGACATGCACCTGTGTGTGTGGGAAGTGTGTAGAGATGCTCCTGTATGGAGAAGTGTGTAGAGATGCTCCTGTGTGTGTTGGAAGTGTGTAGAGATGCTCCTGTATGGAGAAGTGTGTAGAGATGCTCCTGTATGGAGTAGTGTGTAGAGATGCTCCTGTGTGTGTTGGAAGTGTGTAGAGATGCTCCTGTATGGAGACGTGTGTAGACATGCCCCTGTATGTGTGAGAAGTTTGTAGAAATGCAACTGTGTGAATAAGTGTGTAGACATGCTCCTGTATGTGTGAGAAGTGTGTAGAGATGCTCCTGTATGTGTGAGAAGTGTTTAGAGACGCTCCTGTATGACCAAGTGTGTAGACATGCTCCTGTATGTGTGAGAAGTGTGTAGAGATGCTCCAGTATGTGTGAGAAATGTGTAGAGATGCTCCTTTATGTGTGAGAAGTGTGTAGACATGCTCCTGTGTGTGTGAGAAGTGTGTAGAGATGCTCCTGTATGGAGAAGTCTGTAGAGATGCTCCTGTGTGTGTGAGAAGTGTGTAGAGATGCTTCTGTATGTGTGAGAAGTGTGTAGACATGCACCTGTGTGTGTGGGAAGTGTGTAGAGATGCTCCGTTATGTGTGAGAAGTGTGTAGACATGCTCCTGTGTGTGTGAGAGGTGTGTAGAGATGCTCCTGTATGGAGAAGTGTGTAGAGATGCTCCTGTATGGAGAAGTATGTAGAGATGCTCCTGTGTGTGTTGGAAGTGTGTAGAGATGCTCCTGTATGGACGTGTGTAGACATGCCCCTGTATGTGTGAGAAGTTTGTAGAGATGCAACTGTGTGAATAAGTGTTTAGACATGCTCCTGTATGTGTGAGAAATGTGTAGAGATGCTCCTGTATGTGTGAGAAGTGTGTAGAGACGCTCCTGTATGGACAAGTGTGTAGACATGCTCCTGTATGTGTGGGAAGTGTGTAGAGATGCTCCTGTATGTGTGGGAAATGTGTAGAGATGCTCCTTTATGTGTGAGAAGTGTGTAGACATGCTCCTGTGTGTGTGAGAAGTGTGTAGAGATGCTCCTGTATGGAGAATTGTGTAGAGATGCTCCTGTATGGAGAAGTGTGTAGAGATGAACCTGTGTGTGTGAGAAGTGTGTAGAGATGCTCCTGTATGTGTGAGAAGTGTGTAGACATGCTCCTGTGTGGGTGAGAAGTGTGTAGACATGCTCCTGTGTTTGTGAGAAGTATGTAAAGATGCTCTTGTATGAAGTGTGTAGACATGCTCCTGTATGTGTGAGATGTGTATAGACATGCTCCTGTATGTGTGACAAGTGTGTAGAGATGCTCCTGTATGTGTGAGAAGTATGTAGACATGCTCCTTTGTGTGGGAGAAGTGTGTAGAGATGCTCCTGTATGGAGAAGTATGTAGAGATGCTCCTGTATGGAGAAGTGTGTAGTGATACTCCTTATGGAGAAGTGTGTAGAGATGCTCCTGTGTGTGTGAGAAGTGTGTAGAGATGCTCCTGTATGAAGTGTGTAGAGATGCTCCTGTATGTGTGAGAAGTGTGTAGACATGCTCCTGTATGTGTGAGAAGTGTGTAGAGATGCCCCTGTATGTAGAAGTGTGTAGACATGGTCCTGTATGTGTGAGAAGTGTGTAGAGATGCTCCTGTGTGTGTGGGAAGTGTGTAGAGATTCTCTTGTATGGAGAAGTGTGTGGAGACGCTCCTGTGTGTGTGAGAAGTGTGTAGAGATACTCCTATATGGAGAAGTGTGTAGAGATGCTCCTGTAAGGAGAAGTGTGTAGAGACGCTCCTGTGTGTGTGGGAAGTGTGTAGAGATGCTCCTGTATGGAGAAGTGTGTAGAGATGCTCCTGTATGGAGAAGTATGTAGAGACGCTCCTGTGTGTGTGGGAAGTGTGTAGAGATGCTCCTATATGGAGAAGTGTGTAGAGATTCTCTTGTATGGAGAAGTGTGTAGAGACGCTCCTGTGTGTGTGAGAAGTGTGTAGAGATGCTCCTATATGGAGAAGTGTGTAGAGATGCTCCTGTATGGAGAAGTGTGTTGAGACGCTCCTGTGTGTGTGGGAAGTGTGTAGAGATGCTCCTATATGGCGAAGTGTGTAGACATGCTCCTGTATGTGTGAGAATGTGTAGAGATGCTCCTATATGGAGAAGTGTGTAGACATGCTCCTGTATGTGTGAGAAGTGTGTATACATGCTCCTGTATGTGAGAATTTTGTAGAGATGTTTATGTACGTGTGAGAAGTGTGTAGAGATGCTCCTGTATGGAGTAGTGTGTTGTTGAGATGCTCCTGTATGTGTGAGAATTGTGTAGAGATGTTTCTGTACGTGTGAGAAGTGTGTAGAAATGCTCCTGGAAGGAGAAGTGTGTAGAGATGCTCCTGTATGTGTGAGAAGTGTGTAGAGATGTTTCTGTACGTGTGAGAAGTGTGTAGATATGCTCCTGTATAGAGAATTGTGTAGAGATGCTCCTGTATGGAGAAGTGTGTAGAGATGCTCCTGTATGGAGAAGTGTGTAGATATGCTCTAGTGTGTGTGAGAAGTGTGTAGAGATGCTCCTGTATACAGAAGTATACAGAGATGCTCCTGTATGGAGAAGTGTGTAGACATGCTCCTGTATGTGTGATAAGTGTGTAGACATGCTCCTGTATGTGTGCGAAATGTGTAGAGATGCTCCTGTATGTGTGAGAAGTGTGTAGAAATGCTCCTGTAAGAAGTGTGTAGAGACGCTCCTTTGTGTGTGGGAAGTGTGTAGAGATGCTCCTTTGTGTGTGAGTATTGTGTAGAGATGCTCCTGTATAGAGAATTGTGTAGAGATGCTCCTGTATGGAGAAGTGTGTAGATATGCTCCTGTGTTTGTGAGAAGTGTGTAGAGATGCTCCTGTATAGAGAAGTATGTAGAGATGCCCCTGTGTGTGTGTGAGAAGTGTGTAGAGATGCTCCTGTATAGAGAAGTGTGTAGACATGCTCCTTACGTGTGAGAAGTGTGTAGAGATGCTCCTGTATGGAGAAGTGTGTAGAGATGTCTGTATGTGTGAGAAGTGAGTAAAGATGCTCCTGTATGTGTGGGAAGTGTGTAGAGATGATCCTGTGTGTGTGAGAAGTGTGTAGAGATGCTCCTGTATGAAGTGTGTAGAGATGCTCCTGTGTGTTTGAGAAGTGTGTCGAGATGCTCCTGTATATGTGAGAAGTGTGTAGGGATGCTCCTGTGTGTGTGAGAAGTGTGTAGAGAGTTTCTGTATGGAGAAGTGTGTAGAGATGCACCTGTGTGTGTGAGAAGTGTGTAGAGATGCTCCTATATGGAGAAGTGTGTAGACATGCTCCTGTATGTGTGAGAAGTGTGTAGAGATGCTCCTATATGGAGAAGTGTGTAGCCATGCTCCTGTATGTGTGGGAAGTGTGTAGAGATGCTCCTGTATGTGTGGGAAGTTGTAGAGATGCTCCTGTATGTGTGAGAAGTGTGTAGAGATGTTTCTGTACGTGTGTGAAGTGTGTAGAGATGCTCCTGTATGGAGAAGTGTGTCGAGATGCTCCTGTATGTGTGAGAAGTGTGTAGAGATGTTTCTGTACGTGTGAGAAGTGTGTAGATATGCTCCTGTATAGAGAATTGTGTAGAGATGCTCCTGTATGGAGAAGTGTGTAGAGATGCTCCTGTATGGATAAGTGTGTAGATATGTTCCTGTGTGTGTGAGAAGTGTGTAGAGATGCTCCTGTATAGAGAAGTATGCAGAGATGCTCCTGTATGGAGAAGTGTGTAGACATGCTCCTGTATGTGTGATAAGTGTGTAGACATGCTCCTGTATGTGTGCGAAATGTGTAGAGATGCTCCTGTATGTGTGAGAAGTGTGTAGAGATGCTCCTGTATGGAGAAGTCTGTAGAGATGCTCCTGTATGCAGTGTGTAGACATGCTCCTATATGGAGAAGTGTGTAGAGATGCTCCTGTGTGTGTGAGAAGTGTGTAGAGATGCTCCTGTATGTGTGAGAAGTGTATAGAGATGCTCCTGTATGGAGATGTGTGTAGAGATGCTCATGTGTGTGTGAGAAGTGTGTAGAGATGCTCCTGTATGAAGTGTGTAGAGATGCTCCTGTGTGTGTGAGAATTGTGTTGAGATGCTCCTGTGTGTGTGAGAAGTGTGTACAGATGCTCCTGTATGGAGAAGTGTGTAGAGATGCTCTTGTATGAAGTGTGTAGAGATGCTCCTTTGTGTGTGAGAAGTGTGTAGAGATGCTCCTTTATGTGTGAGAAGTGTGTAGACATGCTCCTGTGTGTTTGAGAGGTGTGTAGAAATGCTCCTGTATGGAGGTGTGTGTAGAGATGCTCCTGTATGGAGAAGTGTGTAGAGATGCTCCTGTGTGTGTTGGAAGTGTGTAGAGATTCTCCTGTATGGAGACGTGTGTACACATGCCCCTGTATGTATGAGAAGTTTGTAGAGATGCAACTGTGTGAATAAGTGTGTAGACATGCTCCTGTATGTGTGGGAAGTGTGTAGAGATGCTCCTGTATGTGTGAGAAGTGTGTAGAGATGCTCCTGTATGGACAAGTGTGTAGACATGCTCCTGTATGTGTGAGAAGTGTGTAGAGATGCTCCTGTGTGTGTGGGAAATGTGTAGAGGTGCTCCTTTATGTGTGAGAAGTGTGTAGACATGCTCCTGTTTGTGTGAGAAGTGTGTAGAGATGCTCCTGTATGGAGACATGTGTAGAGATGCTCCTGTGTGTGTGAGAAGTGTGTAGAGATGCTTCTGTATGTGTGAGAAGTGTGTAGACATGCACCTGTGTGTGTGAGAAGTGTGTAGAGATGCTCCTGTATGGAGAAGTGTGTAGAGATGCTCCTGTATGGAGAAGTTTGTAGAGATGCACCTGTGTGTGTGAGAAGTGTGTAGAGATGCTCCTGTATGTGTGACAAGTGTGTAGAGATGCTCCTGTATGTGTGAGAAGTATGTAGACATGCTCCTTTGTGTGTGAGAAGTGTGTAGAGATGCTCCTGTATGGAGAAGTGTGTAGAGATGCTCCTGTATGGAGAAGTGTGTAGTGATGCTGCTTATGGAGAAGTGTGTAGAGATGCTCCTGTGTGTGTGAGAAGTGTGTAGAGATGCTCCTGTATGAAGTGTGTAGAGATGCTCCTGTATGTGTGAGAAGTGTGTAGAGATGCTCCTGTATGTGTGAGAAGTGTGTAGAGATGCTCCTGTATGTAGCAGTGTGTAGACATGCTCCTGTATGTGTGAGAAGTGTGTAGAGATGCTCCTGTGTGTGTGCGAAGTGTGTAGAGATTCTCTTGTATGGAGAAGTGTGTAGAGACACTCCTGTGTGTGTGAGAAGTGTGTAGAGATGCTCCTATATGGAGAAGTGTGTAGAGATGCTTCTGTATGGAGAAGTGTGTAGAGACGTTCCTATGTGTGTGGGAAGTGTGTAGAGATGCTCCTGTATGGAGAAGAGTGTAGAGATGCTCCTGTATGGAGAAGTATGTAGAGACGCTCCTGTGTGTGTGGGAAGTGTGTAGAGATGCTCCTATATGGAGAAATGTGTAGAGATTCTCTTGTATGGAGAAGTGTGTAGAGACGCTCCTGTGTGTGTGAGAAGTGTGTAGAGATGCTCCTATATGGAGAAGTGTGTAGAGATGCTCCTGTATGGAGAAGTGTGTAGAGACGCTCCTGTGTGTGTGGGAAGTGTGTAGAGAAGCTCCTATATGGAGAAGTGTGTAGACATGCTCCTGTATGTGTGAGAAGTGTGTAGAGATGCACCTATATGGAGAAGTGTGTAGACATGCTCCTGTATGTGTGAGAAGTGTGTAGACATGCTCCTGTATGTGAGAAGTGTGTAGAGATGTTTATGTACGTGTGAGAAGTGTGTAGAGATGCTCCTGTATGGAGTAGTGTGTTGTTGAGATGCTCCTGTATGTGTGAGAATTGTGTAGAGATGTTTCTGTACGTGTGAGTAGTGTGTAGAAATGCTCCTGTATGGAGAAGTGTGTAGAGATGCTCCTGTATGTGTGTGAAGTGTGTAGAGATATTTCTGTACGTGTGAGAAGTGTGTAGATATGCTCCTGTATAGAGAATTGTGTAGAGATGCTCCTGTATGGAGAAGTGTGTAGAGATGCTTCTGTATGGATAAGTGTGTAGATATGCTCTAGTGTGTGTGAGAAGTGTGTAGAGATGCTCCTGTATAGAGAAGTATGCAGAGATGCTCCTGTATGGAGAAGTGTGTAGACAAGCTCCTGTATGTTTGAGAAGTGTGTAGAGATGCTCCTGTGTGTGTGGGAAGTGTGTAGAGATGCTCCTGTATGGAGAAGTGTGTAGACATGCTCCTGTATGTGTGATAAGTGTGTAGACATGCTCCTGTATGTGTGCGAAATGTGTGGAGATGCTCCTGTATGTGTGAGAAGTGTGTAGAAATGCTCCTGTATGGAGAAGTGTGTAGAGACGCTCCTTTGTGTGTGGGAAGTGTGTAGAGATGCTCCTTTGTGTGTGAGTATTGTGTAGATATGCTCCTGTATAGAGAATTGTGTAGAGATGCTCCTGTATGGAGAAGTATGTAGATATGCTCCTGTGTTTGTGAGAAGTGTGTAGAGATGCTCCTGTATAGAGAAGTATGTAGAGATGCCCCTGTGTGTGTGTGAGAAGTGAGTAGAGATGCTCCTGTATAGAGAAGTGTGTAGACATGCTCCTGTACGTGTGAGAAGTGTGTAGAGATGCTCCTGTATGGAGAAGTGTGTAGAGATGTCTGTATGTGTGAGAAGTGAGTAGAGATGCTCCTGTATGTGTGGGAAGTGTGTAGAGATGATCCTGTGTGTGTGAGAAGTGTGTAGAGATGCTCCTGTATGAAGTGTGTAGAGATGCTCCTGTGTGTTTGAGAAGTGTGTCGAGATGCTCCTGTATATGTGAGAAGTGTGTAGGGATGCTCCTGTGTGTGTGAGAAGTGTGTAGAGTGTTTCTGTATGGAGCAGTGTGTAGAGATGCACCTGTGTGTGTGAGAAGTGTGTAGAGATGCTCCTATATGGAGAAGTGGGTAGACATGCTCCTGTATGTGTGAGAATTGTGTAGTGATGCTCCTATATGGAGAAGTGTGTAGACTTGCTCCTGTATGTGTGAGAAGTGTGTAGAGATGCTCCTGTATGTGTGAGAAGTGTGTAGAGATGCTCCTGTATGGAAAAGTGTGTAGACATGCTCCTGTTTGTGTGAGAAGTGTGTAGAGGTGCTCCTGTATGTGTGGGAAATGTGTAGAGATGCTCCTTTATGTGTGAGAAGTGTGTAGACTTGCTCCTGTGTGTGTGAGAAGTGTGTAGAGATGCTCCTGTATGGAGAAGTGTGTAGAGATGCTCCTGTATGGAGAAGTGTGTAGAGATGCTCCTGTATGGAGAAGTGTGTAGAGATGCTCCTGTATGGAGAAGTGTGTAGAGATGCTCCTGTGTGTTGGAAGTGTGTAGAGATGCTCCTGTATGGAGACGTGTGTAGACATGCCCCTGTATGTGTGAGAAGTTTGTAGAGATGCTCCTGTGTGAATAAGTGTGTAGACATACTCCTTTATGTGTGGGAAATGTGTAGAGATGCTCCTTTATGTGTGAGAAGTGTGTAGACATGCTCCTGTGTGTGTGAGAAGTGTGTAGAGATGCTCCTGTATGGAGAAGTGTGTAGAGATGCTCCTGTATGGAGAAGTGTGTAGAGATGCACCTGTGTGTGTGAGAAGTGTGTAGAGATGCTCCTGTATGTGTGAGAAGAGTGTAGACATGCTCCTGTGTGGGTGAGAAGTGTGTAGACATGCTCCTGTGTTTGTGAGAAGTATGTAAAAATGCTCTTGTATGAAGTGTGTAGACATGCTCCTGTATGTGTGAGATGTGTATAGACATGCTCCTGTATGTGTGAGAAGTGTGTAGAGATGCTCCTGTATGTGTGAGAAGTATGTAGACATGCTCCTTTGTGTGTGAGAAGTGTGTAGAGATGCTCCTGTATGGAGAAGTGTGTAGAGATGCTCCTGTATGGAGAAGTGTGTAGAGATGCTCCTTATGGAGAAGTGTGTAGAGATGCTCCTGTGTGTGTGAGAAGTGTGTAGAGATGCTCCTGTATGAAGTGTGTAGAGATGCTCCTGTATGTGTGAGAAGTGTGTAGAGATGCTCCTGTATGTGTGAGAAGTGTGTAGAGATGCTCCTGTATGTAGAAGTGTGTAGACATGCTCCTGTATGTGTGAGAAGTGTGTAGAGATGCTCCTGTGTGTGTGGGAAGTGTGTAGAGATTCTCCTGTATGGTGAAGTGTGTAGAGACGCTCCTGTGTGTGTGAGAAGTGTGTAGAGATGCTCCTGTGTGTGTGAGAAGTGTGTAGAGATGCTCCTGTATGAAGTGTGTAGAAATGCTCCTGTGTGTGTGAGAAGTGTGTAGAGATGCTCCTGTGTGTGTGGGAAGTGTGTAGACATGCTCCTGTGTGTGTGAGAAGTGTGTAGACATGCTCCTGTTTGTGTGAGAAGTGTGTAGAGATGTTTCTGTACGTGTGAGAAGTGTGTAGAGATCTCCTGTATGTATGAGAAGTGTGTAGACATGCTCCTGTGTGTGTGAGAAGTGTGTAGAGATGCTCCTGTAGGGCTGAATGCTCCCTTGGTCACTTGTGCTCTGTAGTCTGACCAGTAGTTCTCTCTATCAACTGCTGTCCACAACAGAAAGAAGCTGCTCTGATGAGGGGTAAGAACTGCACTGGGATATGGGGCAGTCGTTATTGAAAATATTTTTCAGCTGGATATATTGGCACACACCTTTAATCCCAGCACTTTGGAGGCAGAGGCAGGCAGGCCTCTGTGAGTTCAAAGCCAGCCTGGTCTGCATAGCAATCTCCAGGACAGCCAGGGTTATAGAGTGAGCCCATATTTCAAAACAAAACAAATTTTTAATTTTACTGGAATTTTGAAGCCATCACCCCCTTCTAGATGTCGCTCTTGAATTTTCCCAAATAGCTGACCTGTTAATCTGGATCCAGTTCATTCCAATATTATCATCACCAACTGCACTGGCATGCCACACCCATCAAGTCTGCAGCCTTTGTCTTCAGTAGGAAGAGACAGGACTCTGCTCCACATGATCAAGGTAAGAGATCTGCCACACACTGACACCATTAGGAAAGTGGACTCGGCTGTCTCTCAGCTCCCTATTGTGTATAATCAATCCTGGTAACTCCAGACAGCAGAGGGAGTTTGCCATTATCGACAGAACCATTTCCCTGTCCCAAGCAAGGTGACAGAAATTAAAGCATGGAACGTAAGATCAGAACTTGTGTTCAAATCCAACCTCTGTCCCTTACTAGCAGGTGACCTTGGAAAGAAAGCTTAAACACATCAAAGCTCCATTCTCCCAGAGATGTGCAGAAATATCAGAGCATCTGTCAACACCCAAGTACTTGGGTGATCTGCTTCACCTGCCAGTCCCTGGCTTAGTGCTCATCCCATTGGGTTAACCTTGACTTTGTTTGTCTCCACGAGCAGACCACAGCAAGAAAAGCTTTCTTTTGGCACATATGAGTCACTCAGCCCTTTTGGGGCATCTACGCCTCTCATATGCACAAGGTTCAGGGGATGTCATAGCATGGAAGAGTGAGTGGAGATATTGTAATAAGAGCCAGAGATGGGGAGGGCTGCTGCAGAAAAAAGTGTCTTCTAGACACAACAGGAAGCTGCACTCATGAATTTACAGCAGCTGTGGTTGCCTACAGACGACCTGCCTGGATCAAGACCATCAACACTCCAGCATGGTGTGTGTCTGTGTGTGTGTGTGTGTGTGTGTGTGTGTGTGTGTGTGTGTGTGTGTGTGTCTCAGGGTGCAGTGGGTGCTTATGAGACTCCACTCCTAGCTGCGAATCACTTTGCCGTCTCAGGAGTCAGTGTCTTCATGTATAAGATGGAAACAATGCATCTGAAATAGCTTTGTGAACGAAGGCACGACGTAAGGGTGACATACCTCCACAGGGAAAGCTGGACTGAGCTAAAAGGAGCTCCCCCTCCCTCAATCCCACCCTTGCCCTAAACCTCTCCCTTTGCAGGTCGGTGTATCACTTAGGAGAAGATTGAAGAGGAACATTGTTGGGTCCCAGCCCCCACGGGGTCTCTGTGAGTCGCTGGTCAGCCAACAAGTCCATCCTGTTTTCCAGTCCAAGTGCATCCTGTTTTCTAGTCCTGGCTTACTGCCCCAGCCTTGCCCCACTGACATCAACATCCAGCAGGACAAAAGCACAATCTCTTCCACCTGGGGTTTTTCCACTGTGCTGTAAGCCTATATATAAGACTGCTTCCTCTCTAATAGAGAGAGACCTCTTAGCACTTGCAATACACACACACACACACACACACACACACACTTGCAATAAAGGTGGCACACGCATTCTCTTAGCACAAACAGCTGGGCATCTTATCTTTCATTTTCCTATACCTCGGACTTGCCTGTGGAGCACCACAGAACATCAGGGGTCTGTCTGTGGAAACGACAAATTCTAGTGCCCATAGGAATCTGGTCCTGGGACTAAACCCCAAGGCACATCCAGAACTTGCAGATGCCAACACATCAGCGTTTCTTTGCTTGCCTAAGTGCCAGCTAAGCTCCTGCAGTCAGAGAAACTCTTCAGTGACAAAGGCCAATCATGCTGCCATTTTAGCCAGCATTTCTGGAGCTCAGCGCTGACTTCAACTTGAGACTCTGTCAAATGCCTCCCATTAGATCCCATGCTTTTGGACTGTCATGTCCCACCAGACCCTGTGGCCACTAAGAGACCCCCTTCTGCTATAAAAGCTGAAGATGAATGCACTTAATGGTAGCTAGGTCCCAGAAAAACAGCTGCTAAGATGCACATAATGGCTGCCTTCCCGACTTTGGTCTTGAGGTGAAAAACCAGACAAAAGTAAATAAAATCCTCCCACCCTAGGGTTCTCACATGGCTCTGCAAATGACCCATTCTCAGGAGGCTCCAGAACTGTCTATCCACATGTTCTGCCAGGAAAACAGCCTTACCCCCACCCCTCCTTTATGGCAGCTACATTGACAAAGTCACACATGTTACTGGGGAGCACAGGAAGGGGTGGGAAGAGAAAGGGATCAGTTGCGTCTCGGGGTAACCGTGAGTTTTTGTTGTTCATCTGGCTTTCATCAAAACAAGTTGTTTACAAAGATGAATGGTGGCCTGAGAAAGGGCTCCATCTACCTGTGGGTTCCAAGACTCGGGCGTGCTCTGCTCAAATTACATTGCCTCCATGGGGCAGCTCCAGCCTCCAGCGTGCCATTGTGAGCAGCGACCTTCTGTTGGTTTCAAGTGAGATGACATGAAAACAGATTAGTGAAAACCACAGACATTATACATTGCCATTCAGCCTCAGAAGATGAATGGAGAAAGGCTTTGATCTGTGCTTCAGAGCTGAGCCGAGGTATTTACAGAAAAACATGTGTGCAGGCAGAAGAGAGGAGAAAAACAGAAAGGCAGAGGAACGAGCCCTTGGGGATCTGGAAGGATATTTCCTACTTCCCGGTGACCTAGATGACATGAAGGTTGGGCAGAGCACACAGGGCTTTCTGACAGCTTCTCCAGGCCTGCAAGGGTTGAGGGAGGGAGGTGTTTACACAATCAGATGGCTGGTCTGATGATGTCACTTAGCACCTAACTTCTTTCACCCTTGACCATCCTGTAGCACAGGCTGTGGCTAAGTAAATGGCTCCATGCACGTGCTTCCTGCAAGACTGCTCTGTCCTTCCTGTGTCCCCAGGAAACATTACATGACCCATAATGACCAGTGTCCCTTAGGACCGCTGTCACTCAGTGTTTCTCCAACTGTGGAGAGCTCAGTCCTGAGTGTGTATTTTCAGCTGAGGACAGCCTGTCCTGGCAGTACCCAGGTGTACCCTCCAGCTGAGTGTCCTCCAGTCCCACGCTGTCTGATTTAGATTCAGTGGCAACATGAACTATAAAAGTGGGAAGACTGTTACAGGTGAGAGAATGAGCCTGATGAACTTAGGCTTGCCACCTCCCCAGGGTCACACAGCTGCTGTCGCAGTCTCTCTGGGAAAGAGCAACATACTATGACAGAATGGACATGACAAAGGGCTGGCTGTCTAGCTGAAGGGACATCTAGCACACACACACCCCCCCCAGGCAAATCCTAGTACCTGCTTCTCAAGGGAAAGAGGGATGCTCATGCGACTTTGGTATTCCCCTCCCTGGGGGCGGGAACAAAAAGACACAGGATCAGCCCAGAAGGCTGGAGATCAGGTGACACACACAATGGGTCTATTTGGTATTGAGGCAGGTGCCGAATGCCTCACACTGATGGTATGTTTTAATTCACTGCACTTGCCCAGCTCCACTAGGAGGCAGCTGTACTGAGTGCAGTTTTCCTGTCAACGGGGAAGAAAACTGATTGGGAGCTGTGAAGCCACTCTCCCGAGACCACACAGACAGCCCTTCCAGAGTGCAGCACCCCAGACCTCTAACCATCACCAGCAGACCTCGACCCTTGGTCTGTCTCCACATCTTCCCTCTTCCTGGATGTTTCTAAGCCAGGCGCAAGGCTGTCTGCCCTTTGTACTCCTCTGCACTTCTTGGTTCAGACCTCGCCAGCCCCGTTTCCTTCCCATCCCATCTTCCCGAACCCTCCCATCCACACTCTTGTCTCCTGGCTCAGCTTCCCCTCCCACGCCAGGCTTCCAGACTCTTCTTTTTCTCCTCCCTGCTGTGCGAGCCTCTTTGTCACTGTCTGCATGCCTTCCTTCCCCTGTACTCCCAAGCCTGGGTCTCGTAGTCACACATCTCCCTCCTGGCTTTCCCTTTCTCCGCCCTAACAAACATCTCTAACATCTTGGCTCCTCCGGGCGGGCACCTCCTGGCTGTCCATGCTTTTACTAACATAGCTCTGGCAGGACCCTGGGTTTCTTCGCGGACAAGGGTAGGTAGCTTCAGTCTGGGGAACCAAATGGACATTCCCCTTTCTTTCTACAAGCGTGTGTCCTCTGGCCGAGTCTGTGTGTGCACATGTGTGCACCGGTGCACATGCAGATACCAGGTTCAAGAGCCGCCTCCTTTAAGATAGGGTCTCTCGCTGGCCTGGAGCTCACCACCTGAGCTGGACTGGCTGTCACTGCTCGGCCAGCAGCACTGGCATCACAGGCGAGCGCCGCTCCACCCAGCATTTTCTCACAAGAGTTCTGAGGATTGAACTCGGGCCCTCGGCTCGCAAGACAAGCGCTTCATAGCCTGAAGTCATCTACCCAGCCTCTTGAGTGTTTCTGTCTGCTGAGCACCATGCAAAATGGAGTAAGAACCACAGCCCCTGGTCTTGATATCTCCTTTTCCAGTTCTTCTGTCTAAACATAAGGATAACGTCACACTGGGGCCCCTTCTTTACAGACCAGCTCTCCATTCATGTATGTGTCTACCCAGCATTCCTTGTGACTCTCCTTCCATCCTGCCAGGCAGCTCTGAGGAACGCAGAATAGGTGCTTTGCTAACCAGGCAGAACCGTACTGGGAGAGGTAACTTCAGGAGTCTGGGAAGGGTTAGCACCTACATCAGCCGGTCAGGAGTAGGCTCTACGACGACCCTTGGAACTACATCTCGAAGTATGAGGAAGCTAGTGAGGGGGTGAGAGAGGCTGTCCACGCAGAACAAAGGCACAGAGACGGAAAAGGTAGCCTGTGGCTGACGGGCAGCTGGCAGCTGAGGCTCTGGGTGAGGCCATGGAAGGCAAGGATAGGAAATGAACGCGGGGCGGGTATCCGGAGGGCTCCCTCCTTACAGGGCCCACAACAGCTTCTTGGGCCTCCTTCAGCAGATTTAGAGGCTGCCAATGCTGCCCTGAGCCTGGCTGAGGCCTTCTCCAGGCGAAACACTCCTATACAGCTCTTTGCCATGCAATGACCACATTCTCAATACTTCATTTAGTCAGTGACCTTGGCAGCACCTTGCCCCAGGACCACCGCATGACTCATCAGCCCACCACAGAGACTGCCAACCATTTTGAGGTCAAACTTAGTTTATTACATCAGAAAGAAATCTCGAGGCCTAAACACTAGACAAGTATTTAATTATGGGTGCACAGTTTAATTACTTGGTCCAGCTTGATATGACTTAATTTATAAATATAATTTACAGCTCCCTTGTTTCTTTCTCAAGCCATTTAGCTCATTAATAGTGCTGACTCGAAGAGCTCTTCAGTCCCGTCGCGCTGGGCTCTGAGCCAGTGGCTTACCCGAGGAACGCAAAGGATGCTGGGAGGTAGAAGCCTGCTCCTGCAAGATGCGCTTAATCACTGGCTTTGTGAGAAACCCCTGCTGCAGGCTGGTCACAAAAGGCACACTGGCCCGTATGTGCTACCTTACTGGTTTTGAGTCCAGCATGGTCAATATCTGCCAGTTCCCGGCCAGCCACCAGGATAGGCCACCTGGCCCTCTGCATGCCCGCCCTATGCCTCTGCTGCAGTCACAGCCTCTCCCTCGACTGAAGGGGGCTGTCTGTGGCTGTCCGCAGTACCTGTGTGTGTGTGTGTGTGTGTGTGTGTGTGTGTGTGTGCCTGTGTGTGTGTGCATGTGCCTGCATGCGTGCGCGTGTGTGCATGTGTGTGTGTGTGTGAGAGAGAAGGGGGCTGTCTGTGGCTGTCCGCAGTACCTGTGCGTGAGTGTGCACGTGCATGCGTGTGTGCATGTGTGTGTGTGTGTGTGAGAGAGAGAGACAGAGAGACAGAGAGAGAGAGAGAGAGAGAGAGTCAGCAGTGAAGGCTAAGCAGGGCAAAGTAGAATGCAGTGACAGTTTGTGTTCCCGGCACACCCAGATCCTCACCAAGCTTTGCCAACATTGCATTTCACCTCCTGGGCAGCCTGGAAGACAAGGGTTAGACTGTTAAATGCAGGCTTTCAAGTCGGATCACACTGGAGCCACCTGGGGGGCTTTGACACTTGAGCCCACCCTTTAGTGTTTCTCACTTGATTTGGTCTGGGCTATGATCTGGTCATTAGTATCCTTTTTTATAAAACAATCGAAAACTGCTTCAGACCATCAGAGCATGCAGCCATGCTTAGGAAACACTGATTGAAGTAATGCCCTCAAGATTACATACGTGGAGTGTGGCAGGCCAGGTTGGTCATACAAGCACTGGATCCTTTCACTCCGAGGGAAAAGCAGAAGGACAACACCCCACCCCCACCACTGCCACCAGAGGCCAAACATTCCTGAAGTTCAAAGAACAAGGAACTCCATAGAAGTAACTTCTGGGTTATTCTAATTTGCAGACCATGCAGAAGCGGTTGCAATGGCCAGGCATGACTTCTAGACACAACAAAAACAAAACAACAAAAGCAAATCACATGAGCCGAGGTACAGAGGCAAAGCAGGGGACAGGACATGGGACTCCGTGGGCCCTGAAGTGGCCTGGAGGAGTGAGAAAGGAGACTGTGTAAGAGGCGGTGCTCCAGCACCTCCTCAGAGGAAGCCATGGAGTAGGGAGACTGGTGTCGCAGAGCAGAGGAGCAAGGCCTGTGCAGCCCGGCCACCAGCGTGCCTGGGACACCTTCCAGGAAGCTTTGCCGTGAGCCTGGATTCAGAAGCTAAGCTTTATTCATTCTGTGGGTAACAGGGAGCCAGTGCTGATTTTATAATGCCCTAGGCAGACTGGGATGGGACCAAGGTGGAGTGTTTTTAAAATGAACCTTGGCACTGTCTCAGTGGCTTTCAGAAGATAAAGCACTTTCTTGGGGAGTGCTCTGCTGAACTGCGTGACTAGCTGCGGTGAGATTATGACTGCCCCGTGGGCTCTCTGCCCCTTTGTCTGCCTGTCCCTTCCTCTCCCCCCTTCCTTCCCCTCCCTCATCTCTCCCTCTCTCTGTTCTAATTTCCGGGTCAGGCTTGGCACACAGGTGATGTGATGGTTTAATCTTCGCTGTCAGCTTAACTTGTCGCCCCCTAGGAGACATCTCTGGGTCTGCTCTGAGGGTGTTTCTAGAAACGTTTGAGCTGAGGAAGCAAGAGCCACCTCGCATTTGCATTTGGGCAGCACCATTCCATGCACTGGGATTCTAGACAGAATACCAGAAGAAGAAAGGAGGGACGCCGGGACCTGAACTCATTCCTTTCCGATTCCTGACTAAGTGCACACCGTGGCCAGCTGCTCCCGCCACTGCATCTCCCCTGTGGTGACGAACTGTATGACCCAAAATACACTCTGTCTTCTTCCACCTGAAGTTTGCTTGTCGGGTGTTTTGTTACAAACAACTGAAATAATTAATACAGAAGCTATCCAGCTGGAAGCATCTTTGGAATCTGCAAGACGGGTGACAAAACTCCCCTGGCTGTGAGATAGCACAAAGGTCTGGCACACTGCTGTCCCATGGCAGTGTCCACTGGTCCTAGTCCCCGCTTGATAGTGTAATTCTCGTTGGTTCAGACCAAAGAATGAGGATCACATTGATTATTCTAGATTACACAAGTTATATTTTCCTTTCTCAATGTCTGGACTTTCAAGCCTGAAGAGAGCTGGCCAGAGGGTCAGTAAATGCATGTCTGAGAAGCCGCCTTGTCACTATGGTTTAGGGACAGACACCTGTGAGCAATGCCTGTTGGGTGCACAGTGGAGGGATTAGCTTAAGGTGCTGACCCCGAGGGAGGTGCCTGCAGCTGGCACTTTCTGTGTAGCTGGGGAGCCAGGTGCCCTGCTGTCAAGTTCAGTTCGTGGGCATTTACACCTCAGTGAGCAACCGATACTCCAAAGGCATGAGCTGTTTCAGTGGACTCTCTGGCTCCTAGGGTGCTGTCCTAGAGAGAAGGTGCGCGGGACAGAGTTTACATTTATCCAGTTCTATTGTCAGTACCAGCAGGACGCCTCAAATCGGCATGCCATTCACACAGTTCCTAACCTGGGTATCTTCTCTGCTCGGGATGGGGTTGGCCGTGTGGTAATGATGAAATGTCTTTGAGGGATCTCAGCACTGGGAGTCCTGACATGAATAGGAGATGACCTTTCTCAGTCCCCGCCGTTTACGCAGCCGTCCACAAGAGACTGGTGAGCTGCGTGGCTGAGGTGAGAGCCACCAGGGTCGGCAGGATGCCAGGAGCAATGGAAGAGAGGGAGGTGGCTCGGGGAGGCACAGGACTCCCCCTGAGATGCCAGGGTTGAAGCTGAGGCCAGACACGTCACTGATGAGAGGTCCAGCGGTCAGACCCGGCATGTGCCACCAGAGGCAGAGAGCAGAGGTACAGCGGGGAGCTGAACAAGGAGGGGCTGGCGGGTAGTGCGGGTCAGCATGACAGAGAAGCAGCAGTGGGAACCTAGTCATGGAGGCACGTGAGCGCTGAGAAAGGCCAGTGCTCAAAACAGAGTCCAAAGCTGGTGAGTTTGCCAGCGCCCAGGGCCTGGTTGGTTTTTAAGCTTCCAATGTGACCATCACCCAACCAGACGTCCAACTGACAGAGACTCAGAAGAGCTGCACTCCTCGTCTGCCTCCTCCTGTCCTTGCCTCTGCATCAAGGCTGGTGGCTGTCACTTAGCTTCATAAACCTGACTTATGACATCTAAGATGGGGCAAAACATGACTGCAAGAGCCCAAAGCAAGCACACAGGCCTAACCTGCCAGTGTGTGTGTGTTCATGTGCATGTGTGCGTGTGTGCCGTGTGTTTGTGCGTGCACATGTGTGTGTGTCCTGTGTGTCTGTATGTGTCTGTATGTATGGGTGTGCACACATGTGTGCGCGCACACGTGTGTGTGTGTGTGTGTGTGTGTGTGTGTGTGTGTTTTATGGGTCTCTAATCTAGGACCTGGAACCCATTTGCCAAGCACTCTGCTACTACACAATGGATCTGGCCCTCTTGCAGGATTTACCCGCAGAACACATAGGCAGAAATTTCACTATCAAGGGTCTTACTGGTGAGTTGGCGGATATCTCATTGGTTAAATGATGATTATAGTGTTTTATTTTATTTGGGGACAGGGTCCCACTGTGTAGCCTTGGCTGACCTGGAGATCACCGTGGAGACCGCACTGTCCTCGAACTCTGCCTTTGCAGGGTCAGGCACTTCAGTTGATTCTCTCCTTTCACACCCAAATGACAAAAATTGTGATCTGGATTTTGAGATACAGGATGATCCTAAACAAGAGTTACTTTGTGCCTGCTTTTAGTACAAGTAACAAACTGGAGCCCCTTGGTGCCTACAGCATGTATATGGAGGTTGGGAGAGGCCGCCAGGGCCCTTCTCTATGACTGTTGACAATACTCCGTCCCAGGCTGCTTCCCTTCTGACCGCCCCACCATGAAGCAAGTTCTCAGGAGACTGCTTCCTGCGCCCAGCTGGTGTGTGCTTTCTCTGGAGATGGAAACTCATTTTAATATTAGCTTAAGCAAGGCGTAATTAGGAACACAAATCTGCTTCAAGGAAACAATACAATTCATTCAGGAGCCAAGATTCAACGACTTGTGGATTATCTGTTGCTGGCTTTTTTCTCCTCCTTTTGCTCTCTCCCTTGCAGTGGCTGTGTGCTGCCTGTGCGTGCAAGCTTACAGCTGTAACTGGCCTGCTCAGAGACGTCCAGGCCAGTCCATCCTTCTGTGGTTAAGTGTGAAAACTCATCTCCTCTTTGTAAACTTGAAGGGGGCAGGGGAGAGATGAGGTCCTTCTAGATGCCTAGGACCAGAACAGAACTCACTACACCCTGCCTGAGGTTACATGAGAGGTGTTTTTGGACTGAATGCTGCTTCTGTTTTTGCACACGGATCTCTCTTTTGTCTTCATGCCTGGCTGTCTGCCCTCTTGAGCAGACTCATGTTGTCTGGAGACCTAATTGCCTCTCCCTTTTGTCGACATTGCAAAGCCAAAACAAAAGTAGCCACCCACCTCTGAACTGCCGACTTCTTGTCTTTGGAGGACTTTGTAATCCACACAAAAGTAGTCGTGTCAAGTGATCACTTATGTAACCCAGTCTATTTGTGTGGGTATGTGTGAGTGTGTGTGTGTGTGTGTGTGTGTGTGTGTGTGTGTGTGTGTGTGTGCTAGTGAAGCTTAAAATCAAAAGTGAGATCAGAACACATTGCTTCCAGACAGGCCCAGCTGTGGCTGGGTGTTAGGCAAGCAGAGTTCCTTCCGCTGGCTTCTGTGTTATATAACACTAGGTAATGGAGCCTCCATGACATAGTCTCCAGTGTTGTCCCGGCCTCATCCCATGCTACTTCCCCATGCCTTCTCTGTACTTCTGCCATACAGGTACAGTGAAGTCCTAGAAGGCCATGCTCCTCACCTCCCCCAGACCAGCTCTTCACAAGTGTTTTTCATTTCAACCTGGAATGATCTGCCCTATCACAAGCCAGTCATTTCTTTTCCTTCCTGCCTCAAATTCGTTGCAATTTCTCATAAAATGTGGCTATGGGCCTTGATCCACATACAATTGCATGGGCTTCCAACTCTTCAAATGTTTTTTAACTCTCCAGGCAACCCTGTGCTGTAAAGGGAGAAGGAGTAGCAAAGGGTTTTAAGGGATCATCATTAAAGATCTCCAATGCCCCATCTATAGCCACTTCCAAACAAATGGACTCCAGGGACTCACTCTACCCTGCTGATAACTCTTTTTTTTTAAACAAACTATTCAGTCACTAACTCTTTATACCACTTTGTATGGTATTATAATTGCTTTTACTTCTAAATTTCTTACAAAGAAGATCTAGCTGTCTCCTTCTCCTCCTCCTCCTCCTCCTCCTCCTCCTCCTCCTCCTCCCCCTCCTCCTCCTCCTCCTCCTCCTCCTCCTCCTCCTCCTCCTCCTCCTCCTTCTTCTTCTTCTTCTTCTTCTTCTCCTTCTTCTTCTCCTTCTTCTTCTTCTTCTCCTTCTTCTTCATCCCCCCAAAGACAGGGTTTTATATAACTCAGGGTAGCCTGGTCTTGTGATTCTCCTGCCTCAGCCTCCCTAATGCTGAAATTATAGGTGTATGCCACCATTCCCACTTCTATTTTAGAACTGTGAAGCGTGCATAAATACACAGGAAAAACTGACTAATGCTTCTGAGATAACGTTCATGTGAGTCATTTGATGGCATGGTGGAACGCCCTGAGATTTTAAACATTGTCTTCCATGTTCATCGTTTCTCAAGGCCTGGCACAATGCCTGGCATACCATAGACACTCAGTAAACATTCATCCAATGGATGGGTAGATAGATAGATAGATAGATAGATAGATAGATAGATAGATAGATAGATAGGTGGATGGATGCATAGATAGATAGATAGATAGACAGACAAACAGACAGACAGACAGACAGACAGACAGACAGATAGATAGATTAGTGGATGGATGCATAGATAGATAGACAGACAGACAGACAGACAGACAGATAGATTAGTGGATGGATTCATAGAAAGATAGATAGATAGATAGATAGATAGATAGATAGATAGATAGATAGATAGATAGATTAGTGGATGGATGGATGGATGGATGGATGGATGGATGGATGGATGGATGACACAAAGGCAATGCGGATTCCAAACCCTGTCCTCTAGGAACTGTGAGATGGTAGAATGAGCATTCTAGCTTATTCTCAGCCCCCTAACTCTTGCTTTTCTTACTTATTAAAGACCTTTAGGAAAGACACACTGCTCATAGTTTTAGACAGCATTTGTGAGAAAAACAAATAATCTTGGGCAATGTACATAAGCAGGATCTCTCTCTTGAATAAGTTTGTAAAAACAGAACAAAACCTGGGAATGACAATTCGGATGACTGGTCTACCTCAGGAAACCTTCACAGAAGGGAGGTTAAACACAACCCTTCTTGTGTGTCCTTTATTTTTCCAGTCAGTAACAACTCTTACAAACCATAAGAGCAAAGCTGGTGTAATTCAATATAAGTGTTAGCTATTTTAGATTAAAAATAAAAAGATTAATCAGCTGGAATACAGAGGGAGGACATAAGCAAAGTGGCGGTTGCTATGGAGGGATAAACAGTGTTCAGGGAATAATGAGGATGGAGCAATTAACTCCATCTCTGAAGATGGAGGAGAGGAGGTGATCACCAGTTCACAAAAGAGTTATCACCAAGCTCATCCTTCAGAATGCTGTGATTTGCAGCAATGGTATGAAGGTGTCACATATATAAGTCAGATCAAGTGATCAGGATAGTATGGAAAGATGATGTTTCTGTCATTCCTACTAGCAGAGTCCCACCCACCCCAAACCAAAATAATCAAGGCTTTAGCATCCTCTAATTGAGAAATAGAGCACTGAAAAATGCATCACATATTTAGTAAACTCTTGAACAATTTGTTTATAAATTACTACATTTACAGTAAAAATAGTAGTACTTGAGGTTAGACTTAAAATTCACATACACCCCCCACCTTTTCACAAAAAAAAAAATAGAGAATCATCCTAGAAAATTCTCCTGACCTGGGTAAGAGGATCCGAGCCCCATACAGGTGTGCAATAATGGGTTACAGGATGGGAATCTAATGAAGACGTTCAAAAGAAAGGTGGCCATGCCTGCGGGTGAAGCAGCAACTCTCTTTCACCAAAGTAAAGCAACTGTAGGTCTCCAAGTCACTTTCTGGAGAGCAGTTTACAAAGAGCCTCAAGCAGCTCTTTAACCCAAGGATCCATACAGACACAGAGAAACACAGAGATTAGGAGGAAGTATGTTCCCCAATCAGAGGACTCCTGGAGCCAGCCCACACAGGGGAAGGACAGTACTCTAGATTTGAGAGTACCCCAACATCAGTGTCAAAATAGATCTCTGTCCTTTCTTTAGCCCATTCCCAAGACTAGCCCCAAAGATCAAGGGTATTCTTTCCATTTGGGCTAATATTCACACTAATAGCAATGGGAAATGGAGAAAGATCATTCACCAAAGAAAGTAGATTAGATCTAGATGAATCAAAAAATTCCAATTTCCCTGCATAACCAAGAAGAAATGGCTTAAGATTCATGAACCTACCAGATGTGCTTGGGTCACATTTAGGCTACAAATGTCTTGATATACAATCTTTTGTAATAAGACCCCTGGAATACACAACTTGGAAAGACTAGGGATCTTGCCTGAGAGAGATGAAAAATATTGTCAGAGAGGTCTTGGGGCAAGATTTTGAAAACCAGTTTTATTCCATGTCAAAACTTCTTGAGAACAGTCAAGAGATGCATGAAGATGGGACAGGAAAAAACAGCAGAGCTGTAAGGAGGAGCGTGGTTTTTAAAGAAGGGAGTGATGTCATAAGACTTGAGCTTCGGAAAGATGGTTCTGAGCCCTGTGAGATGGCTCACGAAGGTTCCCGATAGCAAGTCTGATGTCCTGAGTTTAATCTCTCAGAGCCTCACAGGGAAAGAAAGGAACTGACCCCTGCAAGCCACCTTTACGTCCACACTGATGCCAGGCCACGCCTTCCGTGACCAGATAGATGTAATGTAGGGAAGTAAAAACAAGGGAGACGGTCATGCAGCATCTGAGTAGTAGAATTGAGGCTGGAGATCAGCAGACAGGGGATGCGGGAAGAAGGCTGCCGCAAGCCCTCCGACACCAACTGTCCCAGGCTAGAGTCGTGCCCTGAGAATGTAGCTTCCTGTGCACCATGCCAAGTCCTTCCTGTCCCACCATTACCCTGATCTTTCTTCACAGACTCCACCCAGTTTTGGCAGTGCAATCTGAGGGTATGGTCCCTGTGGCCAGGGACTCCGTGCATCCTGACCAGAATGTCACTGAGTGGGGTGCGGTTGTCTTCTCTGCACACCTAGGAAGTGCGAGGATGCTGGTGGGAAAGGTGTCAGCGATGGTGTCCAGGAATCCTGTGAAGGACCAATTCTGTGCATTTCATAAAGCTCTCCAGAAGAGACCGCAGGAGCAAGAACGTCCGGTGGCAAGGCCACACCACCTTAGCTTACCGTCTTCTGCTCAACCGGCCACAGTTGCCTGGCCTTCTCTCAAGTCATCCAGCATCCATGGGACGCTTCTCAGGCTGTTTAGGTAGGAACTAGGCACCCGGTGATTGACATGGGATCAAAGGAAGGGGAAACTTGTGAAATGGCTGGGGTTCCCGTTGCAGGTGACAGAGCTGGTAACTGCTGAGGCTGAGAGGATGCGTGTCCATCTCCAGCACATGCACGTGTGCACACACGCAATGCGCGCCGTTCTCACTCACTCGCATGGGGTCTTGGGAACCGGCTCTGTTCTGTGAGCACCCAGCTGTGCTATGGGTTGCCATTGTGAGACTGTTTGCTTTCTTTCCTTCACATGCTGTCTTTAGTCCCTTCTCTTCCTTCTCCTCTTCCATCTCCCATCCTATTTCCTCCCCTCATCTCTTTTTCACTCATATCATGCAATCCATTTGTTTGTTCCGAGGTAAAATTCTAACTAAGCTGAGTATAGCATTTTATTAGGGAGGCAGGGATAAAGTTAGTACCTTACTTACAGAGCAAGTTTTGCTAGCATCTTCTAGTAATTTGCTAGTGCCTTGGGGTCTGCTAGGGACTGGCTGCGTGGCTTCTTATGTAACACGGGCATGACTCAACTCTCTTTTCCACTGGGGATGCGGAGGAGGCCCCCGTGCAGGTGGGGCTTGCAGGCAGCCCGCACCTTCCTTCCTTGGAGTTTTTGTCCATGTGCAGAATTGCACTGACATGGTGGGTGCCATGTAGTATTGATTATGCTTGTAGGTGAGTCTTGTCACTGTGAAGCTGTGCTTCACATTATAAAGACACAGTGACAAGAAAAATAGCTTTAGTATGCAAACCAATCCAACAGCCATTTCTTGTGCAACTAAGATGACCTCTGACTCTACATGTTCACAGTCCAGTGAAGCTGAAAATGTTTTAAGATAGAGACCATCCGCCCACGCCGTTCCTTTCCACGTGTGATGGTTAACACTGACTATCAGCTTGACAGGATCTAGAATCCAAATGAAGACGAGACTCTGAGCTTACCTATGGAGAATTTTCCTGATGTGATCAGAGTAGGGTGGAGAGTCCCACTCTAACTGTGGGTGTCACCATTCCCTTGGGCTGGGGTCCCAGACTAAACAGAAAGGAGAAAGGCCAACTGAGTATCAACTTCATCTCTCTCTGTTTCCAGACCCCAGATGCAATGTGACCAACCGCCACACCCTCCCACCACCAAGCCTTCCTTGTTAGCTCAAATGGACTAAAACGAGCTCTTCCTTCCTTCCATAAATTGCTTTTGCCTGGTGTTCATAGTAATGAGAAAATTACCGAATCTGGCCCCTCAGACTACCGGAGTTGGAGTAGAGCAAACAGAAGTAGAGGCCAGTCACTCCTTGTACAAGCTTCTGTGCCCTTGCAAATGGTCAGAAAGCCCAGCATCCCAGACCCTTCCACACTGTCACCGCAACACTGTCTCTGACAGATCTCTGCCTCCTGCCTTACAATCTACAGAGTGGGTCGCCGGCAAAATCGCTATGTTAAGAAGTGTAATTGTTTAGAATTAAGAAAGAAGTCTTGTTATTGTAGAAAAATATTTTGGTTTTGTTTTCTAATTTCCTTCTAAGGCGGACACCTCCTCTGAGATCTGCTCCCCACCCCCACCCCTCAACTGATACAGGCAAGAGCTGATCTCCTGTCCTGCTCTCCTGAACCCCTTACTGCTCCATTTTGGATTAGAGATATCTGTAGAGGCAGAAAAGGAGTGAGAACATGAATCCTCTTTAGAAATTCCATGCTCTGTGTTCAGGGTCATTGTCCCAAGGTCTTGCTTGGGGATTTGGGATGGGGAAGGTTGGGAACCAGCCAAGGAGCTGTAAAATGTAGCTCAATGAAATGTCATTTTCCCCACTGCAAACAGTGGCACGGACATTTGCTCCTGCTTTGTCATGACGAGACAACCCAAATGTCACCAGGCCTGCATCAGCAGTTAGGTCTGGATTCTGTCATTGTCAGTCCCTCTGGTATTCAAAGATGCTGGCTCAGGAGAGCCAGCACAGTTCAATTTCCAAAAGCATCTGAAACCCTTTAAGCCCTTTGTTGGAGGCGTTGCAAAATCGCAGTGGGTATGAGCCTTTTTCCCTTCAGTGGTTGCATCACAGCTACCAAGGCAAGCACAACCGGCTCTTTCTCCGGAGAAATGCTGGCATCTGTGGTCCAAAGGTTAAGCATGCTGGGGCCTGGCTTGCTGAATTGCATTTCATTAGGGAGTCCCAGGGAGAGCGGGCTGAGCCCTGTGGCTCACTGAGGGGTGGGAAGCAATCTCTTGCTATTCTTTCTTCTGGGAAGGCAAGCAGCATATGGTGTTCTGCCCGTGGCAGAAACAGTTAATTCCCACTGGCTTTGCTGTAGCTTCCGAAGCTCTGGGATTGCTAGGACAGGTTTTTACCACCCCCTGCAATACTTCTCTGAGATCCCCCCCAACTCCCTGCTTTTGTTCTGCAGACTCTTCTCCAGTAGCTTTGTCTCCCTGGGGAGGTAAACACTTACTTGGCTTGGATGTGAAGGGAATTTAACTGCTTTGATTTCTCACTGCTTTGTGTGACTCAGGGTCTCTGGAGCCGTTAGTTATTGTGACTCTTAAGATGGTTTGAAATGTTTCTCCCTTGCTCCTGTACACAAGCACCCCTCAACCTATTTCTCTTTGTCCTCCTCTGGAATGCTTATTAATGACTGTGGAGCCACACTGGGGAACCACACTGGAAGAAGACTCACCTGAAGCAGAGACAAGATATTTGGTGACGATAGAGGTAACGGTGATCATGATGGTGGCAATTGTGGTGGCACTGACAAGGACAATACTCTTAGCCAGCATTTGTTCGAAAATTTTTGTGCATGATGCACTCTACAAGGTACTTTACACGAAGTCCATTACTTAATTCTCTGACTCTCTCCAACGCTTCCAGAGACAGGCATTCTCAGTAGCCCCATTGTGCAGAGGAGAAAAGTGAGGCCTAATTAACCGGGAACGTGAGTCTAACAAAAACAACTAGCGATTAATCGTAGTGTAATGCTAACAGTGGCTATGGCAGCTCCGTGGCATTCTCAGAATTCTGTTCTAGGAGAGGATAAATGATCATTGTTCTTCATAACAACAAGTCCTGAAACAGTAATGACAATGGACACAATGACTGAAAGTTTACATATCAGACATTGTGCTCGGACTTCACACATGCTTCCTCCCACAGACCTACATGGCCATAAGCAACAGAACAGCTTGAGCATCACAAACATAAACATCCCAAATGCAAGATGTTCTGCTAGCTGAAGCAGTCTGCGCACTGGCACGATAACATCTGACTTGGTGAAAATAAAGGCACATTGAAAATGCCGCATACTGGGCTGAGCATGGTGGCACTTGCAGAAAGATCGTGCCAAGTTCAGGGCCAACTGGGTTACACAGAAGAGAAACAAAGAAAGGGAGGAAGAAGGAGAAAAGAAGAGAAGAAAAGGGAAGAGAAAATGGACAAGATCTATAGCAAAATCTAAAAATTTTACCTTTAGGCTCTATAAGGTATATAGGCTCTATAAAGAAACAGATGGATGTCATATTTTATCTTAAATCTTATCACATCACTGTATACATGCAAATATTTGATAATTCAACACAAATGCAAAAGCTTCTAAATCTCAGATAATAACACTGCAGACAATTTGTAATGCCATCTTACAGATGAGAAGACAGACGGCAAACTTTAACAGTAAATAATGTACGCTGGTTCGTCTAGCCAGTCTCTGGAAAATTGTAATTCAGAGCCAAAGCTGCTGATTTTGAAGTCCATGACATTTTCAGTTTCAATTTTTTTGTTTTTGTTTTTGAAAGAGGGTTTCTCTGTGTAATAGTCCTGGCTGTCCTGGAACTCACTATGTAGATCAGGCTGGCCTTGAACTCACAGAGATCTTTCTGCATCTGTCTCTCAAGTGCTAGGGTTAAATGCATGCTCCACCACTGCCTGGCTGAATTGTTTTCTTGCCCAAGGAGAGAATCACATGTCTGGCAGTGTCTGTATTTATCAGCGTGTGACCTGTAGGATGTCGTTTCTCCACACACATGCAGCTTTGTGTGTTGGATACGCAGTGTAAGTCCACCTTCAGAAACAAGGGTCTGTTGAGGTCTCCTGTATTCTGGGCTCTCCATGGGATGCTGGGATGTAATAATCATCTCTAAGGAGCCCACAGCAGCCTCACGGGGAGGAAGACTTTCAGGTGCATATTCATCTACGATGCAGTGAGTCCGGTGAGAGGCTCGCCTACCCTTTCACAACTATAGATCCTCAGTGTGGTTGAAGTTGGAGGGACGCTTTACGGGTAGTCCAGTTTGTACTGCTACAATGTTGGAGGGTGATGGTGTTGCTAGAAGCATGTGAAACTGGAAAGCAAGCAACCATAGCAAATAAAACAGTCGCCAGTCAGTCAATCAATAACAAACCAGTCAGTTAGAACCTCCTAATCACTGTGCTCCCCTTCAGCCCCAGGTGGCTTGGTTGAGGTGGGGACACATTATCCAGGACAACTAGAGTCTCTCGCTCAGGATGCCGCCCTATGAGACTTGAAGAAGATGGCCTTTGCTCATCAGCACAGACTTTCCTGGACTGGGTCATGAGAAAGTCAGAAAATGCTGGAAAACCAAAATAGGACAGAGAAGAAAGAAGCAGACAAACAAGAAGTTGAGGCAAGATCTCGCAGTCTTGGGATGCAAAAAGAGCACCCTTGAAACTCTAACTGCCTTCAAGTTCAGGGGAACAAATAACCTTTGTGTCTGGAGTCTCCCGGTTCAATTTACTGAATTCTTTTACTCCGGTGGGTTTCTACTTTCTGAAGATAGATCTTTGACTAGACTCTTTCCAGATCCTTGTTGACTACCGCAGTCATCGTTAGGAGCCATTTCTTTCATCTCAACAGTCAGACCCAGCGAGAGATAACAACACTGCTGCCACCTCTAGCTCTCTGCTGTTAGTTCTCGATGCTCCAAAGACTCATTGCCTGTTTACCTTGTCTATAAGTTGGGTGCCACCCAGGCGTTGACTCCCATGGGCGCTTCCTTCAGATGGCTTCTGTGGCCAGTGGCTGCAGATATGTTCTGCCTTTTCTATAGGGTGTCATCAGTGGGTCTCCTGGTCCTTGCTGGTACTTCCTCCTCCACAGAAGATCTATTAGTGTAAACAGCTCACCTGTCAGAATAGACTATTCTCCATGGCAAGAGACTTTCATTCATCATCTTCAAATACCATCAGAGTTTAGCAAACAATGACTACTAAAAATGCAGTTATGTGGCTGGAGAGATAGAGCCACAGGTAAGGCTTCTCCAAGCCTGACGACCTGAGTTTCATCCCTGGAACTCACATGGTAGAAGGAGACAAGGGACTCCCACAGTTGTCCTTTGGCCTCTATAAGCATGCTGTGGCTTGTGTGAGTATCCCACACTCACAAGATAAATAAATGTAAAAAATAAAGAGCACGTATAAAATTAACGAGTGGATAGGTTTATATATCAGTACTGAAACTCTGAAGAAATCGTGACAATCAGAAGCATTAGATCACACCAAACACACACATGTCTGGAGAGCAGTGTATATTCCATCAGCTCTCACTGAACATGCCTGTGTGATTGTACAATATGTATCACATACTACATCACACACTCCTCTAGAAATCAAGTCTTCCCATGGTGTGTGTCTTCAGTGACAAATTGTTACCAGATTACTGTGTATTTCTACCATAGGACATGGCAGGTAATTGTTACATTTGTATGTTTGTTGTGTCCCACTATGAGAATGTAAGGAGACAACCTTCCTCTCCCTTGCTGTGGCATCCCATGTTCCTGAAGAAGTAAGTGATGGACACCTACAAGTGATGTTAACCAACTAACTGCCATGGGAGGAAGGACTGCATGGGGATGGAAATGCACGGTGTACATAGGCGCTACCCTCAGGGAACATCCAGGGTCTTCAGCTCAGAAGACTCCTTGGGTGTCCTGCCCAGACTGCTGACAATAGGCCGGTGACTCCCTTCGTCCCAGCGCTGATTTGCTCGCTGCCTGCCAGAAGCCCAGAGTTGCTCCCTCTCCTGAGAACTGTGGGCAGAAACTCCTCTCCCTGAAATGACAAGGAAGCTGCATATTATCCCTAGAGGTGGCCAAAGGCCAATGGTCTGATTAATAGAGAAGAAAATGTCATGATATTGTGTGCCATCTAGAGTTTCCCCACATCTGCCTCTTCTTCGTTTTGCTTCTCTCACTCCTTGGCAGTTTTACTTGTGAACAATCTCTCAAAAGAAATCATGATATAAAAATCCTGCTGCTACCCTCCACCCCCACCCCTTTATTTCAAGAAGCAAATCTGAGACGAGGGAATTGTTTAATATACATTAGCTGTTTTTTGACTTTTTTTTCTTTCCTTTCTTTTTTTAAGACAGAGTTTCTGGCGTATCTCTGGCCATCCTAGAACTCACTCTGTGGACCATGCTGGCCTCGAACTCAGAGACTGGTTTGCCTCTGCCTCCCCAGTTCTAGGATCAAAGGCATGAGTCAACACCACTCAGCACTGACATTCTCTATCCATTTGTAAATTCAATTTAATCTTATCTTCATAACCAGTTTGCAAAACCATTACCACTGATTTACTCAAGACCATTCAGGTTAAGTCACAATTAATATATTCCATATGGTCAAGGCAGGATCTGAACACCAATTGTCCGATTCAAGGCTCATGATTCATATTGCTCTACAATCGTACGTTGCTACCATAATCTGAAATGCCCAGATGGGCCTTGTTCAAAAGCTCAGTTCCCTGCATGTGGCACTATTAAGAAGCGGCCTCTGATGGCAGATGGAGGACGGTGGGGCAGGCCTTTGAGGACTAAGGCCGCCTCCTGCTCCTCTCACACCCTCTGCCTCCTGCTCCTCTCACACCCTCTGCCTGGTTTTCATGGACAGCCATTGCCACGTGTGCCTTCTCCCTTCACCATCCTGGCCATGGTGGCTGAAATCTCTGAAACCGTGAGCCAGTGCAAATCTTCCCTCCCTTAACTTGCTTGTGTCTTGTATTTTGGTCATAGTGATAACAAAACAACAAACATAGAAAATGCACAGAAATATCTTAGCGGCAAAAACCTTTTTGTGTGTGTGCGCCCGGCCCCCAGTTAAACGAGATGTGCAATTAATCTCAACTACATAATCCCTAGACTGAAAGGTAGTGAAGTCATTCTCCTTTGTCACCCTGACTCTCCCTGTATATTCTGATGAGAGTCTGGCTTCCAAGTCAATGTGCGGTAGGGGTCAATGCTTTTCACTGCCGTCTGGGCCTTCAGTAAGTTCTCAGCATAACAGGGAGACAGGTAGGTCTAACCTGTTAATTGATGAGGACATCCTGAGGTGCTGATTGCTATTCCCCAAAGCCATGTAACACTTTCTCACTAGGCTCAGCATTTCAGATTCCTTAGCCAAGCCCAAGTCTTTTGAGCTGTTGTCTTGTACAAATCCCCAGATCTCACCATTACCGAGAAAGAAACTGGTTTTGGCTTTAGTATCTCCACCTGTGTCTGATTCTATCGGTCAAGAATTCCACAAAACCATGCCGGTGAAGGGCTTCTCTCTTCCATGGGTAGCACTCACAGCCTCGTTAGCCATGACTGACTGGAACTTGGGTTAGCTGATATGTAGAGCTGAAATCTATACACTGTCCAAAATTTGGAAGAATGAACTTCTCATTTCTATTGGAGATGTGTTATCTCATCATAAGAGATATTTTTGTTTCTACATATTTAAGCTTTTTTTTCCGAGTAAGCAGAGGCTAACAGGGGGTAGATACATGAAAAACGAGCATGGGTGAGAGACAGCAGCGCAACACAGTGCCAACAGAGAGAAAAGAACATGGAACTGTGGTTGACGAGGGATTGCTAGCTCCTGCAAAGGAGTCAGCAGCAAGGGTATGGGTTAGATTATTGACTGCTATGTTCTTTCTGTCACTGCTTCGTTTTGTTTCTGTCAAAACTGTGCACCAGATCTTCAGGTCCTATCTAGATTTTATTTGCACTTGAAAACAGTGGACTTTGTAGCAAAGAAGAAAATAGAAAAAGTTTATTTCATTAAATCTGCATTATAAAAAGCAAAACTTGCAATGGGATCCCAGATTGCACTAAATTAAAATCTATTACTACAGTCTCCAGATTGCTATGATGCCTTGCTTACTCTGGACCAGTGGCTGTCAACCTTTCTAATGCTGAGGACACTTTAATACAGTTCCTCATGTTGTGGTCATCCACGACCATAAAATTATTTTCATTTCTATTTCATAACTGTAATGTTTCTACTGTTATGGATCTGAATGCTAATATTTTTTGAGCTAGGGGTTTGTCAGAGGGGTCGCAACCCACAGGTTGAGAACTGTTGCTTGAACAACTCTGTACTGTAAAGCAGAACCTCACAAAACAAAGGTTTTCAAGTATTTTCATCATGGTAGAGAATACTTGGCTATTAACACCTTGAACACCATTTTCTGTGGCAGTGCTGGGAGTTGAGCCCAGGGCCGGTGTGCCTGCTAAGCATACCCTTGGGTGATGGTTACAATGTGCAATTCAAAGATGGCATCATAGAGTAGAGAGACCAATTAAGGAACTGACTATGACACATTTTGTTATTTCTTTGCTTTAGTATCTTCAGAACTATATATTAAGAGACTAGAACCAAACAACCCTTAGTGTTTCTTCTAGCTCTGCAATTCACACTAATGAAATGCTTTGGAGGAAGGTCTCAGAGATCCCATAGTAAGTATTTCTCAGATAATTTCTTTCCGGAATTTTGTGGTGTGATGAAACATAACTTTATCCCCTGAAACATATATCATGTTGAGGCCTGGGAACACAGCTTAGTAGAGCGCTTGCCTATCATGTGCTAGGTCCTAGGTTCAATTACCAAAACCAAAAATAAAACAACAAAACAATACTAAAAACCAACCAACCAAAACAATGTCAACAAAAATTCAACTTATCATATTGAGAAGATCTTGCACAAAATATATTGGTATTACTTCTAAATGTTTAAGCCTCACACATGATCAAATAAATTAGGGTTGACACAGTGAAATGAAATTATGCATGAAAAGACATCTGGGTAGTGATTCTGTAAAATAACTTGAAATTGAAATGGTTTGGTAGACAACATGAATCTGACAGGCCAGAAGTCAGGTCCAAGCAGATCAGCCAGCACAGGAGAAAGGGGTGCCCAATAGAGAGCACAGGGAGCTGGGGTGCTCTATGTCCTGACAGGGAGCACAGGGAGCTGGGGTGCTCCACGTCCTGACAGAGAGCACAGGGAGCTGTGGTGCTCCACGTCCTGACAGAGAGCACAGGGAGCTGTGGTGCTCTACATCCTGACAGAGAGCACGGGGAGGTGGGGTGCTCTAAGTCCTGACAGAGAGCACAGAGAGCTGGGGTGCTCTATGTCCTGACAGGGAGCACAGGGAGCTGGGGTGCTGTATGTCCTGACAGAGAGCACAGGGAATGGGGATGCTCTATGTCCTGACAGAGAGCACAGGGAGCTGGGGTGCTGTAAGTCCTGACAGAGAGAGAGAGCACAGGGAATGGGGATGCTCTATGTCCCTACAGACAGAACTCAGTATCTGCAGTTACATAATGGAGACTGATGCCTTTAAGGCCAGAATCATGATGGAGAGATGACTTTTTTTTCAGGCAAAGCATAGTTTATTTGTTCTTTCTGTCTCTTTGGGTCTTTCTTGGTTTAGGCAGGTGTGCCTGTAGAAGTAAAGTTGATGATGTAAATGGCTACCTCATCAAGATGCTAGCAAATACATTTGAGGCTTGCTTTCCACCAAGGCACGTTGTGAGATTAGGGTGAGCTTGAACTACTAAAGGAGGATGAGATACCATGCAATGGTGTTTGTTCTTAGGCACTCATTTTATCCTGACTGTGTGTGGAGGCGAAACCAGCCACTCAACTTCCTTTACACTCTCGTGCCAAGTTGAACCAGGATACCTGGTACCAGGCCACAGGATGTGAGCAAAGAAGGCAAGGCCATGACCCTCACCCTCACAGAGAACTTGAAAGAGGTGCTGGCACAACCCTCACCTCCCTTCTAGAACAAGAGAAAACTACCGGGAATACCTCTATATCTAAGGATCATTCTCACTCACTTCCGCGAGGTCCTGTGAGGAGACACTTTGACGCTGTCTGTGCTTCAAAAACTTGATAAATTGCTTAGGACAGAAACACGGCAGCATAGAAGATGCTCAGGAAACAAGCTCTCAGTATCCATTGATTGGAGATAGACATTCTGGTTTATACGTTTAGTGTGTGTTCTAGTAGTCCTGTGGAAAGTGGACATCACTGGGTTAAAAATAGTATGCAAGAGCCTAGTGGGAGGTTTTTTCTGAGGAATCCATAGAAGGGGTGGTGTTGCTTGGGATTCTAAATATATATTTTGGTTAGCCAGGCATGTAGACTAGTTTGGAGTTGGGTGCCCCCGTGGGATTAGTCCTGACCCATGGGCTATAGGCAGAAATAACATGGCTCATGTCTGACCAGTGCTGATGTGAGGTGAATCTTTCTGTGTCCTACTGTCTTAACAGTCCCTGGGCCTGGTGACATCCCACATTGTGGAAGCCTTTCAATGAGGGGTTAGTGAGGAAGATGGGGTGGAGCCCATCTTTAAGCAACCTGCATGAATCTGGTCCACGTAGAGGAAATTTGGGGTGTTTCAAGCACAGGGGAGAAAGTGAAGTTTTACTGCAGAAGTGCCTCTGATCCTAACATGTGGACACTAGCTGTGGGAATGAGCCACCAGGTTTGGGAAGCAGTTCAGAGACGGATCTCGCGGGACTTTCTGATGGGCTATAGATAAACAGCACTGAAAGGATGGTTAACAAGAAGCCTGAAATTACCAATGGCTGCCGGCGCTCATCAGCTACAGCCTTTGCTCCCACCGAGTTCAGCATGGTTTCTAAGCCTGTCCAACAAAATGCTTTGGAAAATGTCCTCAAGAGAAGAGTGGTGAGTGACTCGCTGTACTTGGGACTGAAGGCTCTCTTCTATCATCCAACAGTGTTTTGACAGTCTGTGGCAGGCTTAGAGACGCATGATTAGAATTTGTATTCTATTATGGAGCTAGTGAGTTGGGGTGAAGGCAGCACAATCGTTTTCACTTGTTTCAACCTCTCAGAAAGAGTAAAACCTGGGGCTTTCCTTTGTCATCACCAACAACGGAGTCGGGAAAGACAGAGTGCTAAGAGTAACAACAAAGAATCTTACGAGAACCAGAAATCAGGAGGGATGAACTGCTCTCTGATAATGGCACTGGTGGTGTAGGTGTGCAAAGCAGGTCACCCTAAAGCTCGTGAGTGGTCACTCTGGCTCTAAAGAAGGTGCCAAAGCCCCTTGTTGAGTTCTTGTGCTCAGCAACACTGTTGCCCTGGCCCAAATCCTGTTGTTAGATCAGCCATAACCACTGTGTCTAAGCTACTAGACTTTTTTCCTGATTATTTTATTTATTGATTTTTGTTAATAATCTCACAGTATATCCCAGGTTGTCCTAGAACTCACTACATGTATAGGCTGGCCTAGAAACCTTAACAATCCTCTTTCTGCTTCATCCTTTCAGGCACTAGAATTACGGACAAATGTCATTACACTCAGTTTAACTTAGCTATTGTAAATTAGGGATGATTAGGAGGATTTATTATTATTTATCTCCTTTAAGAGGTAAATAATGTAATCCACAAAACCTCTGGCAGCCTATATAATGTGAGTCTAATATGCAGAATTGCTCTTGATCTCTTTTTAATTTTGAGCCCACATGCAATTCCTGCTGAGACTTCAGAGGAAACTTAAATCTAAATCCAAACCATGACATAACGGCATTTGTGAGATGTCACTGGCCCCGGACCCTATACATAACTCGTGCAGGGGAATTAAATGGCTTCTCTGTGAGCTTTATTTGAACTAATGAAATCAGCAGAGCATGCTCTCATTAATCAAATGTTTGTTAAGCAGCTTATGGCGCTAATCACATAGACTAAACTCAGCTGTATTGTCTCCACCCACACGTACCCCACCTCTGTGAGGCCAAAAGGAGGAAACTGTATCTAGACCTAGTTCCCACTCACCCCAACACCATTTTCCCAGTTGGATTATAACAATGGGATCAGAGCCTGGCAGCCAAGCACCGAGACACAAAGGTATTTGAAGGAAGGACGGGCCAGATAAAAGCTACGAGCGAGCGAGCGAGTGAGCATCCTGGTGGTGGAGCAGCACAGGAAGCGAGGTTGCACAGACCTCACTGCGGGCTTTAGCCCCAGCCCAGGCAGCCCTGAAAGAGAACAAGCTGTCTTGTTGGCAGTTGGAGAACACGATGCTACAACTCTTCTGAGGTCGGATAAATTGAACCCTGATGGCTCAGAGATAAACATAGCATCTATTCCCATAGCCCTTACTTTTAGTTAATAGTCAAGTCAGTCCCAGTTTTTTTTAATATCAAAATTGCATCTCTCTCTAGTTGCACAGCACAGCACAATTGGAAAACAGGGCCACACTACAGGAAACCTGAGAAGACTGGACAATAGGCTGGATCAGACTCCAGAGCTCCCGGAAGAGATCACTTCATTCTCAGGGCCCAATATTCCCTAGTAGTTTGCTGTGATGATAGTCTTAAGAAGTGCTTATTAACCCTCACAATGCGCACAACAATTCTTTTCATTTGTCCTCTTTTAAGTGCTTGGAGTACAGTGAGACAAACAGGTACAAAATCCACATGGATATGGTATGGGAGGTAATGCCAAGCTTTCCACACCAGGGTGTCTCCCTGGGGGACACTGGACTGAGTTCCAATGAACATAAGAGGCTAGGTCTGAAGACACATGAAAGCCAACTGCATTACATCCCTGAAACTGTAACATTCAGGAAGCTGTGAGTTCAAAGCTAGCCAGAGCTACACAATAGGACTCTGGCAAAAAAAAAATCATTATCTACAAAAGACAACTGAGAAAGGGAGAGAGAAGTATGTGTGTGTCTGTGTGTATGTGTCTGTGTGTGTGTCTGTGTGTGTGCCTGTGTGTGACTGCTTGTATGTCAGTGTGTGTGTGTCTGTGGGTGTGTATCTGTGGGTGTGTGAGTCTGTGTGTGTGTCTGTGTGTGTCTGTGGATGTGGGTGTGTGTGGGTGTTAGAGTGTGTGTCTGTGTGTTTGTCTGTGTGGGTGTGTGGATGTGGGTGTGGGTGTGTGTCAGAGTGTGTGTCTGTGTGTCTGTGGGTGTGTGTGAGTGTTGGAGTGTGTGTCTGTGTGTGTCTATGTGTGTGTGTGTGTGTGTGTGTGTATGTCTGTATTTGTGTGTGTGTGTCTGAAGAAAAAAATGGCAAGGAAAAACACTTCAGACACAGGGACTAGACTGACCAAAGACATAGGAGGGAGCCTTATCTTTGGGGACAGTGGTGACCTCAGCGTGGGATGTGTTTGCTGTGTGAGGACAGATTAAGACTCAGGGGTCTCTGCTATAGAAATCCTAATCCCAGGGACACTTGAGAGCTTGGGATGTAGATTTGGCAGTCATCAGCTTCTGGAGGGTGGGGAAGGAGCCAAGGAAGCACACCATGGGAAATAACAGATGGTGGGATTTGGACCCCATGGAACTCCCAGACCTAAGGGGCAGGGAAAAATGGGCCACGGAGAAATTATCACTAAGGAAGAAGTAACATAATACTGGTAGTTTTAAGCATATAACAACAAAAATGCAACTTAGTAAGCCAAAAGTAATAAGAGTTCCATTTAGTGCCATGAAGAGTTTTTGCAAGCTTTCCAGAAGTGTACTCAGTGGTGTGGGAGTCAGGGAGCTGTGAAGAGAGCAGCAGTTGGCTTGTGTTTCTGTACCAGGAAAAGGAGTGAACAGAAGATGCTCTCAGACAAGAAAGGGTGGCTTTAAACCAAAACCAGAGGGCACTGGAGGCCGAAGGGTAAGAATGAGTAGAAGTGAAATGTATGGAAAGATAGTCGAGGGAATGCAAAGTGTAAAAATGTTAGGAGCAGAGAGAGCATCCTTGGACAGGGTGGGCTCCTGAGTCATTCTCTCCGTGTCTGCTGTAAGGTACATGTGACCCAAGATCCAACACAAGTGCAAAGGAATGCGTAATCAGTTCTACACGTAAAACAAAGCATGAGAGAATATTATTCACTCTGTGCATTTTGTGACCATTGCGTTTTACTTTCTCTACTAGTTTATTTCATTGACCAACGCAAACCTGCCAGCTTGATTCCATGGCCCCCTAACTAAGAAGGAACCAGTGGATGGCAAGATTCTTCAATTCCTAAGATTAAATGAGGAAGATTGAGAAGAGATAAAAACAAATATCCAGGTACAGGCAGGCAGTTGGAGCAACTGAGGCTGTGGATGCATAGATGAGGTAACGGGTATTCGGAGAACAGAGTCAAGGAGAGAGGCAGGAATGGGCCATCCAGAAAAGCTACTGCCACCAGAGATGCTGAGCAAAGACAAGGGCAGGCTGCCTACTGCCATCCTCCTGCTTAAGCCGGAGTTTATATCACCAGCTAGGATAATTCTGCAGAGATGACTCCCTCTGTCACACTTGCCAGTTCTGCTTGGGACTCTTTCACCAAAAACAATCCGCAGTCACTGAATGCATGCTGAGACAGAACTCCATCACTCTGTTAGCTCCCTTGTTCACGGACTGACAACGCCACACGGCTGTCTCAGTTCCTGCCTCCCACCCTGAACAGACACAAACGCTTTCCTTAGATTCCTCCCAACAGTCACATATCCTCTTCCCCCTTGACTAAGGTTTTTCTTTTGAGTCAGAAAATGGTCCATCTGTCAAGGGGACAACAGCAAGCATGGCCTTTGGTGTGCTATGGGTTCACATTGCTTACTGACTGGCATCTGTTTGCCATACATTGTAGAGTCGTGCCAACAGCCACTCTTTGTGTTTATGCTGTTGATCCAACAGACCGCTTCCATGCCACGCCACTGTAACGTGGAAAACAACATGGCTTCTGTCATTCATTTGACAAATATGTATTGGGCAGTGACCGTGTGCCAGACGCTACTCCAGCACAGGGACAGAGTGTGAACAGGACCAACAAGTTTTGAGAAAGGGAGAAAAGAGAGAAAACTGTTTTGTTTCTCCTCCTCCTCCTCCTCCTCCTCTTCCTCTTTCTCCTCCTTCTTGGTGATGGAAAGATGATGGGAAAAGAAGTCTGTGGGAGTATAGAAATCATGTGCAAAGTTAAGGCAGCATGTAACTTGCAGCTGGAGCTACCATGTTCCTTGGACTGAGAGTCAGTGTGGCTGCAGCCCTGCCATGGAAATAACAGGGCCAGAGCGTGTAGGGTTTGGAGGCTCAGTGAAGATGTGCATCTCTCTTCCACGAGGCCTTGCAGTCAGGCAGTGATGTACAGATGGCCATTCCTGAATATCTGAGTATGCGGCCAGTTGTTTATCCAGCTGAGGTATCTCAGTGGCAAATAAGTCAGAGGTCTATTTCCTGTGATGCTTTTCTTACTCTTGCCCTAGATGTGAACATTGATGGGCATGGTCTGCACTGCGAAGCATTTCCCCTCTGTCCTCACAAAACATTTCGTCATTTGAGCTGCTGCCCTTTCTCTTTTGGTCATTCAACCTTGAGGCTAGATGATAATTTATATTACTGAGAAGCTGTAGTCCCCATAAGACACCTGACCTTGAACTACCAATACCTTTGGATGAGACTTTAGGTTTCAACATCAAAATGGAAGAGCATGAAGACATCTAGGTTTGCCTGGACTTAACTGGGCTCTTCCAAGCTCATGACAAAGTGGGAGTCTCAGAAGTACTCTCTGAGCTTGCCATCCTTGTTTCCCACCCCATCCCCCATCCTAAGGGACCTCAATACCCACATGACCCCCTCCCTTCCCTTTCTTCAGCTCCAAAGGTGGCTGCAGATTGCGCTGGTTGGGAGAGCTGACTCTATGAAATGTACCCTGCGGGTGTGGCAGAAGAAATGTAAGCTCTTAGCTCATGCATCTGGAATCTGTCTGTGTCTGCTAAGTGCGAATCTTCAGGCTTAATGATTAATTGGAAAGACACCAGCAGCCTGTGCAGATGGGTGATGGGTATTCAAGAGTGGCTGCATTTCGGTGAAGCTAGAAACCTTGTCCATGGAGCCTAGGCCATGAAGCTGATGGAAAACGCATCCTTTGCGAGGGAGTCCCTGAAGCTGCCGCCTCACTTGCCTGTGGAAGAGGAAAACCGCTGATACCTCCAGAGGGAAGGGGGAGGAGGATGTCTTTATCCTTAGCTCCACTCCACCTGCTGACCTCCGACTTCTGCCTGCTGTGCACCCTGAGACTCCTGATGTCCCAGCCCTTTAAATCAGCTTTTGAGGAACTTTTCCCTCTCCTAGCTCCTTATACCTGCAATATTAAAATCCTTAAGCTAAAAACAAGTTTTTCTACAATTGTAATTGACTCATCCGATTGGTAAGCTTTGAGTCCAAGTTCTGTGTTGTACTTCTTAAGCAAGTAAGTCCACAAGGCCTTTTGTGTAGTGGACTACAAGAACCTTCCTCACTGTGGTTATGAAAACTGAATTAAATGAGATACTGCCCAGTGTCTAAGCATGGAACTGTTGGCTTTTGTCACTGTCCTTCAATAATCTGAAAACAGTTGATATCAAATCAAAATCTTAGACAATTGATGATGCAGCATTTCTCTGTTGCAGCTGAACCCGACTACAGCCTAACCCTGGTGCAGCTGAACCCGACTACAGCCTAACCCTGGTGCAGCTGAACCCGACTACAGCCTAACCCCGGAGCAGCTGAACCCCACTCCACCCTAACCCTGGAGCAGCTGAACTCCATTCCAGCCTAACCCTGGAGCAGCTGGACCCCACTACAGCTGAACCCCACTCCAGCCTAACCCTGGAGCAGCTGGACCCCACTACAGCTGAACCCCACTCCAGCCTAACCCTGGCGCAGCTGAACCCCACTACAGCCTAACCCTGGTGCAGCTGAACCCCACTCCAGCCTAACCCTGGAGCAGCTGAACCCCACAGCCTAACCCTGGAGCAGCTGAACCCCACAGCCTAACCCTGGAGCAGCTGGACCCCACTCCAGCCTAACCCTGGTGCAGCTGAACCCCACTACAGCCTAACCCCGGTGCAGCTGAACCCCACTCCAGCCTAACCCTGGAGCAGCTGAACCCCACTCCAGCCTAACCTGGAGCAGCTGAAAGCCACTGCAGCAGCGGAGTCCCTCTGCAGCTGAGCCCCAGGGCTGCTGGTATTCAACCCTGCTAGCATTGTGCTCACTGGCTCCACCCACCACAGTTGGGACCTGGGGACAAGGTGAATGCCACTCATTGGGCTCCTCTGTGTTGTGTACCTGTTCTTCTAAACTGATGGAAATAAGTTTTATTTGGAGTCAAATGCAGATGCAGGGTATTCCCAACCCAGCAACAGCTCAGAGTTCCAGAATCCTCATTTCCTAGAAATTGATGCAATGTTTCCAAGATACCCATTCCCCTGTCTCATTATCCTGACCTGATACTGCCAATATGCAATCCACTCCCTGGGCTTTCAGCACCTCTGACCTCCATTGCAGTGACTCAGCTAGGTTACTAAGTCGATGAGGTTCTGGGCTCCATACAGTGTTACTATCACAGACCCGTGCCTACATTTAAGTCTTCTATTTGTTGGTGAAACTGACCTCCTTATCCCTAAATGCACCTGGTTTTTAATTTCCTGCTTTTAGACTTTGCTCCCTTTGTTTACTTCCAGGAAAACCATCTCCACTCTTTACCTTCCCTCCTGCTGACCCCCATTATCTCATTTTGTCAATATTCTTCTCTCTTGTTAAGATCAACTCAAACACATCCTCCTCGAGCTCCTGCCTTCCCTATCTCTCCTCTCTTCTCTGAATTTTAGGTTATCTTATGCAAAGTTCACTTGAAGTATCATTTTCAAACCACACATTTCTTCCTCTAGCTTGGTATATCATGCTAGATAGTCACATCTCTGATACTCAGTTTGGATTCCTACAGAGCGTCTCAGGAATGACTGAAGGTTGAGCCTCTGATTCAAGCAAGTCAGCCATAAGCCAAATAATTTATCAACTATCCACCACGGGCAATCATAGTGTCCAGGAGCCAGGGACACACAGAGGATTAGCTAGACAAAATCTTTGTCCTTGAAGAACCCATGTTTTGTACAAATGCAATTTCAGAAGAATATAAAAAGCGGAAGTGCGGAGTGTTAGCACAGGAGAGCGCATTCCAGGTCCCTACCCCTTTGTTACTCTGGTAAAGTGAGGCTCAATTAAGTTCCTACCATCCAGCGTTTATTTCAGTGAAGACCAATACTCTATAGAAGCCTAGAAGCCTGAGCGTGCAGGGAGGCAGCGTCTACTTCACTCTGAAACAGTCTACCCACCAGCTGTGGTGACACCCCACTCCAGGACTGTGGGGCAAGAGTCTCCACGCTGACAAAGGCCACGTGACCCAATGGGTGCACTTGTCTGTTTTCCACTTGCAAGTTTCCCAGAAATCGGTCTTTGTTGATGAAATTCTACACACCGCTTAATATGCTTTCAGCTGAAAATATTTACTCCATACATTCCAAAAAGTTCTGCCTCCACTTTTCACTAGCTGCCCCTTTGTCTAGAGGGTGTCATGAGAATAATTTCCGTGAATTTAGATTTCCTTGTCACCTTCAGCCATAGGGTTGCCTCTTGAAGGATCCTCATACCCTAGACTCCTAATAGGACCAGATACTCTCAGAGGCACCACGTTTCTGCACACAGAGTCACTGATTAGCTTATAAAGTATCTTCTACAGCTCATCCTCTCAGCATAAGATGGCTTTGATGTGGCTTTTATCCAAAATTATCTGTGGAGCAACTATATGCAGACGGAATGCTCTATAAAAGAAGGTGCACAGAGAGCAGTCTGTGTTTCCTTGACTACCAAACAACTGAAACATATTCCTCATACAGTAAATGTTTGCTAAGTAAATTCATAACTTACTTATTTTGAAATTATGTTAAAAGCACTATTAAGATGAACTATAGAATGTTCTAAAAAGAAAATTGACTTCGTGTTAAAAATGAAATTCGACTACTGATTCCACTCTGAGGTGTGTGTGTGTGGCATGATACAGCATAAGTAAATGGTTTCCTCACTAAAAGAGGATATGCTATCGACTATCGTAAGTGAATAGTGAATGACATGAAGCATGAAGAAGACTGTTGGTTCAGGGTGGGCCCTCACTGCTAAGTCCACTAAAATTACGTGTGTGTGTGTGTGTGTGTGTGTGTGTGTGTGAACCATAGCTTAGAACAATCAAACTATACTTGGGAAATACTCTTAACTTTGCTTGCAAATTCCTGTAGTTGGGCTCCTCAGGATGGGGCCGAGAAATGGTGTCTCACACTGACCACTTACTATGTTTTAGGAGATATCTCCCTCAGGGTTCTCCCAGAACCTATGAGAGCATTCAGCACCTTAGCTTAGGAGGTTCATAATCGAGAGAGTGTCAAAGCCCAGAAACACCAGTTGCCCCAAACAACTGAATGTCCTTCCAGATTCCCAGGGGTTTTCATCTCTTCAGTCTGCTTTGTGTCACAGGTACTCTCACTGAGTTCTCAGGAGAGTCAGAGAGCGAGATCCCCAGACCGTGGAGAGAGACTGCTCAAGTGTGAGACACTCACACCAGTTCTTTTTATTTGTGATCCATTCCCGTAGAAGGCACCACCCAGGGTACCTGCAAAACCTTTGGAACAGCCCCTGCTCTTCGCCATAGTAAAATAGCAACAAATGCTACTTCCCCTCCTCCAGTGAGAGGCCATCATAATGCAACCACCGTCTTTAGGCAAAACTTCAACACTGATCAAAGAAGCAAAAAGAATGGGATGAACAATTGGCTGGCCACTGTCAAGTCACACCACCTGAGGAAAAAGCCCTCGCTGGTGCTATTGGAGAACAGGCAACCAAGAGTTAATGCTCTCTTTCTAGTCTCTAACCAGTGCTGTGAGAGGGATGCCATTGTCCTCCACCTACAGATAAGGATAAGGACTTGGGATTGGTTAGAAAGTTGCCCATGACCATACAGCCCACAACTGATGAAATCCACAGGTGTCTTTGCAGGTTAAAATTTATGACATTAGATCTTCAGCTGTGAAACGCCATCTTTAAGATATTTTCCCAGCTCTGTCCACCTTATTTTAACTTATTTTAAATCTGTTGCTCAAAATATTTCAATTGAAGTATTCAAGTTCAGTCATGGCAAGTATAGTTGGATAATACCATGAGGTCTGGAACATGAAATTCAAGGTTTATTCCGGCACATAATAATCATGAGACTGCAGAACAGTGTCAGGATCACTTCGTAGAAGACGAAGAAAGTGACCCGGACCACCAGTGTCCACGAGTGCTCAAAGACATTGAACTTCACAGGCAGAATGGTGCCCACACTCTTCCTGTTTGTCTGTTTAGGTTCAGAGAACCCAGGTGGGAATTCCACCTCTTATTATTTGGGACTTTAAAGACAAAGAATGACAAGTACCTTGGGACAGGGCTCAGCTGAAAAGCTGCAACATTGAGAGTCCCTGGCTTTCACCCACCCTCTCCTCGTGGTCACTGCTTCTGAAAGTCAGCCATACTCAGAGACATCCAAATAACGCAGACACGCGTCTGGCCAGGCTTTTCTCTTCCCTCACAGATGGTGGGCAGAGGATGGATTTCCAAAATTCAACAGCAATTTGATGCTTGGTTAGAAAATGCAGGATTTAGCTGGGCAGTGGCGCATGCCTTTAATCTCAGTGGAAAACAGAGGCAGGTGGAACTCTGTGACTTCAAGGCCAGCCTGGTCTACAAAGTGAGTTCCAGGGCAAGCTCCAAAGCTACCCGGAGAAACCCTGTCTCGAAACAAACAAACAAACAAAAAATAATAAAGAAAGAACATACAGGCCTTTCACCGTGTGCCAGGCAAGGTTCCAGGGCCGGCTCCTTACCCTCCCAACAGATGTAGAATATCATCAACCACTGACGCTGTGGCTGCTTCCACCTTATAGATGGAAAGGCCCAGTGCCGGGGGGTAAATATCTTCCTGTGGCTGGTTACACAGCTGTTACGTTTCAGAGCAGTTGTAGACTGACAGGGTTGCAGCGAGTATACACCTTTCCAGTCCTCTGCCAGATCCTTGGTGCCCACACTGACCTCGTTACCTTAAAGGGAGCAAAAGAAGGGAGAGCAGTGCGATTCTACAAACTAAGGCAAACCAAAGGTGGTTTTATTTGCTGTAAATATTTGGATCAATATACAACCACAATTACAATGGTCCAGAAGACATACTGCTGAGCTGCGTCAAGATTATGCTGGAACTACTTTCTAGTCTCAAGACACTTCTGAAAGGACCATCATTTACATTTACATTTATATTTGCCGGTTAATTCAGTTCTGTGTTGACCTTGTCCATGTACATACTGGGGATCTTGGTATAGTTAAGTATCTTGCCATTTGTTTATGTTGTCCCATTTTATCAAAAATCTTTCTTAGCCTCAATTTAAGCAGAAAACTGCCCCATCCATTCTGTAATTTATTTAACTGATCTCCAAGCATTCCTATTGTTTTTTCTTTCTTCCTCAAGTTACATAGTCCAATAAGCATCCGTGTATGTTTTTTTACTGATTTGCTTTCTCAAGCTTTGTTAAGGTTTGTATCAAATTTGGTTAGTGAATCAATCCATAAGTACATCTAAAAGTGCCCACCACTGTGGCAGGGTTGAGGATACTCTCGTATCTGTGTACACACAGCAATGAATGTGGTTAAAGATCTTCACACCTGCGCATCTCCCTCCCTTGAAGGCTAGCCAGCAGTACACCCATCAGGAGCTGCTAACACTGCATCTCACTGAATCCCGCATGAATTAAGGATTGTAGTTTCCAATTTGAAAGATGAAAAAAATCATAATGCTCCACTGCTTCCGTATTTCCTTGATTTCTGCTGAGGTCAGACATTTATTCTATATTATACATTAATGTTGAATTTTTAAACTGCTATTCAAGTCTTCATCTAACTGAAGAAATTTCTCTCATTTCAAATTTCTTTGTAGCTTGAGAAAAAGAATATCTAAAAGTATTTCCTAAAAGCTTTAATGTTGCCTTTTAGTTCCCATAGAAGTCAAGGTCAGGCTTTTAATACTTGCAGCTCTCAGAAATCTAGGTTGTTACAGAAAATCAAATGGTCTTACTGTCTACTCTGAGAGCTTGGAATGACCTGGGAAGGGACATTAACTAAAATTAAACAGAAAGTATTCCGTGGGTGTCCTGGTACAAAGAAGTCCAGTGCATTTACCACAGTGGTTGGAGGAGTTCCTTCCACAAAGCACTGTGAGGTTCAAGTTTGTCTTTCTAAGGCAGTTTGTTATCTACTGTAACTAAATAGAAATGAATGACAATGTCAGTGTAACGTGTGCATCTCATTGAATCATGTGAGCATAAGCTATTCCCTAATTGTCACTTTCTTTGTTGCTTATCCTTAGGAACCCACTCTTCGTCTATCTTTGCTGCATTGTGTTCCTTACAAATGAAGGCCCAAGGTCCAGGTCAACTCCAGTGGTTACAGAATAACATAAATATCAAGAGGCAGAGGTTACTGATTGGTCTCAGAGCCTGCAAGACACACTCTCTGTCCCCTCCCATGTTTTATTTGCTACATAGTTCCTATCACCTAAATTATCTGTTTCTTTTTACTTTCTGCCTACAGTCTCCCTGGAGGCAGGGACTCTGCCTTGTGTTACCATATTCCCAGATCTTGAGTGTACTTGTCATACAATGGCCACTAAATACATGCAGTTTGCTTAAGTAACTTCTCAACAGGGTGAAATGGCCTGGGAAAGCACTGTGTTTTACACAGACAAAATAGGTCAAGTCCAGCAGACTTGAAGCCCTATCTTTATCTGTGTGACTTTGGGCACATCACCTACCAGGTTTCCCTTTCAATTTCCATATTGAAAAATTAGGTTGAATTTACTTAAATGAGAGATGCCTGGAAGGGGAGAGAGAGATTTGATGCACTTATAGTGCATCAGTAGGTAATTCTCCTGTCCAGAGTGTGACACTGGGCCCAGCAGCTGATGCCCTGCCAATCAATCAATGAGAAGGCCTGTCTGTAGAGGACCACAGGCATCACAACGTTGCTCAGCAAACTGAGTGATGGAGAAGTAAACAAAGGGGATGCATAGGACAGGTACCCTTTCCAGAGACCCCAGGCTCTGGACACTGCCTCAAACTGACCTGCTTCCCAGCAGGGTGGTTCTGTGCCCACCCCCCTGTGCTCTTTTACTCTGTCTCCTAGGAAACTGAAGGAGCCCTTTCCTGCAGCCTCCCAGGACCAGTGGCATTGAGGAATTAACTTTAACTTGCCTTGGATAGGGACAGGACCTCAAGGAGGCCAGCCATCTGAGAGCCTAATCAATGCTGCCAAATTCAGAGCGAGTCACTGGCCCAGTAGGAAGCTAATCCTGCCTATAATACTTAAATAGCTACACTATCTACCATGTATTTGTCTTTCTGCTTCAGTCACTTGTTTAGTGCAGACATCTTTCCACCTATGATAGAGCTGGATGTCAATACATCCCTCAAAGAAAAGACACAGTCACTACATCTAATGTAAAGAATGTGAAAGCTTAGCCTTGTTCACCTCCATTATGCTCAGAGCACTGATACAACTCTACAGCAGAGCAAATAATTTGAAACAAAGCCTGTTTTCCATATGGTTACTGATGGGGGTAGTCCTTCTGTATATATGTAAATAAAGCACTGTTGGCTAATAGGGAAGTAAGACAGTGGGACTAGGAGTCTAGGAGGAGTCTGGGAAATGTAGTAAAGAGAGTAACGCCATGTGATCCTGCGGAAGAAAGGACGGGTCAAGATGCTGTCCTCAGAAAGATAAGTCCTTGTAGAAATATACATTAGTAATTATGGGTTAATAATTAAGTCAGGGCTAGCCATTAAGAAACCATAGCAAACGGCCGACAGCTTCATAATTAATACAGTCTTGTGTGTTGTTTGGGTGCTAAGTGGCAAGGGGATCCAGGTGGCTGGCGGGAAGAATACACGTTACAGGTCACTATTGATCCTTGAGCTGATGGGAGCGGGGGCTCCCTGACACCCTCAGCTCTACAGGAGTATGGGGCCATAAGACACTGCCTGAGGAAAACTCCAAATTCAGAATTGGAAGTGTGATTTCTACTAACTGGGTATTGATTTTGCTCCACCATAAAATTTAAACTAATCCCAAATTGAGACACTGTAATTTGAGGACTGTCCGTACTTACAGAAAAGCACTGTGCATAGAACTGGAAAATGCCTAGACTAGAGACTGACATAAGAAAACTAATGTATTCTTTAAACTCAGAAAAAAGAAGGAAAGACAACCGTAACAGAGCACAGTGACTGAGAAGAGAGATGACTGCAATTCTGAAACCTATGTGAAGGGTGAAAATCTTTGAAATAAGTCTTCAAACATTAGGCTCTTCTCTTCGGTGCGTCTATTACATGTGGTGGTAGAAAATCTGCTTGTTGTCCTTTGGGGGAATTTTGGGGTAGGTGGGAAGTCTGTAAGGACAGGCCTATTTAGGAAACAATGTTCAGATATGTGTATGAAATGTAGAAATGAATGGAACATGGTAGCATACAAGCCTGAAGAGAGATGTTTGGTCCAAATAAGAACCAGGGCAGGTTGTCCAGGACTGGAGTTTTGACGGGGTTTGACAGCGAAAGTCAGGCTGCAGCGGAATATAGATGGCAACCTATCCCTAGATCTGTGTCTACAAGGATTTCACAGGTACCAGTTGCATATGGATTGAGTGAAAGAACCATTTTATAGCTTTAGAAAAGCTTTATAGAAGGAAATAGCTAAGGCCCCAACCTGGACATGGGTAAGTATAGATGGGGAGACAAGGAAGACTCCAGAATGAGGTCAGAGGAGGAATACCCACAGAACATTGGGGACCAACTCAATATTCCAAGAGTCCTTTGAGCCATCTATTCTACTCCTACAGTACAAGTAAGAAACTCTCTTCAAGTTGAGTGGTGGTGCCACATGCCTTTATCCCAGCACTCAGGAGGCAGAGGAAAGTGGCTCTCTGAATTCAGGGCCAGTGTGGTCTACAGAGTGAGTTCCAGGACAAGTAGGGTTACACAGAGAGACCCTGTCTCGAAAAACAGAAAAGGAAGAAGAAAGAGAAAAACTTTCTTCTAGAAAGGTGAAATGACTGACCCATCACCGTACAATAGACAGCTTTACCCAGCATGGGGTGGCATCAGTCATTTTAGTTGTCACCATGTGTTAGTTTGTTAATACTGTTTAACAAAGAGACATCAATGAGGCAACTTAAAATAACCCAAATGCATTGTCTCAGACTTTTGGAGAATAGGCATTTGAAGATAAGGTGTAGGTATGGCCAACCTCACCCAGAAACTCCAGGGGAATTCTGCTTGGTCATTTCTGTGCCTAGTTAGCCAGCAAGTTTTGGAGTCCCTTGACTTGTGCCTGGACTGGAGCAACTCCCTGCTGTGTTTCTCAGTCACAATGGATAAGAAGTCTGCGCATTTCCAGCTTCACCTTCACATGCGACATTGCAAACAAAGAGCTGACCTGATCCCTGTCAGTGTGACCATGATACCATATCCACGCATTCCCACACAAAATGACACCCTCTCGGAACAGACTGGCTTCCTTCCCCTCGTTTAAATATAGGCTAAGATCCGACAGGATCTGTAAGGGAATGAATGGTCTATTGATTCAAAATCAGGCCAATCTCTACTCCCAGCCAAAGCTTTAGGTGCCATCTTTATTTACGGTGCTCGACTTGAACCTCAGTGGTGCCGGGGCGACAGGATGGTGTCATGGCAGCGCAACAGGGAATCTCAGCTTTCTCGTTCCCCTGTCGGCTTCCCTGTCCAGCCATCATGAGGTGCTCTGCCATGAGTCTCTGAGCATGCTCAGTTTGGCTCTGTCTAGTGGGAAGAAGGAGGCTTCTCTGTGCTGTAGGAATCTAATCCTCAGGTCCAGGGCATTATCTTAGTCAACAAGTGCATTTCTGTAGGAAAAAGGCTGCGTGGAAATAGTCGGTGTTGCCATTTCCCGTGGTCATGTTGACTACTGACTAATGAAGAACCAGAGTCCAAAATAGCTGGTTTGAGATCACCCAGGAAGTGCACCCACACCCACACCCCACTTCCTCTGGCTTCTCTTGCACTGCAGCTGCTGAGCCCTATAGCCTGCCCCTGGGGTTTTCACCTCCACACAGGCTCCTGGTGCAGTGCCTCTAAAGTCCTCTTCACAGGACATGCATTTGTCTTGGGATATTCAGATGGCGATGGGGAATGATGGAGATAGGGAATGATGAAGGTCTTTCGGGTATTTCATCTGTTAGGTCTGTCTAGGGAAGACCCAGGAAAAGGGTGCTATAGGGTCATTAGGAGCCCCCTGATATTACTCTCAAAGTTTTCACAACAGTGAAACTTAGATCACACCTTCATTTGGGATCTGAGATCAACCAAACACAATAACCCTGAAACTTAATTGTGCCCTTACAGTGAGGATTTGCTAAGCAAATGAACGCGGGAGTGTAAACAAGGCCTCTCCAGTCTGCCCAGGAACCTGTAAGGCACAAGGCGCTTTCAGCCTTGGAAGAGATCCTTTCACATGCTAATTACAAATCCCACAGCATTTGTGAAGTGGGTCTCTCTGGGACATCTGTTTGCCAACAAGTTGTTTATTTCCAGTTTAAAGGGAAGGGAGGACTATGAATTATTGAGTAGTCCTCTGCTCAACTACTGCATTTGCCAGTGAGCCTCCGTGTGGAGGAAGGTCGTTTATCTTCATAGCCATCCTTGGATCTGAGCATTGCCCGGTCTGCACCTGTGGATGGAGCATCAGAGCTAAGTGATCAAAGTAGGCTGCCAGCACTGGACAGGCACCTGCAGCAGCAGGTACCGCCCTCTGTACCCGCAGGTACCTCCCTCTGCACACGCAGGTACCGCCCTCTGCAGCAGCGGGTACCGCCCTCTGCATCCGCGGGTACCGCCCTCTGCAGCAGCGGGTACCGCCCTCTGCACCCGCGGGTACCGCCCTCTGCACTTGCAGGTACTGCCCTCTGCACCCTCAGGTACCGCCCTCTGCAGCAGCAGGTACCGCCCTCTGCACCCGCGGGTACCGCCCTCTGGCCACATGCTCAGCTTTCCTATAGATTCTCAATTTGGTCGTCTCAGCAGTTCAGAATGGTATGACCCTAATTAGGTCAAATGAACTCGTTTTTATAAATCTTGTTTTCATTTCAGTAATGAGAAAAGGCAGGCATTCGGCCAAGACACAAACTATCAAAAGGGAAAGGTTGTGTCAGATGTAGACTAACAACTCAGTCTATGGTATGTCCTGAAATCTACCAACAACTCTGAAAGGAGAAAGATGGAAATCACCATCTCCTTGTCAGATATTTCTTTCCTTTGCAAAGGAGTGCTGTCACCACTCAAGGGAGAGAATGATTTCTGGCCTTAGCTCATGTAGATGAGATGTGTGCCTGGGAGGTACTTACTGTGATGCAGACAAGAGGATTTAACCCTTCCTTCATCTGCATCTTTTATGATGCTCCTGCCACTGTCCACCAAGCCCTGAAGACTGAAAAACTGTTTGGAGACAAAGTTCATATTTTCAGAAATCCTGCATACCTGCCTCACCTGGGAGATAGTCTGTGGGCCACATCATAAGTTCCCATGTAAACTTGTTTTTAATGCACACCGAGAACACATTTTAGCCAACTACAAACGCTGGGCTTTTGACCCAGAGATGAAACAGCTGTTGATTTTCAGGATGCTTGCCATTGGAAGACCTGAAACGTCACAGACAAGTTCAAACTCTCTGATGTTTATGGAGCATTTACTGAACTTTACATATAATGGCCTCTGCGCCATTAGCTTCTTAGCCTCCCAGCAGCATCCAGTGCACGAAACAAAACAGGTCTCAGATGGTTACAAGGCAGTAATCCTGACTTTTCCATGCTCCCCAAAGTTCTTGCAGAAACGCATCGCTGTGGTTCTTAGGAGCTGCAGGACCAGCTCTGGGTGCAAACGGTCTCAAGGTCTGCTATCAGGCTGTTCTTTCGGCTGTGGAGTCACTCAGTCTAGGCTTCAAGCGCAAAGGGACTGCAAATAACCCCTGCGCTTGAGAGCCCAGCTTGCTTTCACTAGGCGACTGCTGAGCAAAATCCCAGCACGCTCTGATTCATTCTGCTTACTGATTGGTTGTTTTCCCTGGCCGCTGATGTCATCCTGTTGCCGGGTGGAAAACTTCTGCACCACAGTCCTCCATACTGACTTCAGAGTCTCGTGAAAGGGACATTGTACTCCACAGCGAAATCAGATTATAGCTCAAATGGAATTAGAAAATCTTTTTGTGTAATTGCTTCAGTCTTTGCACAGCCTTCTGCCCCATAATTTAGCAAACGCTTTTATGTGGCACTTTCTCCTTCAAGCCACCCAACCACCTTTAGAATCTCAGAAGAAACCTATCCTTTGTTCCCCTTTGTAGATGGAAGGTGCTTTCCCATCTCCTAGAATGAGTTAGCTTTCTGATTACTTTGTATCTGCTCTTATGGACAAAATTGAAGAGGTTGTAGAGAAGGCTTTTTGTAATAAGTGGCTTTCCCGTTCTCATGAGGCCACCCAGCACTGTGAGAGACAAGGATTAAATGGCCAAGCTGGTCACCTCCTTGGCCTTTGTAACTTGCAGGGCATTCTGTAGATGGATGTCTCTGAGCTCTCTCCAGCAGCCCTGTGAGTCAGGGACCGTTACCTCTCTCATTGTATAGGTAAGGTATCCTTGGCCAGCTATGGCCAGCACTCACAGAGGGCACGGGCACGGCTGGACTCCACCCTTGGCTTTCTGATCCAGATTCTGAATACTTTCCTCTTGGACAGAGCAATTTTCAGAGCTGACAGCAAATGATTTGCAAGGAGTGGTCTGATGTAAATAGGTGACCCCATCTGTCCCCATCTGTCCCCATCAGTCCCCAGTGCTGTCCATCTCCATAGAGCCTTTGCTTCTAAAGCTGTGGGTAGCTCTCAACGCAATCTCAGGAGATGCTCCTAGATGTACATTTATTATAGAAATCTCTGGGCTTTTCATAGCTCTTACTTAAGGCACCTCTGAGGGGGAGAAAATAAAAGCCTAATAATTTCAACACACATTTGCATATGTTACGTAAGACTTCTATAAGGGTAAGATTATCCAGTTGCAGGCTTATTTTAAGCCTTAATGGGTGACTTTGACAAAGCAGAAATAGCAAGCTTCATAACCAGCTCAGTAACTCAGTTGCCAGAGCGTGGCTGGGAGGCGGCTCCTGGGTCCTGCAGGGAAATGACTGCTCATGTGTGCCCAGGATGGGCTGGAGAGTGGCTTTCTGTCTGACTGTCACGTTGCCCAGCTCCCAGCAGCCATCCTTCACTCACAGCCACATGCCCCTCCTGTCTTCAGCCTTTAATGCACATTTGAAAGAGTTCAGCTTTCCTAAGTTATTTTTACATAGGAAAAAGCAAACCTCACACAAGCACCTAGGATTGACTCCATGGAAACTGCCACATCTGGTTCATTCAGTTTAAACCAAGGTTGCCTTAGTTTGAAACCAGACAGAGGCTAAGAGGACAATTCAACCAAAGCTATGAGACCAAAAGGCTGGAGAGAGAACATGAGTAGGAGGGACACAAAGAGTGGGTGGGTTTTGGTTGTTTTGTTTTTTGCTTTTTTTTGATAGACCTTGAGCTATATCAGAAAAACACCCAGTCTCCTGGGGAGGAGGGGCCCAGGGGTGGGTGGCGGTGTCTCCAATACACTCTGCTGAACTTCTGCTACTTCTTTCACTTTCCCAGAGATGGCTTTGTGGCCCTGTGACATTGCAGGGCCCCTTGTAGCTTGATCCTCAGGTCATCCTGCCTGGTAGCACAGAGGGACATTCTCGGTTTCAGCAGAGCTCACTCTCTGAGACTAGGGACTTTCTCATACGTCTCAGATTGCCATCCTTTTACTGAATCTGTTTTTCTGTGCTGTTTGGAGGTAAGAAGCAATGTGTCATATGAAAACACATAATCTTTGTCTCTGCTCTCTCTGCCGTCTCTGTCTCTGTGGACACAACACACCTGTGTCCTTGCTGTCACTTTTGCAGCTCTTTAAAAAGGGTATTCCACAGTTAGCATTCCATAGAGATTCAAAGGAGATACCCATGCCATAGACCTAGTGGCTAGCTGCCAACCTCACTTAATTATTAGTTGATATTTTATTAATGGAGAAATACGTGGATGCAGATTTAAAAGTTCGTGCACTACCCATGCAGTTTCAGAGTGCTGGAAATGGAAGTCGAATCAAGCTGCCCCACACAGCCCTCCCTCTCTCTGACTTCTGTTCTCCTGTTTAGGGTTCATTTTGCCCAGAAAGTAACCTGGTTGATGAAATCCACAACTATGCTTTATATTCAGAGCCGGGTGAGCTCTGGAAGCACATCCAGCATAGCTTGCTGCCTTTGGCCCTTGCAGAACTGTGGATGCTGGGTCAAGAGTTCAGGACCTAGATTCTGGCCTCATTTAGTCTTCACCCTGTAACATACCAGCCCACCAAGAGCAGGGATGGCAGCCAAAATCAATGCACCAATGCTTTCCCCGCTAATTCATTTTAAAAAGAAATCAAGAGAGCAACATATCTGTCTCCTATTGGTGGCTCTGGCGAAGCTAATAACTGGGACATCCACATCACAGTACTAGGATACATGGTGCAGGAAAAGGTCTCAAAGCAGCCAGGCCTGCAACCCCAGCTTCTGAGGCTCCTGCAGGAGGATTGCAAAGAATTTGATGTTAGCCTGGGCTACACACTGAGTTTAAGCACAGCTTCGGTTACTTAGTGAGACACTATAATAACAGCAGCAACAACAAAGTCTCAGTAAAAGTTACTGAGCATTCAAATATTTTTGCCAAATGAATGTAGTAAGAAAAACTCAGGCAGTAAGGACTCCATGTAGGAACCTGGGGAACCACAGTTTAATTGCAGAAAACAGTGAAACTTGCCAGGAGACAGTGAAAAAATTACAAACATTGAAAATGATTACAAATAGGTTTTTTTCCTTACAAATTTAGCAATTGGCTTTCTGGCGTTACACATTGATGTTTGCTGTTTTCTACCCATTCATAGGAGTTCTATTTGCAAATTGCGGGCACTTTGACACATCCTGCTTATAAAATTAAAATCTATGATTTATATGAGCTCTGTCTCTCTTTTCCCCAGATTTAAAAATAATTCCTTATTACCACTGTTGTGTGTGTGAGAATGAGCCGAGGTGCATGTGGGGAGGCCAGAGAACAACTTTTAGGAGTCAGTTCTCTTCTTCCTCCTATACAGGGATCCGGGGATTGAACTTGGGACATCGGGCTTGCACACCAAGCACCTTTACAGGCTGAGCCACGTCACCGCCGAGTGTTGTTGGATTTACTGTGTCACCTGTAGAGACTAAGAGTTCTATGAACCATTAGGCAGGGCTCTGGGAAGCAGGGCATGCAGAGCTGTGGGATAACTCTGAGGAATGAATTGGAGCCCTGCTCAGCAACCCCGGTAAAGCTAAACTGGCCACAGACCCGGAAACCATCTGCCAGGGTTTTACATTTCTACCCTCAAAATTAACCAAATACCCTGGCTGTCTTGAATACTCCCTGCAAGTCTAAAAACAGTATGGCCTAGGTTATTGAGAAAATGGTTGTTGAATGTCCACCTCGTGCCATGCATTTTGCTCCAATTGACGATACGGTAGTGTGTAAAACAGCAGCCTTTTATAGACTGTAAGGCCTATACCAGAATTATAATGTAGTGTTGTGACTATGTGGGCACCCCTAAGTGGAGCCTCTGTCTCTATCTGCAAGTTAAGATGCTGCTCAGGAAGTAGACTGGCCAACTTCTACCTCTGCTGTGCTAAGGGGCACCTTGAGGGACCCCGAGACCTGTCACTGGTGTATAAGGAGGGTCCTAGGGCAACACAAAGACGCACCCAGCAGGTCTGCATGTAGCACAGCTGGGAGAGAGAACGCTAGGGAAATGGAGGCTCAAGTGTGGTTCATAAAGATGGCAGGCTGAGAAGGTGTGTGAGATCAGAAAGATGTAGACGTCCGTATGAAAATGACTGCCTGTAAAAGCCAGGGGTGGAAACGCATGATCTCAAGTGGTCCACTTCAGACAGCAAGGGACCAACTAGACACGATCCCTGCTCTGTGAAGAAACTTCTGTGATGAAGCCAGATGTCACCCAATACCTCAGGGTAGGGTTACATCTCAGTATTTGGATTCCTCTCCCTTATCAAGGACAAGGCCTCATATAAAGAATGCCCAGTAAAACCAGGGGGGCATGCAGGTCTTTAATCTCGTGACTCAGGAGGCAGAGACAGGCAGATCTCTGTGAGTTCAAGGCCAGTTGGCCTATACTGAGCGAGTTCCAAGACAGCCTCCAAAGCTACAGAGAAACCAAAAAGAAAAAAAAGGAATGCACAGTAAATCTTTCTGGAACCAGTAGCGCCAGCAGCGAGGAAGAGGCTGTGGTATCAAAGGAGCCTGGGTGTGTCACCTCTCTTCTTGCACGGAGTCTTGCCATATTGCCCGGGCCTTTCTCCTCCCATTTTCTTCCGAACAGGAAAATCAAGGGGCTGGAGACTGGAGTTGGCACCTCCAGTCTCCATACACCCTCTTGCCCAACTTTTCATGCTCTCTCCACAGCTCACACATGTTCTGGTTCTTTCCAGAGTCTCCTCCACAGTGGGCTGTTTGCACGGGAGATTTCACACACACCCTTCCCATCTGCTTTACCTAGCCCAGTGCTCTTTGTCTGCGTAGCATATCGGGGGAACCTCCTCCAACCCTGCAGTCCGGGCAGAGCCTCTCTGTTGGATGCTTGCTGGTTCCTAGCACTGATCCCAACCATCGCTCGGTGACAACTATGGAATTGTTTTTTCACTATTTCTGTGCTAGAGAGACTTCCATGAAAGTGGGAGTTCCAATTGTAGGCTTAGGCCTAGCTGAGTGTTCCTTACGTCTCAGTAGTCCCTGGAGAAACCTGGGGCACTTTGAGAACCTACACTCTGACTCAGTGGGGCTGAGGTGGGGCCAGAGGTCCACACTTTCTTGCAAGCTTCTAAGAAGCACTGAAGTCATGGGTTCCCTGTTCCACTTGGAACAGCAAAGGCCAGGAGCAGAGCCAGTCGACGCCTTGACCACGCCCTTCTTCCTGCTGCGCCAGATCCTGCCTTAGTAGGGTTCCACTGTACCTTTCAAGCAAACCAGTAAATCTCTACCTGGTCTCTCAGCCTTGGTTTTCTAGAGATCCAACACCATCAAACCGACCCCCTAAAAGTAAAGCCAACCTTATTACCCCTACCTCCTTTGAAAAGTTTTGAGACTCCATGTGATCTCACAGGAACGTCTGTCTACCTTTCCAGTGTGACATCGGGCTTTCGTGGCCCTCCCTCATGTAGTGTGCTCCTGTGTGGGCAAAGCCTTTTGGGGTCCTTGACCCGGACTGTTCCTTCTCTCTTCAGCTTTACCTCAGACCCTCCCTGGAGTGCCCTTTCCCAGTCCCAACTTGTCAAAAGTCCCCCACTCCTCTCCTGACTGTCCTCCTCTGTGAAAGTGCTTTAGTCGGTCCCCTCTCCAAGGGGACTTTAGGGTTCTGCACCAGCTCCCTGCGGCACCAGTCTGTCCCCACAGCAGCCTGTCCCTGCGGGTACAGAGCTCAGAGCACAGCATGGTGTTTTTCATCCTTGTCATCTTTAGGCATACATATGACTGACACTTGAGACAATGTAATGCAAGTGAGTCAGTGTCGCTGTGCACTCTGCTCCAAGTGCACAGTTAAAAGGGGTGATATGCACAGCAGAGTCCCCCTACAGAAGGAATGGCCCAGAACCCTTGATGTGAGGAAGAGCTCAAAGAATGGTCTAAATATGTACCTGGAGAAAAGACCTACTTATATACAGTAAATGCTCAATAAATTTTATTGAATGAAAGAAGGAACAGATGAGTCATAGCCACTGTCTCCATATGTCAGGTTGAAGAGAGATCACATGACGTGAGCTGTCTGAGGCTCCAGTAGATTTCAGCGCGATGATGGACTCCTAGTAAGACTGTGACTTACCAGACGCGATCTCCTTTGTGAGTCTTCTAAGTGATCTTTTGCTTATAAAATTATAAAGCTGCATGGTCTTGAGATTAGCATTATTTTCTGTAGCAATTAACATTAAAAATTGAAGACACGGGAGATTTGTGAGCACCACCTGTGTCTCTAGGACCCTTCTTCCTCTTCCTCTGTTTGCCCTCAACACCCCTTCTTCTGCGTGGCTTCAGGATGAAGGCCCACAGGTCCACATCTCTTTCCCAAGCAAAGCCGACGCGCCTCCTGCTCCATGTCTCCTCTGCTAGACCCAGCTGGGACGATGGCTGACTCGAGTCTCCTGGCCATGAAGAAGACAGTTCCTGGAGAAACTGAGAGTGATTTGCAGATACTGGACCCACTGTACTTGAGAAGGCCCCACAGCAGCAGTGCCCATTAACCTTCTAGAGCTGCGGTTCTAAACCTGTGGCCAGCAACCCCTTTGGGGCCCAAGGATCCTTTCACAGGGGTCACCTAAGACCATTGGAAAACACTGATACTTTCATTACAATTCTTTTTTTGTCTTTGGTTTTTCAAGACAGGGTTTCTCTGTGTCACAGCCCTGGAACTAGCTCTGTAGACCAGGCTGGCCTAGAAATCATTGAGATCTGCCTGCCAAGGGCTGGGATTAAAGATATGCACCACCACAGTCCCGCACATTACAATTCTTAATAGTAGCAAAATTATAATTATGAAATAGTAATGAAAATAATTTTTATGATTGGGGTGACTACAACATGAGGAACTGTATTAAAGGGTCATATCAGTAGGAAGGTTGAGAAGCACTGGTCTAGAGACCCCTGGGGCAGATAGAGTGGGGGGGTGATGCAGTAATTCACTACACAAGTTATATTCCACACTGAGGTCAGCATACTGTAAAGCCATCTGTCACCATGGATATTAAAAATACCCAGGCAACGAATCTGTTTTCCATTAAGAATTCACAGATGCTGTGACATAAACAAGAACCTCACTGAGTTGTTTATTCTGCCCCAAAAGTTTTCATACTGAACATGGGACGATGAAGAAAATTGTCCTCACAAAGCAACTAATCTTAGTGGAGAAGGAGGTTTGAAAAAGATCACAATGTGGGTGGCAGGTATGTCGGAAAACACCGTGTCATGCCACAGGAAGATAAAGAAGACTGTTCAGTTGCTAGGAGAGAGGCGGCGACTTTGTTTCCTGGCCCACGGCCTCCATGCAGATTGGCTGAAACACTGCTTTGCTGACATCACCTCTTCTTCCCTCTCTCTGCACACCGGAAGTACTAGTTTCTCCTTGGAGTTCTAGCTTTCAGACCTAGAAAGACTCACAAATGTGCCACTGCAAGCACTTAAATCAGCACCTTCAGAAGCACAAAAAGCACCATACAGCTTCACATAAAATGAGTGGTTCCTGCAGATGGCTGGGGCTGTTCAGGAATGGAAGGGGAAAATGAGATTGGCCATGTCTCAACATCCACACAGTTTGAACCCTTATGTCACCCTATGTCCTTAATTCCACCTCTTCTCAGGGGGCTCTCAACTTGTCACGGCCCACAAAGCTATGACTCGTCACCTTTGAGGTGGATACTCTTTCCATCTGCAGTAGTATAGCATACCTCTTGTCTTTTAGGGCCTGCGGTCAGTGAGATGGTCTGGGTGGTCCTCACTCTTCTTGGTGAGAATCACGATGCTCTATTGTATCTTCCAGCCTCCACTGAACAATAGTTTGGGTTGTTTTGTTTTCATTTAATGCAGTGGAGCTGTGTGACAAAGTTCTCCGGAATTCTGATATTTGTTTTGTACTTGGTCCTTTTTTCCCAATTGCTCATTAAAATGTTGGTTGATAAGTAGCACACCATAATTACAGTAGCTAACATTCTGGAAATGGCTCTGGATGACTCTGTTCCTACTATGGAAAGCACAAGCATGCTACCCTCAGGTGCCCCAAGAGACAGTAGGTTCCATTGTAATTGCTGGCCCAATTGTGGGCCCAGCTGGACTGACATTTTAATTTCTGCCTCTTTTGTGGCTTCCATTATCCTGGGGGCTAAGGTATAAACGTGTCTGGAATCACAATTTGTGGGATGTTAGTACAGTTTTGGAGCAGAGCCAGGACCATTCAGGGCTTGGGATGGATTTCCTGGAGATGGTCCAGATGCAAGGCTTGTCCATTTGTGCCGTCTAGAATAGACAGTTACCACAAAGGTCTGCTTCCCGCAGCCAGCCGTACAATGGGAAAACCCTGAGTGAGCAGTCTGGAGAGGCTGCTCGTAGGCTTTGGGGCTGCGGCAGGATGCTGGAGTACAGCGAAGGCAGGATGCTTAGGAAGCAGTTAGTACGTAAGGGGATGATTCAAAGGGCAAGATGGGTGCGACTAAACAGGCTCTGTCTGCCCAAATGGTAGTCTGTGTACTGAAAAGAAGAAGACAAACAACTTAAGGTGTGCTGATACTGCTGCTTTTGTATTTCAGCTCCAACACTCCTCAATTGTGTGACTGAGAAACCCTGCTTCTCCTCAGAAGAGCAATGGCGCCATGAACCTAGGGGTAAAGAGGCTAGCATGTCAAAGGGTTAGCAGAAGGCTGGGTAGAGAAAGCAAGTATTTTGCTTTAGTCAAAAATATTACAGCTGGGCAGTGTAATATTTTACACTTGGGAGGCAGAGGCAGGTAAATCTCTGTGAGTTCAAGGTCAGTCTGGTCTACAGAGCGAGTTCCAGGACAGCCAAGAACTACGCAGAGAAACCCTGTCTCAAACCCCCCATATACATAAACACACACACACACACTATATATATATATATGCATATATATACACACACACATATATATATATATTTGCAATATGTATATTACAACTAGAGGGTTTGGGGCTTACACTCTCTTGGAAATGATAAAAACTGGACCCTTGCCCCTCAGTAGAAAGAGAACTCATATATAAAAGTTTGCACAGACTTAGGGATTTAGAAATAGAAGGCACATCCACAGGCTTCAGGTTGGGAAGCTGTTCTAGAGCTGGCCCCTGTTGGGGAATAATAATTTAAGTGGGCAAAGATGTGCTACATTTGTTTATGCAGTGGAATATTACTTTAACTGTGTAAAGTAATGTTACATTTGTTTCTGCTGCCTTTGTTAATGATATAAAATGTGTTGCATTTGTTTGTGCTGCATTTAACTATGTAAAGTTGTGTTACATTTGTTTATGCTGTGGAATATTACTTTAACTGTGTAAAGTAGTGTTATATTAGTTTCTGCCACCTTTGTTAATGATATAAAATGTGCTGCATTTGTTTGTGCTGCATTTAACTGTGTAAAGATGAGTTGCATTTGTTTGTGCTGCACTTAACTGTGTAAAGATGAGTTGCATTTTTTGTGATGCATTTAACCATGTAAAGATGTGTTGCATTTGTTTGTGATGCATTTAACTATGTAAAGATGTGTTGCATTTGTTTGTGCTGCATTTAACTATGTAAAGATGTGTAGCATTTGTCTCGCCTTGCTTGCCTAAGACACCTGATTGGTCTGATAAAAGATGAGTGGGAGAGGGCTCAGCGGGGCTGCTGGGCAGAGAGAATAAATGGGAGAAAAGAGAAAGAAGGGATGAGAGGGACATGACTGGGACTAGAAGCCAGGCAGCTGTCAGCTAGCCAGACAGAGTAGGACATACAGAAATAAAAGGCAAAAAGCCCCAAGGCAAGAATGTAGATAGGGAGAAACAGGTTAAGTCATAAGAGCTACTAAGAAATGAGCCTAAGCTAGGCTGAGCATTCCTAAATAATACGCCTCCGTGTCATGATTGGGGAGCTGGTTGGTGACCCAAAAGAAAAGCCTGGTACAGGCACCATTCCCAAGAGAAAGAATAAAGTCCTTGGTTTCATCATCTATAATTTTCATTATTTACAATCATAACCTCATAAGATATTTAATTTGGTAAGCATCATACATTGTCTCTAATACAAATCACCTCACTTTCTTTTCAACATCTTTTAGGAGAATCATTGCTAAAGTCCTGAGAAAATGCTTGTTGTTCAGGTAAACACGGAACTCTACCAATTTCACAACTCTGTGATAGGCTTTAGAAATAAACATTTTCTTTATCTAGTCCCCTTTATGTTACAGCTACTCCTGATATTTTAGCACATTTCTAATTCATTCCTAATCCCACTCAAGACACATTTATGATCCTCAGAAATACATGTTCACACAAATACACTCTGTGTAAATGAAAATAGCCTCCACCATTATTCATTTGACACTGACCAGGCTAATGGAAGAGCTTTGATGAAGTGCCACTGATGACATCATCTGGTCAGGGTTTCAATTAACAGACTGATGTGAACATCTAGAAGAGCTCCAGGCCACTGCATGTCGTATATATGAAAGAACAGAGCCTGAATGGACAGATGGGACAGCCTCATGCAGCTTATGGTCTGCGAAGGAAAGGGTCCTCTCTTTCAGAACAATATGGCGGGTGTTGAGTCAATTCTCATACATGCCAAGGGTAAACCACAGGCAACAAGCCACAAAAATGCCACTAGTGCCCAAACTGCCACTCTTCAAGGGCACTTGCATCTATTTGCTTTTTAAAAAAAGCTGACTCAGCATGAATAGCATAAGACATGAAACAGACAGAGTGTTAGATGAATTCCCCTTGACTCTCCCCTCAGGAGGAGCGGGAACTACAGACGGAAAGCCAGCCGGGCCTCGAAAGTCATTTCTAGGAGTTATACTGAAAACAACAACAAACCCTCTTTAAGCTCTTCTACTTTGCTAGCAGGATAACATGGGCGGCTTTGAGTAAAAGCCGAATAAAAGAGCAGAGCTACTGGGGTTTGTCGGTTTGCTACAGTGAGAAGTTAGCAGGAAATACAGCAACTGATGTCAAATGCTACCGAGCAATACAATGGATAGGAAACTGGAACATGAGAAATGGGAGGCAGGTCAGAACAGTGAAGGGTGAAAGTCAAGAGACACTGAGCACCTTGTAATCGCACGCTGCTGACAGTGCTCATGGAAACCAACAGCAATGTGACACCATCAGGACAGCTGGCTTGTCACTGGGACCCACAGGCTCTGAGGGATTCACCTCTCACTTCAGAATAGGGCAGGGATGCACTCAAGCCTTGCTCAGGGATACTGAGAGACACAGCAGGCAAAGAGATGCAGGAGACAGTCATAAATCTAAACATAGAGAAGTCAGCCTAAACGAGTTAAACCATTCACTTAAAAGAACAGTCATTTACTTTTGCTCCATCCAGCGATACAGTCATCTTGTCCCATAACTCATGGGCCACCAGAGCTTCCTCTGGCAAATGAATTGCTTATCTCTTCTCCCAGTGAATGCTGTCATAAACAACTAAGTAAATATCCTGTAGCCTGGGTTCCTAGTTTTGTAAACAACTGGGAAACAATAAGGTATGTGTGTGATGACCAATTCAGACATCAACCTCTCTAAGCAGAAGGCAGTCACAGAACCCAGGCTGCTCTTGGTATGGACTTTCCCTACTCTGGCCACTGTATACCTCAAAGGAGTCTCTCAGGCCAGCACTGTGTAGAAGACAGTTAGCTTCCTGCTTGAGTCACAGGAACATATTGAGGACATTAGCTTTTGTGATTTTGTTCATGTTACAAAAGGTAGTTGCCTCCTGCAGAGCAAAACTGGAATCATTAGCTATAACTAGTAGGCAAAGTGCTTGAATTACCCCCATAGCTCTCAGGCCTAGGTTTCTAGCTGTTCGGTGGCAATAATAATCCCTTCTCATTAACTGTCAAGCTATAATTTGTTAGCTAAAATCTTAAAAGAAGGATTGCTATCTCTAGCTTAGAAGTGAGTTTGCTGAAAACAGGACACATAAATGTGTACACATATATGTCACATGCACTAACCTGAATACACATGCAAACCCAAATTGCAGACATCATCTTTCCTCATCCCAAGAGACTGAAGTGAGAGACACATTTCAGTCACTTAATTTTTGCAAGTGTGTAGTTTCTTCACTATTTGCCAGTGCTATACATAAACTGAAGTCTCTAGCTTACAGAATGTGACTGGGCAGACTGACAGAGGTAGAAAATTACATGTACAATAACAACATTTAGTAATAAACTGCCTGTTTATCATTAAAAGCACTTCAGACCCTTTAAACCAAAACAAACTGTCCCAGTAAATTGTATTTGAGGCCAGAACATTAGAATTCAAGTGTATTTCAATTGCTAGTGAAAAGGCATACTACTATTACATGAGATTTTTTTCTCCCTTCAAGCTTTTCTTTCAAATTAAATATTTTCCTTTACAATTTCATACATGTATATAGTTATCTTGATCATATTCGACCTAAAGACTTGGGCCCTGTGCCATTGCTCCCCAAAATACTCCCCCACCCACCTTCACCTTGGGATCCTTTAAAAAAATAACCCATTGTGTCCAGTTAGTGCTATGTGCACGCACATAGGTGAGTCCCCCCACCCGAGCATGGGCAACCTACCAGAAGCCACACCCTAGTAAGTGACTCCCTCCCCCACAGCCATCAGCTGCAGGAGCTCCTCAGTCAGGGCTGGAGTCCCATCAGCCCCTCTCCTGCCCATGTTAGGATGTCACTGGCTTGATCTTGTGCAGATAACCATAGCTACCGTGGGGTCATGAGTGCATTAGGTGTGCTACACCCAAAGGAGACGCTCACAGCACCTCTCATCTTCCAGCTCTTACACCCTTTCTACCCTTCTCCTGTGATGTTCTCGGAACTTCTATGGGAGGTTGGTATAAATGTCCTGTTAGGGCCGAGGACTCGATGGTCCCTTCTCTCAGCACTCTCAAGAATTTTAAAATAGCAACAACAGTAGACACTGATTGAGTGTTCATAAGAGGAGAGATTAGTCTGTACACTTCATGTATTTTTAAAAGTTTAATTCTCACAAAACCCTATAAATACCACAAGATGAAGTTTAAAGAGGTGTTAAACAGTGTTTAGATTATATAGTATTGAAGAAGATCTATAAAGAGCAAAAGAATTTTCAGTCTTACCCTAGGCAATCCACTTCAGGTCACAACTGAAGCCACACTTGTGTAATTAAGAGTTTCTCCATATGATTCTCCTATCGGGCATTTCAGTTCCCCACAGACGAGAATCTCTAGGTGTCAGCATCTTCAATGAGAAATAGAAAGCCCAAAGTGTCGGATCTTGTACCTACAGATAAAGCAACAGTTCCATCTCACCCACAGCTGGGCCAGTGACCATCGTCCTAGGATCACCAGGGAGACATTCTGCTTCGTCTCATCCACAAAGAAGACCACCGCCCAGTGAAGGATCCCTTTATTTTCCAGAGAAAACTATTTCACAAAAGATAGTGAGGAAGATGTGAGAGTTGATGGGCCTGGGATGAGCTCAGTAGAAATTAGGAGAGAGGGGAGGGGGAGAGAGAAAGAGAGACAGAGACACAGAGAGAGAGACAGACAGACAGAAAGAGAGAGAGAGACAGAAAGAGAGACAGAGAGAAAGAGCATGAGCAGAAAATTCCAGCTCAACGGCTTTGGCCTTCTTCCACAGAGGACCTCCTCTTTCTTTCTGGACCAGCATCCTTGCTCTGTCTCTACCTGCTCCTGTACGACCTGTAAAGAAAAGCCTTTCCTTGAGAGAAGCCTTCCCGCCAGCCTGGTTCTAGAGCCGCATGAGTCCCAAATAAGCACACAGGAGGCTATATTAATTATGAAGCTGTTGGCCTTGCTTATTTCTTACTGGCTAGCTCTGACTTAAGTAATTACCGCATAATTGTTAATCTAAGTATTTCTCTTACTGGAGAATGGCTCCGGGCTTCCTACCCCATGGTGTTACATCTTGACTCTCTGTGTTTCTCCTTCCCAGAGTTCTCCTGGACTCCTAGTCCCACCTATCTTGGTTCCCTATTGGCCCAACAGTGCTTTATTGACATATACACAGGACTTCCCCCATCAACGACCAAATGTGTGTGCAGTTTGTGACATTCCCCCGCACCTGACTTCACTGATAACCAGCGAGTGTCTCAGAGTCCCAAGGCTGAATTCCCAAGAAATGAAGCTGACTGCTTCTGATCATAATTTAAACCACTCCATAGTTGCTGATGATTGGTTCTCTAGAAACAGAACAGTTAGCTGTTCAGACACATTCCACTCAGGAAAATTGAGTCTAGTGAAAACATCTCTACACATTTGTATTTGCAATACAGGATGATCTCCTGGGCCCCTCCACACCCCGTGGTATAACACAGCGAGGAGTAACCTGAAGCCTGACACTGCAGGGCTCTCAATCACTGTCTTTTTCCTTGACTACTAAGATTTCAGAAACTTTTGGAGACGTTTAACAGATTTTGAGTTGTTTTGCATTATTTTAATCTTGGAACTCATAAACTCTAGAAAATCCCTGGGCTGGATCCACAGGCAGTAAGTCTGAATAAAAGCTTTTGTCTCAACATTTTCTCTTCAGGCAGTAGACAGAAGGGACATATGAGAACCACTTCAACCTTAAACCTGGAGAGAGAGGCACTATGAGTAATAGTTACTGATCACTGATCATTAATGAACACCACACTTTCTTAATGAAACTCTAAGAAGTTTTTAGTGTGTAAAAACTAATGTGGGGCTTTCTAGCCCATACGTTCTAGTTCTTCCTTTTGGAATATCTAGATTTACAGCCTTTTATTGGCGAGAACTAAGAGTATAGTTCCTATGGAGGGGGGTTTGACATGGGAAAGAAGGAAGATTGTCCTAACTAATCTTGTTTGCTCAAAAGAAACACGGGCACAGTATAGTAGTGGCAGGAGATTTGACAGTGTCAAGGGAATCCGTGCATGGATGGACAGGGCCCAGAAATGGAGACATGGCTGTGTAGAATGAGGCCACCAGCAGAAAGATCTCCTGACAGGAGGATATGAATGCGGCACATTGGTATAAATATCTCACGCTGCTGACAGGCTGTGTGGAAACAATTGATTCATCTTTGTAACTAAACCCACTAATTGCAAAAGCTCTGGTATTGCCTTGATACAGTATGTGAGAACAACAAGATCCCCTTTCCCAGTCTATCATCTGCTGTCCATCTCTGCATCTCCATGTCTAGCCGTGTGCATATGGGTCACCAGACACTGAAGCATTTGGGACTTTAACCTAACATGCAAACAAAAGTATTTCCCTTACCCAGAGACCATCTCATTGCTTTATTTCAGAGCAACATATCCATGGGAAACGGATGCTAGGACACAAGTGGCCCAGTGGCAGAGGCATCTGCCACCAACCATGACTACTTAGAAAGACTCCTGTAACGCAGACGGAAGAAGGCAAGAACCAGCTCGCGAAAGTTCTCTCATTCCCACCAGCATGCTGCGGCTGCTGTGTGCCCACAAACATTCACAATAAATAAATAAATGAAGTCAAGATAGTTTGAATTAATCTTGAAGCTATTAGAATAGGGAATGGTGAGTACTTTTTTGTCCAATCTCAACGTTTATTTCAAAAAAAATGTCACAGAGGTATCCAAATATAATGTATGACAGATCTAAACCAATCCACCTGGCAGTTGGATAGCATAACACAAAGAATTCATTCAAGTAATAGTTGCATTAATTACTGACCGAATACAGTATTCAAGATTGGAATCATATAACACTGTAAATACAAGTTCAAATCACAATTCTCCCTTGAAACAACTATATAACCCTCACTAGACCTTTATCACTATAAATAATATGCAAAATGGATACAATACAACCAGTTCATTGAGGGTTTACAAATAATATATTATTCAAGATAAGATAATGTATGCAGATTACTGCATAATGTTTGGCATACAGTAAGTTCTCAGTATATGGTGGTAGTTGCTCCTATTGCTATATAGACAATGATTAGCACTGTGGTGTTACAAGGTTTGGAGACTGCAGAGCAATGGTATCTTCAAGTAATTTATATGCTTAATGCACATGAGCAAACTAGAAGTGGTGCATACATATAACTTGCATATATGCAGATGGAAGTCAGCAGTGTGAGAGATAATAAAGTTAAATAATAGTCTTTCATCGGGGAAGAAGGAAAGATTCTATTGAATATTTAAGGGGTCGTGCTCTTAGGAAATAACTGGGGATCTCACACTATGTCGAAGTTTGGTGGCTCATGAGAGTTTTTTAAATGGAGCTTGAACTATATGGAAATGGAAATTGAAACATCAAGATGAGAACTGCATAAGAAAAGAGCTTCCCACGTGGGGTTCCAGAGCATCACTCTTGAGTATGAGAAAAGGCAGCCACTACTTGGATTTATGTTTCACTTTAACTAGGAGGCTTAAACCAGGTGACCAACCCTGCTGTTTATTTCCTGCTGTGTTCTTTCTTCTAGTACAGCAGCCACTAGTATATTTGTTTAAGGTTCTTTTCCTTGACTCTGTTTTAAATTGTGACTCTTGTGTTCTTGATGTCAGCTCTATGATGAAGGAAGTGCCTGCACATAGGAGGTGCTGTGCATAAATTCAAGGAAGCATTAAGCAATGGACAAGGAAGGAGGGTGCGAGCCCATCATTACCCTGCTCCACATGACCCCAGTGCTTGTAGGACATCTCTTTGGTGTTGTAACTGCGTGAATATACAGGAATTCTTCCCCAAATGTCCCCAACACCACTACTGAAGGACATCTAGTTAGAGGCATAAAGGTCTCTCTGAGATCTTTGCTAGTAATCTTTTCCTCTCTATCCTCCATTTTCCGTTTCTCTTCTCTGGCAATGCCAAGATTATGCCTCAGCCACACCATTAGATCATAAGACTGACTTCTGTCATTTTACTACCAGAACTTACTACTTGGTAAGGGTTGAAAAAACAAAGAGTGGGAATAGAGAGATAATTAGACCACACATACTTCATAGCCCATGCTTCCAAACTTGAAGTCTTCTTGCATCTCATAAATTGCTATTGTGGTTACAAGCTTGCAATTCATGTTTGCATGCATCACCTTAGACCAGTATTACATTTCTGAAGTGATGCATGGTTGCAACATTTATTGAAATGGAGATTATCTCCTCACTAACAAGGCCAAAGGGTGGACTTTATGCTTGCATTTGAAAAGATGTTTACAACTTCGAGATGATTTGGGAACTTTTATTGGTAAAATATTATGTCCACGCGATTTCAGTTAGCAAACTCTGGTGCATTTCATTGTTTCCATCTGAAGAGCTTTTGAATACCTCTTAGATTTTCAAATACTATAAATACCCAGTGGAGTAAAACTTTCCTGGGAGATGGATGTCTAGAGTCTCAGCATATCACAGCTCTGAAAACTGCAGTGCAGATCATTATGTCCTTATGAGGGCCCTCCAGTCTTAGTTTGATGTGCTGATTCCTGAAAACCCTTTAAAACACAACACTATTCTAAGATCTCCAGGTCTTACATAAGGCTCCTCTGTGTTTGTATTAGACAGCCCCTACTTATAAACGGCCTTATTCTCACATGGATGTCCCAGTGAGATTCTCCCTCTATAACACTTAGACAGCCAATGTACTTCATGAATATCTTTACAGAAAAAAATACAAATTTTTTTTCTGTAGATGGGCATCATGGATGCAATTTGTCATCTATATTATATTTGCTCCCCAAAAGACTTTGGGGCAGTGAGTTTGGAGTCTCAGGGAGATGAGCAGAGTGACAGGAATGTACTCAGGACATAAAGAAAAGGTAACACAAACTTAAAGTATGCTTGAGAGGCTAGTAAAATCAAAACTTTAGGATTTATCACCAATACTGTGCCCTCAAAGACCCAGGAGAGTTTCAAAACAGGTATTAGCATAGTTCTATGTTAATTAAATTTTAGAAATAAGTATTTTACTCACTATTGTCAAAGACTACTCTTTCCTTGTTCCTACTCACTTCTTCCCACTTTCCTGCATGCTGGAGGCATGGGATAGCAGAGTATCTTTGTCTTCCTAAGAAGGTTGAAATGAGAATAGCTCTCGAGTCTGGACAGCATGAGCAATCTTCATGGAGATCACAGTCATTTCTACATACCATACAGTGCTAATGTCTACAGTGATTTATTATTATTAATTTTGTATTTGTAGCATTATTTTTTCCTTAAAGACAGTTCCTGATAGTGCATGCTTTAAGTCCTTACAAAGCTGGAATCTGGTCTTTGTTCAACTTAATCACCACTTATCCTTGTGAGATTGGAGAGGTGAGGCCTAGTATCATCTAGTTGACAGTGGTACTGTACTAAGTCCTCATTTCTGTACATTGCTATCTTCACTATCCCGTATTATCTTACTTTCAAAACCAAATGTCAGAAAAAAAGACCTGCAATGGAAGAAGCAACTTTTATATTACAGTATGTCTTATAAGCTAGTGATGATTTTAAAGTGCTTGCGTAGAGCCAGACCATTGTCACAGTGTGTGGAAAGCATGGCACCTTCACATTGCTGCAGCAGCTGCTGCTGTACTGCTCTTCTCACGCTGGTGAGCACCACAGGCATTAGCTCATGCCGTCTCTACAGCCACCCTTGAGGACAGGTAGTATTATTATCCCTCTTACAGTTGACGAAACTCATGTATCTAGAAAGGGACAAAGCCAACACACTGGTGCCCAGTGCTTTTAGCACACAAAGAAACCTTTCAATGTGCCTGTTCTGCCCTCCTCTGTGTGTGTGTGTGTGTGTGTTTGTGTGCGAGTGAGGGTATGTGTGTGTGTATGTGTGTTTGTGTGCGTGTGAGGGTATGTGTGGGTGCATGTGTGTATATGTGTGTTTGTGTGTGCGTGCGTGTGTGTGTGCGTGTGCGTGCGTGCGTGTGTGTGTGTGTGTGTGTGTGTGTGTGGTTTTGTTGTAGTTTTGCTTTTGTCCTGTCACTACTGTCATGCCCATCTCTTTTGTAGTCTCTTCATTCTAAAGCAACAATTAAAAAGGGGGTGAAAGCAGAATTAGGGTAAGGAGTGGGGTTGAATGCATAATGAATAGTAGCTGTTGTTACACAATTATCCTTCCTATCATGGGGAGGGAACACAGATAGACGGACAGGTGTGCGTGTGCATATGCGCATGGACTCACACACACTCATTAGGATATCCACATACACTCCTCAGGATAAGTCACACTGTCATACATTTGACCCTTTTTCTCAACTTTTGTTGGAGTTGGGAAATAACATTTACTTTTAATTCACACTCCACAATAAAGTTAAGTGTAAAAATAAACAGATGAGTAATTTAGGTGCCCAGCAGCTGCCACTGAGCTCAACAGAAAGTTAGCATGTCAGGAAGAGAGCCCACATGACCAGATCTCACAAAGTTTCAAAAATCTGATATTTTTGGTACAAGAAATTCCTGAGTAATAAATGTTTAAAACTAAATTCACTTTTAAAAACATGAAATCAAATGCCATTGGGCAGTGAAACAAACTGACACCATATCTGTGGGGTTTTGCTTGTAATCAGTCTTACAAAGGGTGTGGGCTAGGAACCCAGTGTGGCACATTAAGGAAAAGCTAGTAGGAGCCACACCTTAGCATATATAGCAGATACTCATGACAATGGCGGATGACTGAGGGGATGGAAAGAGACTAAGCCCTGGCCTTCCTATAAGTGATTTCGTTTCTCCTCCCCACAGTTGTATTGGTCTAGGGCCACAGGAAAAAAACATAACAGGAATCTAACAGCTCTAAGGGAGCAATCAACTTATAACTGTGTGAAGCACAGATTCCTCTGCAGGAAACAAATCACAGAATTTGCAAATGTGTAAATACTGCAAGTTTTCTTTGAAGACCAAATGCCTTAGATGTGTGTGTGTGTGTGTGTGTGTGTGTGTGTGCATGAGAGAGCAAGACAGAGATAGAGAGAGAGACAGAAAGAGAGAGACAGAGAGAGAAACAGATAGACAGAGACAGAGAGACAGAGATCACAAACCAGGAATAGGATATTGAAGATGTCTTTAGTAGTTGATTCTCACTACTGAATCTTTACTTAGCAATCACATAGGAGATAATAGGTTAATGGGATGAGAGTCTCTAGATAAGTCCAAAATTCACTTTCAAGAGAGCTTAACATAAAACATTTCCCTCAGCACTCCCTACATACCTAATTTGTGTCAAGAGCGTTACTTCTATCAGAGTAGCCCCAAGCAATAATCATGTTCAATCCAAATAAGGAATTATGACAAACAGACTTGGACCCAATCTTTCTTCTCCACAGCATTGGTTTTTATGGGCCATTCTATTCACAAATATTTACTAGAATTCTTTTATAAGATCTCATCACTGTTATTAAAGATGAAACAGGCCTGCCCTGAAAGAATGCTTGAAAGTAAGAATGCAAACTCATTCCTCTTTAGGATTTTCTAAGCCCTTTGCTGTGAGCCCAGTTAAGATTTAGGGATTTCATGGGACCTTATCTGTGCCCTTCAGAGGTTCAAAGTCTGATGAGAAAACATTTTGCATACTTCCATGGAGAGCTTAATGATAAAGAAGAGGCCTAGAGGGGCACCACGGATGCTTGGACAAGCGTTTGAGTCCATCAGGAAATCTTTCAACAGAAGAAGAGCAATGACTCTGCAGTAGAGGGAGGGTATTCAAGGTAGAGATGTAATAATGATAGGGAAAATACTAATGGACCGACACGGAGACAATACATCAGATCTGTGTATTCAAATGGCTGCTCTCACTCTGTCTTTTTCAAACCTTTCCACCAAATAAGATCAACAAGTATTCAAGAGCCTTAAATGATATGAGAGATGTTACCAAAACCTATATATGAGGAAGTTTAGCACAGCATTACAACAGTCAGAAATAATGTAGAAAATTCAGCCAATGAGTAATGGCAAAGTAGGCATGAAGCACCCAAGTCCTATAACGTAATGCATAGCTTGTAAAAAAAATCCCACTTGGAAGAATATTTCAAAATCAGCAAAATGATTATGACATGTATTTCACACCATGTAAAAATCTTTAAGAAAATATCACTCTAAGTTTTTAGTGAAGTAGATAGGGAGCAGCAAGGTGGCTGAGTAGGTGAAGGCACTCACCCCAAGCCTTGTGTCCTGGCGTGGTCCCTGGACCACCCTGGCAGAAGGAAAGCACTGCTACCATTGCCTCTGATCTCCATGGCTTTGCGCTAGAAGCTGGATTCTACCAGGAGAGAAACCAAGTGTGATGGAAGCCATGGTATGAGGACCAAAAAGGCCAATTGCTGAGTGCTGAGAATGACTTGATTACACTGAGCACTCAGGAGGGGAGCATACATACACAGCATGGTTCAATATAGGAAATGTCACAAAACCCCCACACAACTGACCAACAAGCAAAGACCAGGCATGGCAGTGCATACCTTCAGTCCCAACGCTCAGGAAGCAGAGGAAGGCAGATCTCTGAGTTCGAGGTCAGCCTGGTTTACGCGGTGGGTTCCAGGATTACTAGGGCTGTGTAAAGAGACCCTGTCCTGAAAAACAAAAAATAAACAACAACAAAGTGAAAATGTCACAGTGCAGTACACGATTTATAGCAGAACAAATGGTAGTGAAGGCAAGACTGATATCCAAGTGGAGTGTGGGGGACCAAACCTCCTTTAGTCATCTTAGGTATGGGATGTTAGTTGTGCCGACGTGTGCTATTAGATAGGGGATGGTAGTTGTGCCAAAATGGTGAGTATTCTTGGGATTTATTTAGTAAAGAATGCAAAAGACCTTTTTGCAAAAGGGACATTTGCTGTTACACTGGAAAAAAGGAAAAGTTTATAAAATATTAGAAAACAATTTGAAGTAAAGTGTTATTTGAGGGAAATTCAATCTCTGCACAAACTTCAGTTCCTCCTTTAATTTCTCCTTTGTTTTAATATGTATACACAAGTTAGCTTTGTAAGAAAGACCACGGGACATGGTGGTGCAACCCTTCAGTCACAGCAATTGGGAGAAAAAGGCAGGTACCTGAATCTATGGGAGTTTGGGGCCAGCCTGGTCTACATAGTGAATTCCCAGATAGCAGGGGCTATAGAGTGGAACAGAGAGAGAGAGAGAGAGAGAGAGAGAGAGAGAGAGAGAGAGAGAGAGAGAGAGAGAGAGATCCAGCCAGGAGTATAGCCCAAGAAACTCAGCAAAATGGGAACACAAATCTTGTTGCTTATCAGGGCACAGATACTTTTCACATATGTGTCTCATTTTTCATAAAAACTATGCCTTGCTGACTTTCTGCCTAGATTTCTTGCTTCTCTGCAATGAAGGGCACGCAGTAATCTTTTCCTTCATTGAGTTTTCTTGCTTTGAAGGTTTCTTTAAAGTGAGTGTTTAGCATCTTACCCAAACCACTGCCGATCTACCCAGTATCAAGCCACTCTTAGCTAGCTAAACGGACCTTCGCACTTACCTAACCGTATCACCTAGACCTTTGGGGTTTCCAGTCTGTTTAAAGCCCATGCGGGCAGATTTCCATTCCCTTTGTTCTTTGTGTAGGCTTGTTTAAGGTGTAGGTCTCTAAAGGGGATGGAAGAGAGACAGATGTTGAGGATGGGAGAGATTGGCAGTTTGAACAGCCCAGTTTGGTCTAAAGGCTTTGTTATGCTAAACGTGAGAGCTCCTCCAAGTGCGCCTTCAGGATTTTGCACCGTACTACATTAAATCCCTAACGCTGGGAGTGTGTTAAATAAATAAAAACACAATAATAATAATAATACAAGAAACGTAAACCAGTGGGTCAGTTCTTGCAAATCATCTCCACAGATACATTCTGCAAACTGCAGGCCTCCACAAATCCTGACACACTTGAGACCTTTGGAAAAGGAGAAGCCGAGAATACAGATTAGCTTCTCCAGAGCAAAAACAGGTGATGTCATAGCACGCAGTGCGGTGTGGTCACTGCCAAGGCCGGCTGGGGAACTGCAGTTCCTGGGAGCCTGGTGCTCTGCGCCAGCGCCAGCGGCAGAAGCACCCTGTCGTGGGCCGGCGACACCGGTGAGCACCGGGCACCAATCAGGCGCTGGCTCAGCGCGGTCTTTGTTCTCACTGGGGAGCAGGCTGCGGGAGCACTGGCCCGCAATCCTCGGTCCACGCTTGGTTCCTCGGGGTACCTGGCTCCCTGGCTCGCCTGCATTGGGCATCCCACCAGCAGAGCTTTCCGCGGTGGGTGACTTCTGTCTTCTGCCTCCAGAACACAGGAGCCAAACCTGACTCACTGTTGTCAGCTTTGGGAGGGGAAGGTCCAGCCCAGTCGTTTTAAATGGCAATTCGTACGAGAGAGAGAGAGAGAGAGAGAGGGAGAGAGAGAGAGGGAGAGAGAGAGAGAGAGAGAGAGAGAGAGAGAGAGAGAGAGAGAGAGAGAGAGAGAGAGAGAGAGAGAGAGAGAGAGAGAGAGAGAGAAACCTCTGACCTGTTCATGATATAAAGGAACTTTCTTTGCTGCGAGAATGATTGTCAGACAGAAGGAAGAACCCCTACACCAAAGAGGTGTCTCCGGGTCCCCAACTCCATCAGATTGTCTCGAACCCAGACCACTCTCCCTACAGCCTTAGGGAGCTAGCTGGTCTTTCGCACAAGTCTCGCAGAGAGAAGCATAAAGTTCTTTGAGACTTCTGAGTGCAAAGAGGTGCAAGACCGCAGTCTTCCTCATAGCTATTCTTAGATTTCGACCGAGAGAAAGCCGAACCTCTGCCCCAGAGGAAGGAACGTTCTAGCGTCCACCCTGCTCCCCCTCCCCCTCCCTCCCTCCTCCACCCCCGAGAGATCAGGAAACGTTTCGCTCGGTCTCAGATCCTCTAGCGAGCTCTAGCTTCCAGCTATTTAATCTCGCTCCATTCTGCTCCCCCCCCCCCCCCGCCCCGCCGACCTCGCCGAGGGGGCGTGGCTTGTCCCGAGGGTGGCGCTAGAGCCCCGGCTTCATTTGCATACACCACGCCCTCCGCCTCTCATTGGCCGGCTTGGAGTCCCTCCTCCCCCGCCCCCCCACTACCTAACTAACCCGCGGTCACCCTTCAGCCCTGAGCCTCGGAGATAAACTTAACTTGCCCGGAGATTCGAGGCGCTCTCGCCTCCCGCGATTGGCCGACGCCGCTCATTGGCTGCGGGGCGCGGGAGGGGCGTGTCCGGCAGGGTCTGATTGGCGGGAGGGGGCGGCTCCCTGCGCGGCAGCCCTGAAGGCGGCGGGCCGCGGGGGCGGGGCTGCAGTGAGGCGCTGAGGCCGCCGCGGCTGCTCGTCCTGGCTGGCGGGGCAGGGGGGGGGGGGGTCCTGGCGATGGGGGCGGGAGAAACAACGGGCCGGTGAGCGCCACGGCCGCGGTCCCCGCCGAGCTCGCGCGGGCAGCCAGCCGCTGCGCTGTAGCTGTAGCTGCCGCCCGACCCCCTGAGAAGAGGACGTTGAAGCAAGCGGCCCTCCGCTAGCAGCCGCGGTGACAACCCGGCGTCGGCGCGATGAACCGCGGTGGCAGCAGCGCCTCGGCCTCGGCCAACTACCTGCTCTGCACCAACTGCCGGAAAGTGCTGCGGAAGGTACGGCGCGGCCGCGTCCGGCGCCACGGCGCTCCCCGGGGTCGGGGTCCGGCCGGAGCTCAGGGGGGGGGCGAGACGCGAAGGGTCCTCCCGCGGGGTCCCCGCGCCCGGCCCGGGGCTGGCTGCCCGCTCTGCCCCGAGGCTGAAGGGATGCTGGGATGCTGGGAGGGACCGGCTCGGCCGGGGATGGAGGCTGGCCCGAAATCACTGCAGCCTGTCTGGTCTGCAGGAGCCTGGCTCCCGCTCCGCCGAGGCTGTTTTCTTTGACCGGGTCGCTGCTGCCTGCCAGGCCTACCGTGCCCGGGGCACCCCCTCTTGACATTCTCTGTGGGTCCCGAAAGGCACCGTGAAGGCATCTTGAACTTTATGCCCCTGGGAAACGCTGTTGGATGTTCCAGTGCCTTCGGCTGGGGTTGGTGGACGTGGGTTCGCCCTCCTTATCATCCCCCCCCCACCGCGGTGTGGTTACAAAAAAAAAAAAATCCGACCCAGGATCGGCTTCTTGCTTTCCAGAATGACTGATAGAAAGTTTGCTCCAGTATTGTTTAGCTTACTTAGCTTAATCGCTTCGTGGGGGATGGGGATGAAGGGAGAGAAAGGGTGACAAAATGTCCCTGTGGGCGCAGAAGAGTTTTTTTTTTTTAACAGATCCGAACAGCCTCCTTGAATAATATAATCCGTTGCACCAAGTGAGATCATTAGGTGAGGTGCTTGTGTTTGTCCAGCACCAATGAATTAAAATTGCTGAGCTGTGCATATCTGAGAGCTAAGATGAATACAGCGCCGTTTTTGTCGATCTCACTATCTACAATCTACTTTAGGATTGTTCCTTATGTATTAAGAAAAACAAGCAAGCAAGCACATAAATAAGCAAGCTCAAATATTTGCGCTCTTTGTCCAAAAACTGTTTTTCTTCCTCTGTGGGTCAGGCCAAGTGCCAATCAAAGTTGTTTTTCAAGCCTCTTTTCCCTGCAGTGGAGCTGGGTTTTTTTTCCCCCCTCCTTTCTCCTATTTTATTTGAGAGAGTCAGGAAAGCAAAGGGATTGCAGGTTTGAAGTTAATCAAACAATTAAATACGCCTTAAATTGTGTTTATTGGATATGTTTCTCTTAAAACAGATTTTTATTAAATGTGCATGTTGAGTATGTGCAGTTATTTTTTCCCCATAAACTCCTGGATCAAATTACAGTTGATACTTGTTCGGCTCATTGTAGGGCAGCTTGAGAGAAATGGAATGGATCAGAAGCTTGGTTCAGCTCAGTTGAATGTTAACTCTTTCACTGCTGGGCCAGATGGCATCTGAATTTAGCTTCTAAAAAATAATGTTTCTTAATTTTAAAGCTGAAACTGTCTTTGTGAGAGAAAAACAATGCCACTGAGACCTGTTTCATTCAATTTACTTTCAGTTAAAATGAAAGGAAATCATACATTTTTTTTAACTGAATGTGGGGGAAGGTACTATAATTAACTTGCTTAAGTGGTACAATTCTGTTTCAGTCAAAGCACATTAAAACTTTAATAATTTTTTAAAGTTAATAGCAATTTGTTTGGCTAATAGGCGACTTGGACTAGACATTAGGCTTCACACCTTTTTCTTTTTTCTTTTGAAAGAGCTTTGATTATGGGCCCATAGCACTAGCACTAAGGGCATGTTTATGTGTTTCTCCTAGTTATTAAGGCACTGGTATTTCTGATTACCTGGGAAGACCACCCTCACTTCTAGCCATAGCTGGAAGAAAGAGAAGTTTCTGCAAACTGGCCATCCATATTCTCCTGTTTTGCAATTGCGATGCACACCTTTGCCAGAATCCAGTTTTCAGTAGCTACAAGGTGTTTGATTTTGACTCGTGTAGTAGCATGAAATGAGTTTAGATAGGAAAAGAATTGTTTGTGCCAGTTAAGGCATGACTTGGCAACGTTTGAAGCTTTTCAAGATTGCCATTCTTAAGGATTGTAGAAAGAAATCAGTCTCTAGTGCTAAATGCTTCATCATTCTAAAATTGCCACAATAAACATTTACTTCTGATAATGACGTGTTTGTTTCTGATAGATTATGTCTATGTAAAGGGAATCTACAGCTCTCACAGCCTGATTCTTTACATTTTCTTGTGTCCATTTAATGGGTGTACAGTAATAAACAAATGAGTTCCAGCACTTTGGGTTTTAATTGAGTGTCCATCATAGTGTAAAAATGGACATCATATACATCCATGTCAGTGACCCTTTGCTGTTAGAAGTGTCATTAATGGTGAGAAAAGGCCTTTACCTTTACATATGGCAGAAGGCTTTTTTTCTATCTGTGACTAACCTAATTTATGCAATATATACGATAGATTCTAAGGAAACTTCAAAAGGAACTGAATTAACCTTCAAAGGAAATAATTTGTTTTAACTCAGTCTGAACAGGGAATTGTATATTATATGAGAATCTCATTTATTCTTAGATGTATCTTCACAGTTTAGGTTCACTGTTTTGCAAAATAAAGGGGAATTGTTGATGTCTCTGATTTGGTAACGAGTGTCATTAAATATTTAAGTATGTGTTCAATTATTTTTAATGTAATTAAAAATATAGATACATGAAAAATGTACCCATAATTTTCACACATTTGAACCTATCATAATTACCTTGTTACAAGATGGTGATAATGATGATGATGTCGATGATGGTGATGATGGTGATGGTAGTGGTGGTTATATACATTAGACCTTTTTATTACATTACTGATTAGGAAGATTGTCATTGTTTGTGAAGACACTAGCCTTTATAAAAACATTCTTTCATATATGTATATATACATATATGTGCATATGTATATATATATATATTTATGTATATATACACTAATATCACATATTTGTTTCTGGGACCACAAACTTAGTAAAACAAATAATTATTAGTTTGTAGAAAAGTACTTATTTAAATTGTTGCTTTGTGTATTAAATATGTCATAGTTCAAGTTCAATATAAGATTTAATTTGTGAAATGGCTTCTGCTGCTTCCCATAATTTATAAGATGTTTACAGTTTGATCTTTGGCACTGGTCTTTCAGTTTGGGGTAAGTTAGCTAACTTTCTTGAAACCCAGTTTTTTTCCTGGGTTTCAACCTGTCTTGTGGTAGCTTTGTGCCTTGAAAGTGTATGTAAGCACTATGCAAACCCTCAAATGTCTCTATACAAGAATCAAAAGCTCAGTCTCTGTGTTTTCCTTTGTGTGTTAGGATTATAATCACTAATACACACTGAGTAATTTGTTTTGTAGTCACTTTTCATAGGAATTTTAATGATTGCTGGTAAAAGAGAGGCCATGATGATTTTTATTGAGAGTACCCCTTATGCATGTTTTTGGTTTCACATTTCCATTTGTATCCTCTCTTCACACACACCTTCCTTAAAGAGTGATATTAAATGCTTTTAACAAAGGAAATTTGTATTTGAAAAGACCATGTGTTAGAACTGGTGTACTCAGTAACAGAGAAGGTCTAGTAAAAGCAAGAGCATCTGGTTAGTCAGTTTAGGGAAGAGTTATGAAGCAGCAGTCTCCTAATCTTACCATCTGATTTTTCCTTTGAAGACAGTAACCTTGCTAGTTTATGGAGTCCTTTGCATCATCTCAGGGTTCTCTCAACATTGAGGTTTAGGTGGCAGTCTCTGCCACACAACTAATAAGAAGCACCCTTAAGCCAGCCAGCTGTGCAGAACTGTTTCTGGTGTCCCCAGCCGTGCAGAGGCTGCCAGGGAATATCTCCATTCCACACTCAGCCTCTGAGGAATGCTCCAAGGATACCTAGAACTGGGATGAGAAAAGTTAGCCTGTTTTACCTGGGTTGCGGATGCTAAAGGGGGAAGAGCAGCAGGGAGTCAGCTACACCTCTCAACTCTTGAATGCTTGTAGGCCTGTTACGCCTCACTCTGGGCCCTGGATTCTGGAAGTATGTCCAGGACATACTAGACACAGTCAACAACTGTTTTTGAGGCTACAACCTCAAAAGTGTTCTTATTTGTCTTCTTTTACTGTGTATAAAAGCAGTGTGGGCATAATTGTGCGACCCTTTAGCATAAATCAAGGAAGTGGCACCACTCAGCATTGGGGAAATGATCAGTTTCATTTAAGAATGTAGCTGAAGTAGCAGGAAGCATTATGTTTTGAATCTTCACCCTGGAGGATTCACCCTTTCACATGTGTGAGGCAGTGGGAAGGTGCACAGCACCTTTGTGTAGCATGTTACCTGTCTCATGTGTAAACACGTGCCACAGGTTAGTAGCCAGCTCAGTCAGCCAGTTTTCATGGAACCCATTTTACTCAGACAGACAGACTTTGCTTCTTCAGATTTGAGTACTTAAGAAAACACAATTTAAAATTAGCAAAAATTTGTAAAATTGTTTTTTTCCATTAAATTAGAAAGTTTCTCCTATGTCTTTGTTTGTTTTGTTTTTGAGACAGGCTCATTATATAGCCCTAACTGGCCTAAGTATGTAGACTAGGCTGACTTGGAACCCACAGAGATATCTACCTGCCTCTGCTTTCCTAGTCCTGGGATTAAAGGTGTGCACCACCATGCCTGGTACAAGCTTCTCAATTTTTGAAGTCTCTCCTTGTCAGGTGAAGGAGAGATATTATATTAATGGATGCGATTTTTTGATACCACATGTGTGCACCAATGTTTGGAAGATACACAGAACCCAATGAACCAGTTTGTGAAAACTGCTTCCCACCCCCCCACCCCCTACTGCTTTTCAGCTAAGATCCAAATTGTTACATCACAGTAGATATAACGTTTGGGTTTGCCTATTGATTGTCTTAACATTGACAACCAATTGTTAGTTATCTTCTTTGAATTTTCAGAATAGTGTTATTCATTTTTGAGGTATTTATCAAGATCACATAGAGATAAAATATTCAAAATGCAAGATGGACAGGTGAGTTTTAATGTAATACAAAATGTTAAGTTCATGTATTTGATTCAGAAGGTATATTTACAAGTTTTGATGTGATGTCAAAGAAAATATTCATAATTATCTTTTTTTTCAACCACATATCTGATTTTCTTTAAACATTCTTCAGTCAAAACATCACAGCGAATGAATGCAGAAAACACAGCTGTCTCATGATAAACAGACATTGAAGAGATTTGCAAAAAATGTAGATGTGAATCTCACTGTTTTGTTGTGGAAAATAAAGTTCCATAAAGATATGTGATTTACGTTAACATGTAATAGACTTTTATTTTAGGTGAATTAAGCATTTAAACATTGCCTGGCTTTAATTTCTATTACAGTAACTATTGACAATTATAATCGACACATAAACAAAACTTCTCTGGCATTTGCAATAGTTTTTGAGTATGAAGGGCTTCCATGAGCAGGACATCTAAAAACTGTTATGCTGAAGTTACAGACAGTAGAGTATGCCACAAGTAGAAGGAATTCGATGGAGAAAATAAAAGAGAGCAGAAAATACAGATGAGGCCAACCAGTCACCTCTGTTGTGTGGGGATGCATGTAGATATTCCCTGGCACCTCTTTACTGGTGCTCTGGAAGATTCCCTCTTAGCATGGTAAAACTTTGATCAACTGCAGATGATGCTTTTCTGATCCTCCTGGGCTTTACTTTATGTGGTAGAAAGTAGGTGACAGGACAAAACTTAGGTTCTGAAGGACTGTTCTCTCTGCTATATGAAGAAAGTGAAGAAAGGTCTGGTCTAAGGCTATGTCCATTATATTCTAGTTGATTGATGTTTGGCTACAAAGGAAAGGAAGACCCTGAGTAGCAGGGCTAGCTTAGAGGCATGTGGAAGCAGTAGAGGGAAAAGGGAGAATCAGGCCAAAGAAAGGTGCTGACCCAACACGCTGATGATAAGCATTATCTACAAAGGAAAGCAAGACCACTGGTGTGGATGGGAAATAGCTCCCAGCTACTTTGGTCACTCGAGAGTTGTGTATGTGTGTCAGGGAAAGGATGCAGGTGCGGTGTGTGCGTGTATGGAAGCTCAGCCCCAATCAGCTGCCTATCCTGTGGGCTCCAGGCTAGGATAGGGATCTGTTTACTCTCTGTGATTAACTAAGACTTGGGAGTGGCTAGCAGCATCTGACCTATCTTAGATATCACTGTGATAGGTGTGAGAAAGAAAGTGTAATTTGTTATTAATCTTCCCACCGTTTTCCGTCTGCTATTGCCTGGATGCTAGGCTGTCCAGTACTGCATCGATTATCTTTCACATACTTCATTAGCGCTAACAATTTACATGGATTTTTGTTTTACCAGATGGCTTCTTATTTGGGCTGGTTCGTGAAGGGTTTTTTTTTCCTCTTAAATGATGAGACTCTTTTTAGTCACATAGGTATTGACAGCATATTCATTTGGAAACAGCACAGTAGAACTGATACAATACAATCATATCATTTCCAAAATATATCCAGTGTATGTTCTTTCTGGCTTGGTTCTACTGTCACTATATGGAACATTTTCAGAAATACAGTAATAAAGATGATTGGAAAATTAAAGTGTACTGGTTGTTTGACCGTTTGTTTTGCTATTTCATTGTTTTTGTGGCCACAAGACTGTCTTAACAGTATTTGGACAGTGTTGCCATAAAGTGTAAGGATGTCTACTGAAAGAGTGTGCCAACACCAGCCTCAGATGCTAGGCATCCTTTGAAATATAAGATAGCTGTTGCTTCGGTGTGAACTTGAGTTGTACACCTTAGAATTTGCCACTGGTCTGCAAGGAATGGCTGTTTTAGACAAGTAGCTAAGGGCATATCTTCAGTTTCCAGAATGCTTTGTCGGTATCTCTGAGGTTCCCATTTAGTAAAGGGTTCTGCTCAGCCTTTCCTTTCTCCTCCTCCAGGCCCTTTCCTTTACAAGGCTCCCACGCCAGCTGCAGGCACCGTGGTCATCAAGCACTCCTGTAGTAATAACCATGAAACAGAATGTTTTGTAGGCTCTGACTACCCCATAACTAGCCTTTACCTTTAAGATCCACCCAAAATGACTCATCCATTGCTCTGTAAGCCAGGATATTGGTTGCCACCAAGGAGAAGACATAGTTGTTACAGATAGGAAAATTGCAGGATATTTTGTCCTTATTTGGAACTCAATAGTGGGTTGAAAACTCTCACAATCGACCACTGAAACTTCTGATAAGCTGTGGCAGGTGCTTTACCTCATTCATCTTGAAGAATAAAGTTCACATATGAATAAGCACAACCAAGCATTTAAAAATGCCTGGCTTAGGATTGGATTATTTCTTATACCAGCGACTTCCTAACCAGTATAAGACACATATTTTCACTTCATTTCTACAAATCAACAAGTTGTAATAGAGAAATGCATCTGGATATCTTATTTCATTTTTGCCTTTCCCTGTCCGACAGCTAAAGCAGAGCAGTTGAAGACATTAATTTTATCATTGTAATTACATGAGTGTCCAATATTTATGAATCTCCCAAAAGGGGTAACTAAAATGGATTTTTAGATCATTAGACTTATCTGAAACTGTGACATAGTTTTGAGTATTTTTTATAATATCAATAACAAGGCAGCTTTCATTATATGTTCCCTGTGTTGCCAGTCCTCCTATTGAGTTCTATGTGTGTTCACATTTGTCACAGTAAAACCATGAAGACTCTCTCTCTCTCTCTCTCTCTCTCTCTCTCTTCCCCCCTCTCTTGCCTTTGCACACTTGTGAGTGTGAATGCACATGTGTTTATATGTACATGTATGTGTGGTTGCACTTATCTGAACATGTGTGTGAAGGACACAGGTTGACATTGGATATCTTCCCAATTAAAACCAGGGTCTCTCACTGACCCAGAAACTCACCAGCAAGGCCCCTGGATCCTCCTTTCTTCTGCCCCCCTCCTAGCACTGGAGTCGGTCAGGTGTCTTTTGATCAGCGCTTTGCATGGGTGCTGGGGATACCGACTCAGAACCTCATGCTCGCACAGCACAGCAAGCACTTTACCTACTGAAGCCAGCCCTCACTTTGTAACAAGGAAGAAACTGGGACTCAGAGCCTTTGGAACTGGCTATGGGTCATAGTACCAACAAGCAAACAGGATTTAAAACAAATTTGAGATCCAAAGTGTGGCACAGTATACACATATAAACACTAAATGACTGTATATTCCACAGTTTTCTTAATCTGAAAAGCTCATCAAGTCTTATTAAGTAAAATTGACTGTATCGAATAGGAACCTAGAGCCTCGAGAGGATTAACAGGTATGATCTTAAATCTAGATGTTTTCTACTCTTTTCATTGTTAATGATTTTAAACGAGGTTGTTAACAATCTGGGTCATACTCTGTTAATATGATTAATCATGAGATTGGTTCAGACAGATCTAGGTTGCTTTTTTTCTCTTGTAGTGGCAGTTGGACCCAGGCTTGTGCACATGGGAGACAGAATTGAAGTGCTTACTGCAGTTTTGGCCTATTAGTTTTTGCTTCTGTCTTTTCAAACCCCCAATTACACAGCCAGTTTTTCCTGATCTCAGAATGTCTTTTTCAAACTGCCCAGCACGCTTGACCTCTCTTCCTGCCAACCAACCAGTCATGACTTAGTCTCACTGTATCATCCAGGACTACTATAGTATCTTTGAAAAATGATTGTCTAGAAATATTTCAGGTATTATGTTTCTTGAATAGGACCCTCCCCCAAGAACTATCCTCACCTTGGTAAATTCCTTTGCAGTGCTTTATGAAGGGAAGAAGTGACTTGGGTGCTCATTTCTACCATTCAGGCCAGCAGTCGCACTGAGCATTAGTTAAAGGTGGTAAGAAGGCCTGCACTGAGCATTAGTTAAAGGTGGTAAGAAGGCCTGCACTGAGCATTAGTTAAAGGTGGTAAGAAGGCCTGCACTGAGCATTAGTTAAAGGTGGTAAGAAGGCCTGCACTGAGCATTAGTTAAAGGTGGTAAGAAGGCCTGCACTGAGCATTAGTTAAAGGTGGTAAGAAGGCCTGCACTGGTGGTGTCTCCTGCTTGCTGCTCCCTCCACCCCGGTTCCCTGTGTCTGCTGCTGTGCTGTGTCCTCAGCACGGTTCCATCCTTTAACTGGCTTTGTTTGGAGAGAGGGATTCCTGGAACGTGCTGTTGTAGATCAGAGCTCCCAAATAATGACACGGGGACTTACTATTAATAATGACACGGGGACTTACTATTAACTATGAAAGTCCGGCCTTAGCTGAGGCTTGCCCCAGTAGCCCTTATAACTAAATTAACCCACTCATTTTAATCTGCATTCTGTCACGTGTCTTGTTGCCTCCTCTCTCCACACCGCTCATGCTGCTTCCTCTGTGTCTGGCTGGCGACTCCGCCTCCTCCCAGAGTTCTCTCTGTCCTGAAGCCTCACCTATACCTCCTGCCTAGCTACTGACTGTTCAGCTTTTATTACACCAATCACCGCAATGCATTTTCACACAGTGTACAAATATCTCACACAGCTAAGAGTCCCCACAGAAGCACCTAAGATGCCACTATGTGGTAGATTGCTGTGGATATTTCAGGTCGGCAGAGCCTGCAAACCTGGCCAGTAGGTATTGTGTCCAGAAGAAAGGAAGTCCTGAGATCCAAGTAACAGCTTCTTTACAAGCTGTCTATCCTAATTAACATTTTAGAAGGGTGCTGATGTGGGCATACACATAAGGAAAGTTATTCAGCTTCTCATCAAAACTTTTCTGTGTATTACTTGAAATTGGTTAATTCTCAGGTGTGCTGTAGTCTACTTATTTATCTTGTGGTTTTGTTGTTTTAAATACATTATGTTTGGTATATATTATGTTTAAATACATTGTTAGCATTATGTAATAATATAGATATTAAATGTAGCTGTAAGATATAGGTTCTAATATTATTTAGGCTAAGTTGTTTTTAGTTTTTTGTTTGTTTGTTTTTGTTTTATTAGAAACAAGCATTCTTCACATGTCAATTCCAGCTCCCTCTCCCTCCCCTCCTTCCCCGCCCCCTTCAACCCCCCAAACCCCCAACCCAATCCCCACTCCACTCTTCAGGGAGGGTGATCCCTTCATGGGGGAATCTCCAAAGTCTGTCATATCATCCTGGGCAGGGCATAGGCCCTTCCCCATGTATCCAGGCTGAGACAGCATCCCTCCACGTGGAATGGGCTCCCAAAGTCCATCTGGATGACAGGGATAAATTTTGATCTATTGCCCGAGGCCCCAAAGAATGCCAAGGCCGCCTCACTGACACCCACATTCAGGGGGTCTGGATCAGTCCCATGCTGGCCTCTCAGCTATCAGTCTGGGGTCCATGAGCTCTCCCCTGTTCAGATCAGCTGTTTCTGTGGGTTTCACCCTCCTGGTCTTGACCCCTTTGCTCATCACTCCTCCCTCTCTGCAGCTGGTTTCCAGGAGTTCAGTTTGGTGTTTAGCTGTGGGTGTCTGCCTCTGCTTCCTTCAGCAACTGGATGAAGGCTCTAGGATGGCATATAAGGGAGTCATCAATCACATTATTGGGGAAGGGCATTTAAGGTAGCTAGACTACCAGTTGGTGTCATCCCTGTAGGTCTCTGGACATCTCACTAGTGCCAGATCTCTCTTCAAACCTATAATGGCTCCTTCTATTATGGTATTTCTCATCCTTCTCTCCTCTATTCTTCCCCTGGTTCAACCTTCCTGCTCCCCCATGTCCTCCTCTCCCCTCCTCTTCACCCACTCTCTTTCTCCCAGGCCCTCTGGGCTAAGTTGTTTATACTTGAAAATTATTTTAGCTTGGCCAGGGTATGAATCAGTAGCAGGGTATGAATCAGTAAAGGCCCTGGATTTAATCCTCAATAATACTTAAAAGAAATTACTGTAAACTGTTAATTTCACTTGATTATGCTGGAAACCTATTTTGTAGTTGGCACTCTTTAAGTGAGGGAAATGTATGTTTAGGTAAATAAAAACACTTTCTTTGTAAAACTGTAGATTTTAAATAACATTATATTTCTATGTCAAATACTGTTTATTTTAAATGGCTCACACATTCTCAAACAAAAATATTAAGTCTATTAATATCTATAAACCATTAAATATTATGTATCTTTCATTAATTTATTCCTTCATATGTAAATCCTTCTACGTGCTAGGTACCAAAAGAAAAGAAAATGAGAAGATCATCATTTTTACCTAAGCAGTGATTTTGCAGTGTACCTTTTGGTCTTGTAAAGGTCTTCAAGGTTATGGTTATATCCCTTATTTTATAGCACAAAAGAAGGTTTGCATACATTCTGTAATGGCCTGGGTAATACTTTAGGCTTTGGTTCATACTCAGAAACATAGTATATGAAACTACAATAAATAGTGCTAAATGTATGTCTTTTTCTGTTCTTGACTTAGTTCCCTGCCTACCTTCCTTAACCAAACATTGACAAAAGCACCCTTGAGATGTGTCATGTCAGTGAAACACCTCACCCACCAGAACTGGAAGGGTACCACCTGATGCAGGCTGCATGCATGCTGGCCTGGGGATGTAGTGAAGGAGGGTGCTCACTAGAAGGTAATCCTTCTAAGGAGTGTCCCATACTCCTGATGAGGATGAGTTTTCAAAACGGGGTACCAAGCATTTGATCAGTGACCGTTTATCTGGGTCGCAGATGTGTGACAGTACCTGGATGTGATGGTAGAAATCTACTGACACTCGGAGCAGGGACAGCATTGAGGGTGCATAATTCAAGCCTCTTTAGTCAGCATTCTCACTGAGTGCAGAGTTGACATCCCTGCACTTAGATTTGGAGGAAGCACTTTGACAACCTCTTGCGTCTACATGATGCCCATGTAGAACTTCAATACACACAACCCACATGTTACTCTGTTGTGAAATAATCACTAACCAGTGGGTTGGTTTAAAAAAAAACTTAGTGATACATAAGCAGCCATATGTAATGGAATATTTTATTTCTGGATGGCTTTGCATTTTAAAAGGCATGCACACACATGAAATTTATGTACTTGTACCTTGCTTCCTTTTCTGATTATCACTAATACCTGTTTTACTTTACTTACCTCTCTGTGACGGGTGTATGGTACATACCCATAGCAGAGGCCTGGAGCCCATCTCCCTCTTTTCTTCCTCATAGTCATTTAATGCTCTTTACTATTTATGGATAGTTAACTATTTGGCAAGACCTGTAAAAACTTTGAAACAAAGGTATACTGTGCAGTCTATTGGAGATCAGTCAATTCAAGATGAAAGAGTTCTAAGATAAAGATGTAAGTCCATGGAAAAGCTGAATTAAGAGGGATGCTTGCCTTTTTCTGAAATATAAACAATGCATAATTAGCTTTCAGTTATTTCTAAGATAAACTTACATACAGGAAGTAAGCTCTTCAGTCCCTAGCAATAGAACTTGCTTCTTCTTCTTCTTCTTCTTCTTCTTCTTCTTCTTCTTCTTCTTCTTCTTCTTCTTCTTCTTCTTCTTCTTTTTTTTTTTTTTTACGAGACAGGGTTTCTCTGTATTGTTTTGGAGGCTGTCGGTCCAGCATGGCCTCGAACTCACAGAGATCCGCCTGCCTCTGCCTCCCGAGTGCTGGGATTAAAGGCGTGCGCCACCACTGCCTGGCAGAACTTGCTTCTTGAAGTCAATGAATGCATAGGGTGCAAGTTCTTTAGCACCACTCAAGGTTTGGTTTCTGCATGTCTGTTACTCACAGAACTTACCTGTCCACTAATAACAAATTGTAGGAAGTAACTAGGTCTTGACAGGAACAAATACCTTTTCTAAATTACTATGATTGACTACCCCCCCAAACTTGATTTTCCTTTTAAAAGTTCATTCTGGAAAGATTAAAGTATAACATGAGGTGGTTCTAAACTGATCTAGTTATAGAAGCACATGGTCAATAATCTAGGCCAGTGTATAAGTGTTTAGCCTGAATGTATATGTGCCCCACGTGTGGACAGTGCCCTGCCGGAGGAGTCCAGAAGTGGGAGTCAGATCTCCTGGGACCATAGTTGTGAGCCACCATGTAGGTGCTTGGACTCCATCTTGGTTCCTCTACAAGAGCAGCAAGTACTCTTAACTACTGAGTTCAAAGACTGATATTTAATCTCTCTCTCTGTCTCTCTGTCTCTCTGTCTTTGTCTCTCTCTCTGTCTCTCTGTCTCTCTGTCTCACACACACACACACACACACACAAGTGAAGCTAGCTCTCTGAAAAGCACAGATTGCTTCAGTTACATCTTATCTACAGCAGCAGTCACAACTAATTTTATTCTGTTTGCTTGATTCTAATTTTGTTTTAATGGGTGTTTTCCTTGTGTTGTCTCTAGTGCTAAACTTGAGCCTGTTGTTGGTCTTAGGAAAGAGGAGACTCATTACATGGTTCCCTACCACACTTCCAGATGCTCAGGGTTAGCTGCTGAAGAAGCAATTGCAGTTACTTAATTCAAAGCCGTGGGGAGAGATGCTTTTCTAGTGACCATTTTTCTGTCTTCTGTGAGAAAAGGACTAATAGAGTGCCTTAAATACAACTGTCTCCATGGCAATGGACAGTCAGCTTTTGGACTTGGAGTCTCATAAAAAAGGAAATTTAAAAACATATTTTCACGGTCTGAAATAGCAGCATGGCTTCAGTAAAGCCCGAGTTCTTCCTGTCAGCCACTGCTCTGTTGACTCCACCAGAATAAGGTGCCTCTCTTTGAGTAGCACTTGATCTGAGCACTTTTAGTTTGGACAACTCCTCCTTCTCTTAATTAAGCAGGGACAGTGCTGGTCTTCAAATTGACAGCAAACTTGAGAATCTCTCACAAGATTAGGACTCTGGGGTCAGGGCCTGAGGAAAAGGTTGTATTCTTGCAAAGAAAGAAAATGCTGACTAAATGATGTGTATTCTTGATTATGTTTTCACAGAATTATCTCTGAAATAGTGGAAGCAATAACAATATTTAAAGTTTAATAAAAATGAGTTTTCTGGTCTCTGCAGTTTGTGATCTTCAGACACTTACCTTGTTTAAAAGAGAGCTGACAACCTGGCCCTCTAGCTCCTCCTTCTGCCCACATCCATAGAAGAGCCGGATCCCTCTGACTAGCTGCTGGGCCACCTCGCCATCAGTGAAGGCCAGTAAGGGTGCACCCACAGTAGACTCCAGAATGGGAAAGTCTGGTTTCTTCTAAGTGTGTGATGTTCTCGTTTTTAAAAAGGCAGACACAGAAAAAGAAATATCCAAACTGATGAGGTTAATTGGAGATGCTGAGATTGAAGATTATTTTAACAATACTTATTATTCTTGTTTTATATTTTTTTATTACTAAGCATGAATTGATACAATATTGAAATCTATTACTGTACATGTGAGGCAAACACTCTGCAGCTGAACTCTAATTCCAGCATCCTCCACTGGGGTTTTATAGATGATTAGGTTTTTGCTTATTCCTATTAACAATTGTTACAGAACAGATAAAACTTCGATCACCCAAATGTATTACTATATAGAGCAGAAGAGTGTTTCAATGTAGAATTCTTGTGAGCTTCTTTCATGTATTTCTCAGGAAACATATAATCCTATAGGGTGGGAAATTATTATTTCTTGTCAGAAATGTTAGTCTGACTGAAATTTGAATGCATCATTTTGAGGTCACAACATTAGAGTTTTCTTTGCAGTATATCTCATTTCTCCTATGTAAGTACTTCATGAAGTTGAGATGTTATTGCCACTTCATGAAAGGATGTTTTCCTGCTGGTCCAATGTTGTACCGGTACTATGGTTACATACAAATTTCCTTCTCTAGGAAAATGTAGATTAAGGAAACAGTTTCACTTTAAATAATTTATTATTATTTATAATAAATACAACTATTGTGTTTTCTAAATTAGAAAATGCACATCCTTTGTAGGGAAAGCACTTGTCAGCTTTTGTGCTGAAGAATAGCCTTGGGAATCAATATTTCATGATTTGTCCAGTAGAGAAAGAACTATTAATTCAGAGTCCATGGAACTGAGTGATTTCTAACAAGAAATCTATGGCATTCTTGTGTAGTGCCTGCTTGTCTTTCCCTAGGAAATCAAACATCATTCAAATATTAAGACGTCCACATTTACATATGAACTTTGAAGTTCAGATGTCTTGGTGTGCTAATTCTTTGAAAACATTTGCTAACTAAATTTTGCATATTAAATATATGTGCCCGTCCAAACTGTAACTTAAAATGATTTTCCTGATGTTATGGGTGGATGATAAGTATGCCTTGGTAATTTGACTTCTACTCTCCTTCATAAGGTAAAGCCACCATTGGAGTGGCCAATCTGTCCTGTATTGATTAATCAGAAAATGTACTTTGTCATATGGAACTGAACTTCAAGGTCTTGTTGCCACTTAGGTAACTGCTGAAAAGTCTTAAAACTGTTGCCACTGTGATCTTCGTAAGGAAATGGTAATCTGGGGTGTACCTGGGAACTCAAATGCTTTGCCTTAGAAAGTAGAATTAGTCCAAAGAGCCGACAGGAACTCTTCAGGAGGCCCTGCAGCTGTGGTCTTTGCCTATTTGAACACTTTGGGGGAACAAACCCCATGGCTAGAGAATGTGAGGGGAAAAGCAGGATATTAAGCCAGCAGTAGTCCAGGGCCAGCCATTAGCTTGCAGCATCCTGACCTATCAGCCCACCCATGTGTTGTGACAGTGATAAATGAGCTTGGCACATTGGGGATCACATAGTTCATCTTTTATCAGAGAAAATTGTGATTTCGGGAGATGTCATTCTTGGGCAGCAAAACTTGAAAGGTCTGCCAGGATCCTGGGAACTCCCTAACAAAAGTTATGAAAAGTTGAAACACAGCACTGACTGAGAGCTGTCTCAGTTGGAAAACTACTCTGTGTGAGTGTGAGGACCGAGTTTGAGCTCCACAACCAGGTAAGAAGTCAAGCATGGTGGCACCCACTCTAATCCCAGTGCTGAGGATGCTCAGACAGCAGACCTCTCAGGCTCAGGACCTAGCCAGCTTGGCTATCTGTTGAGCTGCAGTCTAGTCAGAGACTCTGACTAAACAACCAAGTGGAGGGGTGGAGAGCTGGCACGCTGGATGAGAACACTTGGTGCTCACGCTGGATGAGAACACTTGGTGCTCCCTCAGAAGACCTAGGTTTGATTCCCAGCTCCTGTATGGCATATCACAGCCACCTGTAACTCTAATGTTAGGGGATCTAATGCTTTCTTTGACCTCCATGGGCACCAGGCACACACATGTGCGGACAACAGATCCATACATTATTTTGTGAGAACTTTTAAAAATCATTCATAATAACAGATCATAAAAATTATCAAAAAGATCACTCATTTATATAACTTTGCCTATTATCTTGGTTTGTAAAGAAAAATATGGAGAAGAAATCATTAAGCACTATAACAGCATATGGGATTTAATTTTCTTAGAATATGGCATGTTCTCTCTCTCTCTCTCTCCCTCTGTGTGTGTGTGTGTGTGTGTGTGTGTGCGCGCGCGCGCGCACACACAGGAGAGCAAGTGGATGTGCTGCGCCCACATGTGGTAGTCTGCAGCTGGTCTGGAAATCAGAACCTCACCCTCCTACACGCACCTCTCACCACCCCCCTGAGCACACGGAAGCACCCTGTCTCCTACCTGTCTGGCTTGAGTATATGATATGCTTTTCTGACTGAGTCACTCACAGAGAACAAAAATGTAGAACACTGAAAAGAATCTACAGCATATTTAAAGTCATTCAATAGTAAAAATATAAGTTACATAGCACGTAATTTTGTTTATAGTCTTGGCTTTATAACATTTTATTGATAGAATCCAAAACATAATATTTTATCAGCTTATTAATTAAGGAAAGTCATTATTTGTTAATTCATTGTTATTACTTTTTTAATGGTGGGTATCACATGGGAATCATTGTAAACTTTGGGGAGTCATTTTCTCCTTCCAAGTAGACCTCAGGGATCAAACTCAGGTGGTCAGCCCTAGTGGCAAGCACCTTTAACTACTGAGCCATCTAGCTTTTAAAAGCAATAAAACTTACTTAAAATTAGTAAGAATAACAGGGAAATCATTTATAATGTTCTGCTTATTTTGTTTCTGAAAATGTCCTACCGTCACTCAGACCATATCACAACATAGCCATGCCACATTAATGCAAACAGGCTTTTATGATTGTTTCTCATCTCCAGATGGGAAGACCCATGCCTCCTCCAGTAACCAGGTCTTTGAGTAGTTAAAAGGGGCAAGAGCTCAGGCCTTCCCGCTCTTGCTACAGTGTAGCTGTCGGCCACATTCAATCTAGCACTCTGTTACCCCTGTAACTCTCTGTATCAGTCATCAAGTAGTGGGAGTCCCTTTCAGGGGCATTGATACTTTGTATACTTATGCACTTTATGTTCCTGAGTTGTTAAAACATGCTTGCCAGCCTTTGGTTGTGCACCCTTTAATCCCAGCACTCAGGAGGCAGAGGCAGGCGGATCTCTGAGAGTTCGAGACCAGCCTGGTCTACAGAGTGAGTTCCAGGACAGCATCCAAAACAACGCAGAGAAACCCTGTCTCAAAAAACAAAAACAAAAACAAAAAAAAATAATAAAACACGCTTATAACAACTAACAGGGGAGAATTTGGTTAATGCATGCTGATTGATTGGTCGATTTCCTTTATTTGAAAGTGTGTAGTGTTCTTTTAAAATTATAATACCTAATGCAGTTCTCCGGTCCCTGTTAGATGGTCTTTCAGTGCTTAAAGTTTAATAATGCTTAGATCATATGAATTATCTTATTTATTTTGGGTTAAGTAAGAATAACTATGGGTTTAGTATACGAACATTGAAGCAGTAAGTGCAGGCTAGGGAGAACACAGCCTATTAGCATTAATCAACACAGAATGGTACAGGATTGAAAAGCCTAAATGGTCGTCCATCGAGAAAAACTGGAGGAGAGAACAGCAAAATCACAAATGTAAGTTCTTGTGGTTATTAGAAAATAATTACTTTCACAGGTCATAATCATACTATATTGCTCTTCATCCTGGCTATCAAAGACTACACTGAGGATTTTTTCAGAATGAGGATCCACAATATTTAGGTGATGTGAAATAATTCTACTGTGTGTGTGTGTGTGTGTGTGTGTGTGTGTGTGTGTGTGTGTGTGTGTGGACTGAGGTGAGTCTAGGATGTCAGAACAATGCTTAGAATGGCTACTATCCAGCAGTGGTTCCTCGTATTGTGGTGATTAGTCCTGACTGTCAGCTGGGGTGGCCTAGAGGATTAGAGTAGCATACTCTGGGTGTGTCTTTACAGGCATATCCAGAAGCAGATCCTGAAAGCTGTGGGCCATTTTTCAAGTTTTCTCTGATCTAGTTTCTAATATAGTTACTGATACGATAACTACAAGCAAAATGGTTTGAGATTCATGTTTTAAGATAATAAAGGGCTACTGATATTTAAAAGTTGATGAGCAATTTTAAAGGAACTTATTTCATTGTGCATATGCATGCACGCTCACACAGGCACACATGCACACATGCCACAGTACATGTATGGAGGTCAGAGGACAACTTGCAGAAGTCAGTTCTCCTGTGATCATGTGTTATCTGGGTTATCCCGTTTGGCAACAAGCACGTTCTGCGAAGTCATCTCCCTGGGTCTAGTTATGGCTTTAATTCACGTTACAATCCATTGTAAACTTGCCCACACATATTAAGGCATAATCTTGTAGTCTACAGTCAGGGGAGCTGACACACTTGAACAGGGGTGAAGTCCATGGGCATTTACTATATAGGCCAGGTCTATTTTAGTCCAGGCAAAATTAAGAGATGTTTCCTTGAAACTAGGAGTAGAAATTTCTGTTCTTTTAATTTTTTCTTAAAACTTTAACACAATTTGATGTAAAGTTGAACATTTTAGGATGTGTAGTTGTATTCCTGCTATGCTGTGTGAAACTGACTTCCTCAGTTTAAGTGAAGTTGAGTCCTTGCAGCTCCTGGCCACTCTGTGTTTAAAGAATGACTGGTTTTCATTAACTAAATGCTTACACATTTTGTCGATCAGTGGGGATCAAATGTGCCTAGTTTAGGACCCTGCTTTCTTTAAGCTGGAGTAAGTGGGCCATGTTGTTAAAAATATATAACTGAAAACTGCCCTGTTCCCACTCGAGCAACAAACACTCCTTAGCTTTGTCTTGGCCAGCTGCTCTGTAGACACTTGATATGAACTCCATCTCCCTGGTGCCAAGACTTTGTGTGTTTCTTTAGGACTAGTTAGCTCCTGAGCATTTACTGAATACTGGAATGCTCTGTAGCTGTAGTCATCGGTTATGGGGATTTTACTTTCTAGAACTTCCAGTTTTAGTTCTCTTAATTGAATTGGGATGTGATTTTAACAGGGAAAGCTTTCTAAGATTAAAGGTAAGGTTTTGTTGTTATGCAGTCCAGAAGCCTAAATGCTTTTGTAGAAATGCAGGCCTTCCTAATACTTCTGTGGAACCGGACCTTATAATTAGTGGCAGGAAAGTATATTGTCTGTATGTTAGTAGGGAAACATTGAGTTCGGTGGCTGTTACGGGCTTGTATTATCTCAGGTACAAAGACTTATATTTCTTTCCTTATTTTCTTGGACTTTAGCCAAAAACTTTAATAGTGTATTCAACAAGTATCTTTGTACTCTTCATCTCTGAATACTTAAAGGCTTAAAAGGGAGGGTTTTTTTTCTGCCCAAATTGGTGACACGGCGTGCAAACTATTTATTACTGGTCTCTAAGAACTTAGGGCAATTGATGGCAAATTGCAGATCCTGTTTATTTTAATGTAAGGAAACAAGTAAATGAGGATGCAAATGGTACATGGGGACTAGCACATTGATGCACAGCACTGCATTTGTTAGTTTAAGCTACTGGTGTTTCTAGAATGTGAGCTTCCTCAGGTAGCAGCATGCTCTTACACTGTGCAAGGAAGAGGAGGGGACTGGAAGAGCCACGGGCTGGCCCCCTTCCCCCTCCTCAGTTCAAACCCAGGGAGTTTGTGAGGAACTCGTTCTTCCTTCATTGTGCTGGGATGCTGGGGTTGCTGTGTGGATCCTGTAGAGTTGTAAAGAAGTGGCAAGATTGTGGTTTCCTTAGCAACTCTGAGGAAGAAACTGCAATTGTGGATCTTAAGATTATATTTGAATTCACAGAAGAGCTTGAAGTTAGCAAGAGCAGAGCACAAGTCCACAGTGCTGGTGTTTAAGATGGGTCTGAGTGCAGACTATGGACACCCCCATGGAGGGCCTCACCCTCCCTGGGGAAATGAAGGGATAATGGGGGGGAGTTCGGAGCAGGGCATGGGAGGAGGGGAGGGAAAGGGAGAGGGCCCTGGAACTGACTTGTGAAGCAACCTTGTTTCTTATCTAAATTTAAACTTAAAAATAAATAAATAAATAGATAAATAAGCAAAAAAAAATATGGGTCTGAGTGGGCAGACGGTGAAGAGTGGAGTGAGGGGACAGAGAGGCTCAGGAGACAGGTCAGCAGCACCCTCTGACTGGTCTGCCCACTGTCTCTCTAGTGTACAGGGTGTGTGCTTTACTTGGTGCTGCCCTGGGTCCTCTCACAGAGAGTGCGAAGGAATTCACCCCTCCTGACTCTCAAAGTGAGTGGGATTCTGGGCTTAGTTCTGCTCTCAGTAACTAAATAGGGCAGTGTACATCCTGAAGACAAAGGATATCTGGCCCAATATTTGATTTGATATTTTTACCCTTGGATGTTTTAATCACTCTGGAGGTACAGGATTCAGATGCCTTCAAGTAGTCTGTCTGTGTGGTGTCTTGAAAGAAAATGGCCCCATAGGCTTATAGGGCATGGCACTATTAGGAGATGTGACCTTGTTGAAATAGATGGAGGAAGTGTGTCACTGGAGGCAGGCTTTGAGGTCTCAGATGCTCAAGCCAGGCCCAATGTGTCATTCTCTTTCTGCTGCCTGCTGATTCAAATGTAGAACTCTGAGTTCTTTCTCCAGCACCACGTCTGCCTGCCCACTGCCATGCTTCCCACCATGATGATGAGGGACTAAACCTCTGAAACTGCAAGCCAGCCCCAATTAAATGTTTTCATTCATAGCGTTGCTGTGATCACACTGTCTCTTCACAGTAACAGAAACCCTAAGACAGCTGTGTCTAGGCATTTCTTGTCTTTTAATAGGCTTCATTTGTAAGTTGCAAATTCTTTACATCAGAAGTATGTTGAATACACCACTTACTTGGCCTCACCTTACCTCAAATGTGCACAGGTACATTTTTAAAATTTATGTATTTATTTGACATCCCAGCTGTGGTTTCCCCTCCCTCCTCTTCTCCCAGCCTGCCCCCCACCCCCACTGCAGAGATACTTAATATTTGCCTCCAGCTCCACAAAGTCTTCTGTCATAGAGTCTGTATTTTCAAAAAGTGTTAAATATCTTGTGTCATTTAGTGGATATTGTATGAAATGTAAATAGTGAATATTGTCCATTAGTTAAGTTCAAGTACAGTAGTTACTAACTGCATTTTATGTTTAAGCAGAACTGTCGTTCAGTTAAGGGCCATCCAATAACTGGAAACAGTTATGGACTCAGGGACTCACTGTGAAGCCCAGGTTGGCTTTGAACTGAGAGTGGTCCTTGTGCTCAGTCTCTGAGGGATGGGGTTGCAGGTGTGCACCCCCACACTCCCAGTTCTCTGTTGTCCAGTGAGTGAGATGAAGGGCTGCTGTTGCTAGGTCAGGGAGAACTCACTAGCTGCGGCTCACTTTAGTGGGCATACAGTTTATTATTAGCCTCACTTTATTCTGTGGCTGTTTTGATTTTTCACATAACTCTATCCTCTCGGTCCTGAGATGAAGACTGCTAGGGATCTTTGAACTAATTCACTACAAAAAGTTCCATATTTCTGTCATATACCAATGCTTAGAGATGAACAGAGTGCTGTCCCAGCCTGCAAGGGGACTGGTGGCTTAGGGAGGGGAAAGGTAAGGAAACTGTGATACGGTTGGTGAATACAGTGCTTCTGAGTACAGATGTTTTCAGATTTCCACTTAAGAATCTAAATCTGTATGTACTGTTAGAGCAGGGTCAATTTTGTCCTGTAACAGGATCTTTGTGATAGTGCTTTCATGGCTCCAGAATTGGAATGTGGCCAGGAAAGATTTGGTAGTCTTGGCTTTTGTCTTAGTCAGTGTTCTATTGCTGTAAAGAGACACCATGACCATGGTAAGTCTTATAAAGTAAAGCATTTCATTAGGGCTTACTTACAGTTTCAGAGGCTTATTCCATTATCAGCATGGTAGAGAGAATGGTGATACCCAGGCAGACATGGTGCTGGAGAAGGGGCTGAGAGCTCTATATCCAAATCTGCAGGCAGCAGGAAAAGAGAGCGAGAGAGTCACTGGGTTTGGTTTGGGTTTCTAAAACCTCAAAGCCCAATCCCAGGGACACACTTCCTCTAACAAGGCCACACCTCCTAATCTTACATAGTACCACTCGTTGATGACTAACCATTCAAATATATGAGTCGATGGGGGCCATTCTTTTTCAAACCACCCCAGTCCACTCCCTGGCCCCCAAAAATGCATTCGGTCCAACTATAAAAGCCCCTATAGTCTTAACACTCTTAACAGTGTTTAAAAGTCCAAAGTCTCTCTCCTGAGACTCATGGCAGTCTCTTAATTGTAACCCCTGTTAAAACCAAATCCAAAAGCAGATCACAAACTTCCAGCATACAGTGGCACAGACTGTACATTACCATTCTAAAAGAGAGCATAATGAGGAAATATTGGACCAAAGCACAACTGAAAATCAGCTGGGCAAACTCCAGACTTTGCATCTCCATGTCTAATGTCAAAGTGTTCTTCAAATCTCCAACTGCTTTCAGCTTTGTTCAATCTGACATACTTATCTCTCTTGAGCTGGTTCTACACCCTGTTAGCAGCTCTCTTTGGCGGGTATCCATGACTCTAGCATCTCCAACATCTTGCAGTCTCCAACAAAATCCTAGTTTCACCTTCGCAGCTTTACTCAAAGGCCTCTCTGGGCCTTCATGCAGGGACTCCCCTGAGACATGCCTGCCTTCAGTGACTTTCCCTAGCTGTGGAGGGACATGCCACAACCCTTTTCTTGTATCCTTGACTTAAAGCTGAAATGGAACCATGAAACTGAAGCTGCTAAATTCTTCTCCTTCCTGAGGCTAGAATTGGGCTCCCTCATTCAAATATATTTTTTTCATTAGCTTTCTGTTTTCAATGGTTTCCTTCATTGCTTAAGCTTTTCTTTAATATCTTTTCACAAGATGAAAGCTTAGCTGCCCTGAGGTCATCACTCCCTTTACTCCATTTAGCATCAGGCTTTTCTTTAAATTTTTTATTTCCTTGAGCACAGGCTTTAGTTCCCTTAGAGTTTTTAGTTCCTTTTCTCCCCAAACTGTACATTTTGTATTTTTCCTTGCTCAGCTTGTTCCTTTTCATTATAGATTTGCATAAAAGTGGCCACTAATAACCACATGACAGAGTCGGTCCTAGGGTGTCTTGAAATCTCTTCTGCTAGTGCCATTAATCCAAAACTCTTCAATTTAGCCTCAGGCAGACTTTCTGGGCAAGGGCAAAAAGCAGTCACATTTGTCTCCAAAATAACACATTGTCTCTAGGTCATTTACCAATGTTCCTTTCCTCTGAAACTTCTTCAAATTGTCCTCAGTACTGTCTTCCATGGTTCTACTAGTATGGCCCATTAAGCGTGCTTAAAGCATTCAACTGCTTTCCTAATCCAAAGTCCCAAAGTCTACATTCTGAAGCAGTATGGTCTGGCTATCACAACAATACCCTGGGCCCTGGTACCAACTTCTGTCTTAGTCAGTGTTCTATTGCTGTGAAGAAACACCATGACCATGGCAACTCATTCAAATGCATGATCCTTGAGGGCCATTCTTATTCAAACTGCCACAGCTTCTGTAGCTCAGGTGCAGTTGGTAGGCTTACAAGATTTTCTAGAACATGGTGGCATTCTCATAATGAGGGGAGCTTGGATGCTCTTTAGGATGTGTGTGAACTTCCACACAGTACAGTGTCCAGGCCAGCTCCTGATGTTCTGCACTTCCCTGAAACATATATAAAAGGTCATGTATAAAAGATTCTTATGCTGTTGCTATCCTCATGCCAGATCTTTCTCACTAAGTGACTGTAATTATCAGACATTATAGTATTGCAAATAGAAATACATATTTTAATCAAACCCGGGAGAGGTATTACTTTTTTTAAAGTCTATTATATTTTTCTTCTCAAAATAGTAGGAACAGTTTCACACTGGAAGTAGGGAATGACATTTTTATGCCAAGTGCTTTAACTGCTAAGTCATCTCTCTAGCCCTGGATTGAGTTATTAAAGCAGTTTCTCTATGTTTCTATCTATATGACCATTCCTTTTGAAATATACAATGTCATTAGTATCTGCAAAAGTCATAAAGCTGCAATACCTACTAAGGAACCAAGTAGAGGCATCGTGCCTGTGGTCTAGCCCTGGTCTTTCTTCAGTGACCCGGCTGGCATGGAGCATTTGTAGTCGGTGCGAGGACAGACAACAACTGATATACACTGCTCACCTCATCAAGAACAATCAGATCTCTTATATTCACAGGAAAGTTTGTTTAGGGCACTGTAGTCATTAAGATGCTTTTCTTGTTGTTGTTGGATATTAGAAATGGTGAAACTGTTGAACTCTCTTCTGAGCCTATCATCTTTAAAAGTTGTGGAGTTAGCTTTCACTTTGCCAGAACGGTTTTATACATTAAGCAGATTGTAGTTATAAAGACATGCGTTGTCTTTATAAAATTAATCACACATGCTGCTGTTCATATTCTCTGTGGAGTTAAGTGCAGGAACAGCCTTATGTGAGTTGATACAAGTTTTGTTTTTGCATTTTTAGTGATACAAACTCAAGAAAAGATAAGTAAAAATTAAGTTTAATAACTTAAATCTTTTAGCAGCTTAGAATATAACAATTAAATCTCATTGGCAGTCAGCCTTTTAGGGGCAAGTAGTTTGCTGATTAATTTTGAAGGCTCATGATTTTCGGGGTGCCTAACTTGCAAGTGTCTTAATTTTCTATTGGGATTAATTTATATAAGATGATCTAGTAAAGTGCTTAACTCTTAAGTATCAAAATAACTAATCTAAATATATCTCAACTTTATCCTTTCAAGGGTTTGTTTGCCAGCAGGTAATTGCATAACAGGCATAATTTCTGCTGATTTCTGTGGAGTAGACCCTCTCTGCTTGCACTGTTCAGAAGGGACCATACCTGCTGGCGCCGTTGAGATGGCAGCCCTGGAAAAGCCCCTCAGAGCGTGTGGGACTGGCAGGCACAAATATAGGCCCTGTTTTGTGGCCACTTCTTTCTTGATTGAAGTGATCGAGTCTTGTAGATAAAATAAGCACATTTTGACTGTTGTCTAAAATGTGTGAAAACAAGCCACAAATTAGATTCTTATTGTTTTGTGCAATAATATACCCCTATGCTTCTTTTTGTTTTCCAACACTGGAATCAGCATTATAGATAATTTCTATTCGTTTTTAGTGGTTTCAAAGTTGTTAACAAATGAAGACTGATAAATGGTGTCTTCCAGTTTTTCTATCTAGCTAATTTCTTGCTTTTATATTTTCCTCCATCTTGTTTTTCTCCCTCTGCTTATACATGTGCTGGGTTCAATCCTGTGAAACAGTCATTTCCCACCTTTTTCTTGCCCCAAAATCAGGTCAATGATGTGAAGTCTTGCCTTACTGTACCTCAGAACTTTTGGTGATGATGGAATGGTCTAGAATCACATGGCTTGGAACCCTCTTGCCATTTTGCTTTTGAATCCTAGGTATGCAGATAGGCAGTTGAGGCTTCAAATCTGTAACTTAATCTGATTGAACTTAAAGTCCAGCAGCCTGTGTGGGCAGTGGCTACTGTGATGGACATCTTTTGTTCCTTTTCCTTTAAAACCCTTGTCACTAGGCTCCCCCATCCTCCAGTATTACAGGCTGTGGTTGGATTTTGTTGTGTGACAATGAAAGCCATGGAAGAGGATATTCACTTGAGAGAGTGATTCTCTGTGGAGAAAGAAATGCAAGGGGTGTGTAGAAAAGGTGTCCTGGCGGGCCATGAGGCTCCTGCGGAAGCTGAGTGAGGGCAGAGCTGAGAGGAGGGTCACCTGAGAGGTTCTGAGAAGGCCCTCAGGTGCAGTTGGCTTCTGAGTCTGGCAGTAGGATGGTAGCTCAGCTGTGCTGAATGGGTTTAGAGTTTCAGTTTCTCAGGACTCAGACGCTCACAGAGCTGCCATTGCTCTGCTGGTCACTCACAGTTTGGTATTACATGCTGGCTAGAGGTGGATTCCTTGTGGGGTGAGTTTTCAAAAGAGGGGCAGTTGTGTTCAGCACACAGAGGGGAGGAGAGTGAGGAGAATAGCACTGTCTACTCCCCAGCAGTGGTGCCACAACTGCCAGCCTAGCGGCTTGTCAGACGTGTCTGTCAAGCACCAGAAGTGTGACCAGCATAGATGGAAACTGCTTTAGACATACTTCACTTTAGCCGAATGTAACCAGTGTCTATCGTATGGGCATCCAAGGCTAGACTTTTAGAATGATTAGCAGAAAGAATGAAGTAGGAAGCAGGTCCTTCGATATTTTAGACACCCAGGAAAAAACCGAGGAAGGGCGAAAGGCTGGCTAGAACTCTAGTGTATAGTCTAAAGCAAGTCTCTTGGTCATTTTGGGTTTTCCTTTCTCTTATGTTTGATCTGACCTTAAAATATACAGATAAAAATGGCTGGTAGAATTTTTTTAAGAGTAAAATGAGCCTAGAGTGTAATTGAGGATCTGCCTTGACCATTTTTTTAAACAGGGTTTCAGCCTTTTAGAAATGTATACAACAGCCTTTGATGCAGCAGAGAAACACCAGAAAGGCTGTCCCATGGAGAAGCAGGACAGGGTGATTTCAAAAGTGGTACCAGTTAAACAGTGTAACTGAGGGAGGGTGTGATGATTCAATCTTGTAATCCTAAAGGAGGCAAGGTCTAGAAGATTGCTACAGGTCCAGCCTGGTCTGCACTGTTAGATTCCAGGCCAGCCAGAGCTACATGACAAGACCTGTCTCAAACAAAACCATGCATATACATATAGTACACATATCAATGTAGGTATATTTTCATGTATACACAATATTACATACTAAATATGTGTAACAGCTATATATATGTATATATGGGGAGAGAGAGAGAGAGAGAGAGAGAGAGAGAGAGAGAGAGAGAGAGAGAGAGAGAGAGAGAGAGAGAGAGAGAGAGAGAGGGGTGCATCTGAGAAAAGAGCAAAAACGGGTTAGCTCTTCCTTCAGTGTTCTGGAAAGACAGTGCCTCAGGTAAGGCTGCAACTACCTTTTTCGTGGACTCTCTCCAGAGTTCTGCCATTTTCCTCTGATGGCCCAGATGCAGTGTCAGCCCCAGAATGACATTGCAAACACAGATCTGATCCTCAACTCTATTTATTAACTTGGTACTCACAGAAGCATACAGTAAATTAACCCAAGTATATTTCTACTTTTGAAATCAGTATATTGTGTAGACATTTTCCCAGGTGATGAAAATGGGCATTTTTGCTTTTCTGTAGTCGTATGCAACTCTTCTAAGCTTAACTGTAATCTAAACCCCAGGAAGTCTTCTTGTAGCAAAACCTATGCTAAACTATGCCACAGGTCTCTTGCTATAAGGATGCTCCTACCAGCATTACTCGTGAGTGAAGTGCACACCCTGAAGTTGGAACAGCGAGGTGGATGATGGTTGCTACACTGTGTGTGCCTGCCACTGTGAGGCAGATGGCATACTTAGCTTTGTGTATGTGTGCCTTCTCAGTAGTGGGTTAAAATGACTCTGCATTTATCTGCATGCAGGAGCCTGTAGTTACCTTATAATGAAAACACATTCCATATTTAAATGCTGCCTGCTCCAGAAAGTACTTTTGTAAGCAAAGTAACAGGTTCAAACTATAAATGTGGTTTTTTGTAAATAAATTATAACAGTGGTACCTCATTCTGTTTCCAGAAACTCCTTGTGTACATGAAAGAGTGTGTGCATTTTCCTGCCCCGCATTTCTCTAAACTTTTATGGATTGTGTGTATTTTCTAGTTTTATCATGTTCATTTATCTCCATACTTACATTTTTTTCTCTTCAAGCTTGATTCCCCTCTTTTATCAGCTTTTTAGATGCTTTGCTTATTTTAAATGATTAGTTATTCAGGAAGTTGCTTTTCCCATACTAGTTCATTAAACTCTATAGACAGTGGAGTGTATTGGTTCTCTTTCTTTCTTTCTTTCTTTTTTCTTCCTTTCTTTCCTTCTTTCTTTCTTTCTTTCTTTCATGTTTCTAGAGACAAGATGACTGTATAGCCTAGGCTAGTCTCAAAGAGGTATCATTTTCATATATCTTCCATTTTGAATTCTTTTTCTAGACAAATTAGATGTTAGTCAGTGTAGACAAGAAATATCAATATGAGAAATTCTGAATTAATCCAAATCATGTGCCATCTTCCAGTGTACTTGAGCAATTGATTGGGAGTTATGTCATTGCTTTGTAATCTAGATGTGTCACTTGTTTGGAAACTTAAACAGCTTAAAGTTGTCATGTGATGTATACATTTAACTAGAGCACTGACAGTTGATGGAGAGTGTGTGCCAAGCTCAGAAGGGTTGGGGTGGTCTATCACAATATCCAATTAGTCTCTCAAAGAATCATTGGAATACCCAATTGCCTACTTTTGCCAATTTGTTTTAAAACTGCTTTCTAATGAAGTAAGGAACTTAAAGTATTTAAATAACTATTTTGTGTTTGGTAGGCTATTTGATTTGTAAGGGACAAAAACAACTAACGTTGCCCACTAACAAGGGGAGGGAGGAAGGGAGAGAAAGAATATAAATGACCATGTCTAAGCTTTACTTTTTTTTCCAGAAATCCATAGCAACGCCACTGGTTTCTCTGTTGATACCCACCGGGGCTTTTCTTTTGTTTCCTCTCGCATCTGCATTTGAGTGACATCTTGTTTCTCCTGGCTCTCTGATTGCATCATGTTCATATAATTCTACTGTATAGTCCTGAGGAATTGTTAATGTATGCTAATTAGCCTTATTTCAGTTTGGACAGAATGTTTATACCCAGGTGTCTACCCATGGACTACCAGTCAGCTTCCATTGTATTGTCTGTGTCTTAGCGTAAGCTCATTTAGAAGAGGCTTTGTTATTTTCAGATGAGCTACTGACTTACTTTTTACATCATGATGTAGTATTTCTGAAGTTTATTTTTGTCATCTTTTTATTTTAAAAACAATCTTTTCTCATTTTACATACCAATCCCAGTTCCCTCTCCCTCCGCTCCTCCTGTTACTCCCTCTTTCTCCCCTGCCCCACCCTTCATCCACTCCTCAGAGAGGGTAAGGCTTCGAATGGGGAGTCAGTTAACTCTGGCCTTACTTTGAGACAGGACCAAGGCCCTCCCCATTATATCTGGGCTGAGCAAAGTATCCCTCCAAAGAGAAGGGACTCTAAAAAGTCAGTTCAAGCATGGGGGATAAATCCTTGTCCTACTGAAAGTGACCCCATAGACTGCCCAAGCCACACAACTGTCATCCGTATTCAGAGGGTCTAGTTTGGTCCTATGCAAGTTCCCCCACTGTCAGTCCAGAGTCACTGAGCTCCCACTAGCTCAGGTCAGCTGTTTCTGTGGGTATCCCCAAACTGGTCTTGACCCCTTTGCTCATATTATTACTCCTCCCTCTCTTCAACTGCACTCTGGGAGCTCAGCCCAGTGCTTAGCTGTGGATTTCTGCTTCCATCAGTTTCTGGATGAAGGTTCTATAATGATAACACAGTTATTCATCAGTCTAATTACAGGGGGAGGCCAGTTCAAGCACTCTCTCCACTGATGCTATGGGTCTTAGCTTGGGGGGGGTCATCCTTGTGAATTCCTGGGAATTTCCCTAGTGTCAGGTCTCTCGATAGCCTCATAAAGACTCCCTTAATCAAGATGTCTCTTTCCTTGCTTTCCCTCTCTGTTCTAACCCATCTCAACCATCCCATTCCCTCCTGTTCTCCTCTCCCCTCCTCTTCCCTACCCCGCTCCCAATTTGCTCAGGAGATCTTGTCTATTTCCCCTTCCCAGGGGATCCATGTATGCCTCTCTTAGGGTCGTCCTTGTTACCTAGATTCTCTAGGGTCATGGACTATAAGCTGATTATCCCCTACTTTACATCTGATATCCACTTATTAGTGAGTACATACTGTATTTGTCTTTCTGGGTCTGGGTTACCTTACTCAGGATGGCTTTTTTTCTAGTTCCATTTATTTGTCTGCAAATTTTAAGATGTCATTGTTTTTTTTTCTCCATTATGTGAATATATCACATTTTCTTTGTCCACTCTTCAGTTGAGGGTCTGCTATGAACATAGTTGAACAGACATGGTATGAGTGTGCATCCTTTGGGTATATGCCCAAAAGTGGAATTGCTGGGTCTTGAGGTAAATTGAGTCCCAATTTTTTGAGAAACCACAAAAGGCTGATTCTCAGTTCAGAGTTACCTTTATCATAGGAAATCAAGTGACTGTTTCCCTCCAGTCTTCCCCTGGCTAAGGTATTCAAGGGGCCTCCTTGTTCTCTGCACTTAAGCTTGCCCATGGAAAAGGAAGCAATCTCTTTAGAATCTGCATGATTTATACACAGAGACTTAAGTGAGAACAAAAATGTTAATAATCTTCAACAATGTCCTACTATAGCAGTGTACTAACAGGTATGAATTTATTGTGCAAGTCAATGGTTTTCAATCGTGTAAACTGTAGGCAAAGTGTGATGACTGTGGTAGATGTCTGTCCCTTTATCTCACATCCATACAGCCAGCACTGCTCTGGATTTTCTTTGTCCTGGACCCAAACTCCTTTGGGGTTACATAATTCTGTTGACTTGCTTATTTATTCTAGTACATTGACTGTAAATGTCCACCAATCAAATTGTCTGGGAAGTTCATAACACATTGAACTTTTCTTTTACAAACAGGATAAAAGAATTAGAGTGTCTCAACCCCTAACAAGAGGACCAAGTGCCTTTATCCCAGAGAAGGAAGTAAGTTCATTTGTGTTTAATACATTGTCTAGTCTGAAACTAACTCTAAAACCACATCCATTTTTTCTTGCAAAAGTAGATGTGTTTTGCTTTTTAATGTGTTATTCATGTCAGAAAAATGTGGAGTCATTTTTTTCATATTCACTAAGAAAGTCTGAAGGTTTTCAGGTTTGAAGATACCATCATTTCACAGTACTTGTATTGTGCAATTGGGATAAAAAGATATTTTGAAATGAAATATGAGTGTCCAGCTACCTTTAAAAGACAGGCAATGCCTCCATTCCTGGTAGTTACTCTTTCTTCTCATTTACAAGTTTGACTGACAGGATGTCACAGACTGTCCAACAATTGTGTGTCTTTGGTGAGGGCTTGTTAACGAGATGGTAAGTGCAAGGCAGAGAGATTGTCAGTGATAGAGTAAGGTTTGTGCCTATTTTGTTGGTAGATATCTTTGTGGATGATGACAGTGAGGTTCAGAGTCTTTGTGATGCCTCTTGACCCTCGTTAAGCTGAGAAACACTGCTAAGGGCTTCCATGTCTGCTTACCGAGTGCCCCGTGCACATGGATGTGGTTGTCTCATAGCTGCTGCTCCCTGACTGTGCATAGATGCCTTTTTACTTCACTCTCCTGTCCTGCTTTAATGGCCTTCTCATTGAATCAAAACAATAGTACACCTCCAGAGCTCAGAGGTGGCAGCTTCATGTACGAGAGGCACTGCTGTGCCTGCACCTGGTTGCCTGTGGGATGGTGGCCTAACACATACGAGTGACCTCCCGAAGCATTGTTAGGATCTGTTGCAGCATATGAATCTAGTGATGCATTGTGAACCTCCTGTGAGAACTAGAGACTTGTAGAGAAAGCAAACAAAAATAGTAAAATATTCTAGCCCTGATTATATTTGGGTTTGGATCGTACTGTTTTTTAGCTATTAGCTCAGTCCCTCCAGTCTACCGAACAGGGAAATGGAAAGTGAGAGTACCCAGGTTTCCATAATGCGCTGAGGTGAAGTTGCCTTTTGTATTTATGCCAGTGTAACTAGCATTTCTTCACAGCTTCACTTTCACATATGCTACAGTTACGATTAAGTCCTTATCCATAAACAGTCCCTTGGTATAATGTATATCTCCCCAGGGGTAAAAGGAACTGTGAAGCCAGCTCTGAATAGAGCAGTTTGATGGGGTTGTCCTTTTGTGTATATGTTTCTCTTGTGGGTTGATGAATAAATCACTGTGTGGCTGGTGGCCAGGCAGGAAGGATAGGTGAGACTACCAGAGAAGGAGAATTCTGGGAAAGGTAGGCAGAATGAGCCTTGACTCTTCTCAATGCTGCCGAAGGCGTAACAACATGCCAGGGCATTACCAGGTAAGCCACAGCCTCATGGCAATACATAGATTGATAGAAATGGGTTAATAATTAAGACAGAGCTAGTCACCAGCCAACAGTTTATAACTAACATAGCATCCATGTGCTTCTTTGGGGCTGAGAAGGGCAATAGGACCAGCCAGGACAAAACCTCACATAACAGCAGTTTTCTGACCATAGTATGAGTCTTTCAAGGACTATCGGTTTGGATTTCACAGGATCTAGTCAGACCACTTTTCTGTTAACTAGAGCACAAGGTTGAATTCATTCCAGAATCTCTTCCTAACCTCTAAAGTGAGAATCATGTTCATCTTACATCTACAAGTATAGCTCTAAAACACAATGAGAGCTAAGACAGTGGTGGGGTAAATTCAGTTTTCATGCCTTGTTTTTAGTAATTACTATGATAGGCTTAAACTAGCAATGACAGGGTCTAGTGTCCACTTTCAACTAGTATTTTCCACAAGTCATCATATATTCCTGTGTCTCTAAAACAAGATTTCATAAAGCTTTTAAACCCCCCTGAATTTGGGTGTCAATGAGGAGGCCTAGGGAACCTATTGAGCCTTGGGCAGCAGATCAGTACCCATCCCAAGTATACACACGGACTTTGGACTCCCATAGAACAATGTGAGGTGCACTCTCACCCTGAACTCTTGGGGAAGGGTCTAGGCCCTGCCCTATATGAAATGACAGACTATGGACACCCCCATGGAGGGCCTCACCCTCCCTGGGGGAATGAGGGGATAACGGGGGGGGGAGGGTTGGGGGATGGCACGGGAGGAGGGGAGGGAATGGGAGAGGGACCTGGATCTGACTTGTGAAGCAACCTCGTTTCTTATCTAAATTTAAACTGGAAAAAAAAGAAAGTTATTTGAATGCATGTTAAACATTAATGTAATTTTTGAAAGGTTATATCTGATTTTTTTTTTTACCAAAATAAATCTGGAGAAAAAAAATGCTGACTAGCAAAAACAACAAAGAATCAGATATTTGTCCAAAATAATGCAATTAATTTTCTTTGTCAGTTGATGAGAGTAGGCTGCAAATTCATGTGCCCAAATGCTGCTGGCTCTGCCTCACTCCATGTGTGACAATGGCCAGAAAGCAGGCTCTGGAGTTTGCCTGCAAAGACAGATGGAGCTTTCTTCCCTCAGCTTTCTAGCTGCACGTTTCATGTTTGATAACTTACCATTTGTTGTTTAATAAATTGTGGTACCAGAGCCAAAACTGAATGGTACTTTCTCCTTTTAACTTTCTGTTTCTAGTATGAGCAACTGCATAATTTCAGTGTCTGTTAGCATCAAATGAATATGTATTTCCTCAGTAGAGGCAGAGTCCGTGTGAACCAAAACTGTCTTTACATCATGGTAGTCACAACATTCCCTGCTTCTTGGTTGTAAGGTTGTCCAAGCAAACACGGTGGACGCACGAACGAACTTTCTTGTGGAAGAGTACTCTACGTCTGGTCGCCTGGACAACATCACGCAGGTGATGAGCTTGCACACGCAGTACCTGGAGTCTTTCCTGAGGAGCCAGTTCTACATGCTGCGCATGGATGGTCCCCTTCCCCTCCCAGATAGGCACTACATTGCCATCATGGTAGGTGCCTCCTTCCTGTCATCCCTAGTGTCAGGGACTAGCTTTCACATCTCTGTGTCTCTTCTAAGGTGTGTGTTTGGGGGAGGGGTGCGAGGGAGTGTTGGGGGTGTGGGTTAGTGTGTATGTGAGTGTGTGAGAGTGACTACATGTGTGGGATGTGTGTGTGTGACTGTGTGGGGTGAGTGTTTGCATATATGGTTGTGCCTCCGTATGTGTAGAGGGGTATGTGTGTATATTTGTGCTTGTGTGTATGTATATGTGAGAGAGTGCATGTGTATGTGTGTATGTGTGCATATGCATATATGTATGTGTGTGTAAGCAAGTATGTATGTTTATGTGCATGTGACTGCATGTGTGTGAAGCTGAGTATAGTTACATGGGACAAAGCTGAAGAAACCTCTGGCTTTTTGAATACCATATCCCTTGAATACATTCAGAGTTGCTTTAAGTCACTTAAAGTGTTTAGCATTTAACCTACAGTGGTTATTTTTCACATTTAGCTTCTTATGATTAAAGATGGCCCTTGAGTCCAGAATAATCCCTATAGTTTTGCTGTTATTCTTGGGGTCTTCTTTTGCATAAGTTGATCGTGGGCATTTTCCTTAGTCATCTTATACATGAAGACAATCCCTGGTGTGGGGTAGGAAAAAAGTACTGTTGTCACTAGTGACAGACCTGTCTAAGAGTGAATCACAGCGCTTGTAAGTGTAGACTAGTGACAGACCTGTCTAAGAGTGAATCACAGCACTTGCAAGTGTAGACCTTGTCATCTGCAAATAGAGGGCTGGGGAGGAGGCTGTGATGGAGGTTCTAGAGCAGAAGGAGGAAGGCAGAAGTTGTGCTCTACTTGGCCAGCCACTGGGGAAGAGAGTGGGCACATGAGCCCATGACGCCATGTGCGGAAAGGCTCCTGGACTCGGGAGGTGAGTGTCACCAAGCAGCACTCTGCTCTCTGACGTGAACTTGATGAGCTGTGATTTTAACAAGTTTTCAATGATGGTAAGACGGACAGAAGACTAAGAATGGTCACTCACTAAGACAGCAGAGATGCAGAGACTGGAAAGAATAAAACACTGTTATACAAGCAGCAGCCATAGAAGCGAGGGCAAAGGTACCTTACATGAATGTCCTATTGACAGCACTCTGCTGACATTGACTGGTAAGGAGAGGGTCAGTGTCTGAGCAGGTCCCTGAGGTCAGATGTTGCTACTCAGTTATCCCACTGAGGATGAGGGAAGTCCTCAAATCAGAAAGAACCTGAGTGGGATACACATTACTAAGAAGTTCCTGAATTTCAAATGGAACATACTGTATCTTCCCCGTAGCAAAATTGCACCATGCCTGTGCATTTCCTGAAAATAGCTAGAGTAGTTGCAGGTCTGTGTGTACCAAACACAGAAAGAAGGTGGTGACTTCGTGTGAAAACTGCATATCCACCTCATGTGTTGATGCAAAAATCTGCAACAACAGTGTGGTAAACATTTTTGAAGAAGGAGGATTTTGTAATAAAAGAGTTACTGAGTGAAAAATAATATTGGCTCCATCTAAATTATTATTTGCTTGTGGAAAGACCTGCTCGTGACTGTTCTCAGGAAACTCATTTTCTGTGTTTTAGGCTGCTGCCAGACACCAGTGTTCCTACCTAATAAACATGCATGTGGATGAATTTTTAAAGACTGGAGGGATTGCTGAGTGGCTGAATGGCTTGGAATATGTACCACGACGACTGAGAAATCTTAATGAAATTAACAAGCTGCTGGCACATCGGCCCTGGCTGATCACGAAAGAGCACATTCAGGTATTGGGTGTCTCTATACAGGCTCTGAGTTACACTTGAAGCTTGAGAGTATATCCATAGCCTCTTTTTTGATTACACATGCACATATGTATAAGGACTTAATTTTAAACACCTGTATGTTAGCAACTTGAGAAATAAGAGATGTTGTATTACATATAGAAAAGATAATTAGAGATTCAGTGGGTTTCATTTAAGTGCAAATAAAAACTGATTCTCCTCAAGCATTACTCATTGGCTTGAACTTGTGCTGTGGTGGCTGGCTGTGAGGAAAGTTGGCTTCCATTGTTAAGGAGATGATAGATTCAAGTCTACCAGCATCAAGGATGCCTGGCTTCTGGCTGCTACTGTCAGTGATATGTGCCCTTTTGTTAATAAATTCTATAAAGAAGGGAGATCTGTGAGTTCTGAATCCTTTGCTAGTTTTAACATTTCATTATTTAAGATCCATAAAGAAATGATTTTATAAATCAAAAAGTTGGTATGGGGATTACTGGCCAGATAAAAAATAGATATCTTCCTTCCTTGTGTCAGCCAGTGCTGCCCAGCAGGGTCCAGCCCGGAGAGGCCTTCACCTCCATCTCAGACACCTGTTTACAAATGCATATGTAGTGTGCCCATAATACATAGAAATGCCTTTTAGACAACTGTGCTGTTATACCACATCTTTGTGATTTGTCCAGTTTTTAAAGCAAGCACCCTGTTTCTATTTTTTTAATATTAGAGTTTGGTAACTTCTGGACTCTGAAGAACAGCATGGTTCTAGGTCTGTGTTCTGTTTTTGTAGTGTTTTAGTTACATCAGAGAATTGATAGGAAGGAAATAAGCAAAAGTCGAGTGAAGAACGAGTCACCCACCCAGGTCTTTAGACTGAGGAAGGAGGACTTTGCACAGGGCAGGACAGGCCAATGTTTCAGAGGCGAGTGATGAGGAGGAGGACCCATCTCAGGGTTCGAAAGAAGCTGTAGCATGAAGAAGCTATTCATAGTAGCAAATAACTGAAGAAATTAAAAGGAACAATTTGATACCTGTGCAGAAATGAAGTAGTTAGGTGCGTCCCCATTGAACCCGTGTTTTAAAGTCAGTACAACAGTGTAGCCTCATGAAAAATGAACGTGCCAAAATACCAGATTTGAAGATCAAACAAATATATGTCTATGACTGTGGCCAAAAAAAGATGATTATTGTTTTAATTAGAGAAAAGAACATTATTACTTGTGTGAATGAATATTGAACTGATGGGAAGGAGTCTCTGGGAAGTATTGGTGGAATTCACCCTTGCAAGTTACCCTGCAGAAAGCAATCTATGAGAGAAAGGATTTGTTGTAAATTACAATTCAAAGTTGCAGTCCATCAGTCATGGCAGGGAAGTGAACCCAGGAGCTTGAAGCGGCTAGCACATCCACACTTGAGGAGCAGAGAGAAAACATGCATGCATTCGAACTGCTAGGCTAGCTTCCTCTACTTTTATACAGGTCAGGACCTGGCCCATTTTTAGGGTGTTTCTTCAAGAAATCCAATCAAGAAAATCCCTCACTAGAATGCACAGTGACTTGCTTTGTAGTTGACTTCAGATACAGTCAAGTTGCTAGCCAAGATTGGCATTGTTTCAATGGCTTAATTGTGGCTCTAAATGCATGCCAAATAAAATAGCATGTGAAAAAGTGTACTGACATGTGATAAGTTCTTACTCTAAGTGTATGGTCATATTCAGTCCCGTGGCATGGATTTGGGGGTCTCTACCAGATGCTATGTAGAGGGAAATCAGCAGCTGCCCTATTAAACTGGATTTTCACATTAATTTTTGGGACAGGGTATCCAAAACTCCTGAAAATGAATGGCGTTGGCAGAAATTGTCAAAGTCCCTTCTAGCTTTAATGTTTCTTGATTCTCTTACCATCTTACTGATGTTTTTAAAGTGCTTTAGAAGCAGAAGAGTCCTTGTATAATAGAGTATTTATTATAGACAATGCCACCACATAATTATGCTGTGGGGCTTTGGTAGTCTGCACATTACATTATGTGACCAAAGACCTATCTTTAATGTGTGAAGCATTTTAAAAGAAGTTGTAGTTTGCATTACTACGAGTGAGTGTGCGAGTCTGTGGCTTCCTCTGGCTTCTGTGTTGACCTTGGCTAACAATCTCATTTCAGAAACTTGTCAAAACTGGAGAGAATAATTGGTCGCTGCCTGAGCTAGTGCACGCCGTGGTCCTCCTGGCTCACTATCACGCTCTGGCCAGCTTTGTTTTTGGTAGTGGCATCAACCCTGAGAGAGAACCAGGAGTCTCCAATGGATTCAGACTAATATCTGTGAACAGCTTTTGTGTCTGTGATCTGGCTAATGACAACAGCATTGAGAACGCATCCCTGGCGGGCAGCAACTTTGGGGTTTGTTCTCAGCTATTTCTCTTGGAACCTTATTGATATTATCTATCGAGTTTTCACTGTGACCAGATAGGATGCTTTTAGCACTGTGAAAGTTTCATCAGTACCTTAAGTTTTGACTTTTTTTTTTAACTTTCGGGCTTTATATATGACACCTTTGCCCACCCACACCTGAACTTTTAAGTTGTATTGCTCTGGGATTCCTGGCAACCCCATTTGTGATCTCCATGTAAATGTTGAAGACACTACAACCAGGAAGACTCCAAGTTTTCTTCTTTAAACACACACCCGTATTTACAGAGTTCACCTTTTCACTGACAGTAAAAAATCAGACCTGAAATTTATCACTAAACTGACTTTATTTTTCTCTTCTTAAATGTCCTTCTAAATATCTTCACTGTCCAGGGGACTTCTTGGCCTTAATTTCTTAGCATACACGATGTCTATACCCTTCTTTGGATTTCCTACACCTTTCTGGCACCGTAAGCAAAGAGATATTATTATAAATAACAAAAACTGAGCATTGATACATTCATTATCACAGGCCTTTAAAATCAGACCCATGCACAGCAGATCTCAGAATGCTGCATCTGTCTGTAGGATCCTGGACAGCTGAGGAAAGTGTATCATTTTTCAGTACAGTACAATTTAGTATGTACCAAACACTAGAATTCTGTATTTCAACACACACACACACACACACATACACACACACACACACACACATACCACCTATAATCTTTTTATATTTATAACTAGGCAGACTCATACATCTGAAAATATATGTCATATAATTGCTATGGAGTTAATAAAAAACTCAGAGTATTTTTAAATAGCTTCAATGAAATGTTAGTCACATATCACCCAATTTGCCCATTGAAAGGGTACAACCAAAAAGTTGTGAGGATGATCACAGAGTTTGGCAACAATAAAATTTAGGATGTTGTTACAGTATAAAATGCAGCTCTACAGCCATTAGCGTGACACCAAGGTCCTCTTCTCCCATGCCGAGCCCATGGCAGTCACTCATCTGTGTCATATACCTGCCTACCCTAGCCACAGTTAAAGTATTCCTGCCAATCAAAAGCTCCCATCGTTTGACCAGCATCTCTGCTGCAGCCCAAATACCTGCCCTCTGCATGTACTGTAGGGGAGGGGGAGGGGAGGCTGCCTGCAGCACTTTGCAGTGCCTAACACCAACATTGTCACGTTCTTCCAGATTGTGGACTCACTAGGTGAGCTAGAAGCCTTAATGGAAAGGATGAAAAGGCTTCAGGAAGACAGGGGAGATGACGAGACGACTCGGGAAGAAATGAGCACGCGTTTTGAGAAGGAAAAGAAAGAAAGTCTCTTTGTGGTTCCCGGGGAGAGTTTCCATTCATTTCCTCACTCAGGTGCGTTCTGCCTTGCTCTTGGCTAGTTGTTCGGAGGCCGTTAGTCAGTCACCAGCCTTTAGTATCTTCCATAGGGCTCCACAAAGATGGGTTTGCCGCCGTCTTCCTGTTTCTCCACGCACGCATGGCTTCATCAACAGTGGGGTGCATTCTGAGAAACCTGCAGCTATGCAAACACTGTGCAGTGCACTCACACATTCCCAGTGGGGCGGCATCTGAACATGGAGAGTGTGCAGCTGTTCCCAGAAGAACATGCATGGCACGATACTCAATAGTACACGCTTGATAAGTGACGGGGCGTGTTCAACAGTAACATGGGAAGCACAGATAGCAAATATATAAATCAGTAGCTCTGCTTTGTGTAGCATCATGGTATATGCTATGTAGCATCACGGTATATGCTGGCAGGGCGCTGGGTCTCTTCATAAGGTTGTCACCACAAATGTGAAATGTCTGAGACTGCAATATGTTAACTCCAGTGTCACAGGCAGTAGGAATTTTCTAGATTGAGTATCGTCTTGAGGAACCACCTTCACATATGCATTCAGTCTTTGACTACAGTGTTGTTGCACAACATATGACTATCACTAATCCTGAAACAGATTTGTAGGACTATTGTCCTCATTCTGTGCTAGATACATATTTAAAGCACATCAGTTGCTGAGCTCAGCAAGATGGCTCAGCAGTACTTGTCACCAAACCTGACAATTGGTGTTTGATCCCAAGACCCACAGGGTGAAAGGCAAGAACTTACTCCTGCAGGCTTTCATTTAACTTCCATACATCCTCCATGGCATACACACACACACACACACACACACACACACACACACACACACACACACACACACACGCACACACACACACACACACACACATGCACACACACACCACACAAATTGTAAGAAGAAATTTTTCTTATACTCTTTATGAATTTTGGAATAGTAAAGCAACTTTCCAATTTCACTTTTAAAGGCACATAGTAAATATTACTTCAGCAGCATAGACTAAACACAAGTGTGAACCCCTCAAAGGTGTCATGTAGGCCATATTCCTCTTGAAACTACATCAGCCAGCCTTAAGTTCTGAGATTTGTGCTGCTGTGGTGTATGTGCCGAAGAGCATGCAACAGTAATTCGGAAGTGGCGCAGCAGGGCAGCATAACTTTTGTAATTTTAGTCATCATTTTAAACAAAACTTTAGATTTATTTTATTTTATGTGTGTGAGTGTTTTTCCCACATGTATATGTGTATGGCACATATGTACCAGGTGCCAATGGAGATCGTCAATCCTCTGGAACTTTAGTTATGAATGGTTGTGAGCCACATGTAGGTTCTGGGCATCAAATCCAGCTCCTCTACAAGAGTAGCCAGTGCTCTTAACTGAGGACCACTTCTCAGTCCCAATCTCTATCCACCCTTAGCCATGCCTGCAGACAAAACACCCAAGAGCAGAGCAGAGACCAGGGGCCTCAAGCTTGAGAAGAGTGTAGGACATTATCAGTGTCTCACTGGGAGCTTGAGTCAGAAACTAACAAATGAATTGGGTGCATTGTAGTTAACTAAATTCCAGACTTTAACACACACACGTACACACACGCACAGACACACACACACATATATGCAACATGTGTATGTGTGCATGTATCTGGTACCAGAGAAGGTCAGAAGAGGATACTGGATCTCCTGGAACTGGAGTCAGGTTTTTGTGAGCAGCCATGTGGGTGCTGGGAACTGAACCCAGGTCCTCAGAGAGAAAAACAAGTGCGTTAAGAGCATATACATCTCTCCAGCTCCTACACTCTGATTTAAATAAATAGACCATATCATATAGCACACATTCCATTGTATTAAATATTTTTACCATTAACCATCCCAGTACTAAACTTGCCAACTATAGAAAGATAGTATAGAAAAATGATTCTGTGCAGTGACTAGTTGAGTTTCAGATAGATAGATACACACATACATACATACACATACACACACATACATACATGCAAACAAATGTATTTATCAATTTTAGAATGAAAGTATAAATTAATTTTTTCATATTTAAAAAAAAGAATTAGTATGGCAAAGCTCCCAGATTCCATGTAGGGAAGGATTCTTGAGAATCTTTTAATCCTGAAAAATATACATGTTTATTATATTAGTTCATGTTATCTTTATGAGAAAATCACTCCAACGAAGTGTCTTATAGCTCACATTACTAACTACTTAGCTATTGAAATTGTATCTATACAGACATAAAAGAGAGACCCTGTCTCAAAAAACAAACAAAAATCCCCAGAAATTTGTATATATGTGCATGTAAAATGTTGTTTTCTTTCAGTATACACTTAAATATTTGTTTAGGCAAAATCAGAACTAATTTCAGATTGTTGATCACCAAAGTAGTAATTCTTCAAGGTAAATCTAGAAAGAATGGTGTCTGTCAGTTCTTTGTGAGTCTTACAAATACTGAGATGGTCAGGTAATGCAGAGCCACTGTATTAGACACCAGCCTGGATTGGCTGGCCCATTAGACACCAGCCTGGATTGGCTGACCCATTAGACACCAGCCTGGATTGACTGACCCCATTGCTTTAGGTCTGTGGACCCACAAATCCAGGAAGACACCAAAGTACTACAGTCACTTTTGAGGGAACCCTAGCCCTAAATACCTCACGTGAGGCTCCACTTTCTCAGGTTCAGCCTTTCCCATGTGGACACTGAAGAATACTTAAGACCCAAGTGTAAGGGACTTTTGTACATCCCTTTTCATGGACAGATTGCTTAGGAAACAGGTCTTGTCTGATGCTACTTCTAAGTTATGAGGTTTTTCCTGGGAATCACCTTTATATGGTTAGTTACTTTTTATTTTGAAATTAAATGTTTAAAATTGTCTATGAACAAAAAAAAAAACCTAGTATCAAAGTCAAAGGAAGTCCTGTGACAGTCAAGTCCAGTGTTAGCATTTGCAAATGAATTCAGTAGCACATGGGCCAGGGGAACTGACAGTTCAGATCCACAGGTATGCTTGGTTGGATTTGCTTTGCAATCCTCAAGCTCTAGTTTTCCTAGTAGGCTCATCAGGCTGATTCCATTTTTACCTATGTTCTGTCACTTGATTCTGATGAGATGGATTGGATGGAAGAAAGCATGCCTCTTTAGTCAGGCACTGATGCTCTGAAGATGCCATTGCTGTGCTAACGTTAATTTGGAAGGGTTCGGGACTGTGGCTATGAGTTTGTGTTACACATAAGCCCTCATGCAGGGAGTTCCTCATAGAGGAAAAATACTTAAAAGCTTTAGATGGCAAGGAGACCGAGCTCCTGGATGGAGTATTTGCCCCATATGCGCAAGACCTTGCACTGGAAAAAGAAGGAAAGAAAAGCTTCGGATCAGAACTAACAATTCCTTATTTCTTACGTGGATTTTTCTTTTCAATATAATAAATTAGAGAAAAATGTGTCTGTTAGAGGTATGGCATTACACCTGCCATGCAGGAAATACTCAGCAGATGCCAGGTCTTCTTTGCCTGAGTAATGAAGGGTTAGAAGTCAATGTACGTGTTCCACATTGTGTGGCCTAGGAATTTGATCCCCTCTGCTGTTCTCATGCAGCCTGACATCAGTCAACAGCCTCAACTCAAAGATAAAAAGGAGACTTTTTCTTACTAGAATATTCATGTATAAACTTTCAGGAGAGTTTATATGACCGTTTCTCAAACTCTTAAACTTTTTACCCAGGTGAGAATTACCGTTTTCTATTAAAGACTGAATTAATTTAACATTAATTAGATTGCTTACAAAGAACTTATTCCTTGCATAGTAACTACATTTTTATTTTGAGAATGGTATGTTCACTTATGGAATAAAGAAAAACAAAGTTTGTTTATTCACTGTTAAATAGTTGAAATCAGGGAGGGTGGAGTGATTACAAAGACACTAATCTAAAAACAGTGAGTTAGGAGACAATTATTTTCAGCTTCAGATAGTGTACACGAAGCATTTGAAGAAAACCCATCAAGCATGCAGAACTATTGTAAATTGCCTCCCTGGCGGCCCAGCACTCTGGGGGCGATGCCCTGACCACAGCCTCACCAGCTCTCTTAGCAACACAGGAGTGTCCTGCTCCTACACGCATGCTCAGGCTGAGGTGAGTGTTCACCAGTGCACAGAGAAGCTGGCCAGGCACTCTGAAGGCCCCTTGTCTTGGGACTCCACGCCTCATCTCTTAACTGGTTTGCCTCCTGGAAGCTAATAGGGAACTAGAGTGAAGGAATTTTTACTGTTAAAGTGTAATCAGGTGTAATTTTAAAAGATGTGTCTTCAAACTCAGTCATCGTCTCCCTTCTCTTTCCCCATATCTTACTTTATCCCCTTGAAGAGATCAAACAAGCTTCAATCTTAGATTTACAAGCCTTATCTTCTGCATCTAAATTAGTAAATATGTCATACTGATCTTTTGTTACCATTTTTAAATACTTCAATTTGGTTGTTTATTTTTCTACATAGCAATTAAATCTTAATATCCATATTTGGTAAGGAAATTGTACTTAGAACTTCACCTATAGGTATTTTATGTGAATATAAACCATGTAGTCAACACTATCACTTTTGAAAACCTAAAGAGTTGAGGGAACTGCGGTTTAGGCTCATTGTCTTACCTGTGTAAGTATCCTGAATGCCTTCATTGTCCCTTAGATTTTGAAGATGACACTATTATAACAGCTGATGTCTCTCGATACATTGAAGACCCAGGTTTTGGGTATGAGGACTTCGCCAGGCGAGGAGAAGAGCATTTGCCAACATTCCGAGCCCAGGTACACAGAGACTAGAGAGGATTGCCCTTCAAAGGGATAACTGTTAAAATGTAAATGAAGTGTCTTCTAAAGTGGCCAGTAGACATTTTGATAGTATCTTAAAACATTTTATCTAACCTAGTTTTCAATCAAGTCTATTTGATGTTCTTATAGGAAGGTAATTACTTCAATATATTCGTCCTTAGGAAGTCACTGGGAAACAGTATGCTTGGTTTAATTGCCTGTGTTATGCAGGATAGTTACATATATTCATGCCATTCTTGAAAGGGGCAGCGAAGAAATCAAACAATTATGATGACGTCTATAATAAGGCATTTTGAGATTTGACTGCACTAATAGTTTGTGCTTTAGGACCAGCCTCTCACAGTACAATGGGATTCTGGGGGACTGGAGTTAAATTCAGACTCCTTCGTACCTGAGTAAGTTTGGTGACATAGCAATAGTCAAAAACTTCTGGATCCTTTCAGATAAAGTATAGTATGCATAGTACCTGTCTGGAGAAGGTGGCCAGAGTTCATCACAAACATACTAAGTCCTAGACCCTATGAGACAATACCCTGACTCTGCACTGTGCATCCTGACAAGAAGCATTCTTGTATCTGAGTTGGAAATAACCCCCACTAGCTTTCGTCAATAGTTATATTTTATTTTGAAGATAAAAAACAGTGGAGGGTTTAACAGAATGCCATTTTGTAAGTGTACAATTTTTCTGCGTTCAGGACTACACGTGGGAAAATCACGGGTTCTCGCTGGTGAACAGGCTTTACTCAGACATTGGACATCTCCTAGATGAGAAGTTTCGAATGGTCTACAATCTCACCTACAACACAATGGCCACCCATGAGGATGTTGACACAACCACGCTACGCAGAGCTTTGTTCAACTACGTTCACTGTATGTTTGGAATCAGGTATGTTCACTATGCAGACAATTGTATACATTTCTGAGTGGAAATTGAAGTATTTATTTTATTTATAGCCTGTTTGGGAGTACATCTTTCTGGAGGGAAATGCACCTGATTTAAAAATTAATTCCAGCAGGTGGTAATCCCAGCACTTGGGAGGCAGAGGCAGGTGGATCTCTGTGAGTTTGAGGCCTGTCCGGTCTACAGAGCTACACAGAGAAACCCTGTCTCAAAAAAACAAAACCAAATTAATTTCATCTTAGAGGTTATTTTCTTCATTTAAAGTGTGTGAGTCTGGAACTTAGGGAGATGGTTCACTTGCCGTGTGAGCATTAGGACCTGAGTTCAATCCCCAACACTGTAATCCCAGCCCTAGGGGTGTAGGGACAGGTTCCCTAGGACTCACTGGCCAGCCAGTCATTCCTGTCTAATTGGCAAGCTACAACTCCTAGCAAGAGATCCTGTCTCAAACCTAAGGTGGGCGGCATCTGAAGACCAGTGTTAAGGTTTGGCTCTGGCTTCCACACATGCACTTCACATGTGAGTAAACTACAAACAAATAAAAAGGGTGTTGTGAATCTTGATAAAGACACAAGTGCAATAGTAAGACTTTACTAAGACATGGGGATAAAGAGAATGAGATATAAGTTTGAGAATCCTTCCTGAAAGAGTAGATCAGCGTGGGGAGGGAAAAGGCATCTATTTACATAGCAATAACAACTTCAGGTCTGTATGGTTAGTGCGGCTTGCCTTATGAAGGAATCATAATTGGGGGACTCAAAAGCACCAAGGTGAGGTGGTTGGGTCCCAAATTAATTAACAGCCTCTAAACTGAGGAAGTTAGGGAGAGAAGATGGAAAGACCTGGAGGGAAGGAGGCCGAATCGGGGAAGCTGCATGAGCTGGGCTCTGCAGACTTCCTCATGAGATAGATTTGCAGAGAGAAGCTATGCAGCCATGAGCTAGCAACTCCAGACTCTTTCTGATAAAAGAAAGCTTTGCAGATTGGAACTGGGATTCAGTTTGTTACGCAGCCTAAACAGCACAAAATTCCTGACAAATCAACTAATAATGCTGACATATTATGTAAAGAACACTCCAGGGTTAGTATCCCTAACCTGGGAAGCATCTAGAAGCTTTCCTTGCGTGTTTAAGGCCTGGCATCATTGTAAAAGAGACATCTAAAAATGGCCAAACCCTAAACGTGTTCTCTTGCTCACATGGCTTTGGATTTTGGAGTATTCAGAATTTTGGTTTTAAGGCTGTTTTTCCGCTCCATCGTTCTGAAGTGTCACCTGACTCACACCAATGTGTTAGACTCAGGGTTTTCATCCTCTGCCTGGGAAAATCTGACTAGCCTTTATTGGCTAGCCTAACTTGCTGATTCAATACCTTCTAGTATTTTCTAAAATGCTTCTCTCAAAGAACACCTGCCTGCCTGTTTAAAAATTGTAGCTCAGTCCTCCCAAGCTACAAATCCTTTTTTGTTTTTTGTTTTTGTTTTCTTGTTTTCGTTTGGTTGGTTCTTGTTCTTTTTTTTTTTCTTTTCTTTTCTTTTCTTTTTTTTAGATTTTGGAGACAGGGTTTCTCTGTGTAGCCCTGGATGTTCTGGAACTCACTCTGTAGACCAGGCTGGACTCGAACTCTCATTGTTTTTGGTTTCTGAAGTCAGGGTTTCTCTGTGTAGCCCTGGATATTCTTGAACTCACTCTGGCTGACCACAAAACCAGAGATCTGCCTACTTCTGCCTCTGGCTGCCACCATCCAGTCCATTTTCCTCTAAGTAGTTATCACTACCTGCAAACTGTATGTTTGCTTTGTAGGTTTTTCTTTTATAACCTTAAAGGAGTTTAAGCTCTGTGACAAAGTTTAAGCTTATCCTACCGTGTCACGACAGAATCCCAGTAATAAGAAGGGTGTCTGACACACCATGCACTCAGTAAATTCTTCCTGTGGCTTCCTTGATAAGCTTTGCTTATGATGTCATTGAACAGCAAGGTCTAAGCAGGGAAGCTTGAGTCTCACAGCACAGTGCTGTCACTTACAGGTATGACGACTATGATTATGGGGAAGTCAACCAGTTACTTGAACGGAGCCTGAAGGTTTACATCAAGACAGTGACCTGCTACCCTGAAAGAACCACAAAACGCATGTATGACAGCTATTGGCGGCAGTTCACACACTCAGAGAAGGTCAGTGTCACCACCAGGCAGACCTCAAGAACACATGCTGAAGATGTGTTCAGCATGACGTTTTCAGTCACGAAACAGGGAGGGTGGTGCCACTGAACTAGCTATTTTCATGTTCTATTCACCTAAAGGCTATTGACCGTTCATGGAATTGTAGATGTGTGCTCTGCCTCACAGGGTGTATGTCTTAGTCGAGGTCTCTCTTTCTGGGTGAACACCATGATGACAAGCACCTGTGGGAAGAGAGCTCATTTCAGGTTACAGCTCTCAGGTGACACGGGCCATGGCAGAAGCCTGGAAGAAAGGGGACACTCCTTGCTCCCTTGCTCAGCCTGCTTTCTGATAGCACCCAGACCTGCTCGGGGGTGGCACCACCGTGCACACCTGTTGTCAACCAAGATGCCCTACAGACTTGCCCACAGGCCAATCCAGGGAGGCATTTTCTCAGGCAAGATTCCTTCTTCCCAAATGAACGTACCTTCTGTCAAGTTGGCATAAAAACTAGCCAGCCCAGTATGTAACATTAATTTTAGCATCAGCATTTGAAAGGCTGGACCTAAATACCAGTAAGTCTATCATCCTCACTATTAAAAAACCCATAGGAAGCAGTGCTTGTTAGAATTTTACCCAGCCTTGAAGGCACTGCCATTTAGAAACTCTTGGTAGCCACCAGCTTACTGTTAGAACAAAAGTTTCTCATTGTAATTTAATATTTTGCCATTAGAGTGAAGGACTATGAGCCAAATGTTTTGTTATATAAGAATATCTGGATGGAGTGTATATGAATTATTATTTAGATCAGAAGCTAGTAAGTGCTAAGAATCTTTACCAACATTATAGCATAAGATCTAGACTTAGATTCTAGGCCTTTGAAGCGTTGAATCTAACAGTCTCCTTCATACTACCATGTTCAAGCTGTAGGTAAGAAACTCCTTCTGGAGTTCTAACAATCACCAGTGATGTGTATGGCCTTGGCAAACTTCTAAATCATTTTTGAAGTCGTAAAGTTAGTCATCCACTAGGCATATTACCCATTTCATCTTCAACCTCAATGCATTTTTGTGCTGTTTTATGTTTGCAATAGATTTCCTCCCTTTCTAGAGACTGTCTGTTCTCATTAGGAGAATACGCCCAACAACACGTTCAAGTGATAGGAAGGTATGGCAACAACTCAACATTAGAACATCCCCTGAGGTCAGTTTAGAGAGTGTGGAAGTTTTCCCCAGAGAGGCACCTGAGACTTTACCAGTCTGTGGAAGGGGGGAGCTTGGTTGATCTTCAGCTTCTCTCTAGGGCTTAAAGTTAAAGCGGGTAGTATATTTTTAATTTAAAATCTTAAATGCTAGGAATGTATTTTTAATTTAAATTTACTATCCACAATGCAATTTTGAGTGCTCATCATATATATGTATATACCCAGGCCTGTTCATAGTATCTGGACACACACAACCTATGCAGATGTGGTGCCTGAAAACCTCTACGGATTCTTCCACTGTGTCGTGTAGTTACTGAGCCAATGCTCCTTGGTTTCCAGGTTCACGTGAATCTGCTTCTGATGGAAGCTCGGATGCAAGCTGAGCTGCTGTACGCCCTGCGTGCCATAACTCGGCACCTGACCTGAAGTGCCCCCAGGAGCGTGCCAGCATGTGCCAGGGCCTCTCACAGGACTCTCATCATAACTTGTTTGTGATGCAGCCGCAGCAGTTACTCAGTTCCCTAGTGTCCACGTTTAGCTGTCGGGGTCCTTTGTTTTTGTTTTGTTAGTGTTGTTAGGGTTTGATTCGGGGGGAGTTGTTCGTTTGTTTGGTTGTTTTTTATTTTTTCTGGCTGTAATGTGCAATGGTGTGTTTTATATTTCTCGATGCTTAACATTGCTAACAATTGCAAAAGTAACCCTGACGAGCACTACTTTACATTGCTTAGAGTTGGATTTTGGATCTGACTATAAATCATGAACTGGTTTGTTAATGCTTCACTTCAGGACTTTGGAGTTCATGTGTATGTGTATTATTTTTCTTTACTTAAAAAAAAAATAAGGAAAAGTGCTTACCATCCGCTTAAGAAGTTGTTTTTCAGATACCAACATTCAGGAAAGAATGGTGTCCTCTACAGCTCTGAAATGCCCACGTGTGTCCTGAGTCTGGGAAAAACATGTGCTGCTGAACCAAGCCGCTCCTGGGACACACCCGTGTCCCCAGGAGACGATCAGGCACTGTTCTGTTTTTGTTTATCTAATTGTTTTCTTACACTGCTATTGGCAATAACGTGAAATGTGATACAGACATCGTCCATAATTTAATGTGAAATTAATTATGATCAATTCTATAGCATGCTACTGAAATGCCAAATTCAGCTACTTTCTTTGTCTTCTAAAACAGAGGCCCCATTTCCCCACATGGCTGCCTGTGAGGCAGTGGACGTAGACGCAGCCCCCTGAGTCCTGCACTGTGGTTCTCTGTTATGTCTAGTAGCTGGTGCCCACAGTGCTGCTTACATTTGGCACCCACAAACCCACGTCAGACAACCCCGACCACACGTCTCTTTGCACCTTCTCCTTCTCTGAGAGCTAAGGAAGGCTAGTTAAATGTCCCTATTTTTCCCTGTTACACTGTTGGAAATTATTTTACATGACTTTCTTCTTCTAAAAGGTTAAGTAATTTGTTATTCAAAGGTAAACATTGTGTTTCTGTGCATTAATGTGATTGAGTAACAACAAAAACAGTGCAATGTTGTTAAAAATCAACTCAACTTCTCCCTATCATGTCGCTGCAGAAGTGTCCTTTTAAACAGAGCCATAAAGAAATGACCTTCAGATTTCTTTATTGTGCTTGGTGTTTTTCAGTTTTACCTTGCTGAGGTTGACCCATGATTTCAGCATGCCAAAGCATTCATTCCCCAGAAAAATCTGTTTGGACAACTAGTTTTAAAAAAGAAATGCATTGTCATAGGGGAGAAAAAAAAGGCAGCCAAAAAGTCACACTTTTGCATCATTTGTGTTTTTGGATTGGACTATCTTCAGAGAGCACAACCTTATGTGTTTATAGCTTTAATTTGTATTATGTTAATGAACCAGTGAAGTGCCTAGAGAGCTGCTACAGCACCCAGAGGACTCAGCTGCATGGCTTAAGCACCTCGCTCGGTGAAAGGTGACTTGATTTTACACACACATGCTAACCTAGAACATACCTGTCTGTCTCACAGTAAGTCATCCGGGAGCTCCCACAGAGCTGCGGGCTGGCATTCTGTTAGGCTGTCCTGTCTGCTGCCCTGTTCTGGGATGTCAGGTCCTTTTGCTCAGCACTGTTCCAGAGAGAACAGCAATGCTTGCAGACCAGTGAGCAGAGGTAGTTGTACGCTTTTAGACCCCGGGATCTTGTTTAAGTCCTCCATGTGAGGGAGGCGTCACTAGGATCTTTGAAGACAGGGTGACTCCTTTAGAGACTATTCAGAGAGCTTGGGCCAGGCTCCGTGTTCCATTTGCTGTGTGCACTGTGGTCACCATCTTCTTCAGATATGTGTGAACTACAAGGAGAGTATTTAGAAGAATGACAAAACACAGGCAGTGGCATGCATACATGTCCATGTGCTTTCCCCAGCTTTAAGGCTTCCACGTTTAGGATAGAGTTTATTAAATGATAGCAAACTTTCATTTGATAGCCCCATGCTTTCGTTCAGGTGAGCTGAATTGACTAAGAGGAGGAATTCTCACAGATCCCTGATAAGCTTTAGACCAAAAGGGAAGAAAAGGCTTAAGTAAAGCGGTCACTTTCTGATTTTGGTTTTGTGTTGCCCCTTAAATGTAAGTAGAGATTGGACTGTGGAAATATTAGTGCCTTTAATAGATATCTCTCCTCGCAAAACTTCCTTTTAGTTCAACAGACTAATCAATAATCAGAGAAAACAAGTTGACTTGGAACCGTGAATAAAAACGCAGCAATGTATTTATGAACTTCAGTGAACCAGCCTCAAAAACTTGGTTTGTGAAGGTGGCCCCACCTCCATTCCATGCCACAGAAGCACCCAGCATTCCCAGTGTGAATGCTGCTGTAAGAGTTGCCCGTCAACCCACTTTATCCAGTACAGACTTGAAATTCTGATGCGGTTTTCCAGGGTGGCATTTCTTTTCAGAGTATTGAATTTACAATGTAGTAATTTATAGTGTAGCTTTTTATACTGAAATGTGATATTTTTCAAAGGAGCTATCTGACTCAGTGGGGTAATAACAGAGCCTGTGGTAAGCTGAACCGCACCTGGGGCTCACCCTGTGCCAAACAGAAGCGAGTGTGCGAGTGTGGGAGAGCACCTCCTCGCTCCTTGTGTTAAAATCAGCCTGATGATCCTGATGGACATGCTGGAATAGTGCTGTCCAGTTTTGAGTTTCACGTTTGCCAGCATCTGTGCTAATTCTTAACTCCTCAGATCGCTGTCAGAAACGTCAAGGAAACCAGGCATGGTGGCACATACCTGTAATCCCAATACATGGAAGCCTGAGGCAAGAGGATGGTGGTTTTGAGGCCAGCCTGGGCTACAACGTGAGTTCAAGGCCAGCCTGAGCTACATAGTGACACCTTGTCTCAGAAATTAAAAGAGAGAGAGAAAGAGATGTGTAAGCATCCTCACACTTGAAAGTGGGTCTGGTCTTTAGCCCACTTGCCTGTGGGAGTGGCCAGAGTGCCCTGGGGCTGCCCCACAAGTGGCTTCCTCGGGCAGACTCGGGCTACTCTGATGGAAAAGGCTTTTCAAGGTGGACTATTTTTAAAAATAAGTACCTTGTCTCAGTCCAAGGAATACCCCCCTTAGGGTTCTCTGTAAATCAGGGGTAGCTAACATGGAGTCCAGGGTGTAGCCTTGGCCTTTTGAACCAGTTTTAAACCCAGTAATAGCACAGCTGTACAGGGCTATTTTTAAAAGAGAAAACTCAAGTAAGATATATATAAAAGTCATGTAAAATTTGAACCAGAGCCCTATTTTGTTTATGTTGTACTTGTTAAGGATTCTACATAATTCTAAAATCTAATGGATATCATCCAGGGAAGTGCTTCCTCCTCCCCCACCTCAGAAGGTTTTGCTAATCCAAAATCGTAGAATTGTATGCCTCACCAAAGTAAATTTATCAGCAGACAGTCGTAGATTGGCTACTACTTGAAATAGTCCTCACTTCCAGGGGAAGTGCCTGCCTCTGTAAGGCGAGGCTCCTTTAAACTGTACAATGAGGACAACACAGACCCAGCGTGCCATAGAAATGAATGCACTGCAACAGGCAGAGGAGGCTTTCGCTCTGTTGTGTTTAAGAACAATTAGAAATCACCGCTCTCATTCTCTGCGAAACAGACCATTTTGCATTTTGCATGGAATAAAAAGCATGCAAGATGACCCACATATGCAGCATGTAAGCATTCTTAGTGGTACCCCACCAGCAAACAGAAAGGCAGTCCTCGGAAGAGGACACTGTAAGCCTCATGTGCATGCAGTTGGAGCCAGTTGGAACTGGCCGTCACCATGCACTGTTCCCTGCTGTACCTCTGCCTCTGAAGACTCAGATGCAGACTCACTTTTTCCTCACAGCAGGCCAGAGCATGAGTGTATCCTGTCGGTCCGCAGAGCGCTAACCCACACATCTGCACCTTATTCCACTGCTAATCTGGCCCCATCACCAGTACCTGCCTAGGGAAGACCAAGAACAGGAAGGCTGGTGTGAAGTAGGAGTGGAAGTGTGCACCGGGGCTGAGCCCTGTGAGGAAGAGGAGTTTCCAGGAGCACTTGGAACACAGAGCTGAGACTCTGGCTGTCCTTGGCACATGCAACTGCTACACAGGCGGGAGCTCCCCCAAGCCCTCGCCGACCCTTTCCCACCTTTCTCTTCCTCCAAGTGCCTCAGCCGCCACACACCCTCCCCCCACCCAAGCCTGTCTGGGTCTTACTGCCTTTCACAGCCAAGCATCACCAGCCATCTGCTGGGCATCCAGAGCGGCTTCTGAGTATGTCCTCCTCATCTCTACAAGTACGGCTTTCCCAACCCCGCTTCCAGGGGCTCCGCCATCCGTCTGTGTTTTTGCCTTGGACACCTTACCAGATATATCACAGCATCCAGTGTGTTCTGTCCACCCCCTGCTGCTCATACCCTCTTCCCAGCTGCCAAAATAGCTTGCTCTCCTCTACCTCATCCCCGAAGAGCCTATAAATTCAGAGCACCCAGCCTTCTCACGTGTTCATTCTCTGTTATTCAGTAATACTACTCTCCATATTTTAAATAAATCATATAACATTTGCCTTCTATCAAAGTAGGAACCTTTATATTTATACATGATACAGAAATTGAACTATTTCTACCATGCAGAATCTAACATTTAGCAAGAATTCAAAGGGATTGAATTTCTAGCCAAACTTGGTCCCCATTAGATGGTAAATACTGGTAATAGTTCCAGTTGCTTGAATACAGAGTTAGAGTTCTCCAACAATCTAGATGAGCCTCTAAGTCTTCAGTGGGACAGAAAATCCCTGGCAGACAAATGAGCAGTGTGTTGTCATCCATTTCAATTTCACTGGTGGTGTTTGAGCCCTAAAACACATTTTTCATAGAAGGACATCTAATAAAAGGTATTTGTTTAGACGGTCAGATCGGATTACATTAGCCTATTAGCTGTGTGATGTAGATAAAAATCCCACAAAACCAAGTACAAGAACATTTGACTCAATTATCTAGGCTTCTACCCCCATGCCTCCCCTGTTGCCACCTGAAGAAAAACTCACTTTGTGGGATAAGAAGGAAATGTGTTGGCTTGAGTCTTGCCCCCCGAGTTGCTCTTTGTGTATGTCCAGATAGTGTCATTGAGGAGGAGGACATTGCACAGAGGCAGTAACTCTGCTTCTTCCTACAGCCAGGCCCCTAAGAGGAGCCACGTGTCCATGTGGAGATGGCTGTCTATCCCAAAGGTGAACGGGTCTGCTTGGGAGTGTAGATCTGAGATCTCTGATGATCTTCAGATGTTTCCACCCCAGACGACCCCACTTGCAATGCCCAATTAATGCATTTAAGGACCCAAGAGTGCAGAAGGTAACCTAGCCAGGCAATGACCTGATGACTTAAAGTGATACATCATGCAGTGTTCATTTAGCTTTAACTGAATTAGGACTGCACTGCCATGAAGTACAGAATGAATTGGAAGCATGTGGAAACCCTTGAGGTAATCCAACATGTGCCACAAAGCAGTCTGTAGGCCATGCACCCCCACTTTATAGCACATAGGACCCCAAACACTAAAATTGAAACATGATAAGTGTAACTTTGGTATGTAAAATTTTGCTAAAACTGTCTATTTCTTACTCCTAGTAACCTCTTAAAATGAATGTATCATTTCTACAGAAAGAATGTTATAAGAGAGAGTCTGTGAAATGTTACTCATGGGTACCACTGAGTTAAATGTACACATTATATCCAGAAGAAACCTGGTTTCCTCATTGATCCCTACAAACTTTAACTGAGTCCTATAAAGGAACAATAGGTAGGATGAAGGAAATGTATCCGGTGAGTGGCCAAGGATTTTCCTTTGCAAAGCAGAGACATCTTTCCTGAATCTCACTGGTTTCCCAAAATAGAAGCTGAGTTAAATGGTACCCTGTCCACCAAGGAAAATGATCCATACTTTACAGCTAGTATAAACATTTCTTTTGCAGAAAGAATGTCTCTGCAGAAAGAGAAAGTAGGGATTTTTCCTGTCTCTTTCTCGTCACATTTACTCTTTTAATCCAAAACAAGATGGACCTGAAAGCAAGTACCCAGCCACTTGGCATCTTCTCCTTACTAATTGAATAGGTACACACAGATCTGGGCAAGGTAAACCAGAACCCTGTCAGGCCACCCTGGAAACATGACCTCGCCACTTGGCTTACCTCCTTCAAACCTGAAAGAAACGTCCCTCTCATGGAAAACTGGATGTAGCTTTTAACTATGAAATAGGAGTTGAACTTGAAAATCCTTCTGAATCCTGATTGTGCAGGGCAGCTGCATATTGAATGTATCCATGAAGACTGCAGCTGAGTTGCACGAGTCAGATGCCAACTTCATGACTTTCCATGTAGACATCTTCTCCTTACGTTGTGATGTATGTAGCATGCTGTGAAGCATCTGTTCTAGTTCTTAATTCATCAGTATTAATACAGAGTTACCCTTGCGTTCCTTGGTACTTTATAGTCAATGTAATCAGAAGCTGTGATTTTTTTCGCCTTCGTAGTCCTGTGCTTTGTTGCTGTATTTTCCTTATGAAGCACGTGACTTTGGACTCACGTAAGGTGGACGACATGATCTTGAAGACTGCTACACACACACACACACACACACACACACGTCTCTTACTCTCTACGGTTTTAAGTTAGGATAAGCTTTCTCCAATAGACTGTTGATGCAGTTTAGGGTCCACAAGTTCACTGTCAAGTGGCAGCATCCTCTTTCTAGTTTCAAGTCTGAACATAGCAAGCTTTATCAACAGCCACTTCACCCTTGTTCTAGCAGAGCAGGCCCTTCTGTAGATGTAGACTGTGGTGGTTACCCATAATGCCCTCCACATGCATTGGCAGTTCTGGAGACGTCAGAGCCCAGGAGAGCTTCTTGAATGTGTGAGCAGGCTTGGTTTTTGTCCGTATGTTGCTGACTTGACAGTTCTGACTAAAGCTGACCCAAACGGGCCAGCTTGTGTGTAGTACCCTCATGCTTTAATGCCTCTCTTCTTGTTCTGCTGTTATTTTTGTTTTTTGAGGGATGGGTAATATTATTTGAACAGATAAAGAAGGAACTGTTAGTGAATAAAGACAAACACATCTGAAATAAAGGAACTGTGTATTAACATGTTAACAATTCATAACTGCACTTTTTATGACATTTTGAAAATCTATTTATAGGTACAAAACAATGGGTTTTGTTAAACTGTATCACGTTTATACCTGCAGAATTTATTTCATTGTTATGAGTAGGAATTTTATTGGTTCAATAAAATTGGCAAAACATATCCTGCTGTCTTTCATTACTTACAGTGAAGAATATTCTCACCTCAGTGCATCTGCCTGGTGACTGAAACATTCACTCTGGGATATGTGAGGGTTGTGGGAATCGATGTCTTGTTTTTGAGTCTCACTTTATCTCTTGATCTTCAGTAGTATAATTTGTTCAGAATGTAGAACTGCTGTTGCTCAGTGTTATTTGTGTGTCTTCTTGCCAATATCATCATTAGAATGAGGAAGGGGCACTGAACACAGGGGGTCAGAACTGTTCTAAACCCATTTTTGTCATATTCTGCTATCTTTGGGGCATTGGGCATAGTCTAATCTCTGTGGATTCTGATTTTCACACCTAGTATGAGAGAAGTGGTACCTACCTGAAACGTTTTGGTGCGTCAGGTGGTGTGCACTGGTTTCTTTGCATCCAGCTCAGAAGTGAACTTGATGTACAGTCAAAAGGCTCAGCGAATGGTGTTATCAACTGAGGTCAAGTAGGAAGGAGGATGAGTGGGAAGGAGTTGTTGCGTATGTAATGTGAGTGGTCATGAGGCTCCTGACACACAAGGTAGACTAGGGCGGTGCATGTAGGGTCTTCCAATAAAAGTCCAAAGAGTCCATCCCAACGACAAAACGCCTCCTTGTCGCATATTCCAATTGTAGTAGAGGGGTCAACAGAACCACCTCCTTGCTGGATGGAATCTTTTTCATAATAGTCAACCTCCAGAGGAAAAAGGGCAGGCAACTGAGATCAACCCTTCAGAAACAAATTATCCCTAACTCATAGTTCGCACTCTCAAGGCTTTATAAGGTTACAACTTTACGTGTATGCCTGCATTTGTCCTGTCCTGTATGCAGTCTCACTCAGTCCTCACAATAACCTCCAAGGAGCTGACACTTCGGTTTTACAGGGAAAGCCAAATCTTAGCTTTGACATCTAAGAATTGCCGAGTAGCATTGGCAATGTGAACTCTGCTTTCTGACATTTTTTATTAACGTGATTTCTTTATTAGTTCTTTGGGAATTTCACATCATGCACCCCGTCCTGCTCATCTCCCAGGTTCCCCCATGTCTCCCCTTCACTCTTGCAGTGTCACCCTAAAAGAGAAAACCTCTTTGCTCCCCTGTCTTTCCCGCCACTCAAATACCTCTTCATCTGTCTTGGGAGCTGCAGTGTTTCACAAAGCATACCCTTTTGTTCAGTCAAGGCTGAATTTGCAAATGTTCATTGCAATAAGTTCATTGCAATAAGTCATTGATCTGGTTCAAGGCCTCTGATTTCTGGTACCCCACCATCACTGGACCCTCAACAAAACTCCTCTCAGATATTTCTCAGCCACCCCATGTCATGGAATTACTGTTTGTGTAATTCCACAGGACCAGTTTCTTCATGAGCAGGTCCTAGATGGGGTAGATGTCAGAGGGAGCCACCCAAGGCCCTGGATGTAAGCCTGGATGGCAGTTGAACTGGTTGGTCTAGGCCACTGGGACCACCCCCCTCTGATGAGGGGTGGAGCCAGCACTTTTATGTCCTTGCCATCGGGGCCAGTTCTCTTAACACCCTTGGTGAGGGCTGGGGCCATCTCTCCTAAGTTCAGTGGACCAGCTCTCCCATGAGGGTCGGGGGCAACTCTCTTGCCATGTCCTGCAAGGGGCAGGGCCAGCAAAAGGTGAGGCTGCCTTAGCATGTTCCTCTGATTTCATCACACATGGTTCCTATGGCCCCTTATACATACACAGGCCACAGGTATCAACAGAGACCCCAGCTGCAGCAGGACCATAGATCCAGACATGGCCCTCAGCAGCTTGGCCTAGACAACACCGTGGCTACAGGTGGCACCACAGGCCCTCAGACACCAACAAGGTCATAGGTTGTGGCCCATACCCCAGGTTTCCATGTGACCTTTGGTGACAACATGGACCTTGGACTTCAACACAGATCCTGGCTGCAGTAGGACCACAGACACAGACAGGGTCCTCCACAACAGCTGGGCTTGGATGTCACCATTGCCCCAGATGGCAGCACTGGCCACCCAGATAGGCCCTAGTAGCAGTGTGGTCCTTGGACACAAACATGGCTCCAAGTGGAGACCCAGGCCTCAGTAATCCACACGGCCTTCAATGGTAACAGGAGCCATGGACATCAACACAGACCCTGCCTGGTTGCATGGACCTAGACGCTTTCTGACATTCTTACACAGAAGTTCACCACCTTAGTTCAGCCAGGATTCTTGATCAGAGGTATAAATGACTCTCCAAACACTATACGATGTTTTACTAAGATGTGTTCCAAACAATGAGATAACTTTCTTGTCTGGCTAACTTGATATTTTTAATTCTTGTTTTGTTTTGTTTTGAGACACAGTTTCCCTGGCTGTCCCGGAACTTGTTATGTAGTCAAGGCTGACCTTGAACTCAGAGAGATCCGCCTGCCTCTGCCTCCCGAGTGCTGGGATTAAAGGCATATGCCACCACTGCCCAGCAGATTTTTAATTTTTAGAAAATTAGCTTTTTCTAGTCCTAATAGGCCATATAATTGTATCAGTTGGGCTTTTCTTCTATATAGTAAAGTTGTAAATCAAGTTATAGCTTCTAATGTAAGGTTTCCTTTCTGTGGGGATAAAGTCCATCTCGGAAATATCTCTTTTCCCAGAATCTCTCACATTTGATACGACTCAAAGTATCGGGATTCCATAAAACACCACATGTCTTGACATCTGGAATCTGAGATGGTTTTAAGACACTTGGGCAAAGATATCAAGTAGACTAATGGAGACTTTGTAAATGGGGCTTAGGGAAACAGTAAGAGATGAAGGAGGGTTGAGGTACTCCTGAGAGTTATGGTCCAGGACAACTGCAAAGAACCAAGGACCAATGGTGCAGAGCAAAGGGCCCCCTGCCACACCTGTCCTCAGGCTGGCTGCAACAGGGAATGGAGCGGATGTGGTCCTCACGTGGAATTCATGGTGGAGAGAACAGAAATGGGGGAGAAAGAGCAGGAAGGCCACAAAGCCACATGTTGGAGCAAAGGGAAAGACAAGAAATAAGAGTTAAGTGTTAGGCAAGTTAGTCGGTCCATGCCATGGTGCTAAGGATTGGTCCAAACTCACAAGCATTAATGACTGATTGGTGCTAAGAGACAAGGCTATGGTTGACCCAAACAAGTGCTGTGATTGGTCCAAACAACCCTTGAGAGACACTCTCCTCTGCTGCCTGCTTAGGTGTTACAGTGTGAGGCCCAGTAAAGGATGGGGCCCTCCCCCTCCCCTCCCTCCCCCATCCCCTCCCCCTTCCCCTTTCTCTCCCTCTCCACACATACACACCTTCTTGTGCAGAGTAGGCTGGTAGCAGAGGCAGCACGGATGGGGCAGCAGCGGTGGTCTTGATGGCTGATAAAGAGGGAGGCTCAGCAGCTGGCACCATTGCTACACTGCTTGATGGCTGAAACTCCTGCAATGGGTGACCCTCCTGCTGCGCGCCCTGCCTGTCCACTGCAGACCCTGTCTGCTTGCCTGAATCCCACCCACCTAGTGGCCAACAATCCCACTGGCACAGATGCTGGTGCCCAGGTCCTGAGCAGTCAGCTGCCCGCCCCAGCTCCCACACGGGTAGCAGGTACCCTGCTGCCGTGCACAGTCCTGGGCAGGCCAGCACTTCCGCCAGCCCAGAGAGCAGATACAGGGGTCAGGGAGCCCCGGTGATGACAATTCCAGGGCAATGGTCGGAAAAGAAGAGCTGTAGAGCACTGATCAAAGGCTGGGAGGAACCAGGTAGGAGGAGGACTCGCAGGCCTGCTCACCAGCATGGCTCCAGAGAGCTGGCCACAGTACAGTTGGCCACTGTCCGGAGTCCAGGGTTCTGATACCGAGGCCCGCAAAGGAGCTGTGATGTTTGTGGGACTAAGGGTCCTCCTAATACCCACGCAGACATGAGGACCTTAACAATAGAGTGCCACCTGCCAATGCCCTCCCTGCTGGCTGCCACCACTCACTGCTCTCAGACCGGCATTTATCAACCATCTTGCTCATGCTGGGTCTCATCCGGGTAGAGAAGGATTCTCAGCCTGCTGTTTATGGCAATTGGACTCTTCCCCGGGCCTGGAGCCTGCACAATGTGGTCCATGATGGGTCCCTAAAGGAACAAAGCCCTTGGTTAAAGCAAAATTACCCAGACAGTATGGGGTCTCTCTCAGCCATGCCAAGCCAACACCAAAGCAAAGATAACAGTAGTTGCCATGGTGATTTTTATGCGTAGAGCACTAGGCGGTCAGATGGTCATACTTACTGGGGCCCAAGCCATCTGGGCACACCTTTAACAGGTTTGTTAGTTGTCTGAAACACCCCAGACTAAATGGCGATGTTAATCCGGCAAGGTCCGTGTCACCGGCGTTCTAGATTCCTTTAATTCTGGAGAAGTGTAGGCTGATACGCAACAACCCAATCTAACTGGGTACACGGGGGACGGGGGGGGAGCACGGCTTCCAGGCAGCAGGCTTATGCAATGCCGCAGGGCACCAAGTCACATAGAGTCAGGACCCGCCCCCCCCCTCAAACCCCAGCTCCACCAACGGATTCAGTGACCCTGGGTAGACTGTGTTTATTTTTTAATTCCTTAAAATGCTTTGTCTTCCTCCTTTGTGGAAGCGGTGAGAGGAAAGATGGTGGAGCAGCGACTGTTCCGGGAGCTTAAGGCCCTTCCCACCCTACCCAGACCCAGTGCAGGCTTTCACCCCCACCCTGGACCTGCGCCCTTGCCCACGGATGCAGGCTTCCCTCTGACACACGCCCCTACCCCAGCTTCTCTTGAACCTCCCAAGTCTACTGAACTCCCCACTGGTCTTTCAGGGTGCAAAGCAGATGACACCTCCTCTTTGAAGCCCCTGCACCCTACCTTATCCAAGGAGCTGCCCCTTTCTCTGCACCTAACCCTTCCCCCACCTCCTCCACGGGAGTGGCAAACAGCACCAGGCACCAAGGCCCCACCCGCCTTAGGGAGCAGGAGTTGAAATGAGTAATCTCAGAACGCAAAACACAATATAAAGGGAAGCTGAGCGGAAGGGCACACAGCCTGGCCAAGCCAGGCTCTCTGGCACCAGGTGGGTGCTCTGAGCCGCTGGACCGCTGTGCTGTGCCGCCAACTCCGGTGGGTGCTCTGAGCCGCGGGACCCCAGTGCTGTGCCGCCAACTCCGGTGCCCGCGGCACTCATGCCCATCTCCTCCATTGGGTGAGACGTCCAGGGACTGGATTTTAGCCACTTCCACATTTTACTCGCTTTCTGCAGAGCCTCTCCTCGCACCTGGTACACATGTATGCCGGTTTCTGCCCACCAGACACCAACACAGGGTGACTGAAAGAAAACCACCAGCCCAGTAGAACCCTTTCCCGCCCCGTGCTAGTCTCCCTTCTGACCATGATCCCCAGTCTCTCCGCTGCAGTCCTGTCCCTCATACGGACTCTTTGAAGTTGGTGGGCAATAGAGCTACTTCCAGTGTGTCCGATTGAGACTCGGCTGCCGGCTTTGTCCTGAGCAGCTCTGAGGCTGACCCTCCCAGAGGCTGCGTTTCTCCAGACACCTCTTCCTGTGGAATGAGAAAGACTATGCGAAGAGGGTGAAGGTCAGGATTTAGATGGCACTGGACTCTGCAGAGGGGCCCTGGCTGGCCGCGCAGCTCCCAGAGGCAGCGGCGATGTCTGGAATTGGAGGAAGCCCTGCGGGGGAGTTCTTTGAAGGCACAACTGTCTGCACATCAGTCCCAGAACCGGCAGCCAGCCTTGCCCAGCTCAGACCGGCCAGAATGGCACTGGGTGGACCAACGAATCAGAACACGTTTAAAGCCTCTAGAGTTAGCCAAAGTGGAAGTTACCTGGCCAGGGCCTGTCTCTTTTGCCAAGTTTAATGTCTAATTTTCATTTTTCCAGGATTGTAACCTATTTAAACAGTCGGCAATGTTCCTTGGGCATTGTCCCTACTCAGAACCAGAAGACAGAGTTTGCCAAAGTGGAATTCTTTTCAAAGTCTGGCTTTGAAACATGTGCCCAACAGGAATGAAGCCTTAAAAAGAACCATCTTCCAAGGTTGGGCTCTAACCAGCTCTGCATGAAGCACCATTTAAGTTGAAAGTGCTGACTTGGAAACTGCTTGAAACTGGAGTAGGGAGGGGACAGGTGTGGCCAGGAAGTGTTGTGGGTGCGTGCACCCTGGTCTTCAGAGAGGGGGGCAAAGAGCCCAATCAAGGGGTGAAGACCAGGTGGTTTGGCTGAGGCCAGGATTCCCACTGGGAAACTGGTGATCTGAAAACTGGTGTGCAGGTTGGGTGTGTGTGTGGAGTGCGTGTGTGTGTGTGTGTGTGTGTGTGTGTGTGTGTGTGTGTGTGTGAGAGAGAGAGAGAGAGAGAGAGAGACAGAGACAGAGACAGAGAGAGAGACAGAGACAGAGACAGAGACAGAGACAGAGACAGAGAGAGAGACAGAGGAGAGAGCGTGCACGTGGGCGCTTCGGTTTAGATTCATTGTATCGTTTTTTAAATCTACATGTAAATGTCTGGGATGGGGAAATATTTGCCCTGCTTCTACCTCCAAACATACTTCCTCCCCCTGCCCACTGTCATCTTTGCAGTAACTGCCTACATGGATCTGAGTCCCTGGCCCCAGCCGCAGAGACAGCAGGAACTGCTGGAAGGATTTAAAACGATGGAAATGGGATTTTAAAACTGTCATTCCCATAAGGTTCCCGAGTAAAGCTACAGGACACCCAGGGACAGTTGTATTCCATAGGAAAATGTTTAAAACATGAGGAAGTTTGGGCCACACAATGTCTTTTGACTCAAGTTTTAATTTAGAGGAGCATCTAATCCCCCCCCCCCCCCCCTTTGCTGAATCTGGCAGCCTTGCCTATGTGGAATACGACAAGCAAAATATATCAAGGAAGAAGTCAATGCAGACCCGTGAGGGAGCCACACAGCCATGAGGGGGCTCCTCTCTCTACGGAGCAGGCAGGCGGGTGCTGTTCTCTGAGGAGCGGGCAGGTGAGGAGCAGGCAGGCGGGTGCCGTCCTCTGAGGAGCGGGCAGGTAAGGAGCGGGCAGGCGGGTGCCGTTCTCTGAGGAGCAGGCGTGAGAGGTAGTGAGGGCTGAACACGCAGAGCAGGCAGCAGACTCAGGCTGTGTGGCAAAGGCGAAGAAGCAGCCCCAGACACAGAGATGCAGCCTGAAGCAGACAAGAGACTGCTCCAGTCCCCCAGGACTGCCATGGCGGACACATCTTTCTGCTTGTGAGCGTAACAGCGAGCCCAGGCCACACCACCTGCCGTGTGCACGCTGTGGAAGCCGTGTCTCTCCTGTGCTGTACTGCCTGCCTGGCTATTTTGACCAGAGGGTGACAGGATGACAGCTTTGCCACCCCACCCCCTGGCCTCCATTGCTTGGACTTGTTCAACCGCAGTGCCCCTACTTACTAACTGGTCCAGGGTAGACTACTCAGCTCTTCTGCCCAAACACACGGCTGTGTGACTTGCTCTCCATTCATTCACGCTGATGTTTTTTCCATGTCCGTTCTAGGAGCGGCACTTACAGTGTATAAACTGTTCCTTTCTGAGGCACAAATAATGGGTGAATAAACCCACCCTCTAGACCAGTGCTTCTTAACCTTCCTGATGCTGCCACCCTTTAATACAGTTCCTCATGTTGTGTGACCCCAACCATAAATTAGTTTTGCTGTTACTTCATAACTGCAATTTTGCTGTTATGAATTTTAATGTAAATGTCTAATATGCAGGATAACTGACATGTGAGCCCCAAAGGGGTTGCGGCCCACAGGTTGAGAACCACTTCCCTAGAGCTTGGATTTCCTCGAGTCCCCCCCACCAACCACAGTAGTCCTGGAAGAACCCCTCCCAATCACAGCAGTCCTGGAAGAACCCCTCCCGATCACAGCAGTTCTGGAAGTCCTTCCAGCCCACATCTGTACCCTGACAACCTCACTTCCCCTTTCTGGCTAGGCCCTCTTCAAACACGTGTCTGCCAAGCGACATTTCTAGTTGCTCCAAGGCCACTTTACTCTCTTCCAAAGTTTTCCAGGCTTGGTCAGGGCCACTCCATCCTTCTCAGAGTTGTTCTCAATGGGACAGGAGACCTTTTAAATCTAGTACTGCTCCTGTGGTTCAAGGTTCAATTCTCTCTCTCTCTCTCCCTCCTCTACTCTGGCTTTCAGATTGTGAATATCAATTTCCGTCTGCTGCTAAATGTCAAAGAAGCTCTCCACCGCTTTCACGCCATCCGCCACGCCTGTGGAGCTCTATTCATCTGCCCTTCCCAGAAACTGGACACTCGGGGTCTGACCACAGGCCCCACAGAGACTCCTCAGCTGGCACGTAGTAGGTATTCCATAAATGTGTGTTTAATGAGGAGAGCATCACGAGCCTTTAACTGCCAAGAAGAACCACTCTAAGAGGGGACTCATGAGGACAGTTGAGGCCATCAAGTTCTCCTGACCCCAGTGGTGGCCATTACCACAGCATGCAGCCAAGGCCTCCTCACACGGGTGGTCAGTCTCACACATGGACACACGGACACACGGACACAGCCCTTCTCTGTCTCGCCTCATGTTGGAGACTTATCAGCTACTTCAAATGTTAACACTTGGTAAAAGGAAGAAGGGATGGGGCTTTACTAGTGACAAGAGACAGAAACTTCCTCTTGGAAAGCCTGGCTCGTTGGAACCCCTGAGGGACGCCCACGCTGACCTGAGAGGGTCGGGAAAGAGAAGCCTTGCCAAGAAGATGGCTGTCAACCTGGAAGATGCTCGGGGGCATGCTCAGAAACCTGGAATAAGCATGCCCTCTGCAGGCAATGATAGGAAATGCAGGCACTGTGGCGTTCAGAGTGCTGTCTGGCCACCGGGAAAGAAGTAAGCCATCTGTCTGAGCCTGATGTACACTCAGCCTTCACAACACCTAACTCCCATTGAAAGTACTGCCTTCCAGCAGCTTCTACTCCTGCCCCTACCCCCCATTGCTGTCAGACACACCCACGAACCCCCAGGGGCACTTTCTAGATGTAAATTAGTCAGGTGACCAAAGAGAGGACCCTCAAGGTGGGCAGGCACGCACCTGGCCAAGCAGAGGGGCCCCCTGGGACCCAGACTAGTGGCTCTCCCCAGGGTGGATTCCGGGAGCCCAGGAGATTGCGAAGAACCAGGGCTATGTCTGGAAGCGTCCTCCACTCTCCAAGACTCCAATCCAAAGAAAAGTAGAAGTGAACAGACTTGGTCCAGCTGTGTCACCGGCCTTCTTCTCACACCCCTGCCATGTGTCCTCAGAGCCGGAAAAGGGAGGTGACTGGGACTCACATAGCTCTTCCCTCCCAGGATGTTCCAGGAGCCAGGCACAGCCGCTCAGTCACAGCTGCGAACAAACACTTTGCCCTAGATCTGCAATGCCCTGCATTAGAACCAAACACCATTCACTCTCAGGTCCTGCACAGGGCACAAAGGTATCCTTGCAACTACCAGGCAGCCAGGCCCATCCGAGGGCTTCATTCCTTCTCATCTCTGGCCTCTGAATTTGCAGGTGTCCACATGTCCACTGTGTGCAAAGGTCCCCAACCAAGTCAGTGCCTACTCCTGGGAAAAGGTACTGTTGTTGACATTTTGTTTTTCCTGCCGGCTCAAATTTGACAAAGGCATTGTTTGGGGACAGCCATTGTGCGTCGGTAAGACTTTCTCTCAGGCAGCTAGGCGTCTCTGCCTTAGAGGAAAATAATGTCTTTTTGTGGTCACATTCAGTTGGCTGGTCCTGATCCCCCACACCCTGGGCCTCTGTCTCTTTTAGGCTGCCAAAGAAAGAGCAAGGCCAGCTCTTCTGGGAGGTTTCTGCCTGCAGAGAAAACAAAGGCCATCATTATCACCCCAGGGGAAGGTGGGGTGGAGCTTTGCCTGCACCGTGGGCACCTGCCAACCTTCCATTCCTTGCTGACAGCAGACCCTCAGGGAAGGCTCTAGACTTTGTGTAAAGTCTGCCGCCAATAAATGACAGAGGAGTCACAAACACAGTGCTGTCTGGCTTGGAGAAATTAACTAGGAACCACAAAGGAATAGATAAGTACAGCTAATGGTGAAACAGATGTGCAGCCGTGTAGACACAGATAACGGGGCAGATATGTAGATAATATACAGTTATAACTGTAGAAATACAGACGGATACAGATGCATACGTCTCCCACCACACCCAGTGTCGAGGGGTAATGCCACTGAGACACTGTTCCCTTTTCATCCCAGCCCTCCGAAAGCCCTGGCAAGCATTGCTTGGCTCCGGTTCCATGTGCCACAGTAAATGGCATCTTCCCACTCCCCATCCGTCTATGGGCTCCGTCAGTCTGCTGGGTTTCGTGTGCCAGTGCTTCACCCCAGAGAAAATGACCTCGCTCCTCTTACAAATGTGTGTGGCGCCGAACTTTTCAACGCTTTGTATAAGAGGCCAAGAAACACGCAGCCCACAACATGACTACCAGTGTCAGTGCCATCCTTGGGATCGGAGGCTATTTGGAGGGGACAGGAAGGTAGACTGGGGACCAAGGGACAGAGGAGTCAGGGAGTCAGGTGCAGAGGGAGGGTCAATGTGTTCTGGCAACACTTGGGATCTTATCACTCTTTCCTGATAAATGTGACCACCTCCTTCCCTCCCATCAACTCTCTTCTTCTCTTCCTTTATTTTTTTCATCACCCATAAAACCTCAATTTCATCTTATCTGCTTCCCCACCGACTTCCGGTTCTCCATACCGGCTTCTTCCGGTTCCCCACACCGTCTTCTTCCGGTTCCCCACAGCTTAGGAAGGGGAGGCTGGACCAGCCACAGACTGAAGGATGGGGTCTGGCAAGGTCTGCAGGCTTTGTCTGACTGCTTCCGCTTTGCACGCTACCCTTTGGAGACACGACTGGCTTGTTTGTGCACAGCCTGCTACCCGAGCCCTCCATGGATGATTTGTCCCTGGATTATTTACAGCTTAGAACGGTGGTTCTCAACCTTCCTAATGTTACAACCTTTCAATACAGTTCCTCATGCTGTGGCGACCCCCCAACCATATAATTGTTTACATTTCTACTTCGTAACTGAAAGTTAACTACAGTTATGAATCGTGTTGTAAATATTTGTTTTCTGGTGGTCCTAGGTGACTCTGTGCGACCCACAGGTTGAGAACCACTGGTTTAGAGCATCTACTTAGGTATATGGCTGCAATTTGGAGCCCTAGAGGAAAATTAATTCAATACTATATGCGAATCCAGTTCATGTTCATTAAAATGCTCAGCCTGCAGGTTGCAAGAAACCAGTTACAACATTGCCTTGGTGCTTGCTCTGTTTCAGCTAAGAGACCTGGCCTTACCCTTTGAGTACTGTCTAGGAGTTGGGGCCATGAATACTGTTCTCCACATGGCTAGGGCCTTGACTGCCTGCCCAGACACATCAGCTACTAGATGCTCAGATGTGGCATCTTGACTGGCCGCATCATGTACTCAGCAGCCATTTGCCTTGCTGCCTGTCCTGGGAAATGGACTGGTGTTAACAGTGCAGGCCTTTGCCACTGCTGAGACAACTCAGAGGGTCTGTCCCAGCCTCAGAGTCACAGGGTCTGCTAAGTTCTCTGTGGCTGTGGCACAGCTCACCTTTACATCTGCCTGCGGCTTTTCCTCTCCAAGGCTTTGGCCCTGAGGACCCTGTTTTGTTCTGGTTTTCCAGTTTTTTGATGGGTTGGTTCCCACCCCCTGTCCCTGAGCACCCTGGGGACTTCCTCCTAGTATCTTTATTAATTCATTTATCACTTCTCAGTGATTCTCTGGAAGCCCACCCACAAAACAGAAAGTGTCTACAGTCAGCGCTGGCTTTGTGTTTTAGGGCTGGGTGATTCAGGGCGAGAGGTGGGGGCATCTGCAGGATGCATTTCGGTATTGCATGCAAGCATCCAAAGCACTGGGCGTGGAGCCCCGAGCAGCTCCTAATCACACCACAAACCCTGCTCAGGGTCAGATTTCTGCTTTATACAGTATTTTCATATACATTTTTCCTCATGTTCATGACTATCCTGAAAAGAATGGCTTCTTTGTTTCTAGGGTTTGAGGGCTCCACCCTGCATGAAGCTACAAGCATCAGAAGGGACAGGACGGCTCTGGAGTTAGTTACAGACAGGCACATCATCAAACCTCAGTAATTCATCCTGAAGTTTCCTTACCTGCCAAATGAGACATTAATAGCGACTGCCCGTGGCTGATTCACTGTTCACCACGAATCTCTTCCATCCCAGCTGCTCCTCAGAAAAGACCCAGCATCCACTCATCCATCGCTAAACAGAGACTTGTCTGTCCGTCTGGGCAGGGTTGACCTGCTTGGCCATTGCCTTGTGTAGAGGATTCTTCTGGGATAACCACCTTGGCTGGATCTTTGAGAATGTTTTCTCTGATAACCCAGGCACCAAGCGGTGAGAAACTGATGCTCTCAGGGCTGCTGTGTGGGATGCCATGGTTAGCAGTGCCAGTGGGCAGCTGGTGTCTGCTGCCAGCCAAGCGAATGGACATTCCAGGGCATCCTACCTCTTTGACCTTCAGATGAGTACAGCCCCAGCCGCCACCTGACTGCAATTCCAAGATCCCCACAAGAATAGCCCTACTGAGCCCAGAAACTGACAAGCAAGAAGTGTAATTATGTTGGTTTTAGCCACTAAGGCATAGAGTAGTTTATTACGCTGAAACCACATGCCACCCCCTGGCGGTGTTATGAAAATTAAATGAGATAATTCATACAAATGGATTAATGAAGTGTTCTGTCGGCGATTACTAGCCTTTTAAAATGTAATCCGCTTACAAGCTCCAAGTCCTGGATACCAGTCAGGCACCTCCTAGCCCTCACTTAATGGGCACCTGTCCCAGGCAAGCTGTCTGTGTAGTCACAGACTTTCTAAATAGAAAAGAGTTTTGGCGTCACTGCATTCAGTGACAGAGTGCCCTCTCGAGTATTTTCATAATCCAAAATATTTTTAAGCCCTATGTACTCCAGGAAGAGCAGCCACTGGTAATGTCAGAGGCAGACGTGTGGGCAGTCTCTCTGCGGTTCCATATACAGAGGGCACAGGCAGTGGGAGGAGCGGGTCATTTCGCTCTCCACCGGTGACTCTCACCGCACACGGCTCTCCCGCACTCTGGAGCCTGCTGCTGGCTTCTCTTCAGACCACCCCGTGCTTCCAGGGGCCGTTCTTGGGCGCCTTGACTTCTTGATCAAGATCCTGAAGTTGGCAGACTCACCTACCTGCCTACACGTCATGTGCCTGCTGATCTTGTCAAGGAAGGACGGGATGGAGGGAAGATGAAGGCAGGAGGGAGGGAGGGCAGGAGGGAGGGAGGGCAGGAGGGAGAGCCTGCCTATCTCCGGAACTTCAGCCAGCAGAGGTCTTCTGGGGTATTGCTCAGGTCTTGTTAACTCAGCATTAGACCCCTAGCTCCCAGAACATCCAAAACAAGACAAAACCGAGAAGCAAAAGAAAAAACACCCTATTGTATGAAGTTCAGGAAAAATGCAGGGGATTCCGTGGGGTCAAGTCTGTTTCAAAAACAACACCAGCAAAAATCAACAGCAGCCTCCTTGGGTTTCCCGCTGACGCCATGTTTTTAACAGGCTGGGGAATCTCAGAGGCAGGTGAAGCCAGTTATTACAAAACTATCGCGAGTTCATGCCGGGGTCACTGGAAACCACACCGGCAACAGCTGCTGAGGTTGTGTGGCTATCAGTTCTCCACAGACAGCTGAGTTTTATGGATTCTTAAACAGGAGGTATGTACAAACGCCAAACGCGGGGGTTGAAAATTTCTTGTTTCATTTTCCGCCTATGAGTGTTTTGAGTACATGGATGTGAGAGCACCGTATGTATGCAGCGCTCATGGCGGCCAGAAGAGGGCGCCAGATCACTGGAACTGAAGTCGGGGGACAGGCTGAGCTGCTGATGTCAGTGCGGGAACTCTAACCTGCATCCTTAGGAACAGTGTTGTTTAAGGGCTGAGCCATCTCTTCAGCCTGGATTAGAACTTTCTATTTTAAATGACAATCGTAAAGCCTGTGCCACGTTTTGGATTTGTTGTTTTGGTTTGGTTTGGTTTTAGTGTTCGAGTTTTTCATTTTGAGCAAAGCACACACCACGTGAGTCTGAGCCCGTCACCATCCCCCTAATGGTCTAGAATCCTTCTCAGGTTTTGGGAGAAGCACCAATCCACACGAGCCGCAGAAAGCTTGCTTCCTGGTATAGTGGATTCTCTCTAATCACAGATCAATGTCTTCTCTCTAATCACAGATCGATGTCTTCTCCTCTACCCTCTGTGTTGGTAAGTTTGGCCAGGGTTTTATTAACATCTCTAGGAGTGACTGCAGTTACAGTTTGCACAAAATGGAGCTGCTCTCTTAACCAGCTCACAGCAGGTTTTGTAATTAACAATGTGTTTGTATTGTGAGGGGGACTCAATCTGTTTAATCGTCTTCAAAGAGTGCACCATCCTTTATAATACCACCAAACCTTTTCTAGGCAGAAAAGGACACAGAAGTTAGAATTATAAACCTTGTGGGGAAAGTGTAGAGCAATTCCTTTGGAATGTAGAGAAGGGATCTAAGAATTTAGAGGTGAGTGGGTGCCTTACAAATGCCTGGACCTCTTGGGGGAGGTGGCAATCAGTGTGTGCTTTGGGGCAGGCAGGATGGGGTACAGACAATTGATGGGGGAAGTCCTGCTGTGCTTATGTAAAAAAAAAAAAAGCACTGTTGGCCAATAGGGAAGCAAGATAGGTGTGACTAGGAGTCAAGGAGAATTCTGGGAAATGTAGTCAAGAGTGAGGGTCGACATGTGATCTCGGGGTTGAGGGGTGGGGGTGTGGCGCGTCAGGAGGGCGTCCTCGGAAAGATAAGTCCTTAGTGAAATATATATTAGTAGTCATGGGTTAATATACTTAAGACAGAACTAGCCTCTGAGAAGCTCTGGACATTGACCGACAGCATTGTAACTAATAGAGTCTCCGTGTGTTATTTTGGGGGCTAAAGTGGTGCCCGGACCCGGGCGGGAATCCCACAACCCACAACAGTCAATTCCAGAAGCTGTAGGACAAACCACAGAAGATTGGGACTTCTGTAGTCTGGGGCAGTGGTCAGTGAGTGGAAAGTGGAGAGCTGAGCGTGTGTATGAATGGGAGGAGCATATGGGGTAGTCCTCAGAGGCGGAAGTAGATCCCAATTAGAGGTGGATTCTAGACACCTGGACTAAGGAGGCTCAGGAGCAACCGAGTTGGCCGGGAGGCTCAGGTAGGGGGATCGCCCGCAGGAGTGGCGGAGAGTTCACGAAGGCACTGCCAAAGAGGAAAGCCATGTGTCTGCAAGTGCCTCCTCCTTCTTAAAGCAGAACTGGGGGACTATAGTGTGATTCAAGCTCACCTCAGCCTCTGCTCAGCCCCTTGAAGGTGATGGTCTGTGGGACTCCTTGGCCATCAGCGTCACTTTCACAGCCTGGCCAGGGGTTCAGCTCTCTCATCCCCAGCATAAGCCAAACAATAGCATACATGGTGACCTTATCCATTTCTAATGGACCACTTGGAAGAGATGGGAGCTGTGCGATGCATCTCCAGATTTCTCTACACCATTGTCCTATAACCCAAGGACCAGACTTTGCATTTATTCTTTGGTCTCTTTCTTGACTTTGCCGAGGAGCTGATAACTTGTCTTTGGAACAATATTGTTTGGGTTTTTTTTTTCCTTCCTTTTTATGAACTTACATTTGCTATGAACCCACACCATTGTTTATCAACTGTGGAGTCTTTTCAGAGGTACAGATGCTTTTGAGTCTTTCCTGCCCCTGTGAGTAGCCCCTCTCCCACATCCCTGCAAGCAACTGCAGTAAACTCGTTGGTTCACCAAGGCAAACTTCGGTTCATCCATCCTGGCTTCCTTACTCATCCATCGTGGCTTCCTTATCTGGGGTGAGATCTGTGAGGGAGAGCTCAGGTGACAAGTCCATTAACTTCCTGTGTGGCCCTGGCCTCACTAAGGGGGACGCAAGCCCAGTGTCCTCCTTTATAATAGCAAAGTCCAACAGAAACACACTTTACTGACCAGTGCTTGGTGACCCCTGGCTGCTGTTCCTCCTATCAGTAACCTGATGGAATTGCCTAAGTGTGGAAACAATGAGCCCCTTTCTAGAGACTGCATTTTGTTATCTTCAGAGATCACAGCAGAATTCTCACCCAACACGGCTTCTGGGTCCTGGACAGACTGGAAACTGAGCCCTAACTCAGAGGAGGGTGTCTCAGCAAGAGTGAGCACGGCTGCACAGTGCTGTGTGTCGATTTTGACTCAGTTTTCTCCAGAACCGAGAACCCAAATGTGGGCTCCAGTGAGCAGGAATGGAGCTGACTGGAGGAAGTTTCTCAGGGAACGAAGAAGAGGTTAACCTGATGGCCCTTCCTTCTTTTCAATCGAGAAGCAGAGCTGACCACAGACCGACACAGCATAGGCACCTGAGGCCATCACACGCTCCCGTCACGCAGAAAACCGAAACACCTTGCAATCTCTTCTTCCCTTTTTGCCACAGTAAAGCAGCCTGCAGAAGGCTGGGAGTCTGCTCACTGTGCTCACTTCACAGAGCCGGGTCAGCAGAGGAAGCCAGACGGGGCCTGGAAGAGCGGCTGAGGCGGACTGGGAAAGAGGGATGGGATAAAGCATGACGTGGGGCGTTACGCTGAGATAACTGAGTGTAGATCTGTAAATATTCAGAGCCGTTCCCCCAGACGGCCTCTGGGCTCACAGCATGTCTTGGCCTCTCTGTGGCTTTTCGGTTCCTTTTCTGCTGGCCCCTCTCTGTGTGTCCTGGTCTGCGTGTCTTCTGCTCCTTATTGGAATATAGCTCAGTGGTGTGGGGAGCCAGCTCACAATGATACGTTGGTATATACGCTTGGAAGCGGGGGTGGGGGTGGGGGTGCGCACCAGGGTGATGTGGGGTGGTGTGACCACCAAGGCTGCTTTCAGAGGGTCACACTAACAGTGAAAAGCCAAAGAAATCAGCCCGAGCGTCCCATGTCAGGGAACTCCTTCCCCGACTCCAGAAGGCTGTGTCGTAGGTACCAACTCCACTGGGTATGAGTGAAGCGCCTCAGCCGACCTTGTTTCTCTCAGCTCTACTTTACTTGCCATGGAATGCTTTTTGGTGGTTGGTTTTTCAAGACACAGTTTCCCTGTGTAGCGCTGGCTGTCCCAGAACTCACTCTGTAGATCAGGCTGGTCTCAAACTCACAGATAGCGGCCTGCCTCTGCCTCCCGAGTGCTGGGATTAAAAGCATATGCCACCATCATCCACCCACCATGGAATGTTCCTATACTCACACTTAATGGAGCAATTTCCTGGTCTTAGGAGATCTCTCAATGTGTTCCCAGCACTCATAATCAAGGACTTGACTTGAGTCAGGAAGGCTCTGGGTTCATGGGATGCTGCCTTTAGGTAGGATCCTCCCAAATCTCAGTAACGTGGGCCAGATAGCCTCTTATCTCCAGAACAGGAATCTCTTTGTGTGGGGAAATGGTTTCCAGCTTGCTGCAAGATTTCGTAAGGTCACTGATAGTCTGGAGACAGTGTTTTAGCTCTCCTCAGACTGTTTGCTTTTGTAAGCTATAGGAAGAGCCAAGTGGTGAGGTTTCCCAAATTGCTGCAGGCTACTGGGATGTTACCTGGGAACAAGGAGCATGAGTAGTTTCTTAAATGCCTTCAGGTTAACTGCTCTAGTAACTCCTATATCCCACAAATCTGTGAAGAAGAAGGAGGAGGAGAAGGAGGAGGAGGAGGAGGAGGAGGAGGAGGAGGAGGAGGAGGAGGAGGAGAAGGAGAGGGAGAAGGAGAGGGAGAAGGAGAAGGAGGAGGAGGAGGAGGAAGAAGAAGAAGGAGGAGGAGGAGGAGGAGGAGAGGGAGAAGTAGAAGAAGGAGAAGAAGGAAAAGGAGAAAGAGGAGACGGAGGAGGAGGAGGAGGGAGAGGAGATGGAGGAAGAGAAGGAGGAGGAGAAATATAATAGTGTAGCTGCCGAGCCTTGCTGCTTAGCATCCTCTCCTTGTTTACAAACAGAGCAGCAGCAGTGTCTGCAAAAGGCGGTTATGCACTGGGAAACAGCCCCTGGGGGCCGGGTAGCAAGCCCCCCACCCTGCTTCCCTTCTGGATTCGGGCAAACAGTGGACACTTGGCATCACAATCTGCAGATATGTTCAGGAGAGCATGCTTTTGTTTGCAACCTCAGCAGTGCCACCAGGAGCTACTGTCTGGTGCTGGGAACTGCCTGGGCTGGTCAGGGTTTGCCAGTGCCAGGAGTGTCATGAAGTAAATTCTCCAATCTAGTCTCACCTTAGCGTTTTGCGCTGTGGGACTTGTTTCCCATGGAGGTCTTCCTGTTAAATGACCCACATGGTATCTTTTATGTGAGTGCCTATTATCCCAGGGATTCAGTCCTAGGTGTGTAGACATACTACTGCGGAGGCAAATGCACTGGGTCTTACGAACTAAGACTTGGTGCCAGAGAGGTGCCTTAGAGGGATAAAGACACTCGCCACCGAGCCTGACAATCTGTGTCCAGCTGCAGAGATCCGGAAAGTCTACCTCGTCGTTTTCCCAGGCCTGTGAGTGAATTCGTGCCTTATCTAAGAGGCTGATGAATGCAGAATGGCTGTTTATAGTGAGGACCACTTTCTGGCAGCTAAGATGTTGCCATCTGCGTGTCTCCCTCTCACCTAAGTAGAAGTCCAGGGAAGCCACATCTGTCATGAAACACTGGGCCCCATGAGGCAGAGGCCTGAAGAGGCAGAGCCTCATGTGTCCCTTCCTACAGAGGTTTCTGTTTTCTCTTACTCCTTAGAGACTCCTGCCGGTCTCTCAGAGTCACGGACACCAGCGGGGCACTCTGGTTTCCTTCGCTTTAATTCGTGATATTGACTCCTGCCCTGTAACTTGGACTTTGGCTCTTTCCCCTTTGATCTAGAAAAAAATCATGATCTTCAGGGAGACTCCCAGTCACGCTCACCCAGAACGTGCGTGCCAACGGCAGCAGCACAGCTCACATCTATTGAGCAGTGTGCATGGTAATAGATGCTTTGTGATCACTGTCTAGTTCATCTAGAGTGTTTGTGATGGCCCGGCCTGGGGAATGCTCGCTTGGCCCTGCCTTTCATGTGAGAAGCAAAGGTAAGTAACTTATGCACGAAAGTTGGTAAGCCGGGACTCAAGGGACCTGCCCCCTGCCAGGGAGCATCTCACACTGACGCCTGGGACCGACATGGGTGGTCATGAGTGCTTAGTCGGTTTGCACTGTGTCCTTTAGACAGCAAGTGATGATCTTGGAGAACTCTGAGAACTCACCTGAGAGGCAAACAGCCCAGCTCTATGCTTGTAGTACAGCACTGTGTAAAACATGCGTGATGTGCAATAGACAAGGCACCCAACACATGAGCCAGGTTCAGACCCTGACTCAAAAAAAAAACCAAAACAAAAAACAAGGTGGAGAGCAAGAGGAAGGCACCTGGCCTCAACCTCTGGCCTCCACACGTGCACAGGTGTACACACACGCACACACACACACACACACGCACACAGATACAGAGAAAGAGAAGGAAACACGCGTGGTGTAGAACTCAGTAGTAGAGCTCTCTCCTAGCAATAGCTAGGTTTATTCTCCAGCCTCACGGAGGAAGATGAAGAAAGGAAAGTAATCAGAGAGCCCCAAACCTCACTCCAAGCATTCAGATGCCCCCCATAAACCATACAGAACCACTGAGTTGTCAACAATGACTTTATTGAGCATCTACAAGGTACACAGCGTTGTACAAAGCTTGATGCAGCCAAACCCTCTGCCACAGCGTCCTTCGTTCCCTGGTCTTGCAGGTTTCCTCCGTGTTCTGCAGCAAACAGGTCAAATACCCCTCGTGTGGAGCTTGCCATGATACATCACAGCATGGACCACGCTGCCCATTTCCGAAGGGTACTAGACACTCCTTATTGGTGGAACTCTCCGCCTCGGCAGCCTTGATGGCCGAACGCACATTTGGTGCACAGGCGGATGACTTGGTTCTTTCCATTCCCTAGTTTGATTGTGTGGCCAAGGCGCCAAGGCAGAGGGGACATTTGAGAACATGGCTGCCAGGGACTAGAAAAGCAGCTCTTGAAATGACAGAGTTGGCCAATGTTCCCAAGGGCCTGAGAAAGGAATGAAGCCACAGCAGAGTCTCCGAGCTGAGGACAGGGTTCAGCTTCCTAAACTCCCACCTCAGAGTCTCCAGTAGCCTGCTGGGAGGGAGCCCAGCAGCCCAGAGATCTGACTTCAAACACAAATGCACCTGGTTCCTGTGACTCCGGGGCCCTGCCAACCGGAAACCCCAGAATGAAGGGTCACAGCCCACTAACCTAAAGGATATGTTTTTGTCTTATTATCCTTTCCGTATTTAAAAAAAAGAAGCCACACAAAATAAATAACCAGACATCTGGATACAGGGAGGGGGTATTTCTAAGTAGTTCCCTAAATAGGGGGTTCTGGTGCCATGAGCGCCCTGCTAGGACTTCTCAGAATGCCAATATTCACTGAACAGGAGAGGGCCCCACGAGATACAGTTTCATATGGATAGCTGGCATTAACTGTGCCAAATCCAGTTGATGATTCAGAACATGAAGTCTTTTATAGGTAATAAAGTCCTACCTATGCTCGGGGAGGCACACCCATGTGACGGGGTGTCTTAGTTTGTCACAACCTGCTTCCAGCTAGCACTGCAGAGTCAAGTCCACAGCCTCCTTGTGCCTCTGGGACCTAAACACATGAGGGCCTGGCCAGACCGCTTCTGTGGCTACTTCTGAGAGTCCCTTTTTTAGCCCAGCAATGCCAACACAGGTCCTCACACTCCCATTTACACAGAGGAAACTTCTGGCAAACGCTGGGTTCTCACATGCCAGCTCCCCTGTGACAGCGAATGTGTCGTTCCCTCTGTTTTCTTCTAGATCCTAGTCTTTACAACTAACTTCCAGCCAACTGGTACACACCCAAGTTAAGTCCACACTAGGCCCTTTTCTCCTTCACAGAAACTCTTTGGAACACTCAGAAGAAAACACTGGACAATCCATTCCCGCTGTGGGAATGTTTGGTTCCCTTTGTTATAATTCTTAGTGCAAGATTTAAAATTACAAGTGATTGATCAAAATCCGGGAATAAGCTCTCAAGTTTAACTTGCATCAGTGAAGGACTTACATTTTTTTTTAGCCTCAAATACCCTGTAAAAATAGTGTTCTAAGAGATAATGATTCTTAAATATGTACATACATGTATTATTGCCCGATATGGCCAGAATGTTTTTCATGTTTTCTATTACCTAGATAGTTATAGCATTCACTTCAGGAGAAAAGTCAGAGTGCTTCATGGCATGGAATAGTCACTTGATGCATTAGATGTTACAAAATATGAATATTAGATTAACATGCAAATATGTGTATTTAATGCTGTCAATCAGAGATTCACTGTAAGTCAATCCAAGCCTCCCTAGGAATGCCCTTGGACATACAGCACCACTGAACACTCTTTTCTGCTCTCTACACCTGGAGGGACCTGACCTACCCTAATCAGGGTTGCATTCAAATTTTACTATGCCGTATTTGGCATAAAATGCTCATTGTGACTCAGCAGAATTCAACTTTGGGAGAAAAATGAAAATCAAATAAGCCGTTGAGACCAGGCAAAAGTCAAAGTTGAGGCTGACGCTGCCTTCATAGGGAGGGATTTCAACAGAGAAGTCACCCCGGTTGGCTGAGTGGGAGAGGAAGAGAAAGAAACGTTAAGAGGCTGGACAACAGTATTCAGATCGTTTGCCTTAAGTCTCTAAGGGGAATGGAAGGTGCAAGATTCTTTCTCCGTTTCTTATAACCTTTAATGTCATCCTCTCCCTCCTTAGTTTTAGTTTTCATAACAAGCCTGGGTCGGCCCAGGTCACTCTTGAGTCAGAGCCCAGTGCTGATGTTAACACATGCATGGAAGCTTGCGTGTGTAACTGCTGTGCACGCGGACACCGTACCTACCCTCAAGTCTAAAGTGTGCCAAACTCCTTTGCAGAAAAAGACAACCCACCCCGCAGGCGAACAGAACAACACAGTAGCTGACCGAGAACAGAAACCTGCTGTAAAAACAGAATATCCTCGCTCTCTGTTGAAAAGAAATGAAATACACCACAGTGGACACAGCTAGGTTTTTGAGTCCTAGAACTCCCCAGCGTTGTCGAAAGTAACCCTGTAGCCAATCCGCTTGAAGACACTAAAAACAACCTGAAACAGGCCACCCATGGTGCCAAAAGCAGTGTCAAAGAGGAGGGAGAGAGTGCCCCCCAGGCCCACAGCAATGTCCTTGCACACAATGGGAATGGCCCCCACGGTATACACAGGGAAAGTAGCTACATCCACAAGGACTCGCAGAGGGATGCTCAGAGCTCGGCAGACAGTCTTCAGCAGACAGCAGAGGATGCGGAGAAGGGCCCTGATGACCTTGGCCACGACCTTGAGCACTTTCCAGGGAATGCCCACCAACTCTTGTCCAATGGCTACAAGGTATGACACAGTGGCTGCGCCCAGACGGTATAGACAACTCTCGATGCCATCTATCACCTGCTTGGTCACAAACCAAAGGAGGTAGATGACATTCCTTAAGACTGCTATCACAAGGTAATAAGTTAACTGGAAAAGTTTGATGACCGGGGTTAAAAGGAAACCAAGGACTTTCCCCAGAAAGCTGCCTCCTCCCTCCCGTGCCTCTGGGGACAGCGGGGCAGACCTCTGGCTTTGGGTGCCGGCGAGGGGACTCATGCTGTGTTGAGTCGTCAGAGACCGCTCCTCCTCTTGGACTTGGTTGACCACTTCCAGAATCTTCTTCATCTTCTCCGTGTCTTGCTCCCTCTCTCCACAGCTGTCCCGGAACAGCTGAGGCTTATGAGGAAGCAGCTGTTCAAGGTCCCTCACCATCACGTCTTCTATGATGCCACTGTCCTGGGTGTGCTTGGTGAAGCCCATGGCCCATCCTCCACCGGGGACGTCACAGCAGGCTGCCAGCCAGACAAATTCTGGGACAGCCACTCTGCCCTTAACTCTGGAGTCCGAGGGGATGGCGCCCGTGATGATATACAGGTCTTTGCCGTCGCCACAGTGTGGGATCAAGGCTCGCTCCATGAGGCTGTTGAGATTCACGTGCCATCGTTCCCGGAAAGACCGGGTCATTGGAACTGAATTTGTGAGTGGGAATGTGGGCACCTGGGGGCCACTGCTAAGGAGGAATGGGTACAGCTGTCCGATCTCATAGTTAGAGTCAAGGTAGTCTGCATTCAAGGCTTGCTTGCTTCCCAGATTGTTCACGGAGGTAATGGCGTCGGCCTCTTCAATCACCTCCTCAAGGCTGCTGCCGGGGTCATCAATCTGAAAGAAGAAGGCAAGGCTGAGATGTGTCCCTGCTCACAGTACCTGAACCGCTTGCCAAAGCTCGGGGGAGATCCTACCGCTCTGCCATGTCTAACGCTTGAGTTCTCACAGCAGGGTGCTCTCTCTCTGTCTCTCTCTCTGTCTCTCTGTCTCTCTGTCTCTCTCTCCTCTCTCTCTGTCTCTCTGTCTCTCTCTCTGTCTCTCTGTCTGTCTCTCTCTCTCTGTCTGTCTGTCTGTCTCTCTCTCTGTGTCTGTCTGTCTCTCTGTCTGTCTCTCTGTCTCTGTCTCTCTGTCTGTCTGTCTGTCTCTCTCTCACACACACTCACACACACATGCACACGCACGCACACGCACGCTTCATTCTCCCGCCCCTCGATGCTGGGGTGCCCTCAGACAGGACACGTCCTGCTCCGCATTCTGTTCTTGCCCCACCTCACACAGCCGTGATGACTCTTCCCAATGTGTGCATGTATGTGCATGCGGGTACACGTGGGAGGTAAGCACACGCATTCGCATGTGTGTCACATCAGAGGACAGTCTTGAGCGTCATTCCTCAAGAGCCACCCGCCTTAAACGCAAACAAACAAACAAACAAAAAACTACGGGGAGGAGGGAAGGGAGAGGGAGCTGGGATTGACATGTGAAGCAAGCTTGTTTCTAATTGAAATATAAAAAAGTAAAAAAAAAAGAACTATTAACTTAGAAAGAATTGGGTTTTGTTATGGCATTTTTTTTCCAACAAAATTTGGCATTTTTTTCCAACAAAATTTGGTTGTTTTGTTCCTCTTCCGGGCCTTGGTTTTGTCTGTTGGTTGGTCTGGTTTTTAAAAACTTTAAAAAAAAGTGATGACATGTCCTGTGTTTTGTGAGGGGGTTTGTGCAGGCATGTGCCGATGTACACAGAGACCAAAAGAGGACGTCGGGTCTCCCATGAGACCTCCTAGGGCTGAATTTACAGGGAGCTATAAGCTGCTACAGGTGCTGGGAGCAGAACTTGGGTTCTCTGGAAGAGCAGCAAGTGCTCTAACCACTGAACCCCCCCCCAGCCAACCTTGTCTTTCTGAGACATTGCTTCTCATTAACCTGAATTTCACTGATCAAGCTAGGTGATCCGGCCATCGAGCCTTAGGAATCTGCCTGTTTCCATCTCCCTTGCTCTGGGACTACAAGTCCATGCTGCCACACCAGGCCTCTTTAATGTGGTTTTGGGGACCAAATCCAGGCACTCACGCTCATCCTGAGTGCTCCGTCCTGGCTGAACCATCTCCCCAGGCCTGACGTTCCTCTTCTTTTTCAGTTGCTGAAACTGAACCCAAAAGACCAAGCACGCGTCCTTCCAACTCCTATCCTGTGATGCTCTGTTTCAATTCCTTCCACTGTTTGATGAAACTGACCTTTGAATTAGTCTCTCCGCAAAGCTTACTGTGGTCAACAAGCCAGTCAATATGTTATATCGATTATACTATATAGCTGCATCTTTTTCTTCAAGTTGTATGCTTTTGTAGTTCAACACACATAGATACATAATACACATATAGATAGATGATAGATTGATAGATGATAGATATATAGACAGATGATATATATATAGATAGATAGAGGATAGATAGATAGATAGATGATAGATAGATAGATAGATAGATAGATAGATAGATAGTCACTTTGCTAATCCAAAGGACAAATGAACACTGAGTTGAGGACTAAGTTTCTTTCCCAAAGCATACTGTAAATTCCTTAAGGCCTTGTGGACTTTCCGCTAGCCTGTAGGCCCAGAGAAGATTATAGTGACAGTGTTGATAACAACATGAACAAAACCTTAAAATGTGAAGTAAATGATAATATACCCCTTAAGCATCTCAAAACCTTTAAAAAGCACGCTCAGTTCTGAGGGGTGTGTGACGGGGAAGCACGTGCTGTGAGGGTGAAGGCAAGAAGCAAGACACGGCGTTAATGCGGGCTAGAGGGATGGCCGCGTGCTTGGCACCGGCGTTAATGCGGGCTAGAGGGATGGCCGCGTGCTTGGCACCGGCGTTAATGCGGGCTAGAGGGATGGCCGCGTGCTTGGCACCGGCGTTAATGCGGGCTAGAGAGATGGCCGCGTGCTTGGCACCGGCGTTAATGCGGGCTAGAGAGATGGTCACGTGCTTGGCACCGGCGTTAATGCGGGCTAGAGGGATGGCCGCGTGCTTGGCACCGGCGTTAATGCGGGCTAGAGAGATGGCCGCGTGCTTGGCACCGGCGTTAATGCGGGCTAGAGAGATGGTCACGTGCTTGGCACCGGCGTTAATGCGGGCTAGAGAGATGGCCGCGTGCTTGGCACCGGCGTTAATGCGGGCTAGAGAGATGGTCACGTGCTTGGCACCGGCGTTAATGCGGGCTAGAGGGATGGCCGCGTGCTTGGCACCGGCGTTAATGCGGGCTAGAGAGATGGCCGCGTGCTTGGCACCGGCTGCTCTGGCAGACTTAGCTCCCAGCACCCACCTGTTGGCTTCACATCCCCCTGTAAGTCCACATCTGACGCCTTCTTCTGGACTCGGAGTGCACCAGACATGGTGCCCATAGATACATGCAGACAAAAACTCATACACACAAGATAAAAAATAAACAAACCTAAAAAAAATCATAATTTTGCCTAAAAGCCCCAAACTGCCCACTCTAACAAACATCCAAGACACTTTAGAACAAAGCGTGTATAATCAGCACTGGCTGCTGGATCCCTGGAGAGTTGAAAGGTTTTTCTATTTTCGGTCCTTGTATCACCCCTACCTACAAACCAAAACAAATCTCTCCTTGCTAACTGACACCCTAATATTGTAGCAAACTCCCTAAGTCGCCTGTAGTAGAGCCCAGGCCGGAGGGTTTTGCTGCCTTCCCACCTAGGTCTACCTGACTGTGCTTGGCCTGACTCTGCTGTGGCGTCTCACAGTGTAGTGCAGCCGAGGCCGGAGGGTTTTGTTGCTGAGCTCACTGTGCTTGGCCTGGCTCCGCTGTGGCGTCTCACAGTGTAGCCCTCCAGACGTGTGTGCACAGGACAAGCAGGCTGGCAGGAGGTAGGTACACCTGCTGGAGCCTCCTGGAGTTCTCTGCAGGCTGACCCTACCATGCCACTCCGCCCTCCCCTAGCCTGCCTCTAGATGCTCCCCCGCCCATGCTATCCCCAGTAGGAAGAAGATGAGGCGCTCATTCATTTTGCAAGGCCTTTGTCTCCCCTTTCTTACAGATGAAATATATACCCCAGGAAACAGTAGCTTCACTGCCCAATCAGGAGATCAAGGCACAGCAGAGCCAGGATCCCTGGGGCCGGGTGTAAGGCCACATGCTTTAAGACGCCTCGCTGTACTCATTCGCTGGGTACTTTGTCTGCATTGGAGCTGGGCAGTGTCTTTAGCTCTAGGGGAAGTCTGGGGATGGCCTCTGGAAGCCCTGTTAGCAGAGCACAGGTGCTGAAGCGTCTTCAATGCAAGGGCCCAGGGACAGACTGCAGGCCTAGGACATGGCCAGAGAAGCAGGGTTCTTAGACAGAGAACGAGGCTAGAGAGAGGGGAGAGGACAATGGAGAGCAAAGACAGGTAAAGGACATAAGCAGCCTGGTATTGGGAAGAAACCAGGACTGGACTGACTCACTTGCAAACTGCAAGCTGGCCGCAGTCACAGGGGACACTAAGTGGAGTGTCTCTGCTTCTGCTATGACCACACAGGGCTCTCCGCTCCCCACAATCCCAGGATCCTTGCAGAACCTGTTATTTTAACTTTTCTTGGGTTTCCGTGTGCTTTATCTTTTCCAATGAGCCCATCATTTCAGAAGGAAACTCGAGGCTTTGTCTACGAAGGATGTAAGATCTTCAGAAGGGGTGCAGATCCCATAAAGCTTACCTCGGGTAGCCTGGTTCTATGGGTCCCTTTCCTGTCCCATCCGCTATGTGGTTCAGGACTGTCAGGGAGGGGACTGACTGACTGTGATTGTGATCGGAAGGTCTGCGGTGTCTTTTCTGCCCATACTTGCCAGGTACATGGATTACTAACTCTGACGGTGACGTTGAAGTAGTTGGGAAATCCAGGGCTCAGTCCCACACTGGATCCAGGAATCCTCTGCCCCGCCTTCCCTAGACAAAGTGTTAACTATGTGTGCCTCAGACAGCAGATGACATCTCTCCATCCTCAGACAGCAGATGACATCTCTCCATCCTCAGACAGCAGACGACATCTCTCCATCCTCTCCTCTCATCAGAGCCCTTATCCATGACCTCTGCACTCTTGTGGACTCCATATTTTGGTCTGTGGCTTGATGGCCAACTAGGATATAATGTTTTACCCGGAAGCAGAAAGCATGGCCACTCTGCCCAAATACTGACTGGAGAGTGCTGGAGAGAAGCATGTTTCGACCTACCAATTAAACATTTTAAATATAGTACTTTGTAAACGATTGCGAGTATAGTCTAGTACTTTGTAAATGATTGCGAGTATAGTCTACAGACGGGGACACTAAAACACAGATAGATGAAGGTAGGTTTTTCCATCAGCTAATCGTCAATGGCAAGACTAGGCTATGAACTGAGATCAGCCCTCTCGTTCACTAAAGCCCGTTTTCAACCAGTAAGCCACACAATCTCCCAGACTCTATTCTTAATAGACACAGCTACACCCGTTTCTCCATCAGAGAGAAGGAAAAAAAGCCACACTACCCATAGCCCCCCTTCCTGTGCGTCATGGACTACGTGAAGCACTTTCAGACCGCAAAGACAGGTGAACACCTGAGCCTGGAGTGCTGCGGGTCCTGGGTGATGTTCAAGGCAGAGGACGCCCGCCCCAGAGGGTCTGCACACCTCTTCCTCCATTTGCCCAGGCAAGGAAGTGCAAGTGTTCCTCAGCCCAGGCAAGGAAGTGCAAATGTTCCTCAGCCCAGGCAGATTCCACCCTGCTGTTTCCTGCAGAAACTGGCCAGGAGGCTGCTCCACAGTGATCTGTGTGTCAGCACTCGTCCAGTTGTCCCTTTTGCTCCGCGCCCCCATGGGGGTGGCACAGAACACCAGGCACCCATGCAAAGCTAGCCAACTCTCTGAACCAAGGTCACAAAATCATAGCCAACAGCCTCCTCCACTCCCCCACCACAGTCATGTGATCCAGGATAGGGTCCTGAGTTACCATGGTAACCGAGATAAACCTCACTTTTGGGATCTCACCTTCCTGAGAAACCTGTTTCCAGTGGACAGAGCCTCACATTTCCTCCAGCAATGCCGGACTCGGTGGAAGGGTAAAGGGATGGAAACTCAACAACAGTCGGAACAACAGACTCCTCGGAGAGCTAGGAGCCATGGTATACCCTGGCATTGCTGGGATGAGAAACAGCTCCAAGGAGACCTAGAATATGTGTGTGAGACTCGTTACACCCCAAATGTAGGGGGCCCCGAGGGCCACACTCAATCTGCCCCACCAAGGTTTGGCATACACTTCACGTCATGGCTTCTTCCGGTTCCTTCATGACCACAGCTCACATACAGTCGTCACTCATGGCCTCCCTAGCCACCTGCGGCTCCGCCTATTATCTGATGGGGTTTGAATGTGGAGCATCTCCCAACCGCTCACGAGCGAGAACACTTAGTTCCCAGCTGGCGCTGCCCGCTGGAGAGGTTATGGAACCTTGGGATGGAGAGCCGCAGTGGAAGAAGTGGGTGGCTGGGGGTGTCTCATTTCCTGCCCCATCTCTGCATCCTGACTGGCCCAGAGCAAACTCTCACACCACAGCTGAGACACTCCTAAGTAACTCTTTCTTAGCCTCGGCTGCCTCTTGTCCTGTATTTCCGCACACAGTGATGAGGGAATCCACTGAAACTTCTCACTTCCTACTTTAGCACCGAAGAGACAAATTTCACTTTTCGCCCCCCCGCTCCCATTAAGACAGACAGGGCTATAAGAGGGCTGTCCCACTCTGCCCTGTCTGCTGTAGACCAGGTGGAAGAGAGCCTGCTCTTCACGCCTGTAAGGGCCCAAGTGCTCACCGCTGTGAGCTTGGTTTGTCTGACAGAGACCTCAGAACAATACACTAGTATACTCAAATTAGTGTGGATGCTATTAGCCAAAATTAAAACAGAAAAGGCTAGAGACATCTCCGAAGGTTTATCTCATCCAGTATTAAACTGATGGGGGGGGGGGGGAGGGACAGGAGGCAAAGATCTTTTTCCAGTGTGGAGACCTTCACGGAGATCCCAGCTAAACATCAGCTGGAGCCCATTCAGCCTTCCTTCCTGCTTTCCCACATTTTAAGTCCGCCCACCCCCTCCCCTCCATCTGGTGCCGAGCTAGTGTGTCCAATCCAGTGGCTCTCTTTCAGCTATATCTAGCTTCAAGTTTTCATTTCATCTCGCTTTTTTTTCCCTAGAATTTGTTTCAAGCCTACCCCCAATGCCTTTTCAGCTGTCTTCAACACACTTGTTTTTAAGTTCCCTCAGAGTCGTTCTGTTTCGGTTGAGTATTCCGGTCTGTTTATTTACTTATTTTTACGTGTGTGCTGGGGGTGGAATTTAGGTCCTAGAGCTTACAGGATAAGCGCTGGACACTGAGCTGTTCCTGCAGCCCCTGCTGTGCAAATCAGCTTTCAGGTGGCGGGTTTACCCCAGTGCTCTGTAGCATCCGCTGGTGAGTGGGCCTAAGGGCCCAGTGGCTTTTGTGGTGAGCAGTGGAATCCACACTAGTTGCCTTTGCCAGGACCCTACAGATGTCAATGACCCTGGACTAGCTGTGGAATGATTTCCTCAATTCACGGTTTCTCACAGAGAAGGGAAAACCAAAGCTGTTGCTGAGAAGGAAGGGGGGAAGCTCTGGTCTCTCCCTCTGCAGGGGCAGCTCCTCTCTGGTCCCTCCTGCAGGGGCCAGCTCCGCCCTCCTGGGGGAGTCCCCTCCCAGCCTCACCTGCACCCAGACAGTCTTGTTGGACTTACCAGGACCTCGGCCCTTTCTTAGCTCCCAGCTGTTCCCAGGGAGCCCCATCTGCTCCCATGTCACAAGCATGTAGGTGGCCTATCTCTCCTGTCCCCAGGCATGTTAAAGCCCAGTCCTAATGGTACCAATGGCTTCCTATGCCTCCTACACATTTCTGATAACCAAGAACTTCATTTTGTTTTGCTTAAATTTGAATTTAAATTTTTTTTGTTTTTGTTTTTTGAGACAGGGTTTCTCTGTATTGCTTTGGAGCCTGTCCTGGAACTCGCCAGAGATCCGCCTGCCTCTGCCTCCCAAGTGCTGGGATTAAAGGCGTGCACCACCAACGCCCAGCTGAATTTATTTTTTTTTTTTTTTTGGTTTTTACGAGACAGGGTTTCTCTGTATTGTTTCGGAGGCTGTCGGTCCAGCCCAGCCTCGAACTCACAGAGATCCGCCTGCCTCTGCCTCCCGAGTGCTGGGATTAAAGGCGTGCACCACCACGGCCCGGCTAATTTTTTTTTTTATTACACATGTTACCCAGCATTTATATGTGGTTGCAGTGGGAGAATCCCTCAAGTGCTCAAGCCTGAACGGCCGGCTCTCTTCCTATTTTGCTGACTTTCATCATTCCCAAACGAATCTGAGCTGGGTGTGGTGGCACACACCTTTAATCCCAGCACTTAATCCCAGGAGGCAGAGGCAGGCGGATCTCTGTGAGTTCAAGGCCAGTCTGGTCTACAGATGGAATTCCAGGATAGCCAGGGCTAATCAGAGAGACCCTGTCTTACAAAGGACTGAGAAGTGTATCTGCCTAAATCTGTCCTCCAGACTGGCTCCTCAGAGGTCTGAAGGGGAGTATGTCTGAGCACCCACACTGGGGGGGCTGAGAGCTTCACGGGAGGAGCCCCACCAGTTCTGATTTGCTTTCTGTTGCTGTCACAAACACTCTGGCCTAAAGCGACTTTAGGGTAAAGAAGGGCTTAGTTCATTGAATACTGCCAAGTCTCAGCCGGTGGCTGAGGGGAGTCAGAGCAGGAATTTAAGGCAGGAACCTGAGGCAGAAACCAGGGAGGAAGGTTGCTGCTAGCTCCAGGTCTGCCCTCGCAGCTGGAATTCCTCCACAGTCCAAGGACCGTGGGCTGGGCCTCCTGTGCCAACTAATAATCAAGACAGCCCCCACAGACATTCCTAGGCCAACCTACCCAGGCAGTTCCTCAGCGAATGCTTCTTCTCCCAGATGACGGAGGCTAAGGAGGACAGACACTATCACCAACAGAAGGGCTATGGGAATTCCCCGACCTTTCCCAAGTCACGCTGGGAAGTTTTTAAACACTTGATTCTGCTTTTCTGCTAATTCTTTTGCATTATCTATTATTCAAAATTAAAAATGGTTAAGACAGATTCGAGTATTGTTAATATATTCTCTGACCTGCTGCCGCCTAAAGGGCAGGTGTATTTTCCACACTTTACAGACACAGTTTAATGACCTGCTCACTGCACAGTTTAGTGACAGCCCAGATCCCTGAAGACAAAGATATACCTGTGACATAAGAAGCAGTTACAGGGAAGTCTAGTCTCCAGGTTACGCCCACCCCTGGCTCAGCCCAGGTTTACTCTGGTTCCCGGGGCATCTCTATAGAGAGGGAACATAACATCTCTAGCGATCTGCCTCCCAACTGGCCTTATCCCTCTGGACCGCTGATGTAATGTGATGCAGTGGCTGTATTTAATGGAATGTTTTCCCCTAAGAGCCACATGTTAAGTAGGCTTAAAAGACACTGTCCCCATTTTACTAGTCTCCTGCCTCATAACCTTATAATAAATTCCTTTTCAAATTTAGTATAAAGAGAAAAAGAAAATTACTCTCAAGAAACTTATGTGTTTTCTTAACAGATAGTAAAAGCTATTTAACTTGTTGTGCCCAAGTTGTGAAGTCCCCAGAGACCACCAGGAAGACAGACCCACTAAACTGCAAAAGCAAGGTTTAATGGTTGTTCTTCCACCCATGACAGGGACCCCACCAGGCTAGCTGTCCCAGCAGCCTCCAGAGGGAGTGAAGTTCCCTGTTTACTGCCAGGTTTTAAAGACAAAAGTTACAGGATTACATCAGTACGGGTTGGTTTCTGATTGGTTGACATTTGGGAACAATCAAGAGAATTTCTCAAAGTCATATTTTGGCATGAAATACCTGTATACCAATTATTTTCATTGGTCAGTGCTGAGAGGGAACATTCTGTGGTTTCTATGACTTTGTCTTGTTACTTGCAGGTGGCCTGTTGTGCATAGATATCAATAGTTTTCAGAACTATATCCTAGAGACTACAGGGGAGGTTTTGGTCCCCCCTGGAGTTTCTTTTGTGGCCAAACAGTTCCCAGGAACCAAGCATCTGGGAGGCAAGGGGTGGAGTTTCTTTGTGTTCAGTTTTGGTCCTAGACTCCGGGAGGCCAGAGGATCTAGAGTTTCCTTGTGTCAGAGACCTACGTGTCTTTTCTGTAGCCTGTCATGGTTATTAAAGCAGGGGGCTGAGTGAGAGTCTGGTCCCTTTATTTTTAAATTATTAGTGTGAAGCCCTTGAGTTTAGTTTACCCCTTCCAATATCTTTTGTTTATTTCAAAATTAAATAGTATGCCAATTTTGTGATGATATACATGGAAAAAAAACAAAGGGTAGATAATCAAAAAGGATTATGAGAAGGGTGACATTTGTCTGTTAAATAATATTTATTAGGGCTGTATTGTGTGTGAGTCACTGTAGAAGGGATATTGCAACTGGAAATAATAATGATAGCCACGGTTTACTGACCTTGAGTGTACTATGGTATTCTAAGAGTTTTACATAGAGTAAATTGTGAAGTCCCTCATCAGAACTCACAGCCGTGTGTTACTTTAAAGATCTGAGGTGTTGGTGAGAAAGTAGACTGTCCAGGGTCACACAGGTGGGGTGTGCTGGATTAGGGTGTGGCCTTGGGAAGTCCCGCCCCACAGCCTAAATTCCCACTCTCTACTTACTTTCTAAGCCTCCAAACAGCGAGTTCAGCAGGGAGGTCAGATCTATTTACGGAGAGGAGATGCAGATGCTTGCGATATTAAGAGAGTCCAGAGAAAACAGAACAGTTTGTAACAGATGCTAGATATGAGGGGATAGGAAAAGAGCGATCGAGATGGAAAGGCATGAATGCAGGGAGATTTTTTTTTAGCAGAGACAAAATATAAAGTGAGACTTGAGGGACACACCCCACGACCACTACAGATCAGTAAAACCAAAGGTCAACAGCGGCTTAGCACACTCTCCTTACAGAGACTCCAGGGCAGAGACAAGCAGCCTGGGAACTGAACTCTGAGGAGCTGAGGAGGAAAAAAAATCAAAGCTCAATTAGAAGGAGGATATGGGAATCAGAAGAACCTGGGGAACACGAAGGCCGCCATCCCCTCGTCAGCACCCTGATGAGGCAGGCACGGTGAGAAAACCCGAGAGCCAGAGATGGGCAGGTACAAAGTCATTCAGTCGGAATGTGGACACGCCAAGGACCAAGCCCAGTTTACCCAGTTCTCGCACTCCCAATGGCATGCCAGGAGCGGCGAAAAATCCTTTCAGACAAGGAAGGAAGTTCTGAGAGCCACAGCGCCATCTCTACGAAGACAGGAAGGGCTAATTCACTTGGAAGGCAGAGAGGGAGCTGTAAGGAGACCCAGGCACCTAGTGTCAAGTCCACAGCAAAGGAGGGGGGCCTCGGCCCGGACGTGAGCCACAGTGTGGAGGTGGGAGGATCCGGACAAGGCCGCAGTGACTGGAGACCAGTCCTGAGGGCTCAGGAATGAGGGCAGTGGGAGGAAGATTCCGGACACAAGCCAGTGGCTTCAGTGTGGGGAGTCCGTAAGTAAAGGCAGGAAGGTGTCAACAGACTACAGGACAAGGGTTTCCTGAAGGGGCAGGCAACGGTGGACTGACCCAGGATGAGGGGGATTAGGAGACTAGAGCCACCTGGGTCTTTTCTCAGGACTGAGCCGTAACAACCAGAGAGCAAGGAACACTGAGTTTATATAGCCTAGACACTAAGGGACCAGTAGGCCGCCAGCTCGAGGGCCAGAGTCAGGCAGAGTTAGCACAAGGGGGTCACTGAGGGGGTAAGGGAAAGGGGAGCTGCCCATGGATAGGATGAGCCTTAGGAGCACAGGGCGGAGCTGTGGGGCTTCCACTGGGAGCTCTCCCGCCGCTCCACCCCTGATTCCCTCTGCTCATGCTCAGGTAGGCCCAGGCTACCTTTGCAGGGCTCAGACACGAAGCACGTACTAAGGTCTTGCCTGTGAGGAGCCAGGTAGCCCAGCTAAGCCTTCCCAAACCAGTCACGGGACTGTACCAGGAGCCAAAGAAATGAGCGCAGCCCTTAAAGTAAGAAGAGGGTGACAGGCTGTCTCCAGATGAACAGGAGGCCGTGCAGAGGGCCGGGAGGGAAGGTGACAGCTTTTAAGGCGTCACTAGGATCATCTTCAAAGAGCATGGACAGTACAGACGCCTGCATATGCACGCATTCGCATTACACACATGTACACATACACATGTGCACATTCCTGTGCCCCATCCACACAGGTACATGCACACACATGTACACCAGGGTATTTGAAAGCCAAGAAGGAAGTAAGAGATGGGAGCTGAGAGTTGGTTCCCGGGCGTTGGGCCTGGCATTTTTTATAGACGGGTGGTTTAGTCTACTCTCTAATGAAGAGTCTGTCTGTACAGGAGACCACAAGGCACTGAGGGAACAAAAGGAATGAAGAGGGTGGGTATCAGGAGCACCCAGGGGAGGTGCCAGCCCAGGCTGAGGGAAAGCTCTCAGAGATGAGGCGGACCAGGGCCCTATGTGGATGCTTCCTAAGGATGCCGCAGTCAGCATGGGCACCACAGCATTCAGGACGGAGCACAGGGAGAACTCGGTTCTTCAGCCTCGCAGGTCATGCCCCGGGGAAGAAAGGCAGCACGAGGCTCAGGCGGCCCGAAGAGGATGGGCCACCACATACATGGTGGCAGAGACCAGGCGCACACAATACGGGGCTGGGCAGTTTTAGCATTCATTTACTGCGGATGGAAAGAAGCCCTGTCTGGTTATGAACAAAAAACAAACAAACAACCTCCTGGAAAGAGATTCTGAGTCTGCAGAGACTGATGAACAAATTGGAATTTCTATACTGTGAAAAAACTTGGAATTCTTTTTTTTTTAGGTTCAGAGGCCAATTGCTTCATATTGAGCTGGTGTTAGAGCCTTCTGGAACAACCATTCCTTGTCCCACTCTGTCTGAATTAACATCTCGTGATAATAAATAAAAGCCTCCTAGAAGCTATTATAATATCGGAACACTAGCTTCCACCAATCAAAGAGTCAAAATATCATCAGATAGCATCTTGGATCTGTAGAAACGCTTCTTCATCTCAATGTACCACTTCTCTGATGGACCCAGCAATTATTTTAAACTTGCCTTGATTTATGACTCTTTTTATTCTGTGAAACCATAAAAACTCCGCGAGATTGCTTCCACATTGGAACATGGAATTTTGAGTAACCTAAATCTGTGTTCTTGGGCCACGGTCATTCAGAATGGTTTCAGAATAAACTATCTCTTATTCCCTTTAAGATGAGAACTTGTGAGCCGGGCATGGAGCATGCCTTTAGTTCCAGTGCTCGGGAGGCAGGGGCAAGCAGATCACCTAATTCAAAGCCAGTCAGGTCTACAGAGTGAGTTCCAGGACAGCCAGAGCTACATAGAGAAGCCCTGTCTTGAAAAACCATACAGAGAGAGAGAGAGAGAGAGAGAGAGAGAGAGAGAGAGAGAGAGAGAGAGAGAGAGAGAGAGAGAGAGAGAGAGAGAGAGAGAGGGAGAGGGAGAGGGAGCGCTGTGGTTTTTACATTGACACTAGTTGCTGCACTGAAAGTGCATTCATCCATCTGTCTGTCCATCCAAACTGAAAGGTCCAGGCCAGTGCCAAACTCTCTCCACTCCACACCTGAAACAACAGCCTGTCCTTAGGAGACTTCCAGGCTTCATCACAATGTGCAAAAGATGATGGAGAGAGAACAGACTGTCCTCTCTTTAATGCTGCCTCACGAACTTCATGAAGAGTCATGAAAGTGGTTATTAAACTTGGCAAAGGTTGCCTCGGCCAGGGTGGAGTTTCCTTCCTCTGGAGAATTTTAAGTCACAACTAGATAAGCACTCACAGGGATGAGTCAGTCAGTTGGGATATGACCCAGTGGGCATCAGTTTAACTGCAGGCAGAGCCTTCCTATGGATTTGTTTTACTGTTTCACAAGACATAAATAATAAACAGGCTGAATGATGTATGTTCTGAACTTGCTTCTGCAGAGTGAGGGTGCATGCACACATGCCTACACAAATGCATACACATGCACACACACACACACACACACACACACACACACTGCCCATCCCCCCTGGGGTGGGAGAAGTCCCTCTTTACCAGGAAGGGTAAGAACTTTGAGCCAGACCAATAAGATGATCTTACAAGAGCCGCCTAGAGCAGACAGGTCCCCTGTGACCACACACTGGAATTAACTGTCCTTCAAAACCTCTCACCACAGACAATAAGGAGCTGCCTTACAACAAGAGCAGAGATCCAGGGAGCCACACGGCAGTTTTAGGACACTGGAAGAGAGAGGCAGACAGGGCGCCTTCCAGCTTTCAGAAAAGAAGAAAATACTGACCCACCCAGAAAGAAATAAGCCTAACTCCCTACTAGGCATCTACAACTTCTTGTCCCCTTGAGAACAGAGGCAGCTGTGGAGGAATTAAAAGGATGCTAATGTGCTCTCTTCTGCTTTTTTTAGATCTAGAAATGGAGAGGTCTCCATTTCCTGCACTGAGTGGTGGCTCTCTGGCACCGAGGACGGCCTGCTGGCCTTCCTCCTGGTGAATCACCTTCCTCTGGGCTCCCAGGCCACACACGCACCTTCCTGCTCTGCCCAACACCGAGCCTGGCTGGGCACACCCAGAAACAAATGCTGCGTGACACACAGGGGGCACAGACCATCTTCTCATCAGCCGACTCAACTGGGTGGGGGAAAACAGCCCCTTCCACTTCGGACTTTTTCTTAAAGAAGAAGTCAAAGTAAAAGGAGAAATTAAAATAGAACACACCAGTTCCAAGCTGGCAGTAAGCATTGAAAAGGAAGCCCCAGCGGGAGGCTGGCACCAGGGTGAGCCAGCTCTCTGGGGACTGCTCTTGGCTGCCCTGCTCTCACTGAGGTCCCATTCAACCTCCTGGGAACCTAAGAGAGCCCGATTCTTCCACGGCCTCTCCAGCTTGCAGAGTCCTGTCAGGTTGCAAGCCCAGCTGTCTTGAGTTTCCTTCCCCACGACAGTCTCTTTTCACTAGACACTGCTTGCTTTCCCAGAGAGACTGCTTTTGACATTCACATGTGGTATTGAATTCAGAATGTCCGCTAACTTTTCCACCTTCTGAATTCAGACAATGAAATCGTGGGGCTGACTGTACATCAAAATACCAGATGGGGGAAGAAAATTCCTCAAGCCTTGCCCAAGCCTGCTAAACAGGGTGATGGATGATAAGAGGAACCCTCATTTGGATGTCTTTAAAGCTGCCTAGCTGATTCTAGTATAATTCCATAAGGCAATTCTCCATCAAATTTACATGTATTGTCTCTGGTGGAATTAAGCTCCACCTCCACAGCCTCCACAGGAAACTAGTGATGTCTCCTTAAGCCATTATTTTATATTACAAACATATCAGTCCTTGTTAAAATGCAGATTCCTGTGTTCTATCCATGGGATCACTGTAGAAGAGAACTGACACTCTAAAGTTCCTCTGACTGCCATATGCATGTTGTGACAAGCACACCATGTCAGGTACATGCCTACTACACACACACACACACACACACACACACACACACACACACACACACACACACGGAAGCGGGGACAGCTTTTTCAAGACAGGTTTTTCTGTGTTACTTTGGAGTCTGTCCTGGAATTCCCTCTGTAGACCAGGGTGGCCTGGAACTCACAGAAATCCACCTCCTGTCCCTGCCTCCTGAGTGCTGGGATTAAAGGTGGGTACCACCACCGCCTGGCTAACACACATATATTTTTAATGGGAGGGGATACATATGAGGATGAAAACAACACTCTAAGGATTGTGATCACTAGAAGATTCACAGACACCGGGGGAGAGAGACAAAATACTCAAGTCTCAAAGGAACCAGGGTCAGGAAACTTCTGGAAATCAGATGATCTGTGAATCTTCTAGAGAGTTCTCATGTCACACCCACATCTGACTAAAAAGTGGAAAAGTCTACAACTCTTGCATCAGTGAGTGAGGCTAAATATCAGGGATCCTGTTATTGTAAAAACCCAGGAGCCCAGTACAGATGAAGAGTAGGGGCCCTGTGGACAGCGGAAGCTTACAGATGCCAGGATTCAAACTGGGAAAAGTGCAGAGGCAAGTTGTTTTAGTCCCTGCAGCTGGGACACCAAAGGGGCGTCTCTGGGACAACAGCAAGAAGCCTGGTCAATAAGCTTCATGGCCATGAAGCTACACCTGAGGGATGCCACTGTCAACTCCATCATGAGTGACTCACATGTAAAAAGTGGGAAAGTTTCCACAGAAGGCATTCCATAGATTATTACTGTAATGCTGAACCAACGCCAACGAGACCTTGCCTAACATGTACGGAGCTCTGCCTAACCCATATGAGGCTCTGGCTCCCCCACCCCCTCTGACCCCCTCTGCCCCATGAAATGAAGGAAAAGGCCATAGGCTAGGAACACAAACAAGGAAGAAACACGGGCATCTATCCACCTTGCAGGCTGAGTGACTCTGAGCAATGGTGACTGTCTGTTCTTCTGTGAGACGGAGGACAATAATTCTCTTTGCAGGAGCATCGGAAAGGGAAAGAGGGTGGAGCTACTTCTAGTCATCTGTGAGTTATATATTACACTTCCCAAAAGACAGGATAGTAGACTGCATTTGAAGCCCTCGGCTCTTCTATCTTTAAGTTAAGACTGCTCCTCTACGAACTCACCCACTGGATGGGTCCACACACTCTCTCCCTTGGGGTGAAGGCTGTTTGAGAGGCAATGTTTGTTGAGGCATCATAGAACCTTGGTTACTAAAATGAAGAGTATGAAATGGTACGTGCATCTTTAGGTGTGATGAAAATTTCTGGACTATTACATACACATATCTACATATGCACAATCTATGAAAAGTGGCTATCATTGGGAAATGGGATCCATTTTTATATACTTTGAAAATCTCAAAATAAAATTTGATCATGATTGTATGTTACTTTTGTATACATTAAAAGAAAATCTGAACAGTAGGAAGAACAATTATAGTGGCCACCACAGGAAAAGTCTTCCTGAATTCATTCTCAGGTCTATCTATGGCTGTTGGGCCATGCAGGAATCGGCGTGGTACAGCTTTCAAACACCACTACCACTACTCAATCCACACGTGCTAAGTGCTCAGCATTTGCTGACATTTATTGACATTGGCTATTCACAAATACACTGAGTACTGGCATTGTGCTAGACCAGGGGCTGGCAACATAAACCCCATGAGTCAATCCCAGCCTACACATGTTCATAAGTAGGGTTTTCCTGTATCACCTGTGACTGTCTTGTTAAAATAAAAATAGTTGGATAATTGCAGCAGAGACATCTGATCCACACCACCTAAGCTATTTATCATTTGGCCCATCATGGGAAGAGGCTGCTACCCCAGTTTTAGGCAATGAGGTCCAATGAGGAGCAACCACAGCCCTGCCTCAATGGGACTTGGAGTTGAGTCATGTGGTTCTCAGTCACAGAAACAGCTGTGTGGTTATAACACGCCGGCAAATACAGGTGTGGGAGTGACATTATTTTTATGTGGTAGTTTGAGTGAGAATGGTCCCCATAGGCACTTATGTTTCAATGCTTGTTCTCAGTTGGTAGAACTGTTTGGGAAGGATTAGGAGTTGTGATCTTGTTGGAGGAACTGTGTCACTTGCGAGTTTGAAGTTTCAAAATACTCACAACATTCCCAATGTGCTCTCTCTCTGTCTCCTGCTTATGGATCAAGATCTGAGCTCTCAGCTGCTGCCCCAGCCCCCTTTCAACAAGCCTTCACTCCCCTATCATGGACTCTAGCCTTCTGGAAGCATAAGCCAAATTAAAACTCCTTTTACAAGCTGCCTTGGTCATGATGTTTTATCACATTAGAAACCCTAAATAAGACCTATGAGGAGTTAGGCTAGTTGGTGGTATTTCAGAAAGCCAAAAGCAATATACAAAGGTTGCAGTGTGTACTAAAGTTTTTATTTATTTATTTAATTTAATTTAAATTAGAAACAAGTTTACTTCACATGTCAATCCTAGTTCCCTCTTCCTCCCCTCCTCTCCTACCCCCTTTCAACCCTCCCCCAACCCCTTCCCCAACCCCCACTCCACTCTCCAAGGAGGGTAAGACCCTTGTTGGAGGATCTCAAAAGTCTGTTATATGATCTGGGGCAGGGCCTAGGCCCTCCCCCATGTGTCCAGGCGGAGACAGCAACCCTCTATGTGGAATGGGCTTCCAAAGTCCATCTGGATGACAGGGCTAAAGGCTGATTTATTGCCTGAGATCCCAAAGGATGCTGAGGCCTCCTCACTGACACCCACTTTCAGGGGGTCTGGATCAGTCCCATGCTGGCCTCTAAGCTCAGTCTGGGGTCTATGAGCTCCCCTTTGCTCAAGTTAACTGATTCTGTGGGTTTCACCCACCAAGTCATAACCCCTTTGCCCATCACTCCTCCCTCTCTGCAACTGGGTTCCAGGGGTTCAGTTCATGGACTAAAGTTTTGTGATGGGATAAGTGATGGACACTGAAATAATAACCAGAATGAAGCCCTAGCTCTAACCCTGAAGGCACAGCAAGGTGTGTGAGCCCAGATAAGGAGGGAGGAGAGCCGGGACAGGCAAAACACCTCTGTGCCTTGTGATAAGAAGCCATGTGTTTACCAAAGAGAAATGCGGCACCCTGAAGAAAGGGGGTGAACGTTCTGAGAATTTCTCTAACTTCAGGACAGTGCACAGAAGGGCCACAGTGAGGCCAGGGAGGACAGGCTAACCTTAGCCATCAGGAAGTTGAGTTGCAGCTTTCAGAGGCTAGGAGCGTGAACCTCAGGACCAACATGATAAAGGACACAGAGTAAAGTTGCTACAACTCAGGTGCAGAAAGAAAGGCCACCAGCTGTCTCAAAATGTTCTCAACATTGAAATGGGTCTGCCCAATGCGAGGAGGTTTCCATGGCAGCAGATCCAACAGCGATACCCAAAGATGGGTACAAAGCATGTTGATGGCTCACAAACTCAGCTTCCTTTTCCCATGCTTGCTCTTGCCTTGACACAAGACTCGGTCTTTCAAGAACACACATAGTGACTGCAATGGTGAGCTTTAGGTGACAATCTAGAATCACCTGGAGAGAGTATCGATGGGGCTGAACTGCGGATGTCTGTGGAACATTGTCTTAATTAAGTTAATTAATGTGGAAAGGCCCAGCTCATTGTGGGTGGCATCATTCCCTAGGCAGGGGTGTCTGAACTGTGTAAAAGTAGAGAAACAGAGCTGAGGGCATGCAGTCAAGCAAGCATAAATGCATTCATTCTGCTCCTGGTCATGGGTGTGCAATGACTAGCTGTCTGAGTTTCTGCCTCAATTTCTACACAATGATGAACTGTGACCTGGGATTGTGGGCTGAAATTAATCTCTTTCTCCCCTAAATTGCTTTTTATCAGAGAAACAGAAATGAAACAGAGACCATTTCCTCAGAGGTTCCTGTTCGGTATTGCATACTGGTTCATTCAGTCAGCAATTGCATTCGGATCTATTCCTTTCCTTTATTATGAATGTTAAGATAATGTCAAACAGGGTTCCTGGAGCCCTCAATGCCCTCTCAAGCATACACTTGACATCTTCATCATAAAACCTCAGATTAAGGCACAAAGCCAGAGTATTTACTGACCAGAAACCCTTTCTGGCTAAGTTAAACCTCAGCCCCCTAAATAACAAAGACAAGAGGAAGTGGGTTCCTAAAAGCCCAGTGACTCCACTTTCCTTGTGTGGTCTTAGTTGATAATTGACAGCAAAAAGACTAATCACAAACTTTGGTTTGCACTGGAAATATCCCCACAGGCTCATGTAATGAACGCTTCCCCCCAGTGGAGAGCATTATTTTCCAAGGCTCTGGACACTTAGGATGTGGGTCTTGCTGGTAAAAGCAGCTCACTAGGGCCTTTGAAGGTTCCAGCTCTGCGCCTAGACACAGCTACTCTGGGCTTCTCGGTCACTGACTGTGGGAATACGTGTCTTTAACCTGATGCCCCAACCACAAGTGATAGAGCCCTCCACAATGCCTTTCCCATGACAGTGGACTAAAATCTCCTGAAACCATGAAGCAAAAGGAACTTCTGCTTTAAGCTGTTTCGGTCGGGGATGTGTTATGGCAGTTGCCTGGGCTACTTAACAGGAACCAGAAGCCTGCTTTACTACACAACTGGCTGTGAACCTGAAGGCATCTGATGGATAACTGAAAACGGACCAAAGGTTTGGCATCTCTGCTTCATGCTGTGTCTGCATCCTGTGCCGTCTTAGCCTCTGAGTCATGGAGACATGTTGAGAACTTGAAACTGTTTTGCCCAAGACAATAGGCATGGCTAACTTGTTCCGTTGGCCCTTGGCAGGTGAGTGTCTCCTCTCCTCTTCCTTGTGCCTTCTCCCCTGCTTAAGCACCCAACCTTAATATAAAGCCTAGACCAAAGCACAGGACCAAGGCCTTACCGAAAAGGATGACACCAGCAGCAAGAGAGACTCTCAGTTCCCAGATGAAGTCAGAGCCCACCGAGCACAAAGCCAGAATGTTTAGGCAGAAGAAGGAAACATCACTGAAGGACATGCGCTTGACTGAGGAGCAGTCACCAAGTTTCAGCCTTCCCCACCTCATCACATAAAAGCCAACCACGTCCTCTGCTGAGTCGAGCAGCCTGGTGGTGCCTTTGGCCACTCTTCTCAAGCTGAACTGCCCGTTCGAGCTTTGCCTGTCTTATATGTGTGTGTGACTTGATCTCCTTTCCATTCCTCCCATACTGTAAGTTAGCTCTGTCCTGTACAAACTCTCCCAGTCCCTGAGGTGGCCTAACTCCATTACTGACTTAGTAAATTTCAGGATGTGCCAGGATCCTGTGGCTTTACTTCCCTGAAAAGCTAGGCTTCCTGCAGGGATAGAGAGACGACACAGCAATCTCCACTGAAACCTTGAAGGTGTCTCATATCTGAAATGTTCAAAACCAAGCACCAAACACACACACACATACACACACACATACACACACACACACATGCACACGCACACACGAGGCGAAAGAGAGACAGAGAGATAGAGAGACAGTGGGATTTTTGTGGTATGACCAACATATCAAGAAGCAAACACATGTAATGTGTGCAATTTTGAGGAATTTGGGTGCATGTGAACACCCTGGAGCCAGCATGCAAAGGTGGCAGGCATATCTAACATCTTCCAAGGCTTCTTTATGTCAGTGTGGTTTTGCTGGATTGCATGACTCTGCCTGCACACGCGCGCTCGTGTGTGTGTGTGTGTGTGTGTGTGTGTGTGTGTGTGTGTGTGTGTGTGTGGAGTAGCAGGGCCTGACATACAAAATATAGAATGTCTTGGGAGATGTGCCTCTGAAGATTGCCTGTGGAAGATTATCTTGGTTATGTTAAGATAGGAAGACACCCACTGTGGTTGGTACCATCCCTAGCAGGGAGTCTCAGCTTATGTAAGAGCAGAGGATGCAAGCTGATCACCAGCACGCGTGCGTTAATTCACCACTCTCTGCTCTTTACTGTGTGCCAGGTGACCAGCTTCTTCAAGCTCTTGACACCTTGGCTTCCCTGTAATTATAGATCGTGACCCGGAATTATAAGCCAAATAAGCTCTTTGTCACTTATGGCTTTAGAACATTGTGCTACAGCGGCAGACATGAAAGGCTGAAACAACTCTTTTGGTGTAATGAGCAGCATCACCAAATGTAGGTGCGCACTGTGGAGACTTCTAGAAGATATCCATTATCCATTCAGAGTCACTAAACTGCACACATGAGAGGGCAGCTTCCCTTCCCCCCACCTCTAGTAGCCACCACAGCAGTCTCGCCCTTTCCACCAACGCCGGACATCCTCCCAAACGGGCTCTTCCAGACTGTCCCCTAACTCACGTGAATTCTCCTGCATCATCCACAGCTCCACCCGTCTTGGGGTAAGAGCTCCACTCTTACCCCAAGATCCTCAGGCCTTCCTTCAGGATACATGACACACAGTCATGTCGCAAGCCCTCCAGACACTGACCTAGCCATCACGGCCTCTGGCTGGATTACACACACCAATGTAGTCTCCATTTCTGCTGTTGACCCACACGCCTGTTCTCATGACAGCACCAAGACCATTCTATTAAATGTGCATGACCCAGCACCCCGCCCTCTTCTAAGATTCATTCTCTGCTATGCTTCCCACAGCCACGCTGGCCTTTCGTTTCTTCCTCAAACAAAGACTGCACATACTGGTGGGCCTTTGGCCTGGAATGTTCTTGCCCTAGATAACTGGCCAAAGGGCTTCTTCCCTCCCTTCAGGTTTATACCCAAAAGTTCGTTTCTCAATGACATCATTGCAAGAAAACTCTTTCAAACCTCACCTTTTCTTGATATCGTGTATTAATTTATTTTTTTCCTCACCTCTTAAAACCACTGGCATGCAATATTTTTTTTCATGTATTCATTTTGCTTGTCATCTGTTTCCTCTGTCAGATACCGGGCCCTAAGACAGCAGGCAGTGTTGTCTGTTTGGTTCACTGATGGAATCTCAGCAATAACACAGCAGACGCTCAATGAATTCTGGAGTAAAGAGCACCAGGTTTGGGGAAAGTGCTGTGTGTCTCTGCTAACAGAAGGGCGATCACAGCTCAGGACAATCTGAAACTAAAGTATAAGTCAACTGAAACATAATACTTGATTTATATTTTTAAATAATGCCTTCAGAATGACCCCTTTGGGGGGAGTTTTATTGTCCGGTAGTCAATAAAAACAAAAGGGATTGCTGAATGGGCCTTCCTCACATGGTTCAGTGTAAAACTCAGTTTCTCGTTCCCATTCCTACTTTGTTTTGTTCTATTTCTCATGTAGCCCAGGCTAGTCACAGCTTACTATGTAGCTCAGGATGACCTTGTACAAGGTTGATGCTCCTGCCTCCACCTCCTGACAGCTAGGATTATGGGCAAGCACCACCATGCTCAGCCATTTCTTTCCTTCCTATGAACAAACAGACACGGGATCAAGAGATTCGCTGCCCTGAGGTCAGAGTTGCCGTCTGTGGAATCAGTTTTCTCCTTCCACCATTGGGTACCACAGATCAAGCTCAGTCCCTCACGCTTGGCAGCCCGTGCCCTTATATGCTGAGCCGCCACGTCAGTCCAACTGGAGTCTTGTCTAGAAAGTGATATGAGAGAAGAAATGGAGCTAAAGGATTTGGTTGCTCAGCACCAAAGAGGGCTCGGGCAGCCTGGGCACTGTGATATACCAGCTAAGTGACCTTGGATAAGTAATTAGCAGCTTTGAACATGAGCTTTTTAAACTATAAAGCATGGGTCACCAGGCCTAGAGTTATTACATGACTGAAAAAAGAAAAATGCTTGATGGTCAAGACCTTTGCCAGAAGTAAGGGATCTAGTACGGAGAGTTACCACCAGGTGGATGTGTTCCTGGTGGAGGGCAAGCCCTTAGCGTGATCCCAAGATGTCCTGGAGACTAATGGGAATGCTTGATCCAAAGATGATGAAAGGGCCAGGGAAGGACAGGGCTCCTGCACTCTGAGGAAGCTGCAGGTGATTGACATGATAGCCTTCCCCAAGTTCTGCACCTCCAGCATCACCCAGGCCCTCAAATATCCTTGACCACTGCTTGTGACACAACACTTATTGGCTGCTCAGCACCGGAAAGGGTGGAGGTACCTCTGACACCTGCCTGCTGTTGCTGGTTTTCTATCAATTTATTCCATCCATGTATGCACGCATCTATCCACGGTGCATCCATCAGCTATCCATGCATGCATTCATCCATCATGCGCCCACCCATCAATGCACCCATCCACCCGTCTATCCATGCACACACCCATCCGTCCATCATGCACCCACCCAGCAATGCACCCATCCACCCGTCTATCCATGCACACACCCATCCGTCCATCATGCGGCCACCCAGCAATGCACCCATCCACCCGTCTATCCATGCACACACCCATCCGTCCATCATGCACCCACCTATCAATGCACCCATCCACCGGTCTATCCATGCACATACCCATCCGTCCATCATGCACCCACCTATCAATGCACCCATCCACCCATCTATCTATGGGTATCTATGCATCTATCTATGCATGCATCCATCCAATTTTTCACTCCTTCAGATTCTCCCTATTCACACGCTGAGCACTGACATAAATGAGGATGTAGAGTGCTTGAAAATATTCCCAGTAGAAGGATCTGTGTGGTTGTGCAAAGGGCACCTGCCTAGCCCAATGTGTGTGCATTTGTGACTACCCAGCACCCTTTAGATTGTGACAAAGTATACACATTAATACTAACTACCTGTTTCTACAGTCCCAGTGCTACACTGCATGCTTACTATACTGGTATGCTTATTGTCACATTATTGTCACAATCCCACTTTACAATGGATGTCACGATTGCTTCTGATAAACAAACAGGTGGCAGACACAAGGTCACACAGCTTGTGCATGGCAGGCCAGGAATCTGAACTAAGCCCTTTATCAAGAAACAAAACCCAGAACTGTCCTGTCTGCTGCACCCTGTATACAGAGACCTCAGTGTGCGGTGGCGTCTACACATTTCTCTCTCTGATGCAATGAAGAGGGGGCTGAGATTACAATAAATCAAACAGTGTGGCCAACTGCTTCTGGATGTGTAGGCAGGAAGCAGCTGTCAGAAACTCAAGACTGAGAACTCAAGGTTCTAAGTAGGACAACTTCATGTGTATGTACTGAAATATGAAAGACCGCCTTCTAAGGCCATCTGGAAACACCCCATCACTGCAGAGCCCCTGGAGCTCAAACAGTGTTTCTGCATCTGCATGCGTGTTCTCACTTGTCTGTCACTGTGGGAAAGAGAAGGAGTAGAAATTCAGATTCTCACATGAAAGAGACACAATTGGTCCTGTTTTGAGATCCAAGCCGTGTGACCTCACACACCAGTTAACCTCTCTGAACCAATTTCCTTGTGTCAACAATGAAGAGACAGTGATGAACCTATTTTAATGTACTTTTTTAACATCAAATGAATATACACTGCCATCACCGGTTGTAAGGCCATCCTCCTTTGATGTTCATGTTTATAAAATAAGGTCTTTCAAGCTTGATTTGGGCATGAGTATACTTTGGAAATCATTGATATCACATACAAAAATATTCCATTTGCCACTGAGGATTTTTGGCAGACCCCGTTCCTTAAGTCCAACACTGCTCTGGGGTTCTGGAGTTTTGGGTGAAATGTCCAAAGACAGGACAGTCACGGGAAGGTATGTCCCTCTCTGCCTGTCACCATCTGACCACATTAGGTTCAAAGGTGAGCCTCTCTCCGGTAGGCCACAGGGCTTTCTCTGCTTCCCGGTACATTGTCATTTCTGTCCCTCAAAGCTTTCTATCACCAGGATGCAGGGCTGGGGACCCTGGGGCCTATGAGCACAGATAGAAACCAAGGCCCTAAAGCCCCAAGGCCCCGAGCTAGTGCTGGAAGGGAGGCTAGAGGAAGGCTCTGGGCTCTACCTGTAAATGTGCTGACAGCAGGGGCTGCTTGCCAGCAACAAGGACAAGCTTCTGACCAGGGAGGCACCCCACCAAAAGCATTCACACAGAGCCACTCACCACCGCCCCCAGGTGATCCTCCAGCTCATAGCTATATGATCCATCATTAATGAAATTCTTTCTATGTGCTAAGCTCTGTGTTTGCAAGAATGAGTAACCTATGTCCTGCATCCTCAGCCAGAATCCGAGGGCTCAAGCAGGAGAGACAGACAGACAATAGGGACAGACAATTACAAAACACCACAGTTAGGTACAAAAATGAATGAGAAATCAAAACTGGCATGCTGGTACATGCCTTTATTTTCAAGATTCAGGAGGCAGAGACAGGAGGATCCCTGAGTTTGAGACCAGCCTGGTTTGCACAAAGTCAGTTCCAGGACAGCCATAGCTGCACAAAGAAACCATGTCTTAGAAGGGGGAGGAGGAAAAGAAAAAAAAATCAGTCATGGTGGCCAAAGCCTGTAATTCCCATACAAGAGAGGTGGAGGCCAGGGGATAGTGAACTTGAGGACAGCCTAGGCTACAAGCAAGACCCCGTGGAGAATGAGAAGACAGAGATTGGTAGAGGAGAGCACAGGGATGAGGTCCTGATTCAGGAGGAGGGTCTGTTCAGGTGGAGAGGACTTTGGGAGAAGACATCCCAGCAAAGGTGGAAGGCTAGAGCTGGAGCTATGTGAGAAAGGCATCCCAGGCGACCACGGGTAACGCAGGCCTGGCAACATTCCTGTGGGATGTGGTGACAGAAGGCGTAGAACCTGGCCGGGAACTGAGACCCAACACCCAAAGGGCCTTGTAAACGGAGGTGCCCAGCCTGCTGCCTGAACTTTGCCCCCAAGGTGCTAAGTACAGCAAACACCTCAAAGGTTTGTAGCACCAGCGACTGCGTTTTTGCATCTTCCATTCTCAGAGGCCTTCCTTCTTCAGGGCAATTGCAGGCTGCCAGAGAGCTGCCCTGCTGCCCGGCTGGACTGGTGCCACCCCGCCTGACTCATTGTCATAGGCCAGAGCTGAATTGCCTGCCTCCTGCCTCCTGGACATCTCGCTCATGCTGACCTCATAAGGTGATATGGGCACAGAAGGACTTGGCAACAGAAACTTCTTGGAAGCAGCTAGAAGCACACGCTGAGCCCTGAGCAGGACTTGCAGTGGGACATTGCCTGAGAAGCAGGTCTTGGACAGAGGCAGGGCCAGCATGCTGCAGCAGAGACACCTGCGCTTATGTCTCCCGGCCCCCCCCCACCTTCCCCGGCAGGGGAAAGTGGCCTCAGCTCTCAAGCTCTCAGCCTTGGCCACTCTCCAACAGCTTTGAGGGAGGAGAATGAGCTTGCTTGCTTGCTTGATCTAAGACATTCTCATGTAGCCCAGGCTGGCCTGGAACTCACTATGCAGCCTGAGGATGACCTTGAACTTGTGATCTAAATGCTGGAACTCTATGCATGAGCCCCATTTTCTGCAGCATTGGGGATAAAACATACAGCCAAGTGCATGCCAGGCAAACACTGTACCCACTGAGCCACAGTCCAATCATCCAGTACCTTCCAGAAGCCAGGGCATCTCACAGCTCCAGCTGCCATTTGGGACTATTCCCTCATCTCTACGCCTCCATCTCTGCACAGCCCCACCGCCATTACTCCCGAGACCCAGGGTCTCTGCAGCCTCGCTGTCAAACCGTGTTCTCTATGACTTCCTTTCTAGCAGGTCCATGGCTCTGCCTATGTCTCCCCTGGTGACTCCTTCCCCTGCTCCCCCCTCCCATGACTCCCTTTATTCTGAGTCCTTAGGTTCCACGGCTTACAATACAGTATTAGCTTACCTACCTCAACCATTCCCAAGGATTGACTCAGGAATCTGCCACACCCATCCCACACAATGACAGGCTGAAATTCCATCTTCCTCCCTCGTCCTTTTCATCTTCTTCTTGAGCGGTACCTAATCCTTCCAGACTCAGCGCAAATGCCAGCCAGACCTTAAAGCTTTCCCCTATCACCTTACCAACGGATTAAGTCTAAGAAGACTCTGCTTACCTTGGTTAAATCATGTTTTTTTGTGTGAACAGCACAAGAGCAGCTGAGAACTGAACATAAAGTAACTCACTTAACCACCCCCCAAGCATCCTATGTTATTATCATCCTGTAGTCCTCATGGGCCAACAGCTAGTCTAGAGGAAGCAGGACTTGGATGCACACAGCCAGCCAGCAGGTGCTCACCGAGTGCATTAAGAATTCTCTTGACTCCCCCGGTGTGTGTTTGTCCCTCCAGATGCTAATGAGCTCCTTGGTGAGAATGGACTAGGTTGCTGCTCTCTTCCCAGACCCAGGGAACATAAAGAACTTCGGGTTCTAGGGGTACACTGGGGGAAAATAATTTTAGACCGGCAAGTGTCTTCCCTACGTTCACTCGAGAGTAACTCTTCATTTGCCTGGCCTCACAAGTCCTGAGATTAACAAGCTTCTGGAAGGAACGATGCAAGAAGGTAATATCAGTGCCTGAAACCTGGCTGGCCAAGATCTGGTATCTGGAAATGTGATAGAGAAACAGCCCACACATTCAGGCGGAGCCACCTGAAAGCCTGAACTTTCGTGATGGTGGCCATCAGGAACCAAAGGCTGTGGACATGCAGAGAGGAAAGGCTGGGGAGAGGTCAAAAGGAGGCAGGACAGGTGTTGTAGGAGATCTGGCCCACGAGAGCCAGTCAGCAGGTTCTGCAGGACCCATAGAGGCCTGAGTGTTTGATCGCCACCACCAGACAGACCCAGCACTGTGAAAGGTGGTGTGATTGCCAGTGGTCTGATAATCTATAGATACAAGAGTCAGGAAAAACTGGTTTGTCCTTCCTCCGTGGGTACTACCCCACCGACCTTCTCCAAGTCTTCCCGCTCTCTCAGCTTTCCCCCAGCAGAAAGGGCAGTGACTTTCCAGCCTCAAGACCAGCTCATCTTACGAACTGGGTGGTCTGCAAGCTCCTGATCCTGTAAAATGGGGTGAACTTGACCATCACCCCAATGAATGTTACAGAGGGGACGAGCGCGGGCCTGGGAAGCTTTTCCTTCCCGAGGATCTTGCGGTCTCCAAGTACTATCTCCCAGTCCAGGTCCTCTACTACCCAGGAAACCAACCAGACACTGCAGACGTCTGCACCCACGAGGAGGGGGGGGGCATCTATCTCCCCAGGGGACCTCCCACCCTGGCAGCTTTAAGTGGCGGCTCCCACCGGGGCAAGGCAGGCTGCAATTGGAGGGGGTGGGGTGGATATCCGTCCCATCCCGTCCGGTCCCACGGTCCCATCTCCCACACCCACCCACTCGCCCGCCCTGGCTGAGCCCTGCTTACCTGCGGCTCCAGAAGCCCGCGCTGCTCCGCACTAAGGAGAGCGGGGCGAGCAGCACGAAAGGCGGAGAACACGGGGATGCGGTGGCCGGGGCTGTACAGGGTGGCAAAGCGCTCGGTGCCCGCGAAGCGCTGACAGATCCTCACGTGCGCCTCGGTCGCCAGCCGGGCGGGCGGGGTCCCCGCGTAGAAGAAGCGATCACACTCACCGAAGCCCTCTTGGTGCGGGAGCAGCAGCCGGGCCTGCAGCAGCCCCACCAGGGCCAGGAGGCCGCCCAGCGCGAGCCAGCGCGCACAGCCCATGGCGGCCTCTGCGCGGCCAGGCGCCGCAGGAGCAGGGAAGTCCGCGCTGTGCTGCTCCGGCGGGGCGGCTCCGGGCCAAGGCCGCGCCCCTTCTCCGCCTCCGCCCCGAAGATGGCTGCAGGGCTCGGCCCGGCTTTCTGCTGCTTCACCGGCGCTTGGAGACTGGTCACCTGCCACCGCGTTGCTGCCTGCGGAGTGCCAGACCCACCCCTCCGCGCTGGTCTGGCCTAGTCCAAGCGACAATCCCCGGGGCTGGGGCTGAGAAGCTACGGCTTGCTCGCACCAGGGCCCTCCGGGATGCACAGGGGCGGGAGATGTCCGCACAGCAATGCTCCCCGGATCCTGTGCCTGCCCTTCCGCATCAGACCCCGGGCGGTGGTGGAAACGCGTTTAATCCCAGTACTCGGATACCAGAGGCCGGAGGATCTCTGAGTTCGACGTCAGCCTGGTCTACAGAGCTAGTTTCAGGACAACCAATACTGTTACACAAAGACAGCCTGTCCGGAAAACAAACAAACAAACAAAACATGAAAAGAAAAGAAACGCAGTTAAAGGCAGTCGTGGTGGTAGAGGCAAGAGGATCCGGAATTCAAAGTTCAACAGACCCTGCACCAAATAAATAAATAAATGCAAATAAACACATAAATCCCCATTAAAGGAGGTTCCTAGGCTAGCAGCACAGCCCTGCTGTTGTTTCCTTGGTGCTTGGGTTAGACATCAAACTGAAACTCAGAAGGCAAAGAGACCGCCAACACCCTTTATTCCTCCCACTGCTGGTACGCCCCCGCATACCTCCACCTGGAATTAGGATAGCGATTGCAAACAAGAGCAGGGCCTCTGTGTGGTGAGTACAGCCCAAAGGTGAGAACAGCTTGCTACTTATTCAAAGGCGTGCTGTTCGCTGTTCGAGGGATCGCTGAAAACCCACACGATGACTCCTTCAGGACTTTAGGAAAGGGTGGCATCTGACCTGCAGCAGGAGGGAAGCAGCCCAAGCTGAAAGGGGAAGGGAAAGGCTTGTGGGAAGAACTTGAGAAGGCTGATGGTCTCCAGAGCAGAGGGAACCGGCGAGGGTTTGTGGGTGGAGCGCTTGCCTCGTATATGGAAGCCCTGGGTCCCATTCCTGGTACTGAATAAACTAGCTGTGGTGGTGTGCATGAAGGGGAGTAAGAGCAGGGGGACCAGGAGTCCAAAGGTAAGGTGGGCTTGAGACCCTGTCTCAAAATTAATTAATTAATTAATTAAACTTAAAAAGTGACAACTAGGCACTGACTTTGTTTTCTCGGAGCTACTAACGGACTATATTGTAACCCGATGTTTGGAAAGAATATTGTAAATTAGGCTGATGAGTCAAACAGGGTGTCTCTGGCTTATAATCCCAGCACTAGAGAGAAGGGGTCAGGAGAATTAAGAATTTAAGACCAACCTGGGCTACAAAGCAAGACCAATCTCAAATAGAAAACTCAAACAAAACAAATAAAAATTTGCTGAAAACTTGGGACTTTTGATCACATTTCTGAGCAGAGACTGGTGTATTGGAGTGGTCAGGAAGGATGAAAAGGAGAAGCAGGCTGGGGAGGCAGGTTAGTGGTCACAGTGATTGTCAGGCAAACTCGGGGTCTCAATCAGATACAAGCACGAGAGTCTATTTGAGTTTGATGCACAGAACACGAGTCAAAAAGCAGGGCACAGTGATGGTGACACAGACTTACAATTTCACGCTGGGGAGGTGGAGAAAGGTGGGTCCTTGGGGCTAGAAGGTCAGGCTCGCCTAATTGGAGTCTCAGGTCAGTGAGAGTTGAAGTGGACAGCTCCTTCTCGAACACTACACACGCACGTGCACACCCAACACAGACACAGACACACACACACAGACACACACAGAAACACACACAGAAACACACAGAGACACACACACAGAGACACACACAGACACAGACACACACAGAGACACACAAACACAGACACAGACACACACACACATACACACACACAGAGACACACACACACAGAGACACACACACAGACACAGACACACACACACAGACACACACACACAGACACACACAGAAACACACACAGACACACAGATACACACACAGACACACACACACAGAGACACACACAGAGACACACACAGAGACACACACACAGACACACACACACAGACACACACAGACACACACAGAGACACACACACACACATACACAGACACAGACATTCACACACACACATACACACACAGACACACACACACATACACAGACACAGACATTCACACACACACATACACACACAGACACATACACACAGAGACACACAAACACAGACACAGACACACACATACACACACAGACACAGACACACACACACATACACATAGCATACATACCTCTGTTCCACTACCTTACCCTACCCTCATGGTACCTTTGAGTTTCATCGCAGTCTATGAGTGGCTGTCAGGTATAAACAACGTTTGCACACCGCACAGATAATTTCATCTACGTACTCGACTTTGCTCACACTCTTTTGGTTTTTTTTTGTTTTGCTTTGCTTTGTGATTGTTGTTGTTGTTGTTTTACATGCTCTCCTTTCAACAATAAAAATTACAATTTTGAATTTGCTTTCGAAAATTGCAAATGTCCTTGCTCCAAGATTCTGAAAAAATAAAAATTAGCAGGGTGGGAAGGCCTAGAGCTGATTCAAATATTTGCTGGCGGTTTATCCCAGGGGAAGCCTGTCTTAGCAGCACGCAGGGACGCCCAGGAATGCTCATCAGTCTTTGCTCGGTCACCCTCAGTCTCTCTCTTTTCCGGCTGATGCTGCTCACAGAGGGTGCAGCTTTGGCCTGAGTTCCTTCAGGCCTCTCCTCCCAGCCGCACAGCACCTGTCCAGCTGAGGCCTGAGCAAGACACAGTGGTGAGGTGAAATACAAGGGCGGTGCTGTGTGCTTCTGTGGTTAGGGTTCTAGCCCAAGCTGCTTGAAAGTATGAGCCTCCCTTGCCCCCATCCTGTGACGACTGCATGCTACAACCACACCAAATGCGCCAGGCCCCCGCCGCTCCAACTCCTTCCACTCTGCTTTGCAGATGGCGTGGACTCCTACCAAAAAGTACGAGTCCGTCATTCTGCTCTCTCTGCTTTGCACACTCTCCAATCACTCTCCCTATAGCTTCCAGTAAAACCAGCACACACACACACACACACACACACACACACACACACACACACACACGCCCCACTGCTGATCACATGACTACTCCCCCTCTTCCTGAGGTCTCCTCTCTTATTGCACATTGCACTCGACCTTGAGCCTCTGCACCAGGAAGTCCTTTGCTCTCCCCTTAGCTTGCTTTTCCCTCACAGGCTGCCCTACCTACCTCACACCCTCAAGCCACTCAGCTTCCCAGCAAGCCCATACTTACTCCACCCCCACACACCCAACTTGAACTAAGGCAAATTCCATGCAGGGAGGAAGAAGGAAGAAAGGAAAAGAGGGGCAAGGGAGGCAAAAACTTTTCTCTAAGACACCTCATGTAGGCTTTAACACTCCAGCCCGTTTCCTCTCAGAAGGCCTCCTTTCTTAATTATTTTATGTGTGTGGGAGTGTTTTTCTGACTGTGGACTGTGAACCACTTGTGTGCCTGGTGACAGTGGAGGCCATCAGAGGCTGTTGAATCCCCTAGAACTGGAGTTATAGACAATTGTGAGCCACCATAGGAATGCTGGGAAATGCATCTGGGATCTTAGTCTCAGAAACTCTCTCTCTCTCTCTCTCTCTCTCTCTCTCTCTCTCTCTCTCTCTCTCTCTCTCTCTCTCTCTCTCTCTCTCTCTCTCTCCCTTTATGTGTGGCTACAGCTGGAGCCTGGGTCCTCTGAAATAGAGACTCCTGTGAGGGCTTTCAAAAGAAGGTCAGTGGATTGATATGGAGACTTGGTGAACACAGTCTCTTTCCAGAGGTCAGGGATCAGGCAGCTGTAGGTCTTGGAGTTGGCCTCAAAGGAGGACTTGGCGAGGTTGCCCAGGGTAGAAGTGTAGCCCCTGGCTGACGTGTAGCAATCATCAGTACCAGCCATCATCAGACGTCACCTTGCACGGAACAGTGTTGCCAATCCTGTTCCCCCAATAGCCTATCTACACCAGCACAATGGAAAGCTTGACCAAGATGATGGGCCCTTGGATGGCAGTGGCTACTTGGACCATTTAACACCAAGATCAACATGACCATTTTAGTCCTCAATAGCGTCAAAAACTTTGAACCTTGTCTGCTGTTTCTGCCCTGTCAGGATCTTTAGAATCTCATCCTTTAGGGATGTGCCTAGGAAAAAGTCAATAATCTCAGATTCCTTGGTGGGCAGGGGGAACAAGCAGATCTCTAGGGGCTTGGTGATGGGGACCCACTCCTTTCTTCAACTTTACCTCCAGGAGCCCCATGGCCTTGACCAAGACCATAGCCCCTAAGGCAGTCGCTGGCCTCCCAATCCTAGGCCACCTCATCCTCTGGGGCCTCCTGCTGCACAGCATCATCCGCCATTTTGTTTCCCACTGAAGAAGCAGCCAGCAAGTTTCCTAAATGCCCGCCACGATCCAGTGACTGTACTAGCTGCTGGGTATTCAGAGGAAGTGGAACCTCATTCGGTTCCCATGCTCCCTGGGAAACTCACTGCAGCACCTTGTGGGGCCAGGTGGGCTCCCAGAAGAAAAAGCAGAAGTCAGCAATGCCCCAGAAGCTTCTGCCTGAGACAGAGATACATGATGGGGAATGTCCTTCTTTCTGCATGCTGTGAATATATGTTTCTCTTATTGGTTTAATAAAATGGAGATTGTCCAGTAGTCAGACAGGAAGGATAGGTGGGGTTACCAGACTAGGAGAAGGCTGGGTAGAGGAAGGCAGAGAGGAGACTCCAGAGAGACATCATGTAGCTGCCGAGGAAGAAGAGGGACCAGGGATCACCAGTAAGTCCAAGACCATGTGGAAATACATAGGTTCATGGATATGGGTTAATAATTAAGAGACAGCTAGCCAATAAGAAGCCTGAGCCACCGACCAAGTAGTTTATAATTAATATAAGTGTCAGTGTGTTTATTTGGAACTAAATGGCTGCAGGACCAGGTAGAAAATAAACTCCATCTACAGCATGGGCTTTACAAAGCCACAAAGCTCTGAACTATCGAGTGCATGAAAGGTCAGGTGACCTCCTTGTCACAGGAGTTAAAATGTGACAAGAAACACAGACAAGCAAAACTAGTCACAAAATAGTTGGATGGAGGAAATATTACATGTAGTGGTGATGGGGGATGTCCTTCTATATGCTGTGAATATGTGTTTCTCCTGTTGGCTGATGAATAAATGCTGATTGGCCAGTAGCCAGTTAGGAAGTATAGGCAGGGCTATCAGACTAGGAGAAAAGAAAGGCAGAGGATGAGGAGAGAGAGGGAGGGGGGGAGAGACAGAGACAGAGAGAGACAGAGAGACAGAGACAGAGAGAGACAGAGAGACAGAGACAGAGAGAGACAGAGACACAGAGAGACAGAGAGAGGCAGAGAGAGACAGAGACAGAGAGACAGAGACAGAGAGACAGAGACAGAGAGACAGAGAGACAGAGAGAGATGCCATGTAGCCACCAAAGGAGTAACATTCTGGTACACTCTGTATAAATCACAACCTCGTGGCAACACATAGTTTAATAGAAATGGATTAATAATTAAGAAAGAGCTAGCCAGTAAGAAGCCTGAGCTATCAACCAAACAGTTTATAATTAATATAAGCCTTTGTGTGTTTATTTGGGATGAAATTGTCGTGGGACCAGGCGGGGAAGAAATTCTGTCATCATAGTGGTACAGCTGACAGTTTAGGCAGAGAGTAGCAATGGTGGAAGTCAGTGTAATTGAGACATGTTAGAACATGGCTATAACTAGAATAGTCAGTCATTTCTAGGCCCCTGAGGCTGTGTCTTTGTCTCTCCTCTCTGTAGACTCTCCAGGATTAAAGAGAATCAGCATATAATGAGGAAGTTAACCTAATTTGGGTTGAAAGATGCTCAGGAACTAAGGAGGGGTTTTCTTTGGGGGTAGAAATCATTCCTTCTCTTCCTGATAATGACAAAATTAGAAGCTTGGTAGGCTCACCCCGTGGGTGGGAGACAGAGCCAGCTGAGCAAGACTGTAAGTGATGCTTAACCACAGGACGGAGAACAGAACACTGCTTACCAGTAGGCAGAGCGGACATGTTTTTCTATGAAGTTGAACTTTGAATAATGTTCAAAAGTAGTACTGGGCAGTATTCAATGAGTACAGAGACTCAGGCTTACCAGATGAAAAAGTTGTTGATTTATGTTTCACAAAAATGAATACTTCACTCTTGAAAATAGCTGAGATGGTAAATTCTGTATTTTATCACACTAAAAAAGTTGAAAACTAATAGTATTAGACAACTTTAGACACAGCCGCCCCCTTTCTGACCACCTCCCTCATGAGGTTATAATAAAGGAAACCAACAGTAAATGGCCGAGCACTTCAGGGACGCTGAGCTGAGGTCCTTTAAAAGTAAATAGCATTGTTGCTGGGGAGCAGAAAACTGCCTGCCTCACAAACAGGAAGACCCAGATATGATCAAAGGCAAGTTCAGTCCCAGAATCCATACAAAAATCATCGCAGTGCCATGAGGACGAGTCAAGAGGATTCTGGGACTCGCTGCTTAGCCAGTCTAGCTTACTTAGGGAACACCTGGCCAGGGAGAGATCTGCTCTCAAAGGAGATAATATCCCTGAAGTGCACTTCAGGTTGTCCTCCAGGCTCCATGAGTACCTTCAAATATATGCACATGCATTCACATACATAAAAATCAAATAGTATTTCATGCCCCTGAAGTTTGGACCATGCAGTCAACTCATCAAGTAAATACTGTAGGAAAACCCTTAGTAGGATTTTCTTCCTGCTGCCATGTGTGGCTCCAATGCCCTTGCTTGCTGCTCCTAGTACAGTGCATGACAGAAGCTTCGAGTAATCATGCAGGAAAAGACCCAAAGGCACGTCTCCAGATCGGGATACGTGTCTTCATTTCAGTCTTCTACCTGAAGGCTGCTAAGATCATCCAGTCACTGGAAGCCATCTGCTCAGAGAAGAAAAGGCTGGTGTCCTTCTTGAGCATCTTCCCACCCGACTCCGTTCAAATGAAGTAGAGACTTTTGCCTCTGAATACTGGTGGGAGCATGGAAAAAAATCAATCATTCAAGGCCAGGTCAGTGCTAAGCTGTGGACACAGTGAATACAACGTGGAATCTATAAAGTGGTTGCCTTGGTCTTTCCTTTGATTTTAGAAACACTAAAAGGCGTCTAACTGGAGGATTTACACTGACTGCTTAATTCCAAATCAAGACAGAACCATTGATGGGGCTGGAGAGATGATTTACCAGTTAAGGGCACTGGCTGTTCTTTCAGAAGACCTGGGTTCAAGTCCCAGGACCCACATGGCCAATCACAACCATCTGTAACTCTCCTGGGGATTCTGATACTCTTTTCTGGTCTCCAAGCATACCATGCTGCAGACCCATGGAGCATAGACACATACGCAGTCTAAACACCCGTACACATAAAAATAAACAAATGTGTTTTAAAGATAGAATTGCTGAGCTGTGGGGGGGGGGGTGCTTATGATCCCAGCACTCAGGAAGGTCAGCCAAGAGGAATAAGGGCTGGGGGCCAACTTCAGCAGGGAAGTATAGGCCCCTTGCAACATGCCCCCACCCCCACCCCTACCCCTACCCCTACCCCCACCCCCAGAGCAAAGAGCCGAGATCCACTTGTAGGACCACATATTGGGCAGTACTGTGCTAGTACCTGAGTCACGTGGGCAGGAAATGTTCCCAATAGCTCCATCAGCAAGTGACTTGACCGTCGGAGGTCACACATACAGGCGGACATTCTCCTCCTCAGTGATCATGGTTGACCCCCACATTTGCCAGGCAAGTAAAATTTCAAAAGAGAGAAAAGACACATTGGTGGATTAAAAAAAAAAACACTTAAAATTGCCTCAAAGAGGGAAATAAATGCATAATGAGGACAAGGCAGGGGGAAGCAAGTCCTAGGTGTTCAGACTTAGACCCGAAAGGTTCATAGCCCACAACCTCCTCTGACATGTTAAAGCAGGCCTCGTTGAGGGAAATGGAAACCATGACAGGGAGCGTCACCAGGCGAGCCCAGGGAAGAATCTAGCCTTGCTACCTGATTCTCCTGGGTCTGGGGGTGACTAGATATTGGCATTTCCACTACAGACCTGTGTACTATTGCTTGTGTTCACATGAACTTCTAGACTCCTGGTTATCTATATTCCTGGAGCCCCACCTACTTCCCAATGACATCCTCTCTATGAACTCAGTTCCACAGCCTTACAGGAGTCCGCCCCTCACTTGCCCAGCACAACATGAGGTCTGTTCCCAGCAGTAAGAGTTGTTGTTAAAGTTGCCAGGCATTTGAACCCTTTGTCTTGGATTTTTAATTTGTGCTGCATGTACCCAGTGCCCAACAACGAGGGTATCTGTTACCAATCTATTATTAGAAACAAATACCAGCCGAATCATTGTGTACAAAGGGAGTATTGAGAGAGAAACATTTGGTCACTTGCAGATACACGGCAGCCTAAAACAAGGAGCTTTGTCCAGTGCTAGGACCCTAGGTGACACAGGGTGGGAGAGGGGAGGGGAGGGCAGAAGAGAGAACAGTGTAACTTCCCTACTTTTCTCTGCTTTGTTACTCCAGGGAAATGGATACTTTCTGTAGATCTACCAAGTCTGGCTACATGTCAGGGAGAGAGGACCAAAGTGACTCTAGAACACTCAGGGGACTTGGATGGGGTACAGAGTCATGCTTGGGACTTGGCTTGTAAAAGATGTAACTTGGTCAAGGATCTCCCAAGCTAGCAATCACAGACCAAATTAAGTGACTACAAAGCTTTTGGCTACACAACTCAGAGCAGTCCAGGAATCTTGTCTTTTCTACCAGTCCAAGCAGAGCAAAACCACTTAGGTTAGTTGCAGGGGCTCTTGGTGGATTTTGCAATTGGAATGGGCTATGTATAGAACACCCAGCGTATCTCAGAGGTCAGTGGACTAACTCTGGCCTCCAAGAGCATGTGGGGCTTTTAAGATGTTTTTAATTAGCTGCCAACATTGAAAAACCCCAAATACTTTTCATAAACTTCCAGGTTTCTAGAAAATGACAACTACATGACCATTATTCACTCATAACACCTGTCAGATGCCCCCTCTCTGGGCTCTCAGACAGGTGGGCAGGTCAGAAGAAGCAAGGGAAGACCCTTAGTTGAGGAAATACTGACTTCCATTATTGCACAACCAAGTTCAACAACAGCTTTGACAGAGAGAGAGAGAGAGAGAGAGAGAGAGAGAGAGAGAGAGAGAGAGAGAACTAGATCACAAACTTGAGCAATGCTGTAAACAGCAACCGTGAAGCCCAAGCCTTGTTATGTGACTTGTTGGCTGGAATGGTATGAGAGCTTCACAACCAGCAAACCAAACTAGAATCTCAAGACAGCTGAAGAAACGAAACTTACCCCTGCAGCCAAACTTCTCATCCATCTCAGGACCAGATGGAGGATCTTAGCCTCGGCCAGGAATTTACAAGGTAGTGTCACTCATGCAGGTTTTAAAGTTCTGTACTCCAGCCAATTAAAATATTTGTAATTGGGGCAATAAACCAGAGACACCGGTGAGGTTCAAAGGCAACGCGGAGGGAACCAAGATAGAGTCTCCACCCTAGTGGCAGACCCAGCACTCACTAGGACAGGAACTCTAAATCTTGACCTTGCTCCTGACTCTGCTGGAAAGCTACTTAGACACACAAGACCATGAAACGCTGCATTTCCGCAAAACCTGGAGGGGGTTGGGGAGAGGGTGCAGTCCCAGAGCATCTGTGTGATCAAGGCACCAACTAGGCTTGGTCCTTAGCACAGCAAGAAATCAGCCCATTGAAAGGGAAGCCACCAGGTTCCCTGCCCATGTTTCAAATGACAAAGCTTCAGCCTCCATCTTGCCATTCCCTTGCCAAGTTTGTCAGCAGGAAGTGACGTATCAAGTCTGCCTGCAACCTCTATGTCTTCAAATAACAATGCAGCACGGGCAGGACTGGCAAGATGGCACCCAGAGGGTAAAAGCACTGACCGTGGAAGCCTATCTGAGTTCAATTGCTAGAGCCCATGGTGGAAGAAGAGAATAGACTCTCCATAGCTGTTGTGTGATGTCCTCATCTCTGTCTCTCTCTGTCTCTCTCTGTCTCTCTCTCTCTCTCTCTCTCTCTCTCTCTCTCTCACACACACACACACACACACACACACACACACACACACACAAATAAATAATGAGAGCAGGAATTACCAGTCAAAGCAAGCTATAGAATATGATGGATACCTTAAATCCTACCAGTTGGAGGCAGAGGCAAGTGGATCTCTGAGAGTTAGGGGTCTATAAGAGCTACATAGTGGCCGGGTGTTGGTGGCGCACACCTTTAATCCCAGCACTCGGGAGGCAGAGGCAGGCGGATCTCTGTGAGTTCGAGGCCGGGCTGGACCGACAGCCTCGAAAACAATACAGAGAAACCCTGTCTCGTAAAACCAAAAAAAAAAAAAAAAAAAAAAAAAAGCTACATAGTGAAAACCTGTCTCAATAACTATAATAATAATAATAATAGTAACAATAGTGAATGTGCTGGCTGGAAAGGGAACTCTACGATGGAGCATCCATATGTCCCTCATCTGTGATGAGGTGGAACTCTTAGGTGACAAAACTCTTTGAGATTCACCCACACTCCTGTGAGTAAGCTCAATAAACTCATTGGCTTAGGCTGGGCCTGGGTGCAAGAACCCTTCTGGTATCGGTGGCGAACAGACAGTTGTTCACATCTCCTGAGGGAAAGCTGTCACAGCGGGAGGCCTGCTGCACGGTTGGCCATTGTGGTGAGGGCATAAAGAAACAAAGCCCACCTCGTGGAGGCCAGGACACAGAAGGTCAAGATGGGGATGGAGCCAAGATATGCCCTTCAAAGCCTTGTAGACCTCACCTGCAAGGTGCCCGCTAAGCTGTAACCCCTGGAGAGCTCACAGTCCACCTCTGAACACTGCTGCCAAGCATTCCCTGTCTGAGCCTCTACAAGGCACTTGTATTAACTTCCTTAACCTCCGCGGGGCCCTCATTGCTGCGAATGAGGCAGCTCACCTTCAGTTTACAGAACAGGAGGACGGTGAGGCTGCACAGTGCAGGCCGTAAGCGCAGGGAAGTTGTCTAAATGCTGCGTGCACGCTGGGGTGCACAGGGCTCCGGTCTCTCTGGAGCTGAAGCCTCCGTTGGCGTTGCTGTACAGACAGAGCCCCCCCCCCCATCCTGTTACCTCATCAGTCTTCCCTTCGCCGTGAGCATCCGGTGTAGTTACAGGTGAGCACTTTGCTGGGTGTGCCAACTGAAACCTCGATAACAAAGTATTATCGTCGCGACATCCAAGACCGTAAATACCGACTTTTTGGTTCTGGAGGCTGCGAAGTCCTCCATCAGGGCACTAAGCGTGGTCCAGATCTTGGTGAAAGCAATTAACAGATGATTTCCTCCCCTCCTTCCTTTCTCTCTTCCTTCCTCCGTTCCAGTATTCTTCTTGTTTTTTTTATTTTTATTCTGAAATATTTAAACCTAAAAAGAATTGCAATAACAATACAAATAATTCCTGTGTGCTATTTCTCCTGTTTTTTTTTTGTTTGTTTGCTTGTTTTGTTTTTGTTTTTTTGTTTTTTTGTTTTTTTTGTTTTTTGAAACATTTCAGTCTGTAGTCTTACATGGCCTAGAACCTAGAACCCATTGTGTAGACCATGCTGGCCTTGGACTCACAGAGATCCATCTGCCTCTAGGGTGCTAGGATTGAAGCTGAGCACCACCACACATTTCTTTAGGGGCCTAAAGCCAGCAGCTTGGGGAGACCCCAGATATCGCAGCGGCTTCTTAGGACTTGCTGTGGTGTAGTGAAGCTAGCTTCCTGTTTGTCTGTCTCCATCTAAGGGACTCTAACATTCCACCTTTGCCCCAGCCACTCGGTGGTCAGCATTCAAGGAATGATTACTGACATGGGAAGTTTGGTGTTGGCACATGAAAAACAGTTTATTATAACTCATGCTACTTAAATCTCCTGATCAAAACCACTGTGCCCTTTTGAAAAATGTGTCTGTGTGTTTCGCTTGCATGTCTGTGAACTCTGTGCATGCCTGGTTCCCACAGGGGCACACAGGGCGTGGCAGAGACCCTGGGACTGGATTTACAGATCGTTGTGGACCACCTCAGGTAGGTGCTATGGCCTCTGGAAAAGTAGCCAGTGTTCCTAGCTTTCTGAGCCATCTCTCCAGCCCCGCCCCCCCAAGTGCCCTATTTTAAATGATAGTTCATGCGACACATTTAACTTAGTTGTTCCTTATGATGCTGGCCTTGCTTTCATTTGTATTGTTATGTTCCAGTTGTTTCTTCCATCAACCATATTCGCTGGGTCTTTCTTCACAATACATTTTTTAAAAGTGAGAAAATTAATAACCAGCTTTGTGAATCATATTTAAGAAATGAGGTAGATTTTGACGACAATAGGGCAGTGGTTCTCGACCTTCTTAATAGTGCAACCCTTTAAATTCCTTAAATTCCTCATGTGTGATGACCCCTAACCATAAAATCATTTTCATTGCTACTTCATAACTGTGATTTTGCTACTGTTATGATTGGTAATATTTGCTGGTGGTCTTAGGCAATCCCGGTGGAAGGGTCGTTTGATCCCCAAATGGATCATGACCCAAAGGTTAAGAACCATTGCAACAGGGTCACTAGTTATTTGTAAGATTAGTCAACATGATGTCACCTCAAGAGCCAGGTGAGGATACTTGCATTTAAGAGGTTTCTCGGGCGGTGGGAGCAAATGCAGTAGACCTTGATGTCCACAGAAACGGACCTTGAGATCTTTGCAAAGTCTTCACTCTAGAGTTTTCCTGAGCATCCTTTCCTGTGCACACACCCCCAGACTCCAGATCCAGGTCTGTCAGCCCCTTACACAGGATCTCTCATCAGGCACTTTCAGGCAGTTCCTACCAGACCCCTCAAGGCCAATGTGTGTCTCTCTCTTCACTCATGCTATTTGTCATTCAAATATGAGCAGCCCCCCACAGACTTCCTGGTGCAGACTACATGTTGCTAATTTGGGGCTTTTGATAAGTCACTGAAATGGTGTCACACATGTGAAGTGCCCAGCAAGACGTTCAGTGACTCGGCAAGGCGCCCCGCACCTACTCCTGATGGCATGGCTGCCTGCTACTGCTAAGTGCTTCTGAGGGGCTGCATCCCCCAGGTCCGTCACCACCTCCTCCACCCCGTGTAGTTGAACAGCATCGATTCCAAGTGCTCAGTGTGTTCTGTGGGCCCAGGTGAGGCACTGGTATGAGCCACACTCCTGACTAACCCATCACCGCCACCCACATCAGCCTCTCGCCTCATCTCTGAGCACATGCTCCTACCTCTAGCCCTTTATACTCGTCTCTGTCTCCATAAAGATGCCCACTCCCATGTCTGTGTGGCTCAGTTGAAGACTACACCCAAAAAGTCATCCTACACGGACAGCAGATCCTCTCGTCCTCCAGCCCGACTCTCCTTTGGTGTCTTCATATGCCACCCTTCGTAATGAGGTCATAAGCTCCGAGGGAGTTAAAATTGTCCTCATCACTGTTGTGTGCTTGATCCTAAGAACATCACCTGGTACCCAGCAGGTTGGCAATGAGCATTTGTTGGATGAGTGGATTGATGGATGGATGAATGAATGAATGAATGAATGATTCAGGCATGAAATATTGGTACCTACAAGAAAAGTTGCTCTCTGAGGTTTACAGGGCTAGACGTGGAGCAGAAGACCCTGAGTAATTATGATGCAAAGATGCTGTTAAGTCCAAAGGAAACTCCGATTTCCCAAACTCAAAGAGACAGTACAAATATCCAGAAATGAGCTCAACCAGGACTGTAGGAGGATTTCCGGCAGTTAGATGAAAGCCAGTGTTCCTCAGGAACTTGGAAGCTGGTTCTCCTCTATCAAAAGAAGCCATTCCCCTTACATTTACAGAAGGGACACCTGTGGTGCCAATCTCCTTCTGCATCACGAGTACCTGCTATACATTCCAAAGTCTATGCGAGTGAACATCCTGGCCCTTCTCACTTCCTCCCTAGCCCTAAATGGGCTTCCTCCCCCAGCTACCCACTCTCCTAATAACCATGCTGTTTCAGCTGTGTACTCTTTCTGTTATGCTTCTCTGTTTGCTCTCTTGTCTCTATCCCCTGCTGCTCCCCACAAGGATAGCCCAGGCTGTCCCAGATGCCTCTGGCTGCTCTCTCTCTCTCTCTCTCTCTCTCTCTCTCTCTCTCTCTCTCTCTCTCTCTCTCTCTCTCTCTCTCTCTCTCTCTCTCTCTGTCTCTCTCATGCACACACACAGACACACAGACACACAGAAACACAGACACAGAGAGAGAGACAGAGAGAGAGACAGAGAGAGACAGAGAGAGAAAAGATCTTTAAAATGTAGAAACTCAACCACACCAGAAACTTCTCTCCACAGAAGAGACCACTTGCTGAGGGTTAGTGATGGCTGCTGCAAGGCATCGCCCTGGGGCCTCTGTAGCAATGAGGAGTAGCAAGAAGGCCAGATGTTTGTTTCAGAGAAAGGCTGGTGAGCAGAGCGATAGACCCAAGATCTCTACAGCAGGAAGCTTTCCTCACCTCCTCACCATTCCTCCAAACCACAGGCCACCAGCCCATATGATTTCCTTACCACCTATCTCTGGAACAAGTTCCTGACAACTGTTTTTGGGTTTCTATTTAAAGCAGAGATATGTAATAAAAAAAAAAACATTGAAAGGAAACATTCACAAGGAAAAAGTTTTGAATCCATATATGGCTTCATTCCAATGAAATAAACATTGTAGTACAATTATCTCAAAATATCTGGAAATAACAGCTTAAATATACCAAAAAAAGTTAGCTAGCATCATGGTTGATCACAATAATTAATTCAGTGTACTGGTAGATGGAGCTCATAGCCGAAAACTTTTTAAATAAATCCTAGAGAAGTCTCAAGACACAAACACCAACCTCTACAGGCACGAATCCAGCCACAATGTTTGTTACAAGTTTGTTTATGCATAATAGTAACAGCAGCCAGCATTTACTAGATCAAATCGTGTGCCCTGTCCTAAACCTGTACGTCAACTCCAGCCCAGGTGCCCTATGACCAGCGTCTCACGGTGTCCAAAGAAGGAAGCAGAGAGCCAGAGGAGGAGCAGGTTCCCTGGAAGATTACTCAATAAATCCGTGCAATGTGCTCTGAAGAAAGGTTAGGGCTTTTGGCTCCTGCATGCTTATGCAATCCTGACCTTGCTCTGCTAACATCATAACCAGGTCAAGTACGACAGGGAATGGAATTTGCAAATAAGCTCGTATGACCATTTGCAATTTGGTTGTGAGCCCAGCCTTTAATGGCTGAGCTATCTCTCCAGCCGGTATAACCATTTGTATAAACAAATATGTAGTCAGACCATTCAAAAAAGGAACAGTAAAAGTAATGGAGGGAAGATTGTTGGGCAGTTTTTTTTTCACTTTGTTTTAACAAAGATAACCATACCCTTTTCACATACCCCAGTAACTTAATTCCTTGTTATTTAGACAAATAAGCTGTAAGCTTTCTTTTTCGCAAAATGCCACATATGGATGTTTGTAGCATTTGCATTCATAATTTCCCAAACTCGGAAGCAACCAGGATATCCTTAAGTAATACGAACAGACAAACAATGGTATACTCATACAACATAATAGTATTCAATAATAAAATGCAATGAACTACCAAACCACAAGGCATGGAGTAAACTCAGCTGATGTTGCCACGTGAGAGAAGCCAGCCTAGAAAGTCTGAATACTGCATAGTTCCAGCTGTAGGATATTCTAGAAAAGGCAAAACTTTGAAGCAAATAGATCCAAGTCTATGATTAGGAAATGGTGGGTAGGCGGGATAAAGGGGAGTTGCAGGCAGTAAAGCGGTTGAGTGTGATGAAGTGTCTACACCCATAGACCATGCAGACCTGGAGCGAACCCTCATGTGACCTGCAGACTTGGGCAATAGTGGAGGGGAGTGTCAGTGTAAGTGTAACAAAGGCACCATCCTGGTAAGGGGTGATGATGATAGGGGTGTCTGTCAGGAGTGGAATTTGATATCTAGCCCTTACTTCCTGGCAAACTATTATGTACTCCTCAAAAAATAAACTTTATTGATTAAAAAAAAAAACTGAAAGAAAGAACCGGATGGGCATGTGGGACGGTGATCAGGCAATGCAGCCCTGAAGGCACAGGAGAAGCCACAGCAGTGTATCCAGGGTCTTGAGATTTACCTAGAGTATACGGATGCATGGAGAAGCCACAGCAGTGTGCCCATGGTCTTGAGATTTACCTAGAGTATACGGATGCATGGAAGTCACTCTTCTTCATCTACTGGCTTTCTCCCTGGCCTGTCCCTTCCTCACCATACAGAATCTTGTTTTATGCACATGAGTGTTTTGTCTCTGTGTATATACATGTACCATGGGTATGCCTGGTGCCCATGAAAGTCATATAAAAACATCAGATCAGGGCTATAGAGCTGGATGGCTCAGTGGCTGAGAGCACCGGCTGCTCTTTCAGAAGACCTGGATTCAATTCCCAGCACCCAGTGGTTCACAACTCTCTGTTACTCCAGGGGATGTGACACCCTCGTATAGACTTGCATGCAGAGAAAATACCAATGCCTGCGAAGTTAAAACAAAAAACAAGTCATTAAAAATTTCAAAGTATCAGATCATTTGGAACTAGAGTTATAGATGGTTGTAGGGCACCACGTGGGGACTGTAATTTTGGCTCAGGGAAAATGAGTGAATTTTCCTTTACTGAAAAACATGTCCAGAAAGTGGAAAAGCCCAGGAGTGCCTTTGTCCTTCCTCTTTCCAGGTGTCCTCTCTAACTGCTGGGGAACGGTTTCCTTTCCAGAACACTCCGCACCGTAGGCATGTGTCACACAGGTTCCCAGCAGGCACGAGAATGGCTTCAATGTGGGCAGGGGGACGCACAGACCACATTAGCAGCGCCAGCATACACTTCCTTCACCAAGAGAAGAGCGGGTTGTGTGTGAGGGGACCCTGGAGGACCAGAGCACCTTGTGGGAGGGACCCTGGAGGACCAGAGCACCATTATTGCTGCAGAGCGCCTTCTGGGAATTTCTCATCCCAGGGTGTTAGGCCATTGGCAACACAGGCGCAGAGGCAGACTTTCCTGGGAGGCACCCTTTCTTTGATGAAGAGGCGGGAAGCCCTGTAGCTCTGAAGCCATGCCAGGGAAGGTTGCCTCACAACTGGTAACAATACAGGGTGTGACAGACACTCCTGAGACTGGCCAGGAGCTCACTGCAGCCACCACCCATTTACTAATGGGAAGCAGAGGCAAAGCTGGGCACAGACAGCTGGATGCTTCAGGATCCTGGACAGTGACAATCTAAGGTGACCTGTGGATACCCCCAGTGCTGGTGTCTCTCACACCTGCAACAACATCGACGATGACAAGCACATTACCCATCACGGGTCACCCTTCATGGATCTGACCTACCACCTTATTATCTGGTAGACTTTCTACCACGCAGGACACTGGTTTGTCTTGTAAGTAGTATCATTCAAATAAGACTAGGAGAATAGAGAGGAGCGAACTCTCTTAGGAACCTGATAGCACATTGTGTAGCAGAAGATGAAAGAGAAGACTGAACAAAGGCTCCCCTAACTCCCTAAGTTTGTTTAATGCAGTGGTCTGGCCTCTATTGGGTAGATATGTGAAGTAGAGACTTCAAAGTCAAGGATAAATTGATGAATTCTGGGGCTTTAAATACTAGGAAAGAGGTACACAGATTCATGGCCTCTTAAGGGTTTGGAGATAGCAGGTAACATTACCATGTGAATCAATGAGCAAGAAAGGCTTTCTACCCGGTCAAGGGTGTACAAAAGCAAACAAACAAAAACCAGTTTGACCCATGTCCCTTAGAAGCCAGGTGATCTGATTGTGTCAAAGTCTATGTGACAGGTAAAGTGCCCTGTGGCAAGGACTCTCAACCATGATGGGAACATCTAAGGCCATTACATATGGGACATTTACAATGCAATGCTGGTGCCTAGGCTTCCAGAGACTCTGCTTTAACTGGCTGAGAACCATTACCTTCTAGAGACCAGCAGGCATTGCCCAAGTCAAGGGTCCATTAGCATCACCTGAAGGACTCGTTAAACTAGATTTCTGGGACTAGCAAGATGGCCCAGTGGGCAAAGGTGCTTGCTGCAAAAGCCTTGCAACTCCAGTTCATTTCCTGGATCCCACTTAAAGATGATAGGAGAGAGTAAACTACAAAGTTATCCTCTGACCTCCATACACATGCTGTGGTACAAACTCTCACACATACCACACACACACACACACACACACACACACACACAGTAGTAGTAGTAATAGTAATAAATAACATTAAGATAAACAGACTTCTAAGGCCTACTCTAGAATTCTATGACATGAGAATTGTCATGAGTAGCTTTTTTGAGCAAATCCTCTGCTTATACTGATTCCAGTGGGGGAGGAAACCACACCTTGAGAGTCACTGATGCTGACCCCATTGAGCCCCCAGAAGAGAACCTGGTGTTGTTCCCTCCATCTGGGCTACTCAACTATCCCAATTCACGGCCACACCCATTTCCACCGGAAATCAACAAGTTTTGAATAAAAGTCACCTAATTAACAAAAGGCAAGGCAAGGCCTGCTTTACATGCGGGGCTGGGTGGGCCAAGGAGCAGAAACTGAAATGGTTGAGGCTTGTGTCTTCTGAGGAGAGGAGGAGCCGTGGAGAAGGACAGCCATGGGTTCCAGGTCACGAGGAAGAAAACAGAAGGAGGGCTATGCTTGCTGTGGCGCCATCCAGCAGCTGTAGGAAGCCAAGGCTGGCTCTGCTGTCACCCACTGTCGTCCAGAGGAGGCCATTGGGCTAAGCACCCGGTGTTTGGGCCAGTCCAATGACCTTGGATTTATTGGTCAGCCCTGACTCAGTTGACTTAGGTGAATGTGCCCAGCAGTTCACGTTTGCTCTCCTCTCTAGAGACAGGGTCTCACTGTCTAGCCTGGCCTGGAACTTGCTACAGGGTCAAGACTGATCTCAAACTCCTCTTGCCTCTGCCTTCCAAATGCTGGGGTTATGGGCTTGTGCCACAACACCTGGTAACCCCAAGCATTTCTTTTCTTGACCAAGTCAATGGTTACAAGGTATTTTAGTGTACACACACACACACACACACACACACTAGTATAGACATATAAATTGAAAATTAATGAGTCAAGTTATTAGATCATCAGGAAAACACACGTTTATGAGACTATATTAAAGCAGTAGTGGGTAAATTAAGTAGGCCTTCTTTTAAAAATGTGCATGTGTGTGCGTATGTCTTCGTGTATGCATACGTGTGTGGGGTACACATAAAGGACAGAAGAAAATGTGGAATCTCCAGGAGTTAAGTCTCATGGAGGCAGGCTGAGGTGGGTGCTATGAACCAACTCCGGTCCTCTGCAAGGGCAGCCAGGGCTTTTAACTGCTGGGCCGACCGTCTCTCCAGTCCCTACACAGGCACTCTTGAGTTGGGAAAAAAAATCATAAAATCTAGACTTTGAAGGAGATTTCAGCTCACAGCAACCAGATTTCTACACAAGACCTGCACAAAGCCAAGCCAGCCAAAATTCCAGCATGAGCCTGCTGGTGATGACTCACGCCTTTGATCCCAGCACTTGGGAGGCAGAGGCAGGCGGATCTCTACGATCCTGTCTCTAGCCTGGTCTACACAGCGAGTTCCAGGACAGTCAGGGCTACACAGAGAAACTCTGTCTTAAAAAAAAACAAAACAGAAGCCCAAAGATTCCATGGCCCCTCCCCTGCCCCCATCAGAGGAGCTAGTGGCAGGTGTAGCCGTTAAGGGAGGATGGATGAGTCCCGCTCCCCTGGGGTTATAAACCTGGGGAGTTGTTAGTCAGAGCTTTAAAAGGGGAATGAGAAATTGGGAGGGGGTGGGGCACTAGGAAGAGTTGGAGGGAAGTGGTGGTGGATGGATACGGTCAATATACATTGTGTAAATGTGTGAGACTTTCAAATAATAAAATATCAAATATACCTAAAAAAAAATCAACCCTTACCTGCTAAGTCCTCAAATCTGACACTATGAATTTTCTCAATTAATTTTTTAGCAATGTCAGTTTGCCTGCTGTCAATCAAATTATTTAACATTCCTTTGAAAGTTGTAATCTGTTCTTCCCTATCTCAGTAAACACTGAGAAAATAACTAAGGAGTTGTGCTTTTATGTTTTATTTTCTTACACAGGGTCTCTTACCGGGTAGCAGATGGCGGAATTCCTGATCGTGTCCCCCCACCGCCCCCGCCCAGTTTCTGCAGTGCTCGGGACCAAACCCAGGGCTTTAGACATCCTAGGCAAGCACTCTACAGACTAAGCTACATTCCCCAGCACAAGTCATTCTTATTCTTATTCTCCCATTCACTGAAGTCCACAAGCGTGTCTTTGTGCATCTGACACCACTTGTATTTCCTGGATATATCTATGTATTATGATCTTTAACGCCACCAGCTATGTCTGAGCAGTTGTTACCTCTTTTCTGGATTATAGCAAGACTCTCAAGGCTTCAATTCTTCACCCTATACAATTCATTTAGCCTCCATAATAATCATTATAAACCGAGAGACAAACTGACAGAGGCAGAGGCAGGAAAATCGGGAACTTTGCTATATAGAGGATTTGAAGCCAGCCTGGGATACACGAAGCTCTGTCTAATTTTTAAAAACTAGATAAGTAAATAAAAACAAGGAAAAAGCCTAAAATGTGAAGTAGTTCATGTCCTCTTTTGCACGTGTCTGCCGAAGTCGATGCTGTTCGGTACGTGCCCCACCCCCGTGGGGGAGCGTAGGTGGTCTCCCACAAGATGAACGGGTCACTACGTGACAGTGCGGCATTCCTGCTCCAGCTGATCCCGAATGGTTTTCAGGTTTCAAACGTTTTATTGCATGAGTCTGAGTTCACTGCTACTTTCAGACTTCAGTTATGCATAGCTGGTTCTCATTTATCTTCCCAGATGAATTCCCTCATTTAAAGGGATCCCTCCCCTTAAGACTTCATCTCCTGAGGAAGGGCCTGACTTTTGGGGCACCTTCTCCAGTCATTTAGTAATTTGGTTTACCTCCTATCGCCACCTACTGGACAGCAAAGGTCATTGTGTCATAGACATGGATTTTCCATTTCTCACACAAGCTTGTTCCTGGGGCATTTAGATTTCATGTACACTCACTTTTGTGAAACTGTATTTACATTTTTCCTGACAAGACAGCATGTTATTTCCGTAAATTTCAGATCTTGAATACCTCATTGCACACATGATACTATTTTGAGTTAGTTAGCACCAAACTCAAGCAGGGCAATAGTGGCACATATGCCTTTAATCCCAGCAGAGGCAGGCAGATCTTTGCAAATTTGAGAGAGAGAGAGAGAGAGAGAGAGAGAGAGAGAGAGAGAGAGAGAGAGAGAGAGAGAGAGAGAGAGAGAGAGAGAGAGAGAGAGAGAGAGAGAGAGAGAGAGAGAGAGAGCTAGCACCAAACTCTGTCCTGAGATCTTTTCTGTGTGTATCTGGAATTTCTTGAGAGTTACATATAAAAACACTATCACACAAAAGGTACTGGAAAGTATTGGAACCTTAAATTCCTCAATCAAATGAATATAAAACATCTTCAAGCTTGCAATTTATTTAAGAACATAATCCTAGACTAAGCAATTTCCCTTATTTCTTTCTTTTGTGTTTGTTTTGATTTTTGTGTGTGTGTGTGTGTTTTGTTTTGTTTGAGACAGAGTTATTCTATATAACCTTGGCTGTCTTGGAACTCTCTCTGTAGAACAGGCTGGTCTCAAATTCACAGAGATCCGCCTGTCTTTGCCTCTTGAGTTCTGGAAATAAAGGAGTGTGCCACCATTTCCCCACGGACTCAGCAGTTTCTAAACAGAGGAAATAGAGTGTTTCTTTATTGATAAGACAGATATCAATACTACACACAACATATTTAAAAGAGAGATATGGTTAAAAATAATTTTAGTCCTGCATGGTCACATACATATGTAACCCCAGTGCCTTAAAGGGGAAGGCCAAAGAAACTAAGAAGCTAACTGTTACATAGTGAGTTTGAAGCAAGCAAGGATAACACAAAATTTAGTCAAGAAAAATAATTATATTCAGTATTCTCCAATATAAACCCAGTATCACAAAGTCACTCTTGACCTTAAATCATTCTTTCTTGCTTGCTAATAATGTTTGTAAGGCAATATTTCCTCTGCCATCTGTAAATTAAAGGAAAGAAGGAAAAGAGGAAGGAAGGAAGGAAGAGAATGGATGGTAAACACATGCTTGAAATCTCAGCCTCATTCACTCTGGAGACAGAAGCAGGGGCAGCCTGGTCTATGTAGCCTGATGCAGTCTTCCAAAACAAACAAAACAAACCCAACACAAGAAACAAGATTGAGGCAATAAACAGACTGTGCAATCCTGTTCATGGGGACAGATCCCAAAGCCAGAAATACACTGGAGTCAACCTCAAAATGAGGAAGCATGGTTGTCTGTCAGAAATCTTAAGTCAACCAGTACACCTCTTTTTTTTTCTTCAAGACAGGGTTTTTCTGTGTAACAGCCTTGACTGTCCTGGAACTCAATTTGAAGACCAGGTTAGCCTCAAACTCACAGAGATACACCTGCCTCTACCTCGGGAGTGCTGGGATTAAAGGCATGCGCCACCACCGCCCCGCCCAGTACCACCTCTTAACACTTTACAAACACTGAGATATAGATTGTCCAACCAACCTAATAAAGTAAGTGCTGCCGTGTTCTAAACTGGGAACGAGCCACCGGGAAGTAAATGAAGAAAATTAGTAGAGGTGACAATGGAATTAAAAATGAGAATTCCAGGAAGCAGAGTATCTCAGGGTTTCTGTTGCTACAATGAAACACCACAACCAAACAGCAAGTTGAGGAGGAGAATCTTTATTAAGTTTACACTTCAGCAACAGTTTCCCTTCTAAAAAAATCATTCAATAAAGACAACTTAACTGTCCATGAAAAGGACGCTCGCGCGCACAAACACACACACACCACACATTTCACTTCAGGCTATTAAAATTTCACTTTTATTTGTATGAAATGTTCATAGTTTTGCTGCTGTTGTACTGTGTTGTTTGTTTGTCTTATGTTTGATTTAGGGGCAGGGAGATGGCTCTTTGGGTGGGGACTTTTGCAGCCTTAAAAAAGTCAAGAAAAAACAAATAGGTGAAGGAAACAGTTCAATACTTGAAAAATGAAAAAGAGGCAATAAAGAAAACACAAACTGAGAGAATTCTGGAAATAGGAAATCTGGGTAAACTGAACAGGAATTACAGTTGCAAGCATAATCAACTGAATACAAAATATGGAAGAGGAAACCTCAGACCTTGAAGATATGATACAGGAAACAGATTCCTTGGTCAAAGAAAACATTAAATCCAACAAAGTTTTAACACAAAACATCCAGGAAATCTGGGACACCATGAAAAGACCAATCCTAAGAATAATGGGGATAGAGGAAGGATAAAAATTTCAGCAGAAAGGCACAGAAAGCATATTCAACAAAATCATAGAAGAAAAATTTCCAACCTAAAGGACATGCCTATGAAGTTATAACAAGCTTACAGAACACCAAACAGACTGCACCAAGAAAAAAGTCCACTCACCATATAGTAATCAAAACACTAAACATACAGAATAAAGAAAGAATATTAAGAGCTGAAATGAAAAAGGCCAAGTAACATATAAAGGCAGACCTATCAGAATTGCACCCGACTTCCCAATGGAGACTCTGAAAAGCCAGAAGGTTTTGCAGACACTAAGAGATCACAGATGCCAGCCCAGACTATTATATCTAGTAAGGCTTTCAATCACTATAGATAAAGAAAACAAGATATTCCATGACAAAATCAGATTCAAATAATACCTATCCACAAACCCAGCCATACAGAGAGTACTGGAAGCAAAACTCCAACCCAAGGAATTTAGCTGCACCCATGAATATACAGGAAATAGGTAATCTCACACCTGGAAATCCCAAAATTGAAAAACCCACACATTACCACCACCACAAACAAAACCAAAAAATCCAGGAATTAACAGTCACTAGTCATTAATATCTCTAAATATCAGTGGACCCAGATCACCTATAGAAGGACGGGCTAACAGAAAGGCTACATAAACAGGATCCATCCTTTTGCTGCATACAAGAAACACACCTCAGCTTCAAAGAAAGACATTACTTCAGAGTAAAGGGTTGGGAAAAGATTTTCCAATCAAACTGACCTAAGAAATAAAATGGTGTAGCTATCTTAATACCTAACAATATAGACTTCAAAACTAAAATTTTTCAAAGGGATCGAGACATTTCATATTTCTCACAGGAAAAATACATCAAGATGAAGTCTTAATTCTGCACATTTATGCCCCAAATACAAGGGCATAAATGAGTAAAAGAAACATTATTAAAGTTTAATCACACATCAAAATGAACATACTAATAGTGGGAGACTTCAACAACCCATTCTCACCAATGGACACCTCTGTCAGACAGACACTTAACAGATAATGGAACTAACAGGTGTTATTACTCAAATGGTACAGAACATTTCACCCAAACACAAAACAATATGCCTTCTCAGCTCCTCATACACAGTTTCTAAAACTGACCACTTTCTCTGTCAGAAAGCAAACCTCAACACATACAAAAAATTATTGGAATAACTTCCTATATCTCTTAGGATAACCATGTCTAAAAGCTGGATTTCGACAACAACGCCAATTTCAGAAAGCCCACAAACTCATGAAAACAGAGCAATGCTCAACTGAACCACCACTATGTCAAGGAAGAAATAAAGATAGAAATGAAAGACTTCCTAGCATTCAATGAAAATGAATTCACAACATAACCAAACTTATAGTACTCTAGGAAAGCAGTGCTATGAATAAAGTTCATAGCACTAAGTATCTCCATGAATAATTTGAAGAAATCTCACACTACTGACTTAACAGCACACCTGAAAGTTCTACTACAAAAAGAAGCAAACTCACCCAGGAGGAGTAGATAACAAGAAATAATCAAATTGAGGGCTGAAATCAATAAAATAGAAACAAAGAGGACAATACAGAGAATCAACGAAAAAGAGTTGGTTCTACTAGAAAGTCAACAAGATAGACAAACCCTTATTCAAACTGACAAAATGCCAGGGAGAGCATATCCAAATGAAGACAATCATAAATGAGGATATAACAACAGACAGTGAGGAAATACCGAGAACCATCAGGTCATACTTCAAAAACCTGTACTCCACAAAACTGGAAAATCTAAAACAAATGGACAAATTTCTAGATAGGCACCACACACCACAATTAATTAATGACCAGATAAACAATTTAAATTGACCTATAACCACTAAATAAATAGAAGCAGTCTTTAAAAGTCTCCCAACCAAAAATAGCCAGATTGTTTCCGTGAAGAATTTTACCAGATTTTCAAAGAAGAGCTAATGCCAATACTCCTCAAATTGTAACACATAATAGACACAGAAGGAACACTGCCAAACTCTCTTTATGAGGTTAAAGTACCCTGATACTCAAACCACACAATGACACAACTAAGAAGGAGAATTACAGGCCAATCTCACTCATTAACATTGATGCAAAAATACTCAATAAAATACTGTCAAACTGAATCCAAGAAAGCATTTAAAAAATCCAACATGATGAAGCAGGCTTCATCCCAGAGTTGCGTGGATGGTTTAACACATAGAAATATGTCAATGTAATCCACTATATAAATAAACAGAAAGGAAAAAAACCCACATGATCATCTCACTAGATGCTGAAAAGCTATTGACAAATCCAACACCTCTTTGTGATGAAGGTCATGGAGAGATCAGGAATACAAGGAACATAAACACAATAAAGACAATATACAGGAGGCTGACATTCAACATCAAATTAAAGGGAGGGAAACTTAAAGCAATTCCACTAAAATCAGGAATAAGACAAGGCTGTACACTATGTATGTATTCAATATAGTATTCAAAGTTCTAGCTACAGCAATAGGACAACAAAAGGATAGCAAGGGGATTCAAATTGAAGAGGAAGAAATCAAACTCTCACTATTTGCAGATGATAAGATAGTATTCATAGGTGACCCCAAAAATTCTACCAGGGAATTGTTACATCTGATAAACACCTTCAGTAATATGGCAGGATACAAGATTAACTAAAAAAAAAAACTCAGTAGACCTCCTATGTATAGGCTGAGAAAGAAATAAGAGAAGCATTACCCTTCACAACAGCCACAAATAACATAAAATATCTTGGGGTAACTCTAACCAAACAAGTGAAAGATCTGTATGACAAGACCTTTAAGTCTTTGAAGAAAGAAACTGAAGAGCATATCTCAAAATAGAAAGATCTCCCATGTTCTTGGATAGGTAGAATCAACATAGTAATAATGTAAATATTACCAAAAGTAATCTACAGATTCAATGCAAACCCCATCAACACCTGATGACTGAAGCATTTTCTTCCACCAGCCACTTTGGTTTTTTTCCCCCCTGCCAGCCGCTTGGGCTCTGCTGCATTGTAGTCCCCAAATAACACACAAGACACTGTATTAATTATGAAGCTGTTGGCCTTTTGCTAGTTTCTTACTGGCTATCTCTGACTTAAGTATTTACCTCATAATTGTAAATCTAAGTATTTCTCTTACCGGAGAAAGGGTCTGGGCTTCTTATCCCTATCACAGCTACATGATGACTCCCTGTGTTTCTCCTTCCCAGAGTCCTCCTGGACTCCTAGTCCCACCTATCTTGCTTCCCTATTGACCAACAGTGCTTTATTGACATATTCCCATCAAATACCTCAACACAATTCTTCACAAACCTGGAAAGAACAATATTCAACTTCACATGGAAAAAAACAAAAAATCCAGGATAGCCAAAACAATCCTGTTCAATACAGGAACTTCCAGAGGCATCACCATCTCTGACTTCAAGCTCTACTATAGACCTTTAATAATAAAAAAGCTTGGTATTGGCATAAAAACAGATACATGAATCAATGGAACCAAACTAAAGACCCTGATATAAATTCACACACCTACAAATACCTGATTTTTGACAAGTCAAAATTATACAATGGAAAAAAGAAAGCATCTTCAACAATGGTGCTGGCATAAGTGGATAGGGGCGTGTAGAAGAATGGAAATAGATCTATTTCTATTGCCATGCACAAAACTCAAAACCAATAAGATCAAAGACATCAACATAAATCCAGCCATACATTACATGAAAGAAGAGAAAATTGGATGTAGCCTTGAACACATTGGCACAGGAGACTACTTCCTAAACACCAGTAGCTCATGATTGAGATCATGATGGGAAAACCCACAGTGGGAAAAGCCACTGGCCTGAGCTAGTGAGAGCTCACAGACACTAGACTGACAAATAGGTGGCCAACATGGGACTGACCTAGACCTTCTGCATGTAGGTGACAGCTGTGAGGCTTGGTCTGCGTTATATTAGGCCTCGGCACCGGTCTGCACTTGGAGCTCTGACAGGCTGTGCCCTCACCTGCAGCCACTAAGAGGATCACCTGTGCACATCCACTTCATTCCAGTTAACGCACCTGCCCCCCTCCTATCCCTCTTTCTTTATCTCCACCCCCTCTTTCCTTTCTCCCTATGGGTCTGCCCCTGCCCTTACCTTCGTTTTCAATCCCATTCCCCTAATTAAAAAACAAAACCCTCCAATTGAACTCCGGTGCATGCACTTTCTATCAAGTACTGCTTTTTAAATTAAAATAGTCTGTTTGTGAGGCCCCAAGCAGTGTGACCAGGACCTGTCCCTGGCACATGAGCAGTTTTTGGAAACTATCTTCTATGGAGGGATGCTTAACTTTGCCTTGATGCAAGGGGGGAGTTTTGTCCTGCCTCAACTTGATATGCCCAGCACTGCTGATTCCCATGGGAGGCCTTACCATTTCTTACTGAGACAGAGGAGGACTGGGTGGGAGTAGGGATAGAAAGGAGGTAGAGGAGGGAATGGGAGGAGACAGGGGAGGGGAAACTTGGTAGGTATGTAAAATAAATGCAAAATTAATAAAGTGAGTCAATCCAGGCTGGAGAAATGTCTCAGTGGTTAAGAGTACTGAGTGCTCCTCCAGAGGACGCTGATGAAATTCCCACCACTCACATGGCAGCACACAGCTGTCTGTAACTCCAATATCTGACACTCTCACACATGTATGCATGAACACAAAACACCAATGCATGTAAAATAAAAATAACTTAACTAACAATGAAGTCATCATCATCGACCACAACAAAAAGATCAGTTAGTAAATGCTCTGCAATATTGGGCAATCTCCAACCCCAAACTTGTAATTTCACAATATGCTCCAATACTCAGTTTGTGGCTTTGCACACTTACATTAAGGCAGCAGCTCATTAAAGAACACTGATTACACATCCTCACCGAATCACAACCAGTTCAACAGATGAAAACTTCCAGTACATGAAGGAAAGTAATGTCCAGGGACTGTGGGGTGGGCCAGGGACAAGTGTTCACTGGGATTAGCTCCAGGGCAGGCTCCGGGACTCTGGCATGCTCTCCCGGAAGACTGGGCAATTGACTCAAAGGCCAGCATGGACATTGGGAGTGAATGCAGCACAGATCTCAGCATCAACCAAGATTGGTCTAAGTGACAGTGGGACATAGCCACCAGCACCTCAGGAGAGGTGACCTGGGTGCCACAGGAAAAGGAGTGAACATGCCACTGAGGCTTGCTTGTGGGTCACAGATTTACAAGATATACACCTCCTGTGACAGCAGTGGGTGTGGAGGTCTACACCAGTGCTCACAGGGAGACCAACTGTCACAGTAGGAAAATTTATCAGGTTCCTTGTGATCAGAGTCTTGCTGTGTGGAGCCTAAACTATCCCCAAACTCAGAAAAGGCACAAGAGCCTGGTGTCCCTAGTGTTGCTGGTACAGAGTGGAAACATAGGGACACATTCCCACTCCCTGGCCTGAGCTTCCCTTTCCTTCCAGCATGAAGATTGCTTTTGGGGCACTACCTAGCTTCTGCTCATAGAAACTGCCCTACAAACACCCTTTACAACTATACACTCAACTTCTTGCTTCTGCTACTCCAGAGAGCACTCCTGATGGCTGATTCCTCTTTCTCATTCTGACAGAGTCTCGAGTATCCCAGGCTGGTCTCAAATTTGCTACATGAGCCAAAGCCTTAACCTTGAACTCCTGCCTCTGCTGTGCCAGAACTTGGATAGCAGGTGAGCAGTTTATGCAGTTTTAGGGTTCAAATCCAAGCTCTGTGCCAACTGGCAGACATCCCCAGATGACGCTGCAGGCTATCTCATCCAGCCTTTGTAAATGTCCTTCTTTCCCTCGATGTAATCCATCCAGATCATATTCACATGGATGACTGTTGATTCAGGTCAGGAGGAACCTATTCCTTTTTCTGTCTTTTCACTGTACCTTAAACTGTGTTACACTCTCTGCTATCTTCATGGTGTCAGGATTCATTAACACCAACCCACTATTCTGCCTACTGATGCCTTGTTTCTCATTGTTTCAAAACCCAATGCATACACCCTTGATTTTTAGTTCCTGTTGGGCATCCACCAGAGAAGATGCTGGGACATGGGATTAAAGCAATAGAAAGTCTTTATTGGCTGGATGGTGACTAGGATGTTCAGAATCCCAGGACAGTCACCAGTCTTTCTTAGGTGAGCCTTTAAGCAAAAAAAGCCATGTTATGATTTGATATACTTCAGTTAACATGAACAGTTAGCCGCACATGCTACTAAAGACAAAAGGCAAGGTTAGTGTATTTAGAGACTGTCCCAGAACTACAAACAGGGATGGATTAGGTCTTTGTTTTCATCTTGATTGGTGGCACTAGCTACACACTGAGTTTTATAGCATGACTGTTACGTCCATCATAGAGTCAGATGTGCTACGGTCTGGGGGCCTATCATTCCCCACTAGAATTAGTGAGTGAATGAAGTCTGTGGACTCACTGTTGTCTGAAGAGGTGTAGTTGGGCCTGAGTCCCATTAATTATGCTAAACTGGCACATGATTTCCCATACAGTATGGAGGTAGTGTCCCCACATTAATTCATTCAAAATGAGAATTAGAGTGCCGTCGAGTGCCAATGTCATAGTAGAGAGACAGCAGTCCAGGAGAACAAAGACTGCTGTCAATTTGGGATTTATGTCTTCGTCTCATTTTCTTTTTGAGGTTTTGTTTTGTTTTCCAAACAATTCCTGATGGATGAGCACAGAAACATCGGGTTTCTCCCAAAGCCACACAGTCACCTTATCCTATGAGAAGTAAGTCTAAGCTTCTGCAATTTTTGTAGGACCATTTTGGCAAGGGAATCTTACTGTTTTTTCAATTCAGAAGCAGAAACTGCTGAAACCTCTTGACACTGGTCACCTCAATGCTTAGTCTGGAAAGCATCAGAAGAGACACAGTTTAGTCAACCCTTGTACCTGCCCACCAAGTGTTCTCAGAGTCCTGAAATATTGACATTCTCCACATGATCTAATGCCCCAAACATATCAGCAGACACCTACTAATAAGGGGGAAGTGCCAAGATTAGCGATTTTAGGTAGTAGAGAAGTTCCAGTGCCTTGAAATTCTCTAGCATTAATTTGGACTATCCCCAGTCATAAGGAGATTTGTCACCCTAAGGGGTGACAGTCTGTTGGTTGTCATTCCTATGGAGTCTGAGCATGACCAGCCAGCCTGACCAGTGGTTTCCTGAGAGCATGAGATGCTTCAGACTTTGCTACATTGGCAGAGTATCTTCAGAAAAGTTCCTGGATGAAGCCCTATGAAAATATATGAAAAATAGTGATTTCTGAATGATTCACTCCAGTGGGAATAACGAGATGAAATTGAGCTAAATAAGATTGGGCTGGCAATGTTAATAACAGAATTAAAAGCCAATTCAAGCAAAGCACAGGTCAAAAGAAATGGACATTTGAACCCCAGGTGAGGAAAGCATACTTTATGTAATTGAATCTTACCAGGGCGGTTGTGGCACACGCCTTTAATACCAGCACATAGGAAGCAGAAGCAAGTGAATCTCTGTTGAGTACTAGGCTAGTCTGCTCTACAGGGTGACTTCCAGTACAAACCCTGTCCTGAAATATCAAAAAAAAAAAAGAAAAGCAAGAAAAAAGAAAGAAAGAAAGAAAAATGAAAAGGGAAAGAAAATAGTTTGAATTTTGGTAAATTGGAACTTGGGAGGTGGTGGCTGGAAGATCAGGAGTTCAAGGTCATTCTTGGCTCCACTTTGAGTTTATGGTCAACATTGACACTTAAGAAATGTTTAGTCATTGAACTCAGGTAAGCAGGTGAACTCACACCAAAGGAAAAGGAAAGAAATCACTTAGGATTAAAACAAAACAGTCACAAAAGATTCCAAACACCAATAGGGACAGCACAGAGATGAAACCCTTTCCTTTGAAAAGACCCTAAGGAGTGAAAGGAACATGTAATTAAATCAACATCTAGGGGCTACAATGTCTTAACATTTCTATAGTTTCAGGTGGGACTTGAATCTTATGAATCACTTGGAATTTTCCATAAGTACAAATATCCAAGCCTGTCCTAGAAGAGAAGCCAATTAGCCTTCCATATAGGATTGCTTTGTCTTTTCTATTATTTGGTTTCTTTGTTTGGTTTGTTTGGTGATGGATTTGAGAGACAAGGTTTCTCTGTTTTGGAGACTGTCGGTCCAGCCTGGCCTCGAACTCACAGAGATCCGCCTGCCTCTGCCTCCCGAGTGCTGGGATTAAAGGCGTGTGCCACCAACGCCCGGCTAGTGGTGGTGTTTTAAGCACAAACGAAGCTTGTCTGTCAAGACCCCAGACCTGTGTGAGCTTGTGTCTGTGTCTCACTGTAGAGAAGCTCTGTCTCGTGTTCTCAGTTCACTCTGAGAAATTGTAGAATGTTTTCACTGGCTATACGAACAAACAGATGACATGACCTTACTCTTATTACTGCCTTTCTTTTGTGTATTCCTAGTTTACCTTTCTCACTTTGGGTTGGTTTGTCTTCAAAGGAAGCTGGGCGGGGCTAAGGGAGGGTGTGGCCAGTGATGGGCGGGACGCTACAGTGGGTGGGCAAGTGGTGGTTACAGGATAAAGGAGGGAGCTCTCAGGCTCCAGCTTCATAGGGAATGAAAGTCCCACAGAAGAGAGCTGCCCTCGGTGCCGCACTGTCTTCAGCCAGGCCTCCGGTCCGTTGCTGTAGGGTAAGTCATCTGCGTGTCTCTTCAACAACTTTTGGATGTTTGTCCATATAGGATTACTTTGTCTTTTTTATTTTGTTTCCTTTTTAGTTTTGTTTGTCTGGTTTGTTTGGTGTTGGTATTGAGAGACAGGGTGTAACTGTGTAACAGCCCTCGCTGTCCTGGAAGATTCAAGGGTTCACAAGATTCCATCACTCTCCCAGGCATTTGGAATGGTTGGCCAACTGGGAGCTTCAGTGTGATAGTAATGTCTGTGAATCATTTGTGTTCTCTCCTCCAATAGATTGCATTTAGGTCTGATTACTGTGGGCAAATTCATCTTGGCTGTCCCTGGTAACCATGAGTTTTGTCAGTCAAGAGGTGACAGTCCAGGTAGGACTTACCCTATGTAGTAGGGGGGCTGGAGGGGGTCAAAGCATAGTTAGTCTATTTCAGGGTGGGAACGATTAACTGTGTCCCCTGGGTCCTTCCCTGTGACATAGAGTCTGATTCCCCTAGTGTTCCCCATTTCTCAAGGCCAGAATCTTTCTTAATGTATTTCCAGATTTTTAAATTAAAACATTGTCAATTGAATTACATTTTTCTATTGAGTATCTATTGGGGTGGAGGCTAGATTGTTTTCTTCTCTGGGTGGATTGTGTCAGAATTCGCCAATTGTTAGGCAGAGATTTAAGAAAGGGAAACCAGGGGACCAGGGATCTTTCAGCTGCACACCAGAAGACCTCCATGACCACCGCATTCTTTCTCACTCTGAGGGGCTCTGATACCTCTGGTGCCTTGAGGTGTGGTGACTGAGGGTCTCCAGAGGCCTCCAGAAGTGTTATGGAGCAGCCACCTGAGAAGAAGCTGGACATTGCCTTATCCACAGAAAGTGTATATTAGTCTGGCATCCATGACACTGGGTGTGGGGATCCAAGTGTAGATTGAAGCCTTCCTCCCTGTGACCTGTAGAATTCAGGAAACATTGTCGGCCTTGGCATACCTCAGTTAGCAAGAAGAGCTAGCCCCAAGCAGAACTACAGAAGTCCAAATGCAAGGCTGGCATATTTTGAGACTGTCCCAGAACTGTGGACAGGGATGGCTCAGGCCTTTGTTTTAGTTTGGGCAGGTCATACTGTCTGCCTGCTGAGTTTTATGGCCTGAGTGACACTTCAGTCATGGAGTCAGTTGGGCTGATGGTTAGAGAAGTCAGGTTTCCTCTCTGCTCACCCCTAGTGAGATTAGGTTCTCTGTTATCAGAGTTGCTTTTGAAATCTTTCGGCTTTCTACCCTCCCCGCCCCGATGGTTATTTGAGACAGTGCTTTTCTGTAGCTTTGGAACCTGTCCTACATTTATATCTGTAGACCAGGCTTGGTCTTACCTCACAGACATCTGCCTGCCTCTGCCACCTGAGTACTGGGATTAAAGGCGTGGCCCACTGAAACCACCACCCAGCTGAAGTTTTCTGTTTACTTCTGTCTCCCCTCCCCCTTGGTTCTTTGAGAAAGTGCTTCTCTCTACCTTTGGAGTCTTTCCAGAACTCAATCTGTTAAACAGGCTTAGTCTTAACTCACAGAGATCCTCCTGTCTCTGCATCCTGACTGCTGGGATTAAAGGTGTGTGCCACCATTGTTTGGCTGAAATCACCTTTTTCATTTGCATTGTGTTCTTAGATTTTAATTCATGAAGTTTCTTGGATCAGATGACTATACATTTTATTTCCCTATATCCATGGCAGCCTTGGGTACCCTCAGGATCCAAGAACAACCTTGAATCCCTAATTTTCTGGCTACCAACTCGCAATCCTGGGGTGAAGCTGAGTGTCAGCATGGCTCCCTCACTGTAATATTCAGTGTTCTCTACATGAGCTTAAAATATTTGTGTCTCTTAACCAGTCTTTTGATTTCAACTTGAATTGGGTTTACCACAATATTTCTTCTGCTGACTTATTCTCTGCTATTCCTTATCTTCTTTAGGTCTGGGGTTAATCCTCCTGAAGAGACTTCAGTTGCCCCTGCCTTCCAGGTCATCAGAAGAGACCTCTAGGTGACAACTGTGGAAGGAGCCCCTCCCTACTCAGGGCAGATGGCTGAGCTGGGCCTGTGCTGCTCTTGTGCTCAGTAGAGACTCTTTCTTCAGGGTGAGGAAAGCCACTAGGGAACCAGTTCCTGAGTAACCAAGCCAGGAAGGCTTTCTCTTCTCTTACCTTCAAGAGTGGAGAGGAGAAGGTCTTGTTACATAGATCAGCATCTGCTCAGACTTTTGATTCTCCTGAATGTCATTTAATATTTGTAGTGGAACCCTGACAAACAGGCAACAGAAGAACTGAAAAAGAAGAAGAAGGAAGAAAAGTGAGTGCTTAAGGACCAGAGAGAGTGAAGAAAACACTACAGGAAGGCAGGGGGAAAATAAGAAAACAGACAGACTGACAGACAGATCCCTCCTGAACAGCCCAAGGTCTCACCTACAGAAACCATGACGTCGGAGAACTGCAGCCCCCAGAGCTCTACGGGAACCATCATGACCTTCCGCCCAACCATGGAAGAATTTTCAGACTTCAGCAAGTACATTGCCTACATGGAATCCCAGGGGGCACACCGAGCTGGCCTGGCCAAGGTCATCCCACCCAAGGAGTGGAGAGCCAGGCAGTCCTATGAGGATCTCAGTGACATCTCTATAGCCACGCCCCTGCACCAAGTGGTGTCTGGCAAGGCAGGGGTGTTCACTCAATTCCACAGGAAGAAGAAAGCCATGACAGTGGGGCAGTACCGTGACCTGGCCAACAGCCAAAAATACCGGACCCCGCCACACTTGAACTTTGAAGATCTGGAGAGAAAATACTGGAAGAATCGCCTCTTCGGGTCGCCAATTTATGGTGCTGACGTAAACGGCTCCCTCTTTGATGAGAACACTGAGCATTGGAACTTGGCGCACCTGGGAAGCATTTTGGACCTCTTGAAGCAGGAATGTGGCATCGTGATTGAGGGCGTCAACACGCCCTACCTGTACTTTGGCATGTGGAAGACCACCTTCGCGTGGCACACGGAGGACATGGATCTGTACAGCATCAACTATCTGCACTTTGGGCAGCCCAAGACGTGGTACGCGGTGCCCCCTGAGCATGGCAGGCGCCTGGAGCATCTGGCCAGACAGTTGTTCCCGGGCAGCTCCCAGGGCTGCCAGGCTTTCCTGAGGCACAAGGTGGCACTCATCTCTCCCAGCGTGCTCAAGGAGAACGGCATCCCCTTTGGCCGCATGACGCAGGAGGCTGGGGAATTCATGGTCACTTTTCCCTATGGCTACCACGCTGGCTTCAACCATGGCTTCAACTGTGCAGAGGCCATCAATTTCGCCACCCCGAGGTGGATCGACTACGGAAAGGCGGCTACTCAGTGTAGCTGTGGGGAGGCCAGGGTGAGCTTCCCCATGGACGCCTTTGTGCGGATCCTGCAGCCTGAACGTCATGAAGAGAGGAAGCACGAGGGGGGTCATGGAGCTATGGAGTTCCTGGAGGTAAAGTCAAGCTCCAAGCAAGAATTGACCTTTGGGTCCTACACTCTGGTTCAGGGGACATCTGCTTTGACCCAGAAGCATCCCCACCCCGGATGCCCCAGACATCGTGTAGGCAGAGCCCGCAACAGCTGCCCTTATGCTAGGGTGAGCTCTGAGTCCCCGAGGCTTTCAACATCCAAGCACCTGGACCCTGAATTCACACTGCCAGTGAGGAGATTCTTCACCCAAGCGGCTGAGGCCTCCACGATTCTCCAGGATACTGCTGATGCCGAAGCCATGGACCATTCACAGAATTCACAAGACTGTAGATTATTGACTGCGACCCCCAAAGTCTCCCTGCCACTCATGGAGATGGACCTGAACAAAGCAGACACATGTTCACCTCCTGCCCCTGAGACCTTTTAGCCACCAGTGGACATTCCTGGTCTTCTGAACCAACAGGTGTCGAATATGTGGACAAATGACCTTTGATCTGGGATTTGAGTCACCTTTTAATTTGTGAGTGGTTCTCCCTCAGAATCGATGCAAGTGTTGGATATTTCGTGTCCTGTGTGATTGCATGAAGAGAATGGATGCCTCCTGTGACTGTGTTGCCAAAGTTCAGTCTTTGGTAGGTTATATAGATAGTTTGGGGGATGTTTCCCCTGGATGGAGTCTTCCTGTGGCTGTACAGGTAGGCCACACACTGCTGTGATGGGAAGCGCCCACAGATGTCCTCACAGGAGACTGCAACAGATTGGGCTTCCAGGTTGGGGACCCATGAGTCAAAGGATACCTCTCCTAGAGCAACCTGCATGCACCATTTCTGGATCGGAACCACACTCCATGAAAGGAAATGACACAGTTCTGAGGAGGCCCATGCATTCTCTGGCTCTGACAAGTGAGCCCTCAAGTACTGATGAATTGTACCCCGTGCAAGTTGGATCCCACAGGGAAAGAAAACAGTTCCAGCGGCACTCTGCATATTATGGAACATGTATGCATGTGCCAGGGACCAACTCCATCTGGGACTTTCTTCAGAACATCTGGAAGGACCTGCCAGTGAGCCCCAGATGAATGCACTGACTGTACTCTCTGGTCTAGAAGAAGGAAGGAGGAAAGACAGATGCAGGCTGCTCCCCACTGTATTTTCCAGGCTTTTCTTGTCGTTCTGTCCCAATGGTCTTCTGGCCTCATTGATGCTAGAGAGGCTACAGTGTGGGAAGTTAACAGAAGAGGGTGGGGCCCCATCCATGGAGCTATGAATTGTCTGTTGTCCATGCTATTGTGACATGGTGCTCTGCTGTTAGCTGGCCCTCACCCATGCTCTGTAAGCAGGCCCAATAAAGATATCATTTCTCCTAATAGAAGTGTGGTGTGTTCCTTTGGTTTGTTTGCATGTGGGGTGCTAGACAGGAGGGGAGAATCTTGTATCTCCCCAGGATTGGAATTCTCCAATAAGTTGCTACCTCAGACTCGGTGCCAGACACTCCTGCTTCCCTGGATCCACACCCTCCCTGGCCCTTCTACCCATGGTCCCTCTACCCTTGGGGGGTTCTGTGGATCAGCTCAAGCATCACTGGAGACACTACTGAGTGGTGCTGAGACTCTGAGCTGGACTCATCTCTAAGTTTCACCTGTTTTGCTGCCTGTCCCTGATGGCATGGTTCAGGATGGGTGAGGGAGATGAATTCAATAGTATTTTCCCAGGAAGTAGAAGAAGAGACCAATCAGTGCCAACGGAAGAGTCGTTAGCAAAGGGACCAGGAGAACAGAGATTGCTGTCAATTATCTGATTTATGTCTTTGTCTCATTTTCTTTATGAGGTATTTGTTTTGTTTTCCAAACAATTCCTTATGGATTAACACAGAAACAAAGGGTTTCTCCCAAAGTCTCACACAATCACCTTATCCCATGAGAACTAAATCTAAGCCTCTGCAATTTTTGTAGGACCATTTTGGCAAGGGAATCTGATCAGGTAGGTGAGGGCACAGGTCTTTAATCCCAGCAATTAGGAGGCAGAGTCTCGGGAATCTCTGTGAGTAATAGGCCAGTGTGTTCTACAGAGTGAGTTCCAGTACAGAGAAACCCTGTCTTGAACAAACAAAAAAAAGAGACACACACACACACACACACACACACACACACATATACACACACACACACACACAGAGATAGAAACAGAGACTGAGACATAGACAGAGACAAAGAGACACAGAGAGAGAGATTGAATTTTTGTGAAATTAGGACTTTAGAGACGGTGGCTGAAAGATCAGGAGTTCAAGGTCATTCTTGGCTCCACTTTGAGTTTATGGCCAACATTGACACTTAAGAAAGGTTTAGTCTCTAAACTCAGGAAACTAGATGAACTCACACCAAAGGAAAAGGAAAGAAACTAATCACAAAGGAGTAAAATGAAACAGTCACAACGAACCCCAACACCAATAGAGACCAGCACAAAGATTAAACGCTTTCCTTAGAAAAGATGGTAAGAAGTAAAAGTTATAATTTCAGCAGAAATTTGTAATTAAAACAATATCCTCTGACTACAATGTCTTAACATTTCTGAAGTTTCACCTGGGACTGGAAACTTATGAACCACTAGTAATTTTCCACTAGTACAAATATCCAAACCTGACCTAAAAGAGAAACCTAGTAGTATTCCATACAGTATTACTTTGTCCTTTTTCTTTATTTGGCTGGTTTGGAGTTGGTTTTGAGAGAAAGGGTGCTTCATTGTAGGAGACCTGGTTGTCCTGGGAGTTGCTTTATAGATTGGCTCTCCTCAAATTTACAGACACAGCCCTTGAAAGGGGTAAACTAAACTCAAGGATTTCATCATAATAATTTAGAAATAAAGGCCCAGAACCTCACTCAAATCTCTGCTTTGGTAGCCATGACAGGCTACAGAAAAGACACTTAGGCCTCTGATACAAGGAAACTCTAGAACCTCTGGCCTTCTGTAGTCTAGGGCCAAAACTGAAAATAAAGAAACTCCAGATGCCTGCCTCCAGCCTTGCAGATGCTTGATCCTGGGAACTGTTTGGTCACAAAATAAGCTCCAAGGGGGATCAAAACCATCCCTACAGTTTTCAGGATATGGTTCTGAAATCTATTGATGTATATGTACAACAGGCCACCTGCAAGTAACAAGAGAATGCCACAGAAATCACAGAATGTTCCCTCTCAGCACTGACCAAAGAAAATAATTAGTACACAGGCATTTCATGCCAATAATGACTTTGAGAAATTCTCCTAGTTGTTTCCAAATGTCAACCAGTCAGAAACCAACTTGTAGCTACTGATGTAATCCTGTTACTTTTGTCTGTAAACCCTAGCAGTAGACAGGGAACTTCATTCCATCTGGAGGCTGCTGGGACAGCTATTCAGATAGGGTCCCTGTCATGTGTAGGTGAACAATCATTAAACCTTGCTTTTGCAGTTTAGTTGGTGTGTCTTCCTGGTGGTGTGTGGGTCCTTTGCAATTTGTGCACAACATTTGGCGGCTCTTCCAGGAAGCCCAGGACTCCAGACCCCTAACGGTTTAAGTCTCTGACCAGACAGGTAAATATTCTGTTTGTTTGTTTGTTTCTGTGTTAGTCATTGTGCTGGCCTGGAAAGTTCTGTGTCCTGAGTTCTGTGGCAGGTGTGTGATTTTACAATTTTGTGATTTTTATGTTTCTGCTTATGTTTCGCTGGGCAACAATCTGAAACTGTAAGAAACAGAGCAAGAAGACCTTGGCAGACTTGCTGTAAGTTCAGATATGGAGGAGCTGAGAGAGGTTTCAGCTTTTGGTTTCTTGTTTTGGTGGGAATCCCGCCTTTGGAATCTAAATTTGGGTAAAAACTTGGCTAATTAATGCATCATCGGAATCTGAGTAGCTACTGGGGAGTTTGCCTCCCCCACTGAATCTGAAATTTACAAGTCTTTGAGATGGGCCCCTTTCTTTTGTCTAAGTGCTGTTTGTTTGTTTTCCTGTGTGCCTTGCCTTGAAGGTACAGACAGTACAGACCTGACTGGGATGCAGCCTAACATGGCACAGATACCCTTGTCCACTCTAGATCTCTGCCTGGTGCCTGGACACAGTTTTTCTGGGCTTTGCCTCACCTTGTGCAGCCAGCAGCCAACTCTAGCAGAATGGTCAAGGTACAGGTTTAAACCGGTTAATATGATGTTACAATCTGTATTTCCTTACTAATAAGATGTCTGCTCATGTATTTACCCATTTTCTACTTGGATCATTTGTTCATGTCACTGTTGAGTTTTATGAAGGTTCTCTATCAGACATGTGGCTGCTTAACGTTTCCACATCACTTGTACCCACTTTTCCCAGCCCTTCAAGCGTGGCTACTCACTGACAAAAGAGGTGTGGGGCTGGGAGTAACCTCAGTCAGTAGAGCAAGATACTCCTATTTCTGACTTGTTCAAGATACTCCTATTCCTGACTTGTGCAAGACACTCCTATTTCTGACTTGTTCAAGAGACTCCTATTTCTGACTTGTGCCTTCCTCTTTAAGGAGCAATAAAATCTAATCTGTTAATAAGAGTGTTCTGTTTTAATAAAGGCATTAATAAAGGTATGTAAACTTAATAACTTAACAATCACACAGGTGATAATAGTTTAAAGGATAAAAGATATTTTACATTTATACTATGTAAGTTACCCCATCCCCACCACCTAGACAGAAAGACAATCTAGTCAGCTTCTGCCAACAAACTCTGCTGCCAGACATAATTGTTTTGCCTTTTATTTTGGTGACTGACAGTTTTCTACTTTCACTGGTTCTGTTAAACATGACTTGTTTGCAGAATGTTGTGCCTTTCCAGGGCCCAAAGGGCACACATCACACGCAAAGATCCTGCCTGTTTGTCCCAACTTCAGCAGATCTACATTATTGTCACTGAGAGTTTTAAGGTACTCTGTCTCTTTAAATGTCATGCCTGTTTGCTAATGTAAAACCAGTTAAGGTCAGAGTACAGGGCTCTGAATAAAATATCCCTCCATACCCTTTTAGTTTAAATCCAGTTCTCTAGACAGATTCTACACTAATATCATTGTAGTCATATTAAGTACAAAAACATTTTTGCAACAGGGATAATCCTTACTCAGTCCCCTGCATATATTTTCAAAGGAAAAGCTTAAAACAAATAACTAAACGCAAAGATGTCTATCCAGATTTACCTTAACAAAACTCTTAATGCTTCCAGAGATCTACAGAATATGGCATTTAAAATGTGAACTAAAATACGTATAATATCAGACAGGGAACCCCAGATGCAGACAGTGACCCAAAGTCTCCAAAGAAAATTTCAGGACACATCGATATTTACACAATGCTGACCAGGGGTCAGGATGCCCCAATGCATACCAGCTGGCAGGGCCTGACCCAGACCGTGGACGAATAACAGGACATTGGAGAATTGGTTGTACCCCTTTTGCCTAGACAAAATAAGGCCAGTCTTTTCCATGTCTCTCTTCCACACAGAGAAAAAAATTCTCGACCTGTTGGCCTGGCGAAGATTAATGCTTTTATATTTCTCTCTGCTAATGGAGACTTGGGTACGGCTAACTGTATATGGACTGGACCCTGTCATTTTTAATAGATTCAGAAACTGTATAAAAAGTTTCCTTCTCAGATCTCTGATAGTAGTAATGGTTAGACTGTGTAGTGACCAGTCCCCCATTTTAGCAGCCATTACAGGCTATCATGTGCTCTCATGACCTTGCTGCTCCTGTCCTGGTCACTAAGGTCAGATGCCCTCCTCGTAGCAAGGAACCAATCAGAAGTTAGCTGGCAGGGCTGTGCTTTACAGCTCTGAGTGTGCTTTGCGGACAGTGCACAACAGTGATGGGCAGAGCATAGCAACCACCCTGGGAGGGCCTATGGGCCATAACAACCAGTTGACCAATCAACACAGGGCAGGTCACACAAACCTTGACATACACCAATCCTGAGACTGTTTGATACCCCTAGACACACCCCTTATGTGGTCCTTTAAGATTCCTGCCTCGAGGTTGCTTGGGGTCTTTCTCTAGCCATCCGCCAAGGTAGTGGGATGAAGGGCCCGAGCTAATGGGGTTAGCTCGATAAACATCAAGAATAAAAGACTCTTTGCTTTTGCATCGAAATGGGCATCTTGGTGATTTTGGGGTTCAGAATTTGGGCACAACATTTGGGGGCTCCTCCGGGATCCCTGAAACCCATCATGGCCCCCCCACACACTGAGTCACGTGGGCTCCACGTCAGGTAATTTTCTGTTTTTACCTAGGCAAGTCTTTCAAGTTCTGCTGTCTGTCTCTGGCTGTTGAAACTTTCATCTTTGTATCTGGTTGTTTAAGCTCTGATTTCTGTCAACCCTGCACTCTGTGGTTTGGCGGTTAGGAAACATTGGATTATAATTGGGTTCCCCAAGCAACCCCCTAAGCAGGCTTGCTATTATGGCCAGGCTTCTTATGGTGAGTGGGCTTGTTATCTGATTTGCTGCTATCCTCAGCCTGCAGGCTTGGCAGGTCCTGAGCACCTATGCTTTGTGTCAGTTTTTGTGTGATTTTGTGTTTCTGTTGGGTACGCTAGCAAGATCTGTGAAAAGAGGATTAAGGGGGGGATGCCCCAATGCCTCTTTCCAAGCGGGGGTCTGGTTGGCAGCCAGGCTCTTCAGTCTGTAACATGGGGACTTAATCATGGGATTGAGTTGCCCAGTCTGTAAAATGAGGACTCAATCATGAGGTTGAGTCGCCCAGTCTGTAGAAAGGGGACTTGGTCAGGGGACCAAATTGCCCCATTTGGCCGGCTGTCTGTCTGAGAGTTCTTGCAATATTCTGTAGATTCTGAAGAGGGCCCTAATATGTCTAGCCTTTGTAATGTGCTGTGTGGTTGTTAAGTCTTTGTGTGTCCTGACTCTGATACCCAGGAGTTCTTATGGAACATATGCTGTTCTGGACCCAGCTGGGTGCTTTTCTGATAAGTTGGTCCTGTGGTTGCTGACTTTGGCCCTAGTCGCTGTCCCATCTTATTCCTCTGTCTCTGTCCTTGCCTACCTATGCACATGGTGCAGGTCAGGGGTCTTCTCTTGCTGCCCTGAACACACGGTGTGCAGGGCAGGAGTCTCTCCCACCATGTACCATATAGTGCGTATTGTGGCAGGCTTTCCTGTCCCTGAGCTTGCAGTGAGGCAGCTGCTCTGATCCAACTGCTGCTGCAGGCCTCACAGCTGGGCCTGCTCTGTCCTCACCTGCCTGTGAGGTGGTGAGGTGTGCAGGATGTGAGGATGGGGGTCTCTCTATCTGTCTCTCTCTCTCTCTGCCCCACATACATGGCGTGTTGGCGAAGGAGCCATCTGCCAGCTTTCCCTTTCACCAGAGCTCCCTGCCATTTGGCATGATCCGGTCTTTCCAGAGAAATGGAGTGGCCTCAAAGTTATCATAACCACAAGATAAAAGGGAAAATGTAAACTGTTTACTGTGGTGTTTCATTTCTACAAATGCTAACTTTTAAAAATTGATAAGTTAAAATTTTTTAGCATATTGTTAATTCTGTTTAAAAAGTTGTCTATATCTCAAATATTATGTATGCTTGTTTTGTTAAAAAGTTCTATATGTGGTTTCTGACATAATCTAAGTTTTATTACAGGCATAGAGCTAAAACAAAAATGGGAGAGTTCACTATGGTGTTCCAGTCAGTCACATGGCAAGCTGGCCACATGGCTGACTGGTAGCCATTTTGCTGAAGTTAAAAGTGATACAAAAACCACCATCTTGACTAAAGGTGACCACATGAAAGTTATGAGGTACCATCATTTAAATAAGTTTTTTATTCAGATTTAAATTGTTAATGCTTTTATACACAGGAATGCTAAGCTTTGTAATTTGATAGTCACCCAGATCACAATGGTTTTAAACATAAAGGGTATTTTATTTTTTAATATTACAAAAAATTAAGGGATTTAAGAACAGTTTTTAAAATGTTTTCAATTTACAAGGTTATAAGATATTTAGACTTTTAAAATGGTTGCAATGTTGATGTTTATACTTAAAGAACTTCAAATTTAAAATCATTGTTTTTTAAGCTAAACCTGACAGTGTGAAGGTCTAGTTTAATAAAAACCAATAAAGTTTATACTTTCAACAGTTAAGCTTAAGGAAGACAATCCTCTAATACTTCAGAGACCTGAAGAACATGGCATTGAAAATGTTAATTTAAAAGTTTATAATATAAGATAGACTGCCAGATCCTAACAGTGCGCAAAGTCTCCAAAAAGATTATGAGGCACCCCGTCTCTGCACCTGGATTATGTCGACGCTGACCAGTGAGCTGACCAGTAAGCAAGATGCTCAAAGGTGACACCTGCTGCTGCCAGGACTTGGCCCAGAATGTGGACAAAGCTGCTGGACACGGGGCAATTGATTTTACCCCTTTTGTCGAGACAAAACAAGGTCAGTCTTTTCCATGTCCCTCTTCTACAGAGAGAAAGTAAACTCTCACCTTACAGGCCTGGTGAAGACGGATGCTGTTCCTGATACTTGTGCCTCTGGGGCTAATGGACCACATAAGGGGAGTGTCTAGGGGTATCAGGATTGGTGTACTTCCAAGTTTATGTAACCTGCCCTTTGTTGATTGATCTACTGGTTGTTATGGCCCATAGGTCCTCCCAGGATGGTTGCTATGCTCTGCAGGTCCCTGTTGTGCACTGTCCGTAAAGCACACCCAGAGTCATAAAGCACAGCCCTGCCAGCTAACTTCTGATTGGCTCCTTGCTACGAGGAGGGCATCTGACCTTAGTGACTAGGACAGGAGCGACAAGGTCCTCCAGGTTGCTTGGGGTCTTTCTCCAGTCATCCACCATGGTAGTGGGGTGAAGGGCCCAAGATAATGGGGTCAGCTAGTTAAACATCTACAATAAAAGACTCTTTGCTTTTGCATCAAAATGGGCATCTTAGTGATTTTGGGGTTCAGAATTTAGGTACAACAACTGTAGCTAGATTAATAGCTCATTTAATAAAGTTCTGAGAAGCTGATAGAACAGTGACTACCTGCTCTTCAGTCACAAGTTCAAGGGTTATAGATTTATTTTGGTTGTCATCTGAATATAAACTTGAAGGTCTTTTCTTCAGGCCAAAGGCAGCTCTGTCCAATCTATACCTGACTCACTGGACAGAAGAAAATTGTACAAGCTTCTAACTCAAACCTATAGTTTTTACTAGGACTCAAAGGTATGAGTCTGTTTCTGGTACTTTACAGATTCCTGATCTCTGCTTTTTCTACAATGTTGATTTTGGTACAGATTGGTAATACTAATATGTCTAAAATTTTAAGTCCTTTTATATAATGAAGTCCATACATCTTCTGAGGATCGAAAGTCATCAAGCTTGGGTCCACTTCTCACAGGTTAAAGAACTCCAGAGAAGTACAGCTTTGTTAACCCACCTGTCTGTCCCTGGGAATGGGATTTCCTCCCCTGTTATTGGGACTCCTGCCCTTCGTGATCACTAAATCTATGGACCTAACAGTTCTGATTGTATGTATATTTTAAATTCTGTTCCCAGTTTAAACATGTCTCAAACAGATTTCTACTTCTGGCAGACACATCTGAGCATCAGTTGCAGACTACAGCCTGTTACTAAAGACTAAGAGCTGTATATTTGCTGTGGATGTGTACCAGTCCAGCCAATGTGGACACTCCCTGTTTCTTCAACAGAGTCTGCCAACCACACACTTCTGATAAATACTCCACAGCCCTAATCCCTTGTTTCTTTTGACTAGCATTTGAGCCTACTTGGGTTCCTGACTACAACACCCCAAAATCAGCAGGAAGTAGCACAGAAAAGAATATATCTCCCCTTTTCATTGGTTGAGATATTTAGTCAACAAAACAAAACACTCAGTTACATAGGAAAAAGATAACAATAAAAACTGACCACTAGTATCCCAGGATTTGGTTACCTATTGAAAGACCCCTACCCAGGACCCCCTAGGAAAAGAAAAGCAAGGCCAGGTCGTTGCCTAATGAAAGAAACCCAGACCAGGTGCCTCGCCCAGCTGGCAGGATGTCAAACAGGATCTGTGGTCACCACAGCAGCATGGGACCCGGATAATAATTGCTGAAAGCGTGCCAGGGTCTTTTATGTGGCAATACCAGGACACCTAGTCCTTGGCAACTATCCCTGCCCCCAGTTGTGTCTATGATCACCATAGTAGTCATGGGACCCGGATAATAATTGCTGAAGCATGCCGGGGTCTTTCATGAGGTAACACCAGGAAACTTAGTCCATGGGAACTACCCCTGCCCCCAAGATGAGCCAATGAAATGCCTGTTGCTATGCTGATACTTATGTAACCATTAAAACTCTATAAATATTGTGCTCCCTGCAAGCCCGGTATGCTCTGCACCTGAGTTGCAGTAGCATCTGCAGGCGCCTGTGTACTCAATAAATCACCTCTTGCTTTTGCAGCCAGTGGTCTGGCCCCAGTTCTTGGGCAGACGGTTCGGTTCAGTGCCCGGCGCTTTGATGCCGAGGTCTTTCACTATAAGAAGAGCAGGGAATGAAAGGGGTAAACTAAACTCAAAGGCTTCACTTCTAAAAATTTAGAAATAAAGGGACCAGACCCTCACTCAGCCCCTGTTTTAGCAGCCCTTACAGGCTACAGAAAAGACACATAGGCCTCTGACACAAGGAAAATGCAGATCCTCGGGCCTCCTGGAGCCTAGGGTCAAAAATGAACACAAAGAAACTCCAGATCCCCCCACTCCTAGCCTCCCAGATGCTTGGCTCCTGGGAAATGTTTGGTCACAAAAGAAACTCCAGGGGGGATCAAAACTTCCCCTGTAGTCTCCAGTCTATAGTTCTGAAAATTATTATTATCTATGTACAACAGGCCACCTGCAAGTAACAAGACAGTGACATAGAAACTGAAGAATGTTCCCTCTTGGCACTGACCAATGAAAATAATTGGTACACAGGTATTTCATGCCAAAATATGACTCTGAGAATTTCTCCTATTTGTTCCCAAATGTCAACCAATCAGAAACCAACCTGTACCTATAGTTGTAATGCTGTAACTTTTGTCTATAAAACCTAGCATTAGACAGGGAACTGGACTCCCTCTGTCGGCTGCTTGGACAGTACCCAGATGGGGTCCCTGTCATGGGTGATGAACAATCATTAAACCTTGCTTTTGTACTTTAGAGGGTCTGTCTTCCTGGTGGTCTCTGGGGACGTTGCAACTTGGGCACAACACTCCTGCCTCATTTCTGCCTTTAAGTCTTGGGATTAAAGGTGTGTGTGACCAAGTCCTGCTTGCTTTGCATTGCTAATGTTAGCTGTCTTTCAGTTTGATTCATTGTGGCCAAACTGTTCCTTGTAATGACTCTATGACATTTAAAATTTTGTACCTGGTTAGTGATAAAAGTTTGAGAAAGGTTTATGCTTATGAAAAGGCATTTTTTTAGGATTTTCTAGGCAAGGTTTATCTGAACTATGAGAAATCTAATGATTGCAGGAGAAGGGAAATTAGATCTCCAACAGATGAATTCTTTAAAGGTTGTCCAAAGCAGAATGATCTGTCTTTAATCAACATACACACAAACAGGACAGTGGATTCAGCAGGCTATCTCTCTATATTTTCAAATACAAGTAAATGCATATGTATATATGTGTCCATGAATATTGTAAACAGTCTGTCATCTTATGATATGAGTGATAGAAGGGGTTGGAGAGAGATTGGTTGGGAGGAGGGAAACAGGGAAACTTGCATTACATTTCAATTAAAATGTGTTGAAAATCTTAACTTTAAAAAGATATTTTCTCAAGGCAATGATGCTAGACGCCTTTAATCCCTGCACTAGGGAGGCAGAGGCAGGCTTGTCTCTGTGAGTTCTAGGCCCGCTTAGCCTGGAGAATGAGTTCCAGGACAGTGAAGGCTACACAGAGAAGCCTTGTCTGAAAAAAATTATAGACATTTTCTTCTTGTGACTTCTAGTGCTCCAACGGATATATTTATCCAGATTTACAATGGACTCGAGCCTGGAGGCTGAGGTTACCATCTTTCCATTTGCTCACATTCCCGAGTAGCCCTGCATAGGGTTATACTGCAAAAGATGACAGTGTGTAGACTTTCTGGAGAAAATGTCAGTAGGTTCCACAGTGAAGACTAAAGCACCATTGTGGGCTGAGGTGTTGTTAGAGTTTGATGCAGGTGTCAGAACACTTAATCTCCAGGTGGTATGGTAGTTTTCATAAGACACAGACCTGGGTTCAAGTGCTCAGACATTTGGTACCAGGAACAGGGCAAGCAGGTTATATTGCTAGTCTTTCAACTTCCAGCCACACAGGATGAGCCTTGGCTACCCCAGCTCTGTATACTGAAACTGTGAGCTAAACTAGATCCTCCCCCACTGAGTCATTTCAGACCAGGTCTTTGGATCCAGTGAGGAGAAAAAGGATATTATACAACCTCCCAGCAGCTGAACTGACCCCAAGACTTCCAAGATTGTCTATGATGGTGTCTCTAGCTTTGAGGATGAGGACAAGTTCAGCCAGGACCAGTCACAGAGATTACAGACAGTGCTGCTGGCAGATCACTGGACATGAAGCATCCCTGCAGTGTGGTCCTGACTAAGAAGAGATGGCCAATCTTTTGTGCTCAAGCACTGAGCCACACTTAGAAGTGTCATGGTTTTGTTTGAGGCACTTCTCTGCAGCCAAATGCTCAGACATCTCATGGCCATCTTTGTACTGCATACTAGGGCCAAAGAGAAATTAACTGGAAAACAAATGCCTCAAGTTTTCAAGCAGGTGTCACATAAAAGCTTAATCCCCACTCACACAGGGTCCACTTGAGGGTTCACTGCTCCCCGTGGCTTCTGTCCTTGTCTACCTGCATGATGTTATCTCTATGCCCTCTGTGTGCTGTCTCTTGAGGATGGGGTTAAATGAGTTCACGAGACCCAAGATAATGATAAATAGGTGTTTTATTGGGGAAGAACTTACACAGATAAAAGTAAATAATCATCCTTGGCTTCCTGCTTCGTGAGATGCAGTCTTTGCCCTTCTGATGCTCTCTGGGACCCAAGAGAGCATGCTCCTGCAGCTCCTCTATCTTAAAGGGATCACATCCACACATGAAACAACTGCAGACAAACTGGCAAGGAAAAATGCCACTACCCTCTCTGGCTTCCACCTGTCTGCATCCTTTTCTGGCAGGCCAGTTTCCATCTATTGCCCTGGCAGAAAGGCTTGCTGCCTAGAATGGTGTGGAGATCCTGTCTTTGCTACCCTTCGTTGAAAATGTCAGGCAGCCACCAGCTTTTTTCTTCTTTCTCCTTCCTTCAGTTTTACATGCACATCCCACTCAGGACCACACTTCAGGGACACTTCCTCTCCAGTGATCTTCCAGCAGCACGGGTTGTCATCTCTGAGACTGGACCTGGCTGAATTTGTCCTCCTCCCCAGAGTTAGACACCATCTCCTTCTCCCAGAAGGGGTAAGATCCTGGGCTCACATTGGCTGTGAAGGACTCTGAGGCTCTGGTGTGAAGATCAGCCTCTGTTCATATGGTATCACTAACAGACAGGGAATGTGAAAAGTGTCAACACATCCAGGAGACTCATAATGGAATCCAAGCTACCTGGAGCCTCATATGATACCCTGCTTCCTGAGATATTGCCACCCCCAACACACACCCATTCAGGAGAATTGTTGTGTGTCCTTCCAACTGTTTAGATGACAAATTGGTATGACCTTATATGATCTGGCAATGTATACTTGGATGCCAGTAAATATACACATTAAACCAGGTCTGCACCTCAAAGCTGGTCTCTGGTTTCTACTTCCTAGGAAAATACAATTGAATCTGTCTCCCTCTCCCAACCTGAAACATGCAGTCAGGGACAGACAGCTAAACTGGTGGAACTTGGGGAGGAGTCCAGTTCAGAGTCCAGCACCACCCTGTATTGGTCAGAGTGATGCTGGGAGCTGGTTAGCAGCACCCCGTGGGGTAGAGGGCACAGGGAAGAAGGAATGTCTGGCACCCAGTCTGAGTTAGGGAGAACTCATGTCCTGGGGATACACAATTCTCTCACCTCCTTTCTAGCACCCCACACACAAGGAAACCAAAGTAACATACCACACTTTGGTTAAGAGAAATGATATCTTTATTGGCCCTGCTTACAGAGCATGGGTAAGGGCCAGCTAACAGGAGTGCACCATGTCATCTTAGCTTGGACAACAGATTATTCATAGCTCCCTGGATGGGACCCCCACCCTCTTCTGTTAACTTCCCACACTGTAGCCTCTCTAGCATCAATGAGGCCAGAAGACAGTTGGAACAGAACTACAAGGAGATGCCTGGAAGGTGCAGTGGGGAACAGCCTGCATCTGTCTTTTATAGAACACCAAAAAGACTGCACCAAAAAAGAAATTCCCCTCGCCGCATAGTAATCAAAACACTAAACATTGAGAATAAGGAAAGAATATTAAGATCTGCAAAGGAAAAAAGCCAAGGATCATAGAAAGGCAGACCTATCAGAATTACACCTTACTTCTCCATGGAGATTCTGAAAACCAAAAGGTGTTAGAGACACTGAGATATGACAGATGCCATCATAGACACTCATATCTACCAAACCTTTCACTCATTATAAAGGGAGAAAGCAAGAAATTCCATAACAAAAGTAGATCAAACAATACCTATCCACAAACCCAGCCATACAGAAATTACTTGAAAGAAAACTCCAACCCAAGAACTTTACCTGCAACCATGAATACACAGGCAATAGATAATCTTGCACCTGCAAATCCCAAAAAAGGGAAAAACATACACTAAGAACATCACAAACAAAACCAAAAAATTCAGGAGTTAACAATCACTTAATATCTAAGGACCCTCATCACCTAGGGAGAACAAGCTAACAGATTGGCTATATGAAGAGGGTACATCTTTCTGCTGCATACTAGAAACAAACATCAGCTTCAAAGGAACCTGAGTAAAATAGTCGGAAAAGATTTTTCCAATCAATCTGACTTAAAAACAAACTGGTGTAGCTATCCTAATATCTAACAAAAGACTTCAAAACTAAAATTTTTCAAGGGGATGGAGAGGGACGTTTCACATTCCTCACAGGAAAAACCCATCAAGATGAAATCACAATTCTGCACATTCATGTTCTAAATACAAGTACATAAATGTGTAAAAGAAACATTATGGATGTTTAATCACACATCGAAACCCACACACTAATACTGGGAGATCCCAATGTCCCATTCTCATCACTGCACATGTCTGTCAGACAGAAACTTGACAGGCAATGGAACTAACAGATGTTATTACTCAAATGGTAAAGAACATATCACCTAAATGCAAAAGAATATACCTTCTCATCTCTGCATAAAAACTTCTCTAAAACTGACCACTTACTCGGTCAGAAAGTAAACCTCAACAGATACAAAAAAAATTATTAACTCCCTATAACTCTTTAGTTAACCATGTCTTAAATCTGGATTTCAACAACAACACCAATTGCAGAAGGCCCACAATCTCATGGAAACAGAGCAATGCTCAACTGAACCACCACTATGTCAAGGAAGAAGTAAAGATAGAAAAGAAAGACTTCCTAGCATTCAATGAAAATGAATTCACAACATAACCAAACTTATAGTACTCTAGGAAAGCAGTGCTATGAAGAAAGTTCATAGCACTAAGTATCTCCATGAAGAATTTGAAGAAACCTCACACTACTGACTTAACAGCACACCTGAAAGCTCTACTACAAAAAGAAGCAAACTCACCCAGGAGGAGTAGATAACAAGAAAAAATCACATTGGGGGCTGAAATCAATAAAATAGAAACAAAGAGGACAATACAGAGAATCAATGAAAAAAAGTTGGTTCTACTAGAAAGTCAACAAGACAAACAAACCCTTATTCAAACTGACAAAATGCCAGAGAGAGCATATCCAAATGAAGCCAATCATAAAGGAAACTGAGGATATAACAACAGACAGTGAGGAAACACAGAGAACCATCAGGTCATACTTCAAAAACCTGTACTCCACAAAACTGGAAAGTCTACTACAAATGGACAAATTTTTAGATAGTGCCCACACAACACAATTAATTAATGACAGATAAACAATTTAAATTGACCTATAACCAGTAAGGAAATGGAAGTAGTGTTTAAAAGTCTCCCAACCAAAAATAGCCAGATGGTTTCAGTGAAGAATATTCCTAAAATTTTACCACACAATAGACACAGAAGGAACATTGCCAAACTCTCTTAATGAGGCTAAAGTACCCTGATACTCAAAACACACAAACAACAACTAAGAAGGAGAATTAGAGGCCAATCTCCCTCATGAACATAGATGCAAAAATACTGAATAACATACTGGCAAACTGAATCCAAGAAAGCATAAAAAAAGTCATCCACCATGATCAAGTAGGCTTCATCCCAGATATGCATGGATGGTTTAACATACAAAAATCTGTCAATGTAATCCACCATATAAACAAACTGAAAGAAAAAAACCCACATGATCATCTCACTAGATGCTGAAATTGTTTTGACAAAATCCAACACCTCTTCATGATAAAGGTCTTGGAGAGATGAGGGGAAAAAGGAACATACCTAAACACAGTAAAGGCAATATAAACAGGCTGACAGTCAACATCAAATTAAATGGAGAGAAATTTAAAGCGATTCCACTAAAATCAAGAATAAGACAAGGACGTTCAGTCTCAAGGTATCTATTCAATGTACAACTCAAAGTTCCACCTGGAGCAATCAGACAACAAAGGGAGAGCAAGGGGACTCAAATTGGAAATGAAGAAGTCAAACTCTCACTATTTGCAGATGATATGATAGTGTTCACAGGTGACCCCAAAAATTCTACCAGGAAATTCCTACATCTGATAAACAACTTCAGTAATATGGCAGGATACAAGATTAACTCCAAAAACCTCAGTAGACCTCCTATGTACAGGCTGAGAAAGAAATAAGAGAAGCATCACCCTTCACAACAGCCGTGAATAACATAAAATACTTTCGGGTAACTCTAACCAAAAAAGTGAAAGACCTGCATGCTCTTTGATAGGTAGAATTGACATAGTAATAATGGAAATCTTAGCAAAAGCAAGCTACAGATTCGATGCAATTCCCATCAACACCTCAACACAATTCTTCACAGAGCAGGAAAGAACAATATTCAACTTCACATTGAAAAAACAAAAAATCCAGGATAGCCAAAAGAATCTTGTACAATACAGGACTTAAAGATGCATCACCATCTGTGACTTCAAGCTCTCTTATAGAGCTATAATAATAAAAACAGCTTGGTGTTTGCATAAAAAGAGATACATGGATCAATGGAACCAAACTGAAGACCCTGATAGAAATTCACACACCTCAACATACCTGATTTTTGACAAAGAAGCCAAAATTAAACAATGGAAAAAAGAAAGGATCTTCCACAAATGGTACTGGCATAACTATATGGGGGCATGTAGAAGAATGGGAATAGAACCATATCTATTGCCTTGACAAAAGTCAAGATCAAGGAAATCAAAGACCACAACATAAATCCAGCCATACAGAACATGAAAGAAGAAAAAGTTGGATGTAGCCATGAACACATTGTCACAGGAGACCACTTCCTAAACACCAGTAGCACAAACAATTTATAAATGGGAACTCTGGAAACTGAGAAGCTTCTGTAAGGTAAAGGACACTGTCAATAATACAAAATAGCAGACCTCACAATGGGAAACGACCTTTACCAACCCAACATCTGACAGAGGGCTGTTTCCAAAACATACAAAGAACTCAAGAAGTTAGTCACCAAAACACCAAATAATCCAATGAAAAATTCGTGTACAGAACTAAATAGAGAATTCTCAATAGATGAATCTAAAATGGCTAAGATACTCTAAAGAATTGCTCAAATCCTTATCTATCAGGGAAATGAAAATCAAAATGCCTCCAAGATATCATTTTACAGCTGTCAGAATGGCTAAGCTAAAGAATGCTAATGACAGCCTATGTTGGAGAGGATGTGGAATGAGGGTAACATGCCTCCGTTTCTTGTGGGAGTGCAAACTTGTACAGATACATTGGAAACCAATATGGCAGTTGATCAGAAAATTGGTATCACTCAAGACCCAGTGATACCACTCTTTGGAATGTACCCAAAGGGTGCTCAACCATACCACAAGGATACTTGCTTAACTATATTCATTAGCAAGTGTATTTGTAATAGCCAGAATGTAGAAACAACCTAGATGCCCCACAACTGAAGAATGGATAAAGAAAATGTGGTACATTTACACAATAGAGTGTTACTCAGCTGTTAAAAAACAATGTCATGATGAAATGTGCAGATAAAAGCACAGAATAAGAAAAAAATCATCCTGAATGAGGTGACTCAGACCTAGAAAGACAATCATGGTGTGTACTCACTCATAGATGGATAGTCCATATAAAGCAAATGTAACCAGGCTACAATCCACAGCCCTAGAGAAGCTAGGAACCAAGAAGGACCCTAAGAGGGATACATGGTTTATCCTGCGAAGATGAAATAGATGAGGTGTCTGGGGAAAGTGAGGGCAGCAGAGGTAAAGGGGATTGGATGGGGGATGGGAACTTTAGGATCTGGATGGTAGAGTTGGGGCAGAGATGGAGAGGGACAGTGATGAGAGATATGTTGATAGTTGGGACTATTATGGGATTAAGGAAAAACCTGGTGCCAGGGAAACTCCCAGGAATACACAATAATGGCCTTAGCTAAGACTCCTGGTGATTGTGGAGAGGATGCCTGAACTGGCCTTCCCCACAATCATATTTCCTTAAAGAAATGGAAGAAAAAACCAACCAAAAATTCTAATAAATGGAAGAAAGGAAGGAAAACACAAAGAAAAATTTCAAGAAACAATTCAAACATTGCATGTATTGAAAGCTGGCATGGAGAAAATAAAAAAAACACACAGATTGAAGGAATGCTAGAAATGAAAAAAAACTGGGGAAAGGACAGATACTACAGATACAACCATTAACAACAGAGTACAAGAGATGGAACAGAGAATCTCAGGTGTTGAAGACACACTAGGAGAAATAGAATTATCAATCAAAGAAAATCTGAAGTTCACCAAATCCCAAACACATAATATCCAGGAAATATGGGATACTGTGAAAAGACAAACCTAAGAATAATAGGTATAGAAGAAGTTGAAGAAACCCAACTCAAAGGGATAAAAAACATATTCAACAAAATCATAGAAGAAAACTTTCCCAATCTAAAAAAGACATGCCAATGAGGGTATAAGAAGCTTACAGAACACCAATTGGAGTGGATCACAAAATAAAGTCCCTCGCCACAAAATAATCAAGACCCCAAGCATACAAAATAATGAAAGAATACTTAAAGCAGCTCAAAAAATGTCAAATAACATATAAAGGCAAACCTATAATGTTACACCTGACTTCTCCATGTTAACACTGAAAGCAGGAAGGTCCTGGATAGGTATTCTATCAACACTAAGAGACCACGGCTGCCAGCCCAGACTACTATACCCAGCAAAGCTTTCAATCACTATAGATGGAGAAAAAAAGATAGTCCAATACAAAACCACATTTAAACAATATGTATCCACTAATCCAGCCCTACAGAAAATTCTGGAAGGAAAACTCCATTCCAAAGAACTTAACTACAACCACAAAAACATAGGAAATAGATAATCCCACTTTACCAATACCGAAAAGAGAAAAGGGGTGGAAATCCATATACAATTCCACCAAGAACAACCATTCCAAAACAAATGAGAATGAGCAATCAAAGGTTATTTATATCCCTCAATATTAATGGTCTTAATTCGCCCATGAAAAGGCACAGGTTGACAGAATGAATTCAAAGACAGAACCCATCCTTCTGCTGCACACAAGAAACACACCTCAGCCTCCAAGACAGACATCACCTCTGAGTTAAGGTGATTTTCCAATGAAATGGCCCCAAGAAACAAGTGGGGGTAGCAATCCTAATATCTAACAAACTATATTTTAAACTGAAATCAATCAAAAGAGATGAAGGAGGTCATTTCATATTCACCGCAGGGAAAATCGGCCAAGATCATGTCTCGATTCTGAACATCTATGCCCCAAATACAAAGGCATCAATATGCGCAAAAGAAACACTACTAAAACTGAAACCACACAGAAAACCTCACACAGTAATATTGGGAGACTTCAACACCTCACTGTCACCACTAGACAGGACTACAAGACAGAAACTTAACAAAGAAACAAAGGAACTAATAGAGGGTATGACACAATTGGGTTTTACAGACATCTATAGAACATTCCATCCAAACATAAAAGAATATACCTTGTTCTCAGCACCACATGGAATCCTCTCAAAAATTGACCACACACTAGGCAACACAGCAAACCTCAACAGGTAAAAAAAAGTTGAAATAACTCCTTATTTGTCATAAGACCACCATGCATTAAAGTTAGAGTTCAATGACAACACAAACTACAGGAACCCTAAAAACTCATGGAAATTGATTAATGCACTATTGCACCACGTCTGGGTCCAAGAAGAAATAAAAAAAAATTAAAGTCATCCTAGAATTCACTGAGAATGAAGACACAACATATCCAAACTTATGGGACAACGTTGAAAGCAGTGTTAAGAGGAAAGTTCATAGCACTCAGTGCACACATGAAGAAACTGGAGAATACTTAAACTAGAGAACTAACAGCACAACTGAAAGCTCTAGAAAACGAAGAAGCAAACTCACCCAGGAGGAGTAGGCGCCAGGAAATAATCAAATTGAGGGCTGACATCAATAAAGCAGAAACTATGAAAACAATACAAAGAATCAATGTTTCAAAGAGTCGGTTCCTTGAGAAAGTCAACAAGATAGACAAGCCTTTATCCAAACTTACCAAATGGCAGAATGTGAACACGCAAATTAACAAAATCAGAAATGAAAAGGGGGACATAACAACGGACACTGAGGAAATCCAGAGAATCATCAGGCCATACTTTGAAAACCTGTACTCCACAAAATTGGCAAATTTAAAGGAAATAGATGACTTCCTGGATAGACATCACCTGCCAAAATTAAATCAAGAACAGATAAGCTTTTTAAATAGACCTAATGAAAGAGAAGCAGTCATCAAAAGTCTACCAACCAAAAAGAGCTCAGAACCAGATGGCTTCAGTGCAGAATTTTACCAGAAATTGAAAAAACAGCTTATACCAATTCTCTTCAAAGTATTCAATGCAATAGAAGTAGAAGTGTCTTTGTCAATCTACTTTTATGAGGCTTCAATAACATTGATACCCAGCCGCACAAAGACACAACTAAGAAAGAGAACTTCAGACCAATTTCCCTCATGAACATTGAAGCAAAAATATTCAATATAATACTGGCAAATTGGATCCAAGAACACATCAGAAAAGTCATCCACCATGATCAAGTAGGCTTCACTCCAGGGATGCAGGGACGGTTCAACATATGAAAATCTATTAATGTAATTCACCATATAAACATGCTGAGGAAGAAAAATCACATGAACATCTCACTAGATGCTGAAAAAGCCTTTGACAAAATCCAACACCCCTTCATGGTAAAGGTCTTGGAGAGATCTGTGATAATAGGAAAATACATGAACATGATAAAAGCTATATACAGCAAAACAACAGCCAACATCAAACTAAATGGACAGACTCAACGCAATCCCACTAATATCAGGAACAAGACAAGGTTGTCCACTCTCTGCATACCTTTTCAATATTGTAATTGAAGTTCTAGCCAGAGCAATAAGACAACAAAACGAGATCAAGGGGATACAAATAGGAAAGTTAGAGGTAAAACATTCACTATTTGCAGATGATATGATAGTTTGCATAAGTGACCCAAAGAACTCTACCAGGGAACTCTTACAGCTGATTAGTACCTTCAGCAAAGTGGCAGGATACAAGATCAACTAAAGAAAATCAGTAGCCCTACTTTATACAGAAGATAATAGGGCTGAGATAGAAACCAGAGCAACATCACCCTTTACAATTGACACACACAAGATAAAATACCTTTGGGTAATGCTAACCAAACAAGTGAAAGTCCTCTATCACAAGAACTTTGACTCTTTAAAGTAATAAATGATAATGTCTGCCTTTGAGGTGTGTTTCCTGTATGCAGCAGAAGGAAGGGTTCTGTCTTCGAATCCATTCTGCTAGTCTGTGTCTTTTTATGGGTGAGTTAAGGCCATTAATATTGAGGGATATCAATGACCATTGATTGCTCATCCTTCTTCGACTTGCAATGGTTGTTGTTGGTGGAATTATGTGTGGAATTTCACCCCTTTGTTCTTTTGGCTGTTGGTAGAGAGGGATTCTCTAATGCCTATGTTTTTCTGGTTGTAATTAACTTCCTTGGGTTGGAGTTTTCCTTCCAAAATTTTCTGTAGGGCTGGGTTAGTGGATACATATTGCTTGAATCTAGTTTTGTCATGGAATATCTTGTTTTCTCCGTCTATAGTGATTGAGAGCTTTGCCGGGTATAGTAGTCTGGGCTGGCATCCATGGTCTCCTATTGTAGGTAGAATATCTATCCAGGACCTTCTGGCTTTCAAAGTTTCCATGGAGAAGTCAGGTGTAATTCTGATAGGTCTGCCTTTATATGTTACTTGACATTTTTCCTTAACTGCTCTTAATATTCTTTCTTTATTCTGTATGTTTGGGGTCTTGATTATTATGGGGCGAGGGGATTTTTTTGTGGTCCACTCTATTTGGTGTTCTGTAAGCTTCTTGTACCTTCATTGGCGTGTCTTTCTTAAGGTTGGGAAAGATTTCTTCTATGATTTTGTTGAATATGTCTTCTGTCCCTTTGAGGTGGATTTCTTCTCCTTCTTCTATACCTATTATTCTTAGGTTTGGTCTTTTCATGGTGTCCCATATTTCCTGGATGTTTTGTGTTAAGGATTTTTTGGACTTAAGGTTTTCTTTGGTTGATGAATCCATTTCTCCTAGTGTATCTTCAACACTTGAGATTCTCTCTTCCATCTCTTCTATTCTGTTGGTAATGCTTGTATCATTAGTGCCTGACCGTTTGCTCAGCTTTTCTAATTCCTGCCTTTCTTCTGATTGTGTTTTTTTTATTGTCTCTATTTCAGTTTTCAACCCTTGCAGTGTTTGCATTGCTTCTTGCAATTTTCGGTTTATCTTTTCGTCCATTTGTTGCCTTTTATGAATTGTTTGGTTTGTTCTTTCTTCCATGTCTTGCATTTTTTTGTTTGCTTTTTGTTCCATTTCTTGCCTTTTTTGCTTTGCTTCTTCTTCCATTTCCTGCCTTTTTTGGTTTGTTTCTTCTTCCATTTCTTTCATTTTTTGCTATGTTTTTTCTACCATTTCTTGCATTTTTTGGGTTGTTTCTTCTTCCAATTCTTGCATTTTTTGGTTTGTTTTTTCTTCCATTTTTTGCATATTTTGGTTTGTTTTTTCTCCCATTTCTTTGAGGGATTTTCCTATAGCCTCTTTTAGGGCCTCTATCATTTTCATGAAAGTGGTTTTAAGGTCATTCTCTTCTGCTTCGTTGGCATTGGAATGTTGGAGTCTTGCTGGTGTGGAGTCTCTAGAATCTGGCGGTGTCATATTTGTTTTTCTGTTGCTGAGTGCGTTTTTGTATTGTCTCTTTCCCATCTCTTCTTCTAGTGGGTGCAGAAAGAGCCCCTTACTGGTCTGGGGACCAGAGTTCCCTTTTGGTGGGTGCTAGCAAGTCCAATAATATGGTGGTTCTGCTATTCCTTGTCCTCGTTCTGGTCCTGTGGGTGGAGAAGAACAACAGGAATCTGGGGCGCTTAGCCTCCTACCTGGTCCCCTGGACCCTATGCTGGATCCTGTTGTACCTGATCCAGAACAGCTGCTTCCTTGGACTCCCTGCCTCCTCTGGTTTCCTGGTCTCGTTGGTGGGAGAGAAGATCTGGAGTCTGGGGTGCTTGGCTCCCGCCGGGATTGGGAGCTCTGTGCAGTTCCCAGGCGATCTGCAGGCTCTGGAACACAGGCCGGGAAGCTGGCCTGTTTACCTGATGCTCCCGCCGGGATTGGGAGCTCTGTGCAGTTCCCAGGCGATCTGCAGGCACTGGAATACAGGCCGGGAAGCTGCCTGTTTACCTGATGTTCTCAAGTAATTTCTGTATGTCTGGGTTTGTGGATAGGTATTGTTTGATCTGGTTTTGTTACGGAATGTTGTGCTTTCTCTCTTTATAATGACTGAAAGCTTTGGTAGATATGAGAGTGTAGCATGGCATCTGTCATATCTTAGTTTCTGCAACACCTTCTGGTTTTCAGAATCCCCATTGAGAAGTAAGGTGTAATTCTGATAGGTCTGCCTTTCTATGATCCGTGGCTTTTTTCCTTTGCAGCTTAATGTTCTTTCCTTATTCTGAATATTTAGTGTTTTGATTACTATGTGGCGAGGGGAATTTCTTTTTTGGTGCAGTCTGTTTGGTGTTCTATAAGAGACAGATACAGGCTGCTCCCCACTGCATCTTCCAGGCATTTCCTTGTAGTTCTGTTCCAACTGTCTTCTGGCCTCAGTGATGGTAGAGAGACTACAGTGTGGGAAGTTAACAGAAGAGGGTGGGGGTCCCATCCAGGGAGCTATGAATAATCTGTTGTCCATGCTATTGTGACATGGTGCTCTGCTGTTAGCTGGCCCTTACCCATGTTCTGTAAGCAGGGACAATAAAGATATAATTTCTGCTAATAGAAGTGTGGTGTTTTACTTTGGTTTCCTTGTGTGTGGGGTGCTTGAAAGGAGGTGAGAGAATTGTGTATCCCCAGGGCATGAGTTCCCCCTAACTCAGACTGGGTGCCAGACATTCCTTCTTCGCTTTGCCCACACCCACCCTGGCCCCACCATCCCTGGGACCACTATCCCAGGGGGTGCTGTATACCAGCTCCCAGCATCATTCTGGCCAATACTGGGTAGTGCTGACCTCTGAACTGGACTCCTCCCCAAGTTCCACCAGTTTAGCTGTCTGTCCCTGATCACATGATTCAGGTTGGGTGAAGGAGACAGATTCCATAGTATTTTCCCAGGAAGTAGAAACCAGAGACCAGCTTTAGGATGCAGACCTGGTTTAACATGTATATTTACTGGCATCCATGTATACATTGCTACATCATATAAGGTCATACCAAATTGTCATATAAACAGTTGGAAGGACACACAACCATTCTCCTGAATGGGTGTATGTTGGGGGTGGCAATATCTCAGGCAGTGTTTCTGAAGGCACAGGGCAGGAAGCAGGTTATCAGATGATCTTCAGGTAGCTGGGATTCCATTATGAGTCTCCTGGATGTGTTGACACTTTTCACATTCCCTGTCTGTTAGTGATACCATATGAACAGAGGCTGATCTTCACAACTGCACCTCAGAGTCCTTCACAGCCAATGTGAGCCCAGGATCTTACCCCTTCTAGGATAAGGAGATGGTGTCTAACTCTGAGGAGGGGGACAAGTTCAGCCAGGTCCAGTCTCAGAGATGACAGCCCGTGCTCCTGGAAGATCACTGGAGAGGAAGTGTCCCTGAAGTGTGGTCCTGAGTGGGATGTTCATGTAAAACTGAAGGAAGGAGAAAGAAGAAAGGCCAATTTTGATGCAAAAGCAGAGTCTTTTATTGTAGATGTTTAACGAGCTAACCCCAGTAGCTCAGGCCCTTCATCCCACCACCATTGTGGATGGCTGGACAAAGGCCCCAAGCAACCTGGAGGCAGGAATCTTAAAGGATCGCATAAGGGGGGTGTCTAGGGGTATCAAACAGTCATAGGATTTTTGTACTTTCAGGTTTGGGTGACCTGCCCTGTGTTGATTGGTCAACTGGTTGTTATGGCCCATAGGCCCTCCCAGGGAGTTTGCTATGCTCTGCAGGTCACTGTTGTGCACTGTCCGTAAATCATACCCAGAGCCATATAGCACAGTTGCATCAGATAACTTCTGGTTGGTTCCTTGCCACGAGGAGCACATCTGACTTTAGTGACCAGAACAGGAACAGCAAAGGCATGCAAGCACATGTAAGCCTGTAATGGCTGCTAAAATGGGGACTGGTCACTAAATTCCCCCCTTCAACATGTACCCATGACAGGACTCAATCTGAGTCCTGCCTGTTGGAGGCTCAAAGGTTTGTTAACAGGCCTTGTGTTACCCAACAGATGTTTCTGTGGAAATGACATTTGCATCTTATCATACTGTTCCCTATGTAAGGGAGTTTCCTTTTTGACTCAGCACCTCAACCAGGGAAAAGGGGGCGATGTATTCTTTTCCATGCTACTTCCTGCTGACTTTGGGATGCAGTTATGGGACCCAAGAAGGCTGAAATGTAAGTCAAAATCACAAAGGAAAGTCAGGCAATGGGGTATCCTCCTGGAGCAGCTGATTGGCAGACTGCGTTGAAGAGACAGGGGTGTCCACATCAGCTGAACTGGTACACATCCACAGCAAGTCCAGGGCTGGCAGTCTTTAGGAGCAGGCTGTAGTCAGCAACTGTTTAAGACATGTTTAAAACTGGGAACAGAAGTTAAAACATATGTATTTGATTGGAATCTTTAGACCCATAGTTTTAGTGATCAGGAAGGGCAGGAATCCCATGACCAGGAGAGAAAAATCTCATCCTTAGGAGTAGACAGGTGTTATAATAGGCTGTATTTATCTGGAATCCTTATGACCTGTGAGAAGTAGATCCAAGCTGTGTGACTTTTGATCCTCTGAAATCCATGTAAATTTTATTATAGGAAAGGACATAAAGGTTATAAACACATTGGCATTATCAATTGGCACTGAAATCTACATTGCAGTAAAAGCAGATATCTGGGTACATGTAGAGTCCCAGAAGAAACTACAGATGTGGGCTAGTAGTGTACATTTGTCTTCTGTCCAGGGCGCCAGGTATGAATTGGACAGAGGTATCTTTGGCCTGATGAAAGCCCTTTAAGTTTATACTTAGATGACGACCAAAATAAACCTAAAAGCTTTGAGCTTATGATTGAACAGTAGATCTTATATTTTTACATCCTTTGATCCTTATTGAGGAGACATATTAAGGCTTGATTTTTACATAGATAAAATGAGCTACCAAACTGGCTATAGTCTTGTGGATTCAAGCTGACTGACTAATACATTTAGAGATCTGAGTAAGATAAATTTTATAGTTCCCGAATCTATTAAAAACTGACAGGTACCAGTCCATATACATACCCAAGTCTTCTCCATTAGCCCCAGAGGCACAAGTATCAGGAACAGCATCCATCTTCACCAGGCCTGTAAGGTGAGAGTTTTCTTTCTCTCTGTGGAAGAGGGACATGGAAAAGACTGACCTTGTTTTGTCTCGACAAAAGGGGTGAAATCAATTGCCCCGTGTCCAGCAGCTTTGTCCATATTCTGGGCCACGGCCTGGCAGCAGCAGGTGTCACCTTTGAGCATCTTGCTTACTGGTCAACTCACTGGTCAGCGTCGGCATAATCCAGGTGCAGAGAAGGGGTGCCTCATAATCTTTTTGGAGACTTTGGGTCACTGTTAGTATCTGGCAGTCTATCTTATATTATAAACTTTTAAATTAACATTTTCAATGCCATGTTCTGCAGGTCTCTGAAGTATTAGAGGATTGTCTTCCTTAAGCTTAACTGTTAAAAGTATAAACTTAGCCAGGCGATGGTGGCGCACGCCTTTAATCCCAGCACTCGGGAGGCAGAGGCAGGCGGATCTCTGTGAGTTCGAGGCCGGGCTGGACCGATAGCCTCCGAAACAATACAGAGAAAACCTGTCTCGTAAAAAAAAAGTATAAACTTTATTGATTTTTATTAAACTAGAACTTCACACTGTCAGGTTTAGCTTAAAAAACAATGATTTTAAATTTGAAGTTCTTTAAGTATAAACATCAACAATGTAAACATTTTAAAAGTCTAAATACCTTATAACCTTGTAAATTGAAAACATTTTAAAAACTGTTCTTAAATCCCTTAATTTTTTGTAATATTAAAAAATAAAATACCCTTTATGTTTTAAAACCATTATGATCTGGGTGACTATCAAATAACAAAGCTTAGCATTCCTGTATATAAAAGCATTAACAATTTAAATCTGAATTAAAAACTTATTTAAAGGATGGTACCTCATAACTTTCATGTGGTCACCTTTAGTCAAGATGGTGGTTCATGTATCACTTTTAACTTCAGCACAATGGCTACCCGTCAGCCATGTGGCCAGCTTGGCTGGAACACCATAGTGAACTCTCCCATTTTTGTTTTAGCTCTGTGCCTGTAATAAAACTTAGATTATGTCAGAAACCACATATAGAACTTTTTAACAAAAGAAGCATACATAATATTTGAGATATAGACAACTTTTTAAACAGAATTAACAATATGCTAAAAAATTTTAACTTATCAATTTTTAAAATTTAGCCTTTGTAGAAATGAAACACCACAGTAAACAGTTTACATTTTCCCTTTTACCTTGTGGTTATGATAACTTTGAGGCCACTCCATTTCTCTGGAAAGACCGGATCATGCCAAATGGCAGGGAGCTCTGGTGAAAGGGAAAGCTGGCAGATGGCTCCTTCGCCAACACGCCATGTGTGTGGGGCAGAGAGAGAGAGACAGATAGAGAGACCCCCATCCTCACATCCTGCACACCTCACCACCTCACAGGCAGGTGAGGACAGAGCAGGCCCAGCTGTGAGGGCTGCAGCAGCAGTTGGGCATCAGAGCAGCTGCCTCACTGCATGCTCAGGGACAGGAGACCCTGCAGGGACTCCTGCACTGTACGCCGTGTGTTCAGGGCAGCAAGAGAAAAACCCTGACCTACACCAAGTGCGTAGGCAGGCAAGGACAGAAACAGAGGGATAAGATGGGAGAGTGACTAGCTAGGCTTGGCCAAAGTCAGCAACCACAGGACCAACTTATCAGAAAAGCACCCGGCTGGAGTCCTGGACAGCAGCTATTCAATCAGAACTCTTGGGTATCAGAGTCAGGACAAACAAAGACTTAACAACCACACAGCACTTTAAAAAGGCTAGACATGTTAGGGCCCTCTTCAGAATCTACAGAATATTGCAAGAACTCTCAGACAGAGAGCCGGCGTAATGGAGCAATTTGGTCCCCTGACCAAGTCCCCTTTCTACAGACTGGGCGACTCAACCCCATGATTGAGTCCCCATTTTACAGACTGGGCAACTCAATCCATGATTAAGTGCCCTTGTTACACACCGAGGAGCCTGGCTGCCAACCAGACCCCCGCTTGGAAAGAGGCATTGGGTAATCCCCCTTAATCCTCTTTTCACAGATCTTGCTAGCGTACCCAACAGAAACACAAAATCACACAAAAACTGACACAAAGCATAGGTGCTCAGGACCTGCCAAGCCTGCAGGCTGAGGATAGCAGCAAATCAGATAACAAGCCCACTCACCATAAGAAGCCTGGCCATAATAACAAGCCTGCTCAGGGGGTTGCTTGGGGAACCCAATTATAATCCAATGTTTCCTAACCGCCAAACCACAGAGTGCAGGGTTGACAGAAATCAGAGCTTAAACAACCAGATACAAAGATTAAAGTTTCAACAGCCAGAGACAGACAGCAGAACTTGAAAGACTTGCCTAGGTAAAAACAGAAAATTACCTGACGTGGAGCCACGTGACTCAGTGACAGGGGGTGCCATGATGTCTTTCAGGGATCCCAGACGAGCCCCCAAACATTGTGCCCAAATTCTGAACCCCAAAATCACCAAGATGCCCATTTCGATGCAAAAGCAAAGAGTCTTTTATTGTTGATGTTTATCGAGCTAACCCCATTAGCTCGGGCCCTTCATCCCACTACCTTGGCAGATGGCTAGAGAAAGACCCCAAGCAACCTGGAGGCAGGAATCCTAAAGAACCACATAAGGGGTGTGTCTAGGGGTATCAAACAGTCTCAGGATTGGTGCATGTCCAGGTTTGTGTGACCTGCCCTGTGTTGATTGGTCAACTGGTTGTTATGGCCCATAGGCCCTCCCAGGGTGGTTGCTATGCTCTGCCCATCACTGTTGTGCACTGTCCCTAAAGCACAAACAGAGCCATAAAGCACAGCCCCGCCAGCTAACTTCTGATTGGTTCCTTGCTACGAGGAGGGCATCTGACCTTAGTGACCAGGACAGGAGCAGCAAGGTCAAGAGAGCACATGATAGCCTGTAATGGCTGCTAAAATGGGGGACTGGTCACTACACAGTCTAACCATTACTACTATCAGAGATCTGAGAAGGAAACTTTTTATACAGTTTCTGAATCTATTAAAAATGACAGGGTCCAGTCCATATACAGTTAGCCGTACCCAAGTCTCCATTAGCAGGGAGAAATATAAAAGCATTAATCTTCGCCAGGCCTACAAGTTGAGATTTTTTTTCTCTCTGTGGAAGAGAGACATGGAAAAGACTGGCCTTATTTTGTCTACGCAAAAGGGGTACAACCAATTCTCCAATGTCCTGTTATTTGTCCACGGTCTGGGTCAGGCCCTGCCAGCTGGTATGCATTGGGGCATCCTGACCCCTGGTCAGCATTGTGTAAATATCGAGGTGTTCGGAAATCTTCTTTGGAGACTTTGGGTCACTGTCTGGATCTGGGGTTCCCTGTCTGATATTATACGTATTTTAGTTCACAGTTTAAATGCCATATTCTGTAGATCTCTGGAAGCATTAAGAGTGTTGTCAAGGTAAATCTCGATAGACATTTTTGCGTTTAGTTATCTGTTTTAAGCTTTTCCTTTGAAAATATATGCAGGGGACTGAGTAAGGATTATCCCTGTTGCAAAAATGTTTTTGTACTTAATATGACTACAATGATATTAGTGTAGAATCTGTCTAGAGAACTGGATTTAAACTAAAAGGGTATGGAGGGATATTTTATTCAGAGCCCTGTACTCTGACCTTAACCGGTTTTACATTAGCAAACAGGCATGACATTTAAAGAGACAGAGTACCTTAAAACTCTCAGTGACAATAATGTAGATCTGCTGAAGATGGGACAAACAGGCAGTATCTTTGCGTGTAATGTGCCCTTTGGGCACTGGAAAGGCACAACATTCTGCAAACAAGTCATGTTTAACAGAACCAGTGAAAGTAGAAAACTGTCAGTCACCAAAATAAAAGGCAAAACAATTACGTCTGGCAGCAGAGTTTGTTGGCAGAAGCTGACTAGATTGTCTTTCAGTCTAGGTGGAGGGAATGGGGTAACGTACATAGTATAAAGGTAAAATATCTTTTATGTCCTTAAAACTATTATCACCTGTGTGATTGTTAAATTATTAAATTTACATACCTTTATTAATACCTTTATTAAAACAGAACACTCTTATTAACAGATTAGATTTTATTGCTCCTTAAAAGAGGAAGGCACAAGTCAGAAATAGGAGTCTTTTGCACAAGTCAGAAATAGGAGTCTCTTGAACAAGTCAGAAATAGGAGTCTCTTGCACAAGTCAGGAATAGGAGTATCTTGTTGCACAAGTCAGGAATAGGAGTATCTTGCTCTACCGACTGAGGTTACTCCCAGCCCCACACCTCTTTTGTCAGTGAGTAGCCACGCTTGAAGGGCTGGGAAAAGTGGGTACAAGTGATGTGGAAACGTTAAGCAGCCACATGTCTGATAGAGAACCTTCATAAAATGCAACAGTGACATGAACAAATGATCCAAGTAGAAAATGGGTAAAATACATGTGCAGACATCTTATTCATGAGGAAATACAGATGGCAAAATCATATTAACCAGTTAAAACCTGTACCTTGGACATTCTGCTGAAGTTGGCTGCTGGCTTCATGAGGTGAGAAAAAGCCCAGAAAGACTGCATCCAGGGGTCAGGGGAGAACCAGCCTGCAGCCAGCAGCTAGGGTGATCCATCTCCCATGGGAGCTGCTGTGTGTAGCCTTCAGAGAGGACTATCAACCCACTTAACATTTTTCTGTGGATGCCAAAGTATAAAGTTTACAGACTAGAAGGGAGGGATCAGCACTGGGGAGCACAGAGTGTCGTTGGCTGTCAGTGTTCCTGAAAGAAAAATAAATTTTTCTCAACATTGTTAGTCACCATCTCAGATTTTTTGCTTTATGTCCTTTAATGGGTCAGGCAGAGATCTAGAGTGGACAAGGGTATCTGTCCCATGTTAGGCTGCATCCCAGTCAGGTCTGTACTGTCTGTACCTTCAAGGCAAGACACACAGGAAAACAAACAAACAGCACTTAGACAAAAGAAAGAGGCCCATCTCAAAGACTTGTAAATTTCAGATTCAGTGGGGGAGGCAAACTCCCCTGTAGCTACTCAGATTCCGATGATGCTTTAATTAGCCAGGTTTTTACCCAAATTTAGATTCCAATGGCAAGATTCCCTCCAAAACAAGAAACCAAGAAGCTGAGACCTATTTCAGCTCCTCCATATCTGACATTACAGCAAGTCTGCCAAGGTCTTCTTGATCTGTTTCTTAGTTTCAGATTGTTGCCAAGCCTAACAGAAACAGAAACAGAAAATCACAAAAATGTAAAATCACACACCTGCCACAGAACTCAGGACACAGAACTTGCCAGGTCAGCACAATGAATAACACAGAAAAAAAAAAAAAACAAACACAGAACATTTACCTGTCTGGTCAGAGAGTTAAACCTTTAGGCGCCTGGAGTCCTGGGCTTCCTGGAAGAGCCTCCAAATGTTGTGCCCAAGATGCAAAGTCCCCAGAAAGCCAATCTATAAAGCAACTCCCAGGAAAACCAGGTCTCATACAATGAAACACCCTTTCTCTCAAAACAAACACCAAACCAACCAAACAAAGAAAAAGGACAAAGTAATACTGTATGGAATACTACTAGGTTTCTCTTTTAGGTCAGGTTTGGATATTTGCACTTGTGGAAAATTACTAGTGGTTCATAAGTTTCTAGTCCCAGGTGAAACTTTAGAAATGTTAAGACATTGTAGTCAGAGGATATTGATTTAATTACAAATTTCTGCTGAAATTATAACTTTTACTTCTTACCATCTTTTCTAAGGAAAGGATTTAATCTTTGTGCTGGTCTCTATTGGTGTTGGGGTTCGTTGTGACTGTTTCATTTTACTCCTTTGTGATTAGTTTCTTTCCTTTTCCTTTGGTATCTAGTTTCCTGAGTTGAGAGACTAAACCTTTCTTAAGTGTCAATGTTGGCCATAAACTCAAAGTGGAGCCAAGAATGACCTTGAACTCCTGATCTTTCAGCCACCGTCTCTAAAGTCCTAATTTCACAAAAATTCAATCTCTCTCTCTGTGTCTCTTTGTCTCTGTCTATGTCTCAGTCTCTGTTTCTCTCTCTCTCTGTGTGTGTGTGTGTGTGTGTATATGTGTGTGTGTGTGTGTGTGTGTGTCTTTTTTCTTTTTTTTTTGTTTGTTCAAGACAGGGGTTCTCTGTACTGGAACTCACTCTGTAGAACACACCGGCCTATTACTCACAGAGATTCCTGAGACTCTGCCTCCTAATTGCTGGGATTAAAGGCCTGTGCCCTCACCTACCTGGTCAGATTCCCTTGGCAAAAAGGTCCTACAAAAATTGCAGAGGCATGGATTTAATTCTCATGGGATAAGGTGATTGTGTGAGACTTTGGGAGAAACCCTTTGTATCTGTGTTAATCCATCAGGAATTGTTTGGAAAACAAAACAATACCTCATAAAGAAAATGAGACAAAGACATAAGTCAGATAATTGACAGCAATCTCTGTTCTCCTGGTCCCTTTGCTAACGACTCTTCCATTGGCACTGATTGATCTCTTGCTTCTACTTCCTGGGAAAATACTATTGAATCTGTCACCCTCACCCATCCTGAACCATGCCATCACGGACAGGCAGCAAAACTGGTGAAATTTAGAGATGAGACCAGCTCAGAGTCTCAGCACCGCTCAGTAGTGTCTCCAGTGATGCTGGAACTGGTCCCACAGACCCCCCAAGGGTAGAGGGACCATGGGTAGAAGGGCCAGGGTGGGTGTGGGTCCAGGGAAGCAGGAGTGTCTGGTACCCAGTCTGAGGTAGCAACTTATTGGAGAATTCCAATCCTGGGGAGATACAAGATTCTCCCCTCCTGTCTAGCACCCCACATGCAAACAAACCAAAGGAACACACCACACTTCTATTAGGAGAAATGATATCTTTATTGGGCCTGCTTACAGAGCATGGGTGAGGGCCAGCTAACAGCAGAGCACCATGTCACAATAGCATGGACAACAGACAATTCATAGCTCCATGGATGGGGCCCCACCCTCTTCTGTTAACTTCCCACACTGTAGCCTCTCTAGCATCAATGAGGCCAGAAGACCATTGGGACAGAACGACAAGAAAAGCCTGGAAAATGCAGTGGGGAGAAGCCTGCATCTGTCTCTCCTCCTTCACCTTCTAGACCAGAGAGTACAGTCAGTGCATTCATCTGGGGCTCACTGGCAGGTCCTTCCAGATGTTCTGAAGAAAGTCCCAGATGGAGTTGGTCCCTGGCACATGCATACATGTTCCATAATATGCAGAGTGCCCCTGGAACTGTTTTCTTTCCCTGTGGGATCCCACTTGCACGGGGTACAATTCATCAGTACTTGAGGGCCCACTTGTCAGAGCCAGAGAATGCATGGGCCTCCTCAGAACTGTGTCATTTCCTTTCATGGAGTGTGGTTCCGATCCAGAAATGGTGTATGCTGGATGCTCTAGGAGAGGTATCCTTTGACTCATGGGTCCTCAGCCTGGAAGCCCAGTCTGCTGCAGTCTCCTGTGAGGACATCTGTGGGCAATTCCTATCACAGTAGTGTGTGGCCCTACCTCTACAAACACAGGAAGACTCCATCCAGGGGAAACATCCCCCAAACTATCTATATAAGCTACCAAAGACTGAACATTGGCAACACAGTCACAGGAGGCATCCATTCTCTTCATGCAATCACAGAGGACACGAAATATCCAACACTTGCATCGATTCTGAGGGAGAACCACTCACAAATTAAAAGGTGACTCAAATCCCAGATCAAAGGTCATTTGTCCACATATTCGACACCTGTTGGTTCAGAAGACCAGGAATGTCCACTGGTGGCTAAAAGGTCTCAGGGGCAGGAGGTGAACATGTGTCTGCTTTGTTCAGGTCCATCTCCATGAGTGGCAGGGAGACTTTGGGGGTCGCAGTCAATAATCTACAGTCCTGTGAATTCTGTGAATGGTCCATGGCTTCGGCATCAGCAGTATCCTGGAGAATCGTGGAGGCCTCAGCCGCTTGGGTGAAGAATCTCCTCACTGGCAGTGTGAATTCAGGGTCCAAGAGCTTGGATGTTGAAAGCCTCGAGGACTCAGAGCTCACCCTAGCATAAGGGCAGCTGTTGCGGGCTCTGACTACACGATGTCTGGGGCGTCCGGGGTGGGGATGCTTTTGGGTCAAAGCAGATGTCCCCTGAACCAGAGTGTAGGACCCAAAGGTCAATTCTTGCTTGGAGCTTGACTTTACCTCCAGGAACTCCATAGCTCCATGACCCCCCTCGTGCTTCCTCTCTTCATGACATTCAGGCTGCTGGATCCTCACAAAGGCGTCCATGGGGAAGCTCACCCTGGCCTCCCCACAGCTACACTGAGTAGCCGCCTTTCCGTAGTCGATCCACCTCGGGGTGGCGAAATTGATGGCCTCTGCACAGTTGAAGCCATGGTTGAAGCCAGCGTGGTAGCCATAGGGAAAAGTGACCATGAATTCCCCAGCCTCCTGCGTCATGCGGCCAAAGGGGATGCCGTTCTCCTTGAGCACGCTGGGAGAGATGAGTGCCACCTTGTGCCTCAGGAAAGCCTGGCAGCCCTGGGAGCTGCCCGGGAACAACTGTCTGGCCAGATGCTCCAGGCGCCGGCCATGCTCAGGGGGCACCGCGTACCACGTCTTGGGCTGCCCAAAGTGCAGATAGTTGATGCTGTACAGATCCATGTCCTCCGTGTGCCACGCGAAGGTGGTCTTCCACATGCCGAAGTACAGGTAGGGCGTGTTGACGCCCTCAATCACGATGCCACATTCCTGCTTCAAGAGGTCCAAAATGCTTCCCAGGTGCGCCAAGTTCCAATGCTCAGTGTTCTCATCAAAGAGGGAGCCGTTTACATCAGCACCATAAATTGGCGACCCGAAGAGGCGATTCTTCCAGTATTTTCTCTCCAGATCTTCAAAGTTCAAGTGTGGCGGGGTCCGGTATTTTTGGCTGTTGGCCAGGTCACGGTACTGCCCCACTGTCATGGCTTTCTTCTTCCTGTGGAATTGAGTGAACACCCCTGCCTTGCCACACACCACTTGCTGCAGGGGCGTGGCTATAGAGATGTCACTGAGATCCTCATAGGACTGCCTGGCTCTCCACTCCTTGGGTGGGATGACCTTGGCCAGGCCAGCTCGGTGTGCCCCCTGGGATTCCATGTAGGCAATGTACTTGCTGAAGTCTGAAAATTCTTCCATGGTTGGGCGGAAGGTCATGATGGTTCCCGTAGAGCTCTGGGGGCTGCAGTTCTCCGAAGTCATGGTTTCTGTAGGTGAGACCTTGGGCTGTTCAGCAGGGATCTGTCTGTCAGTCTGTCTGTTTTCTTATTTTTCCCTCTACCTTCCTGCAGTGTTTTCTTCACTCTCTCTGGTCCTTAAGCGCTCACTTTTCTCCCTTCTTTTCCTTTTTCAGTTCTTCTGTCGCCTGTTAATCAGGGTTCCATTTTAAATATTAAATGACACTCGGGAGAACCAAAGTCTGAGCAGATGCTGATCTATGTAACAAGACCTTCTCCTCTCCACTCTTGAAGGAAAGAGAAGAGAAAGCCTTCCTGGCTTGGTTACTCAGGAATTGGTTCCCTGGTGGCTTTCCTCACCCTGAAGAAAGAGTCTCTACTGAGCACAGGAGCAGCCCAGGCCCAGCTCAGCCAGATGCCCTGGGCAGGGAGGGGCTCCTTCCACAGTTGTCACCTAGAGGTCTCTTCTGATGACCTGGAAAGCGGGGAAAACTGAGGTCTCTTCAGGAGGTTTAACCCCAAACCTAAAGAAGATAAGGAATAGCAGAGAATAAGTCAGCAGAAGAAATATTGTGGTAAACCCAATTCAAGTTGAAATCAAAAGACTGGTGAAGAGACACAAATATTTTAAGCTCATGTAGAGAACACTGAATATTACAGTGAGGGAGCCATGCTGACACTCAGCTTCACCCCAGGATTGGGAGTTGGTAGCCAGAAAATTAGGGATTCAAGGTTGTTCTTGGATCCTGAGGGTACCCAAGGCTGCCATGGATATAGGGAAATAAAATGTATAGTCATCTGATCCAAGAAACTTCATGAATTAAAATCTAAGAACACAATGCAAATGAAAAAGGTGATTTCAGCCAAAAAATGATGGCACACACCTTTAATCCCAGCAGCCAGGAGGCAGAGACAGGAGGATCTCTGTGTGTTAACAGCCTGTTTAACAGATTGAGTTCTGGAAAGGCTCCAAAGGTAGAGAGAAGCACTTTCTCAAAGAACCAAGGGGGAGGGGAGACAGAAGTAAACAGAAAACTTCAGCTGGGTGGTGGTTTCAGTAGGCCACGCCTTTAATCCCAGTACTCAGGAGGCAGAGGCAGGCAGATGTCTGTGAGGTAAGACCAAGCCTGGTCTAAGATAGAGATGTAGGACAGGTTCCAAAGCTACAGAAAAGCTCTGTCTCAAATAACCATCAGGGCAGGGAGGGGAGAAAGCCGAAACATTTCAAAAGCAACTCTGATAACAGAGAACCTAATCTCACTAGGGGTGAGCAGAGAGGAAACCTGACTTCTCTAACCATCAGCCCAACTGACTGAAGTGTCACTCAGGGCATAAAACTCAGCAGGCAGACAGTACCACCTGCCCAAACTGAAATAATGGCCTCAGCCATCCATGTCCACAGTTCTGGGACAGTCTCAAAATATGCCAGCCTTGCATTTGGACTTCAGTAGTTCTGCTTGGGGCTAGCTCTTCTTGCTAACTGAGGTATGCCAAGGCCGACAATGTTTCCTGAATTCTACAGGTCACAGGGAGGAAGGCTTCAATCTACACTTGGATCCCCACACTCAGGGCCATGGATGCCAGACTAATATACACTTTCTGTGGATAAGGCAATGTCCAGCTTCTTCTCAGGTGGCTGCTCCATAACACTTCTGGAGGCCTCTGGAGACCCTCAGTCACCACACCCCAAGGCACCAGAGGTATCAGAGCCCCTCAGAGTGAGAAAGATTGCTGTGGTCATGGAGGTCTTCTGGTGTGCAGCTGAAAGATCCCAGGTCTCCTGGTTTCCCTTTTTTAAATCCCTGCCTAACACTTTGGAGAATTCTGACACAATCCACCCAGAGAAGGAAACAGTCTAGCCTCCACCCCAAGAGATACTCAATAGGAAAATGTAATCCAATGGACAATTTTTAATTTAAAAATCTGGAAATACATTAAGAAAGATTCTGGCCTTGAGAAATGGGTAACACTAGGGGAATCAGACTCTATGTCACAGGGAAGGACCCAGGGGACAGAGTTAATCGTTCCCAACCTGAAATAGACTAAGTATGCTTTGACCCCCTCCAGCCCCCCTACCACATAGGGTAAGTCCTACCTGGACTGTCACCCCTTGACTGACAAAACTCATGGTTACCAGGGACAGCCAAGATGAATTTGTCCACAGTAATCAGACCTAAATGCAATCTATTGGAGGAGAGATCACAAATGATTCACAGACATTACTATCACACTGAAGTTCCCAGTTGGCCAACCAATAAAATGCCTGGGAGAGTGATGGAATCTTGTGAACCCTTGAATCTTCCAGGACAGCGAGGGCTGTTACACAGTTACACCCTGTCTCTCAATACCAACACCAAATAAACCTGACAAACAAAAATAAAAAGGAAACAAAAAAGTAATCCTATATGGACAAACACCCAAAAGTTCTTGAAGAGACACGCAGATGACTTACCCTACAGCAACGGAACGGAGGCCTGGCTGAAGACAGTGCGGCACCAGAGGGCAGCTCTCTTCTGTGGGACTTTCATTCCCTATGAAGCTGGAGCCTGAGAGCTCCCTCTTTTATCCTGTAACCACCACTTGCCCACCCACTGTAGCGTCCCACCCATCACTGGCCACACCCTACCTTAGCCCCGCCCAGCTTCCTTTGAAGACAAACCAACCCAAAGTGAGAAAGGTAAACTAGGAAAACACAAAAGAAAGGCAGTAATAAGAGTAAGGTCATGCCATCTGTTTGTTCGTATAGCCAGTGAAAACATTCTACAATTCCTCATAGCCAACTGAGAACACGGGCCAGAGCTTCTCGACAGTGCGACACAGACACAAGCTCACACAGGTCTGGGGTCTTGACAGACAAGCTTCGTTTGTGCTTAAAACACCACCACTAGCCGGGCGTTGGTGGCACACGCCTTTAATCCCAGCACTCGCGAGGCAGAGGCAGGCGGATCTCTGTGAGTTCGAGGCCAGGCTGGACCGACAGCCTCCAAAACAGAGAAACCCTGTCCCGTAAAAAAAAAAAAAAGAAAAGAAAACCACCACCACTTCAGTCCCAGATACAGACGAGAAATCGAGCAATGTCCGAAAATTTTGGATGACTACATAATGATAATCATGTAAGCGGGAAAGTCCCTAAAGCCAAGTAAGAAAAATGTCTTTTTGTTGCCAGCATTAGTGGAGCACGACTTTGTTAGTGCCTTGGGAGGCAGAGGCAGGCAGATTTCTGTGAGTTCGAGGCCAGCCTGGTCTACAGAGCAAAGGCCAGGATAGGACCCAAGGCTACACAGAGAAACTGTCTCTCAAACACCAAAAAAAAAAAAAAGAAAAAAAGAAAAGAAAAGAAAAGAAAGAAAAAGAAAAAGAAAGGAATAAAGAATGAAGGAAAATGCCTTTCTGCCAGGTGACTGTGGCTCATGCCTTTAGTCGTGCACCTGGGAGGAGAGGCTGCAGACCTCTGACTTCAAGGCCATCCTGTTCTACAGGGTTATTTCCAGGACAGACAGGTCTACACAGATAAACCTTGTCTCTAATAACCAGGAAAAAAATCCTTTTCAAATGCATAACACTTCCTCAAAATTTATCAATATTGAGGCACAGAAATTTTAAATGTCATGGAATTAATATTGACCACAGTTTTGGCCACAATGAAGCAAACTGAAAGACAGCTAACATTAGCAATGGAAAGCAAGCCGAGCTTGGTAGCTCACACCTTTAATCCCAAGGCTTGGAAGGCAGAGACTAGGAAGGAGGATCACTTTAAATTCCCGGACAGCCTGATCTACAAAGTAACATCTGGGACAGCCAAGACTGTTACACAGAACCACCTTGTCTCTCAAATCCATCACCAAACACACCAAACAAAGAAACAAAATAATAGAAAAGGCAAGCAATCCTATATGGAAGGCTAATTGGCTTCTCTTCTAGGACAGGCTTGGATATTTGTACGTACGGAAAATTACAAGTGGTTCATAAGACTCAAGTCCCAGCTGAAAATTTAGAAATGTTAAGACAATGTAGGCCCTAGATGTTGATTTAGTTACATGTTCCTGCCCAAATTATGACTTTCACTCCTAATGGTCTTTTCCAACGAAACGTTTTCCTCTCTGTGCTGTCCCTATTGGTGTTTGGAATCTTTTGTGACTGTTTTGTTTTAATCCTAAGTGATTTCTTTCCTTTTCCTTTGGTGTGAGTTCACTTGCTTCCCTGAGTTGAATGACTAAACATTTGTTAAGTGTCAATGTTGACCATAATCTCAAAGTGGAGTCAAGAATGACCTTGAACTCCTGATCTTCCAGCCACCACCTCCCATGTTCCAATTTCACCAAAATTAAATCTACTTTCTTTTGTTTTCTTTCCTTTTTCATTTTTTCTTTCTTTTTTTCTTGTTTTTTTTTTATATTTCAGGGCAGGGTTTGTCTGTACTGGAACTCACCCTGTAGAACAAACTAGCCTAAAACTCACAGAGATTCACTTGCTTCTGCTTCCTAAGTGCTGGTATTAAAGGTGTGTGCCACCACCACCCTGGTAAGATTCAATTTCATAAAGTATGCTTTCCTCACCTGGAGTTCAAATGTCCATTTCTTTTTACCTTTGCTTTGCTTGAATTGGCTTTGAATTCAGTTAGGAACATTGCCAGCCCAATCTTATTTATCTCAATTTCATCTCACTATTCCCACTGGAGTGACTCATTCAGAAATCACTATTTTTCATATATTTTCATAGGGCTTCATCCATGAACTTTTCTAAAGATACCCTGGCAATGCAGCAAAGTCTGAAGCATCTCATGCTCTCAGGAAACCACTGGCCAGGCTAGCTGGTCATGCTCAGACTCCATAGGAATGACAACCAACCAGACTGTCACCCCTTAGAGTAACAAATCTCCTTAGGGCTAGGGATAATCCAAATTGATGTTAGAGAATTTCAAGGCACTGGAACTTGTCTACTAACCAAAATTGCTAATCTTGGCACTTCCCCTTATTAATAGGTTTCTGCTAATCTGTTTGGTGCATTAGATCATGTGGAGAATGTCAATATTTCAGGACTCTGAGAACACTTGGTGGGCAGGTACAAGGGTTGACTAAACTGTGTCTCTTCTGATGCTTTCCAGACTAAGCATTGAGGTGACCAGTGTCAAGAGGTTTCAGCAGTTTCTGCTTCTGAATTTAAAAAACAGTTAGATTCCCTTGCCAAAATGGTCCTACAAAAATTGCAGAAGCTTAGACTTACCTCTCATAGGATAAGGTGACTGTGTGGCTTTGAGAGAAACCGTTGTTTCTGTGCTCATCCATCAGGAATCGTTTGGAAAACAAAACAAAACCTCAAAAAGAAAATGAGACGAAGACATAAATCCCAAATTGACATCAGTCTCTGTTCTCCTGGACTGCTGTCTCTCTACTACGCCATTGGCACTCGACGGCACACTAATTCTCATTTTGAATGAATTAATGTGGGGACACTACCTCCATACTGTATGGGAAATCATGTGCCAGTTTAGCATAATTAATGGCACTTAGGACCAACTACACCTCTTCAGACAACAGTGAGTCCACAGACTTCATTCACTCACTAATTCTAGTGGGGAATGATAGGCCCCCAGACCGTAGCACATCTGACTCCATGATGGAAGTAACGGACATGCTATAAAACTCAGTGTGTAGCTAGTGCCACCAATCAAGATGAAAACAAAGACCTAATCCATCCCTGGTTGTAGTTCTGCGACAGTCTCTAAATACGCTAACCTTTCCTTTTGTCTTTAGTAGCATGTGTGGCTAACTGTTCATGTTAACTGAAGTTTATCAAATCAGAACACGGCTTTTTTGCTTAAAGGCTCACCTGAGAAAGACTGGTGACTGTCCTGGAATTTTGAACACCCTAGTCACCAGTCAGCCAATAAAGACTTTCTATTGCTTTAATCCCATGTCCCAGCATCTACTCTGGTGGATGCCCAACAGGAACTAAAAATCAAGGGTGTATGCATTGGGTTTTGAAACAATCAGGAACAAGGCATCAGTAGGCAGAATAGTGGGTCGGTGTTAATGAATCCTGACACCATGAAGCTAGCAGAGAGTGTAACACAGTTTAAGGTACAGTGAAAAGACAGAAAACAGAATAGGTTCCTCCTGACCTGAATCAACAGTCATCCATGTGAATATGATCTGGATGGATTACATCGAGGGAAAGAAGGACATTTACAAAGGCTGGATGAGATAGCCTGCAGCGTCATCTGGGGATGTCTGCCAGTTGGCACAGAGCTTGGATTTGAACCCTAAAACTGCATAAACTGCTCACCTGCCATCCAAGCTCTGGCACAGCAGAGGCAGGAGTTCAAGTTTAAGAGTTTGCCTCATGTAGCAAATTTGAGACCAGAATGACAAAGAGGAATCAGCCATCAAGAGGGCTCTCTAGAGTAGCACAAGCAGGAACCTGGGTGCATAGTTGTAAAAGGTATTTATAGGGCAGTTTCTATGAGAAGAGGGTAGGTAGTGCCCAAAGTCAGTCTCCATGCTGGAAGGCAAGGGAAGCTCAGGCCAGGGAGAGGGAATGTGTCACTCTATTTCCACTCTGTACCAGCAACACTAGGGACACCAGGCTGCTGTGCCTCTCCTGAGTTTGGGGAGAGTTTAGGCTCCACACAGCAAGACTCTGATCACAAGGAACCTGATAATTTTTCCTACTGTGACAGTTGGTCTCCCTGTGAACACTGGTGTAGAACTCCACACTTTCTGCTGTCACAGGAGGTGTATATCTTTTAAATCTGTGACCCACAAGCAAGCCTCAGTGGCATGTTCACTCTTTTAGATGTGGCAGCCAGGTCCCTACTCCTGAGGTGCTGGTGGCTATGTCCCACTGTCACTTAGACCAAACTGTGCTGCATTCACCCCCAGGGTCCATGAGAGCCTATGTGTCAGTCACCCAGTCTTCCTTGGGACCATGCTACAGTACCTGAGCCAGCCATGGAGCTAATCCCAGTAAACGCTTGTCACTGGCCCACCCCACAGTCCCGACATCACTGTCCTTCAGGTACTGGAAGTTTTCATATGCTGAGCTGGTTGTGATTCGGTGAGGATGTGTAATGAGTGTTCTTTAATGTGCGGTTGCCTTAATGTAAGTGTGCAAAGCCACAAACTGAATATTGGAGCATGTTGTGAAATTAGAACTTTGAGACTGGAGATCTGCCCAATATTGCAGAGCATTTACTAACTAATACTTTTGTTGTTGTCAGTGATGATGATGACTTCATTTTAGTTATTTTATTACATGCATTGGTTTTTTGTGTTCATGCATGCCTGTGTGAGGATGTCATATCTTGGAGTTACAGACCACTGTATGGTGCCATGTGGGTGGTGGGAATTTCATCAGCGTCCTCTGGAATAGCACTCAGTACTCTTAACCACTGAGACATCACTCCAGCCAGGATTAACTCTCTTTATTAATTTTGCATTCATTTTCCATACCTACTAAGTTTCCCCTCCCCTGTCTTCTCCCATTCCCTCCTCTACCTCCTTTCTATCCCTACTCCCACCCAGTCCTCCTCTGTCTCAAGTAAGAAATGGTAAGGCCTCCCATGGGAATCAGCAGTGCCGGGCATATCAAGTTGAGCCAGGACAAAACTCCCTCCTTGCATCAAGGCAGAGTTAAGCATCCCTCCATAGAGGATAGTTTCCAAAAACCGCTCATGTGCCACAGACAGGTCCCTGGTCCCACTGCTTGGGGCCCCACGACTATTTTAATTTAAAAAGATAGAAAGTGCATGCACCGGAGTTCAATTGGAGGCTTTTGTTTTTTAATTAGGGGAATGGGATTGAAAAAGAATGTAAGGGGAGGGGCAGACCTGCCTCTGGGTACAGGAGCAAAGGGAGAAAGGGAAGAGGGGGTGGAGATAAAGAAAGAGGGATGGGAGGTGGGCAGGTGCGTTAACTGGAATGAAGTGGATGTGCACAGGTGATCCTCTTAGTGGCTGCAGCTGAGGGCACAGCCTGTCAGAGCTCCAACTGCAGACCGGGGCAGAGGCCTAATATAACACAGACCAAGGCACACAACTGTCACCCACATGCAGAAGGTTGACTCAGTCCCATGCAGGCCTCCTATTTTTCAGTATAGAGTCTGTGAGCTCTCACAAGTTCAGGTCAGATATCTCTGTGGGTTTCCCCATCTTGATCTCAATCTATACTTGCTGCTATAATCCCTCCACCCTCTCTTCAACTGGACTCCTGGAGTTTGGCCCAGTGCTTGGCTGGGGATCTCTGTATCTGCTTCCATCAGTTACTGGATGAAGTTTCTATGGTGGCAGTCATGATAGTCACCAGTCTGATTATAGCAGAAGGCCAGTTCAGGCAATCTCTCCACTATTGCCAGGAGTCTTAGCTAAGGTCATCCTTGTGCATTTCTGGGAGTTTCCCTGACACCAGGTTTCTCCTTAATCCCACAATGGTCCCATCTATCAAATATCTCTTTTATCGCTGTCCCTCTCAATCTCTGCCCCAACTCTGCCATCCATATCTTCATGTTCCCATCCCCCGTCCTCTTCCCTTTACCCCATTGTCCCCACTTTCCCAGACATCTCATATATTTCCTCTTCTCAGGATAACCCATGTGTCCCTCTTCAGGTCCTCCTTGTTAACCTGTTTCTCTGGGGTTGTGGACTGTAGCCTGGTTATCCTTGCTTAATGTCTATGACCCAGGTATGGTGATGCCTGCACATGTTGCTTTGTTGAGTAGGGATGTCTTGGCTATCCTGGGCCTTTTGTTTTGCCATATAAAGTTGAGAATTGTTCTTTAAAGGTCTGTGAAGAATTGTGCTGGGATTTTGATGGGGATTGCATTGAGTCTGTAGATTGCTTTTGGCAGGATTGCCATTTTTACTACATTGGTCCTAACTATCCAAGATCATGCGAGATCTTTCCATTTTCTGGTGTCTTCTTTCATTTCTTTCTTTAAAGACTCAAAGTTCTTGTGATACAGGTCCTTCACTTGTTTGGTTAGCATTTCCCAGAGGTATTTTATCTTGTGTGTGGCTGTGGGGACACCAGACCTTGAGCAGAAACCCACTTCCCCTTCGGCCTGGGAGCAGGCATCTGTGTAATGTTTACTGAAAACAATTCAGTGCTAAAGCTCTTGATAGGGCTCAGATAAGGGCTTGCTCACTGAAATACCATGCCTTTCACACCCCCTACGGCTAGATGCCTCTTCCTGTCCCCCCCCTGTGGTGTCTCCCCGATTCTGGGGCCGGAGATTAAACCACCAGCCAGGAGGGTGAGAAGTGGAAAGAATGGTATGTAGATGAATGGCAAAAGTCCTTAAAAAAAGGAAGCTCCTTTTTCTTAGAGAGACTTCTCCTGAGACTTCTCTCTCCTAAGCGGACTTGGAATCTCCTCCTAAGCTGACTTGGGAAGCATAAAGTTTTCTTAAAGCAACCGACCGGTCTCTGTGTCATCTATCCCGACCACCTCGCTACATTCTCGGATGCAGGCCGCACAGCAGGTGCGACAATTGGAGGTTCCACCGAGATCATGAAAGCGAGGTAAGTGAGCCAGTTCATCTCTTTTTCTGGCCAGGGACAGATTGGGGAAAAAAGAAAAGAAACCATGGGGAATAATTCTGGGAAGCTTAAATTACAGTATCAAGTTAAAAAGTTACTTGAAGGACATGGGACTACACTAAAGTCTAAAACCTTGGAAGGCTTTTTAAAATGGATTGAACGTGCCAGTCCATGGTTCGTTACTGGGGGAGGCTTAAATGTCCCAGATTGGAAGGATGTTCGCTATGATCTTTAGAGTCGGGTGTTGGTGGCATATGCCTTTAATCCCAACACTCGAGAGACAGAGGTAGGTAGGATGGAGGTCATCCTTGTATATAGAGCGAGTTCCAGGACAGCCTCCAAAAGGATAGAGAGAAACCCAGTCAAAAAAAAAAAGGAGGGTAAAATAAGAAATCTCCAGTCTTTCACCTGATCCACTAAGGTCAGGAAAGTAAAGAAAAACTGAGAGATTTAAAAGACTGGCCAACAAGTAAGGCTATAAGGATGTATTAAAAAGGGGGTACCAAACTAGGGGTACCAGATTAAATGTCTAGGCCTTTGACTGACAAAGGTCAAAAAAGAAAAGCAAAACATAAGAAGTTGCCCTCAGTTGGAGGGTAGATTGGAAAATCATCCTCAATGGGAGGATGGATTAAAGATAGATAAATTTAAAAAATTGGTAAAGTTAATAAATAAGGCCAGTCTTTCACCTGATCCACTGAGGTCAGGAAAGTAAAGGAAAACTCAGAGATCTAAAAGGATAGCCAACAAGTAAGGCTATAAGTATGTATTAAAAAGGGGGTACCAAGCTAGGGGTACCAGATTAAATGTCTAGGTCCTTGCCTGACAAAGGTCAGGAAAGAAAGGGAACCTAAGAGATCACCCTCAGTTGAAGGGTGGATTGGATTAAATGTCTAGGCCCTTGCCTGACAAAGGTCAGGAAAGAAAGGGAACCTAAGAGATCACCCTCAGTTAAAGGGTGGGTTGGATTAAATGTCTAGGCCCTCACCTGACAAAGGTCAGGAAAAAAAGGGAACCTAAGATAAGAAGTTGCCCTCAGTTGGAGGGTGGATTGGAGGATCATCCTCAATGGGAGGATAGATTAAAGATGGGTAAATTTTAAAAAAATTGGTAAAGTTAATAAATGAGGTATTAGTATTCAGTAAAGAAAAAGACAAAGGTATATAAAATAAAAATGTTTGGTTACATTTATATAGGGTAGGTTATTGAATTTTGTGAGTCATCTCAAGCCTGGCCTTTCCACTTTGCATCTACAGAATTACGAGGAGTGGGTATGGCTGTAGCCCCTGAGTGTAGCTCAAAACTTCTCTAATGAAGAAATGATGAGGGACATACAGGACTTTTTCAACCTTTTGTTTTAATTCAAAGATTGACTGGAGTTGTTCTGTTAAAGAAGTTTCAGTTCAACAAACTAATCATAACCTAGGCAAGGAGAGATATGTATGCATGGTCTGTGTGTATGGACGTGGCCACGTCAGTATGTATGAAGTGTGAAATGTAAATGCGTGAATGTTGACAAAAGCAACTGTTCTAACTGCCTTGGATATGATTAAAGGGATACTTAAATCCCTTCAAACAGTTAAAAACTACCTAAATCGATTTAGATATAGCCAAAAGAAACATCCAGTCAGTCGGTTAATATTTTAACAAAAAATTCAAGTTAAGCCCTCAGAGCCAGTCAGAGAGAGAGAGAGAGAGAGAGGTTTGTTCAGGGAACTGTCCTGCCGCTTTGGCAGGCCCCCACCCCCAAAGGTGTCTGTGTAGATGCAAATTAGGCCTTGTCAGCTCAGATGCATGAGGCCTTGTCAGCTAGTGAGAGCTACAGGTTAAAAAAAAAAAGGACTATTTGGGACATAGTATAGTTTACAATCCTTAAATGATTCTCAAAGGTACTTAATGGTTATGTCCCTTTTAAAGGACATCTACTAATACTTTAAATAGAGATCCCAATTCACCTAGATAGTTGACTAAGGAGGGTAGACAAATCCTTCTACTGTTATGGTCCAACTTCAACAGTTAAAACAAAATTTAAAAATAAAAGGGGGAGTAATGTCCCCAGTCCCCACATGATTCATTAAATAATCCACTCCTCATTTAAAAATTTTTAAAATGTAAATGCCAGTGAGGAATCTGCTTCAGACAGATTCTGACGTAATGAAAGTTAAACAACTATTGCTCAGGTCAAATGGAAACATCCATACACTAGACAGTAGAGTAGACCCTAATTTGGGGTCGAGGGCATGTTTGTGTTTTCTTACAGGAAAAGAATAAAGCTTCAGTAGCTGTCACAACATTTGGTGAGATGCATGGAGCAGAGAAAACTAGACCTGAGACCATGGGAGCCTGCTCAAGCCAGTTCGAGATCTCCTAAGTCGGTGTTCCTGACCCTTGATGTCATCAAATCTACAGCCCGAGAAAGAAATAAAACAGTCTGTTCGAGATTTCCAGTGTCTCATCAGGCTTGCTACATCAACCTCCTGGACCCGTGAGTTTTCATCCCAAAGCCAACAAAACTGGAAGATTAACAGCTAGCCTTTGATACACCTTAAAACAACAGAATTCATTTTGCCAGCTTTTCCCTTTGGGGGAAAAAGGACCCATTTAAAACATTTGGACATTGGTATGGACTGTGATGAGTGGCAAAAGCCTCTTTTCAGTATTTGAACAGGACATGGTCACTTGAAATATCAGACTTGGTAGTTCCTGTTTCTGGAATCACACCTATGCCAGTGTGTTCTTCTGGAGAAATGTGGTTTGTCCTGGTGCGACAAAAAGACTTTGACTCGGGTTGCATGTTCGGCTGATACTACTGACATTAAATCTACAGACTACATCACCACAGGAACAAATTGGTACTCTGTAAATAGTGCAACAAGCCTCTTGTTCATATTTTTTATAATGCTACATGTGTAACATCAATGATTGTACCTAATGTATCTGTACAAGTGCACTCTCTAATGCTTTCCTAAGTAGATCTTAAAATGATTGTAAACTTTATCACTGTTTTGACCGTCAAATTGTAACTATAAATCACCCTTGTAGCAAAGAAAGGCTGGTGGTAGAATGCTAAGGCCCAGATTGGGGGATGGGCAGGTGACAGAGAGGCGCTATGTCAGTGGGGGTCCTAGGAATGGTAACAGTGGCAGTAGGCATTCTGGCTTCATGCTGAGTTCAAAGTGCCTTAGCCCATGGCAATCCCGATAGCCATAAAGCCTTATTACAAATGATTTTAAGGTTGGGGTGCTCTTTTGACGGGCAACCTGTGGGGAAGACCCACTCCCACCTAAGACAGGGGTTCAAGGTCCCCCAAAGACGGGCCAGGGAGGGTGACCCTACTTGACCTAAGACAGGAGTGCCTCATTTAAAAATAAAAAGGGGTAAATTGTGGGGACACCAGACCTTGAGCAGAAACCCACTTCCCCTTCGGCCTGGGAGCAGGCATCTGTGTAATGTTTACTGAAAACAATTCAGTGCTAAAGCTCTTGATAGGGCTCAGATAGGGCTGGCTCACTGAAATACCATGCCTTTCACACCCCCTATGGCTAGATGCCTCTTCCTGTCCCCCCCTGTGGTGTCTCCCCGATTCTGGGGCCGGAGATTAAACCACCAGCCAGGAGGGTGAGAAGTGGAAAGAATGGTATGTAGATGAATGGCAAAAGTCCTTAAAAAGGGAAGCTCCTTTTTCTTAGAGAGACTTCTCCTGAGACTTCTCTCTCCTAAGCGGACTTGGAATCTCCTCCTAAGCTGACTTGGGAAGCATAAAGTTTTCTTAAAGCAACCGACCGGTCTCTGTGTCATCTATCCCGACCACCTCGCTACATTCTCAGATGCAGGCCGCACAGCAGGTGCGACATGTGGCAATTGTAAAGGGTGATGTTTCTCTGGTTTCTTTCTCAGCCCTCTTATTTTCTGTATAAAGTAGGGCTAATGATTTTCTTGAGTTGATCTTGTATCCTGCCACTTTGCTGAAGGTGTTAATCAGCTGTAAGAGTTCTCTGGTAGAGTTCTTTGGGTCACTTATGTAAACTATCATATCATCTGCAAATAGTGAAAGTTTTACCTCTAACGTTCCTATTTGTATCCCCCTGATCTCCTTTTGTTGTCTTATTGCTCTAGCTAGAACTTCAAGTACAATATTGAAAAGGTATGGAGAGAGTTGACAGCCTTGTCTTGTTCCTGATTTTAGTGGGATTGGGTTGAGTTTCTTTCCATTTAGTTTGATGTGGGCTGTTGGTTTGCTGTATATAGCTTTTATCATGTTTTCGCATTTTCCTATTATTCCAGATCTCTCCAAGACCTTTACCATGAAGGGGTGTTGGATTTTGTCAAAGGCTTTTTCAGCATCTAGTGAGATGACCATGTGATTTTTTTCCTCAGCATGTGTATATGGTGAATTACATTGACAGATTTTCATATGTTGAACTGTCCCTGCATCTCTGAAATGAAGCCTACTTGATCATGGTGGATAACTTTTCTGATGTGTTCTTGGATCCAATTTGCCAGTATTTTATTAAGTATTTTTGCTTCAATGTTCATGAGGGGAATTGGTCTGAAGTTCTCTTTCTTAGTTGAGTCTTTGTGTGGCTTGGGTATCAATGTTATTGAAGCCTCATAAAAAATAGTTTGACAAAGACACTTCTGCTTCCTTTGCATTAAATACTTTGAGGAGAATTGGTATAAGCTATTCTTTCAATTTCTGGTAAAATTCTGCACTGAAACCATCTGGCCCTGGGCTTTTTTTAGTTTAGACTTTTGATGACTGCTTCTCTTCCCTTAGGTCTATTTAAAAAGCTTATCTGTTCTTGATTTAATTTTGTCACGTGATGTCTATCCAGGAAGTCATCTATTTCCTTTAAATTTGCCAATTTTGTGGAGTACAGGTTTTCAAAGTATGACCTGATGATTCTCTGGATTTCCTCAGTGTCCGTTGTTATGTCCCCCTTTTCATTTCTGATTTTGTTAATTTGCATGTTCACTCTTGGCTGTTTGGTAAGTTTGGATAAAGGTTTGTCTATCTTGTTGATTTTCTCAAAGAACCAACTCTTTGTTACATTGATTCTTGGTATTGTTTTCGTAGTTTCTGCTTTATTGATGTCAGCCCTCAATTTGATTATTTCCTGGCGTCTACTCCTCCTGAGTGATTTTGCTGCTTCATGTTCTAGAGCTTTCAGCTGTGCTGTTAGTTCTCTAGTGTAACTATGCTCCAGTTTCTTCATGTGGGCACTTAGTGCTAAGAAATTTCCTCTTAACACTGCTTTCAACGTGCACCAAAAGTTTGGATATGTTGTGTCTTCATTCTCATTGAATTCTAGGAAGTCTTTAATTTCTTTTTTATTTCCTCTTTTACCCAGGTGTGGTGCAATAGCGCATTATTCAATTTCCATGAGTTTGTAGGGTTCCTTTAGTTTGTGTTGTTGTTGAACTCTAACTTTAATGCATGGTGGTCTGATGAGAAATATGGAGTTATTCCAACTTTTATGTACCTGTTGAGGTTTTCTGTGTTGCCAAGTATTTGGCCAGTTTTTGAGAAGGTTCCATGTGGTGCTGAGAAGAAGTATATTCTTTTGTGTTTGGATGGAAAGTTCTATAGATGTCTGTAAAACCCAATTGTGTCATAACCTCTATTAGTTCCTTTGTTTCTTTGTTAAGTTTCTGTCTTGTAGTCCTGTCTAGTGGTGACAGTGAGGTGTTGAAGTCTCCCACTATTAGTGTGTGAGGTTTTATGTGTGGTTTGAGTTTTAATAGTGTTTCTTTTGGGAATATTGATGCCTTTGTATTTGGGGCATAGATGTTCAGAACTGAGACATGATCTTGGCCGATTTTCCCTGCGGTGAATATGAAATGACTGCCTTCCTCTCTTTTGATTGATTTCAGTTTAAAATCTAGTTTGTTAGATATTAGGATTGCTACCACCACTTGTTTCTTGGGACCATTTCATTGGAAAATCACTTCCCAACTCTTAACTCCAAGCTGATGTCTGTCTTGGAGGCTGAGGTGTGTTTTTTGTATGCAGCACACGGATGGGTTCTGTCTTTGAATTCATACTGCCAACCTGTGCCTTTTTATGGGCGATTTAAGACCATTAATATTGAGGGCTATTATTGACCTTTGATTGCTCATTCTCGTTTGTTTTGCAATGGTTGTTCTTGGTGGAATTGTATGTGGATTTCCACCCCTTTTCTCTTTTGGGTATTGGTAAAGTGGGATTATCTATTTCCTATGTTTTTGTGCTTGTAGTTAAGTTCTTTGGACTGGAGTTTTCCTTCCAGAATTTTCTGTAGGGCTGGATTAGTGGATACATATTGTTTAAATGTGGTTTTGTATTGTAATATCTTTTTTTCTCCTTCTATAGTGATTGAAAGCTTTGCTGGGTATAGTAGTCTGGGCTGGCATCCGTGGTCTCTTAGTGTTGATCGAATATCTTTCCAGGATCTTCTGGCTTTCAGAGTTTCCATGGAGAAGTCAGGTGTAATTCTTATAGTTTTGCCTTTATATGTCATTTGACCTTTTTGGTTTTTTTTTGTTTTGTTTTGTTTTTAAGATTTTTTTTAATTCAAGAAATGAATAAGGATCCTCAGAGCAATATTATCCAACATTTGGTCCAGTTTAATACACAAAAATACATAAAATCAGTTACTGATAGCTTTGTGATCCAATTATACTTGCTAGGCTTACTTGATATTCTGCAAACAAACTGTATTGAAGCATCCCCTTTCCTCTCTTCCAATTGAAACTGAAAACATTTACAGCGCCTAGAAAACATCACAAGTCAAAACTGCTAAGCTAGGAGAAAAAGCTGGCAAATCATGTTCTCATAGTGCCAGCAGACAATCATCTGAGGATTTGCCCAGAGCCAACAGAACCTGAGGGCTTCCCACCTGGATCACAGCGGATTCCCTCCGTAAGTGACTCCACGCACCCAGCAATTGCTTTAGACTTCACACCTTGGAATTCTCAGTGAAATTATTTTTCTCCATCATCCCCATAGTCACTCTACCAAAAAACCTTACTTGTTATAACTCAAAAGTATATCTTGCTTTGGTCTGTGGTATTGCCATGGTCCCATCCTACTCTGAGCCTTTGCCGCCTCTCTGTGGTCTGTGGGACAGTTTCTAATCTACCTCTGTTTTTGTTCTTAATGTTTTCCCCATCACTTGCTGGCCACATCCTCCCTCCTTATGATTGTCCATTGTGAAATCTAAAATGCTTCTGGTCAGTGAGACTTTGTACAGTGTGACAACCTGTCACCTCTACAGCCACCCCAGGCTCCCTCCTCCCTACATCCAGTACCTGTCAGAGCTTCCTTCCAAATCCCCAGGGAACCTATTTCCTAACTTGGAGCCTTTGCACCGCTGGACTGTTACTCCCCACAGCTTATTTCTGTGTATCTCAGACTTGCAAGCTTAAAAGATACCTTCTCAAGGAGGCTTTATACAACTTCTCCACACAGTGTCAAGTAGGTCATAGCAATAGCCAATGGTTTCTTTTTTTTTTTTCATTATTATTGTATAGTTTCCTCCTCTTTTTTTTTCCAGGACCTTCTGGCTTTCAGAGTTTCCATGGAGAAGTCAGGTGTAATTCTTATAGGTTTGCCTTTATATGTTATTTGACACTTTTCTTTAGCTGCTCTATGTATTCTTTCATTATTTTGTATGCTTGGGGTCTTGATTATTTTGTGGTGAGGGACTTTATTTTGTGATCCACTCCATTTGGTGTCTGTAAGCTTCTTGTACCTTCATTGGCATGTCTTTTTTAGGTTGGGAAAGTTTTCTTCTATGATTTTGTTGAATATGTGTTTTATCCCTTTGAGTTGGGTTTCTTCACCTGCTTCTTTTTTTTTTGTTGTTTTTTTATTAGTTACTTTTAAGTTTTAACTTAGATTAGAAACAAGGTTGCTTCACATGTCTGTTCCAGGTCCCTCTCCCTTTCCCTCCCCCCCCCTCCCATGCCCTCCCCCTAACCCCCCTCCATTATCCCCTCATTTCCCCAAGGATGGTGAGACCTTCCATGGGAGTGGCCATAGTCTGTCATTTCATCCAGGGCAGGACATAGACCCTTCCCCAAGAGTTCAGGGTGAGGGTACTTCTCACATTGTTGGATGGGAGACCAAAGAAGTCCATGTGTATATTCGGGATGAATACTGATCTACTGCCCAAGGCTCAATAGATTACCTAGGCCTCCTCACTGACACCCCCATTCAGGGGGTCTTGATCAGTCCCATGCTGAATTCCCAGGCATCTGCCTGGGATTCAAGAGTTAACCCTTGTCAGCTTAGCTGTTTCTGGGGGTTAAACCAGCCCAGTCTTAATCCCTTTGGTCATAAGTGCTCCTGCTCTGTTACTGGCTTTCTTGAGTTCAGCTCAGTGATTAGCTGTGGGAGTGTGCCTCTGCTTCCATCAGCCAGTGAATGAAGTTTCTTTTTCCCAGACTCTTTGGCCATGGGATTGTAGCCTGGCACTCCCCAGATCTATGTCTAAAATCCATATATGAGAGAGTACATGCCATGTTTCTCTTTTTGTGACTGCGTTACCTCACTCAGGATGGTTTCTTCTAGTGTCATCCATTTGCCTGCAAATCTCAGGATTCCAATTTTTTTCTGCTGAATAGTACTCCATTGTGTAAATGTACCACATGTTTTCTATCCACTCTTCGGTTGAGGGGCATCTAGGTTGCTTCCAAGTTTTGGTTATTACAAATAATGCTGCTATGAACATAGTGGAACAGACATCCTTGTTGTATGAATGGGCATCTTTTGGATATATGCCTAAGAGTGGAGTTGCTGGGTCTTGTTGTAGGTTCATTCCCATTTTTCGGAGGAATCTCCATACTGATTTACAAAGTGGCTGAACAAGTTGGCACTCCCACCAGCAATGGAGGAGTGTTCCCCTTTTGCCACATCCTCTCCAGCATAAATTGTCATTGGTGTTTTTGATTTTAGCCATTCTGACAGGAGTGAGATGTTATCTCAGAGTTGTTTTGATTTGCATTTCGCAGATGGATAAGAATGTTGAGCACTTTCTCAAGTGCCTCTGAGCGATTTTAGCCTCCTCTATTGAAAATTCTCTATTTAGTTCTTCAACCCACTTTTTAATTGGATCCTTTGGTATTTTGTAGACTTGCTTCTTGAGTTCTTTGTAAATTTTGCAGATCAACCCTCTGTCAGATGTGGGGTTAGTGAATATTTTTTCCCATTCTGTGGGCTGCCTTTTTGTCTTCCTGACTGTGTCCTTTGCCTTTCAGAAGCTTATCAGTTTAAGGAGGTCCCATTTATTAATGGTTGATCTCACTGTCTGTGCTACTGGTGTTATGTTCAGGAAACTGTCTCCTGTACCAATTCGTTCAAGGGTACCACCCACTTTCTCTTCTAAGAGGTTCAGTGTGGCTGGGCTTAACTTGGGGTAACTGTAACAAAACAAGTGAAAGTCCTGTATCACAAGAAGTTTGAATCTTTAAAGAAATAATTTAAAGAAGCCCTCAGAAAATGGAAAGATCTCCCATGCTCTTGGATAGGTAGGATCAATGTAGTAAAAATGGCAATCCTGCCAAAAGCAATCTACAGATTCAATGCAATCCCCATTAAAACCCCAGCACAATTCTTCACAGACCTTGAAAGAACAATAATCAATTTTGTATGGAAAAACAAAAGATCTAGGATAGCCAAATCAACCCTGTTCAACAAGGCAACGTCCGGAGGCATCACCATCCTTGACCTCAAGCTCTATTATAGAGCTATAGTCCTGAAAACAGCTTGGTATTGGCACAAAAATAGACAGGGAGACCAATGGAATCGAATTGAAAACCCAGATATTAACCCACACACATATGAACATCTGATCATTTACAAAGAAGCTAAAAATATACAATGGAATAAAGAAAGCATCTTCAACAAATGGTGCTGGCATAACTGGAGGCTGGCATGTAGAAGAATGCGGATCGGTCCATGTTTATCACCATGCACAAAACTTAAGTCCAAATGGATCAAAGACCTCAACATAAATCCAGCCACACTTCACCTTCTTCTATAACTATTATTCTTAGGTTTGGTCTTTTCACGGTGTCCCGTATTTCCTGGATAGTTTGTGTTAGGGATTTGTTGGACTTCAGATTTTCTTTGATTGATGAATCTATTTCTCCCATGTGTCTTCAACACCTGAGATTCTCTGTTCCATCTCTTGTACTCTGTTGGTTATGGTTGGATCTGCAGTACCTATCCTTTCCCCACTTGTTTTTTTTTTTTTTATTTCGAGCATTCCTTCAAACTGTGGGAGGTTTTTTGTTTTGTTTTGTTTTGTTTTTATTGTCTCCATGTCAGCTTTCAATCCTTGCATTGTTTGAATTGTTTCTTGAAATTGTCCTTTGTGTTTTCCTTCCTTTCTTCCATTTGTTGGAATTTTTGGTTGGTTTTTTCTTCCATTTCTTTAATGAAATATGATTGTGGGGAAGGCCAGTTCAGGCATCCTCTCCACAATTGCCAGGAGTCTTAGCTAAGGCCATCGTTTGTATTCCTGGGAGTTTCCCTGGCACCAGGTTTTTCCTTAATCCCATAAGGCCCATCTATCAACATATCTCTCATCACTGTCCCTCTCCCTCTCTGCCCTAACTCTGCCATCCAGGTCCTCATATTCCCCCCATCCCCCATCCACTCCCCTTTACCTCTGCTGCCCCCGCTTTCCCCAGATACCTCATCTATTTCCTCTTCTCAGGATAACCCATGTATCCCTCTTAGGGTCCTCCTTGGTTCCTAGATTCTCTGGAGCTGTGGATTGTAGTCTGGTTATATTTGCTTTATATTGACTATCCATCTATGAGTGAGTACACGCCATGATTTTCTTTCTAGTTCTGGGTGACCTCATTCACGATGATTTTTTTCTAATTCTGTGCTTTTACCTGCAAATTTTATTATGTCATTGTTTTTTAACAGCTGAGTAACACTCCATTATGTAAATGTACCGCATTTTCTTTATCCATTCTTCAGTTGAGGGGCATCTAGATTGTTTCTACATTCTGGCTATTACAAGTACTGTTGCTATTAATATAGTTGAGCAAATATCCTTGTGGCATGGTTGAGCACCCTTTGGGTACATGGCAAAGAGTGGTATCACTGGGTCTTGAGTGATACCAATTTTCTGATCAACTGCCATATTGGTTTTCAAGCTTGCACTCCCACAAGAAATGGAGGAATGTTCCCCTTAGTCCACATCCTCTCCAACATAGGCTGTCGTTAGCATTTTTATCTTAGTCATTCTGACAGCTGTAAAATGATATCTTGGAGGCATTTTGATTTTCATTTTCCTGATGGCTAAGCATGTTGAGCAATTCTTTAGTGTATCTTAGCCATTTTAGGTTCCTCCATTGAGAATTCTCTATTTAGTTCTGTACACCAATTTTTTATTGGATTATTTGGTGTTTTGTTGACTAGCTTCTTGAGTTCTTTGTATGTTTTGGAAACAGCCCTCTATCAGATGTTGGGTTGGTAAAGGGCGTTTCTGATTGTGTGGTCTGCCATTTTGCATTATTGACAGTGTTTTTACCTTACAGAAGCTTCTCAGTTTCCGGAGGTCCCATTTATTCATTGTTTGTTCTACTGGTGTTTAAGAAGTGGTCTCCTGTGCCAATGTGTTCAAGGCTACATCCAACTTTTTCTTCTTTCATTTTCTGTATGGCTGGATTTATGTTGTGATCTTTGAATTCCTTGATCTTGAGTTTTGTGCATGGCAATAGATATGGCTCTATTTCCATTCTTCTACACACCCCCATGCAGATATGCCAGAGCCATTTGTTGAAGATGCTTTCTTTTTCCATTGTATAATTTTGGCTACTTTGTCAAAAATCAGGTATTTGTAGGTGTGTGAATTTCTATCAGGGTCTTCCGTTTGGTTCCATTGATCCATGTATCTGTTTTTATGCTAATAACAAGCTGTTTTTATTGTTATAGCTCTATAGTAGAACTTGAATGGTAATGTCTCTGGAAGTTCCTGTATTGTACAGGATTGCTTTGGCTATCCTGGATTTTTTGTGTTTTCCATGTGAAATTAAATATTGTTCTTTCCAGGTCTGTGAAGTATTGTGTTGAGATGTTGATGGGGATTGTATTGAATCTGTAGCTTGCTTTTGGTAAGATTTCCATTATTACTATGTCTATTCTACCTATCCACGAGCATGGGAGATATTTCCATTTTTAGATATGTTCTTCAGTTTCTTTCTTCAAAGACTTAAAGGTCTTGTCATACAGATGTTTCACTTGTTAGGATTACCCCAAGATATTTTATGTTATTCATGGCTGTTGTGAAGGGTGATGCTTCTCTTATTTCTTTCTCACCTGTTAATCCATTTGTACATAGGAGGTCTACTGAGGTTTTTGGAGTTAATCTTGTATCCTGCCATATTACTGAAGGTGTTTATCAGATGTAGGAATTCCCTGGTAGGATTTTGGGGTCACCTATCAATACTATCATATCATCTGCAAATAGTGAGAGTTTGACTTCTTCGTTTCCAATTTGAATTCCCTTGCTCTCTTCTTGTTGTCTCATTACTCTAGCTAGAACTTTGAGTACTATATTGCATAGATACATAGAGACTGAACAGCCTTGACTTATTCTTGATTTTAGTGGAATCGCTTTAAGTTTCTCTCCATTTAATTTGATATTGACTGTCAGCTTGCTATATATTGTCTTTACTATGTTTAGGTATGTTCCTTGTTTCCCGGATCTCTCCAAGACCTTTATCATGAAGAAGTGTTGGATTTTGTCAAAGGCTATTTCAGCAGCTAGTGAGATGATCCTGCGCAGTTTTTTTTCTTTCACTTTGTTTATATGGTGGATTACATTGACAGATTTCTATATGTTAAACCATCCATGCATCTCTGGGATGAAGCCTACTTGATCATGGTGGATGATTTTTTTATGCTTTCTTGGATTCTGTTTGCCAGTATTTTATTGAGTATTTTTGCATCAATATTCATGAGGGAGATTGGCCTCCTTAGTTGTTCTTTGTGTGGTTTGAGTATCAGGGCATTTTACCCTCATAAAGAGAGTTTGGCAAAGTTTCTTCTGTATCTATTGTGTGGTACAATTTGAGGAGTATTGACCTTACCTCTTCTTTGAAAATCTGGTAGAATTCTTCACTGAAACCATCTGACAATTTTTGGTCGGGAGACTTTTAAAGACAGCTTCTATTTCCTAGTGGTTATAGGTCAGTTTAAATTGTTTATTTGGTCGTTAATTAATTGTGGTGTGTGGTGTCTATCTAGAAATTTGTCCATTTGTTTTAATTTTTCTAGTTTTGTGGAGTACAGGTTTTTGAAGTATAACCTGATGATTCTCTGGATTTCCTCAGTGTCTGTTGCTATATCATCATTTTCATTTATGATTGTCTTCATTTGGATATGCTCTCTCTGGCTTTTTGTCAGTTTGTATAAGGGTTTGTCTATCTTATTGACTTTCTAGAAGAACCAACCCTTTTCATTGATTCTATGTATTGTCCTCTTTGTTTCTATTTTATTGATTTCAGCCCCAATTTGATTATTTATTGTTATATACTCCTCCTGGGTGAGTTTGCTTCTTTTTGTAGTAAAGCTTTCAGGTGTGCTGTTAAGTCACTAGAGTGAGATTTCTTCAAATTCTTTATGTGGATACTAATTGCTATGAACTTCCCTCATAGCACTGCTTTCATAGAGTACTACAAGTTTGGTTATGTTGTGAATTCATTTTCATTGAATTCTAGGAAGTCTTTCATTTCTATCTTTATTTCTTCCTTGACCAGTGTTGTTTCAGTTGAGCATTGCTCTGTTTCCATGAGTTTGTGGGCTTTCTGCATTGGTGTTGTTGTTGAAATTCATCTTAAAACATGGTTATCTTAGGAGATATAGGAAGTTATTCCATTTTTTGTATCTGTTGAGGTTTGCTTCTGACGGAGTAAGTGGTCAGTTTTAGAGAAGGTTCTATGAGGCGCTGTGAAGGTATATTGCTTTGTGTTTGGGTGAAATGTTCTGTACCATTTGAGTAATAACATCTGTTAGTTCCATTATCTGTTAAGTTTTTGTCTGACAGAGATGTCCATTGGTGAGAATGGGATTTTGAAGTCTCCCACTATTAATGTGTGTGGGTTTTGATGTGTGATTTAAACTTCAGTAATGTTTCTTTAACACACTTATGCCCTTGTATTTGGGGCATAAATGTGAAGAATTGAGACTTAATCTTGATTGATTTTTCCTGTGTGGAATATGAAATGTCCTTCTCCATCCCTTTTGAAAATTTTTAAGTTGAAGTCTATTTTGTTCCATATTGGAATAGCTATACCATTTTGTTTCTTAGGTCAGTTTGATTGCAAAATCTTTTCCCTATCCTTTACTCTGAGGTAATGTCTTCCTTTGAAGTTGAGGTATGTTTCCTGTATGCAGCAGAAGGATTGATCCTGTTCATGTAGCCTTTCTGATAGCCTGTCCTTCTATAGGTGATCTGGGTCTTTGGGATTTGCAGGTGTGAGATTATCTATTGCCTGTGTTTCATGGGCCCAGCTAAATTCCTTGGGTTGGAGTTTTCCTTCTAGTGCTTTTTGTGGATAGGTATTGTTGAATCAGGTTTTGTCATGGATATCTTGTTTTCTCTGTTTACAGTGATTGAAAACTTTTCTGAATATAGTCTTCTGGGATGGCATCTGTGTTCTCTTAGTGTCTGCAAAACCTTCTGGTTTTCAGAGTCTCCATTGAGAAGTCAGGTGTAATTCTGATAGGTCTACCTTTATAAGTTCCTTGGCCTTTTTCCTTTGCAGCTCTTAAAATTCTTTCTTTATTCTGTATGTTTAGTGTTTTGATTACTATATGGTGAGTGGACTTTTTTCTTGGTGCAGTCTGTTTGGTGTTCTATAAGCTTGTTATAACTTCATAGGCATGTCCTCCTTTAGGTTGGAAATTTTTCTTCTATGATTTTGTTGAATATATTTTCTGTGCCTTTCTGCTGAAATTCTTCCCCTTCTTCTATCCCGATCATTCTTAGGATTGGTCTTTTCATGGTGTCCCAGATTTCCTGGATGTTTTGTGTTAAGACTTCGTTGGATTAAATGATTTCTTTGACCGAGGTATCTATTTCCTCTATCATATTTTCAAGGTCTGTGGTTTTCTCTTCCATGTTTTGTATTCAGTTGGTTATGCTCACAACTGTAATTCCTGTTCATTTACCCAGAGTTTTCATTTTCAGAATTCCCTCGGTTTGTGTTTTCTTTATTGCCTCTTTTTCATTTTTCAAGTCTTGAACTGTTTTCTTCACCTGTTTGTTTTTTCTTGGTGTACTTTAAGGGTTTTGTTGTCTTTCCCTCCATTTCTTTAAGGGAACTTTTCATTTCCTCTTTAAGGGCCTCTATCATCTACATAAAGTTTTTTGTTTGGTTGGTTGATTTGTTTTTCAAGACAGGGTTTATCTGTGTAACAGCATTGGCTGTCCTGGAGCGTGCTCTGTAGACCAGGCTAGCCTCACACTCACAGAGATCCACCTGCCTCTGCCTCCTAAGTTCTGGGATTAAAGTGTGTGCTACCATCACCTGGGGTCATAGTTATTTTTAAGGTGATTTTCTTCTGCTTCATCTGTTTTGGAATGCTCTGGTCTTGCTGTTGTGTAACCACTAGACCACTAGACCCTTGTGGTGCCATATTGCTTTTTATATTGTTGAATGTATTCTCACAATGCTATTTACCCATCTGGTTTTGATATAACCGTAGGTACAGGTGTTGATTCTTGTCACATCTGTGTTGTCCGTGTTTATTTCTTTTATTGCCTTTTGGCTTGAATGGCCAGGGGTTCTGGTGACTGGCTGGTTGTCAGGTGGAGTAGGGTTGCCTCTGCCAAGGTTCGTAGGGATTTGGGTGCCTAGATCCAGTGTATCATCCAGTTCTTCTGGCTGGTGTGGGCTTTACTCATACCCACAGGGTCTGTTCTTCCAACTGCTGTAGAGTTTTTCTGTGCCTGTTCTCCCAACTTATGTTGGTGGCACCTATGCCTATAGGGTCTGCTGATGTTGCTGGAGAGGGTTGTTCATGGGGAGGATGCTGGGGTAGGTGGGATTGGGCAGCAGAATGGGTTTGTTCTTCCAACCAATATAGGTGGTACTTGTGTCTCTAGAGGCTGTTGTGGGGAATGGTTGGCCAGGGGAGGATGATGAGTTTGGTGGGTTTGGGTGACAGAGTGGGTCTTGTAAGTTTCAGAGTACAATGGGTGGTGGTGGTGGTGGAGTAGCCGGCCTGCAGGACTCTAAACTGCTAGCAAACTGCTGGGGCTTAGATGGGAAGGGAGAGTGGCATGCATGTGCCCTGGGACTTAAAGCCTAGAGAGTGGGGCAGTTTATCTGGGAGACCAGTCACTCGACTCTTCTTCCAACTGATGCAGGGTGCGTGTGTCTCTAGGGGCTGCTGATGTTGCAGGGGATGGTTGACTAGGGAAAGGATGGTGGGTTAAGGAGGGTCTGGACCAGAGGAGTGAGCCTTGTAGGTTACAGAGTCCAATGAGTGTCAATGGTGGTAGAGCGGCTTGCTCCTAGGACTACTAGCTGTTGGCTTGCTGCTTACTAATCTTTCAGAGAATGCAAATTGGAATTCCATGAATCCCAGCACCCATGATAGAAGTTCCACAATAAACACACACACAGAGAGAGAGAGAGAGAGAGAGAGAGAGAGAGAGAGAGAGAGAGAGAGAATGTTAGATGTGGTGTTGCACAGATCTCAGTGTGAAGCCTGGTCTACAAAGGGAGCTTCAGAACAGTAAGAGCACTTACACGGAGAAGCCCTGTCTTTAGAAACAAACAAAACATCACAATGGATTGTAAGTCTATCTTCCAAGGCATACTCACAAGCACATACCCACACCATAAACACAGTATGAGAATTATAATTTAGTTATACAGCCTTCTAATGTCTCTTCTTCTAGTACATGTAAATTTAAGCAAAACCATACCAAATCACATTCAAAGAAGTAAACAAAGAAACAAACAAAACCTGGATCCAGTGATTTTGTTGCATTCATTATTAGTGTGTGTGTAGGTCTCCATGTGTCTGAGTGTGTGTGGAAGCAGCCATGGGTATGTGCTTTGGGTAGCTGTCACTTTGGGGAGTTGGGTCCACCAGTGTTTCTGAGGATTAATAGATCTTTAGGCTTGTGAACAGCTGCCTTTACCTGCTGGTCCATCTTGTTGACCTTCCATAGACATTAATGTCAGACATGTGAACTTGGGCAGGCCTGAACCACACCACCCTGGAAGGCTACACAGCACAGGGAGCCTTTCTGAGGCCCAACTGTAGAAAAGGGCAGGGTGAGAGTACTATATTCTATCAGCAGAACCAGCAAGATCCAGAGACTGACATGGACCTTGGAGCAGTGGTTCCCAACCTTCCTAATGCTGTGACCCTTTCAATACAATTCCTCATGTTATGGTGACCCCCCAACCATAAAATTTCTTTGCTACTTCATACCTAATGAATGCTACTGTTGTATATCATGATGTAACTATCTGATATGCAGGACACCAGGCATGCGACTCCTCTGAAAGTGTCATTTGACTCCAGAGTTTAGAAACACTGGCTTGGAGGTTGTTCTTCTGGGATTAGAGTGAAGCTCATTTGTTCAGGCATAGAGGAAAGAAGAGCACATGGGGTCGTCTCACGACTTCTTCATGAACTTGCCTCACAATGAAATGAGAAGGCTAAGTGTGCAAAGCTGCCTGCCACCATGTCTTTTTTCCTCTGAGTGGGATCCCTAGACCCTTATGGGACATGGGGAGAGCACACACTTTCACCGTGGCTCACGCACTCCCAGACATACAACACACACTCACACTCTAGTATACAAAAAATGTGAATGGGCTTAGGTACAAATGGGGAGTGTGGTGTGGCAGAAACAAACAGAGCATGTTACATGTTGATTCATTCTTCTAGATTAGACATGACCATGGCCATGGCTCTCTTGAAACAGAGAAAATGCCATTGTCCCTATAATCCTACTGTCTGGAACTACAATGTTAGAAATAAAATATAAATCAACATTACGGCTACTTTGCCTTTATTTCTGAACACTGGGTAATAAACATTCTTAATTCACCATCTTTGAGAAGTCTTCTGTGACTCTCTCAAGTGCCTTTTTAGGGTGTGTGCGTGAGAGAGAGAGAGAGAGAGAGAGAGAGAGAGAGAGAGAGAGAGAGAGAGAGAGAGAGAGAAACTTCTTTTCGTGACTACAATCTTGTGGTCAAATTTTGACATCTCTCATGAAATGAAAGACAGGGATGGAAACTTGAATTTTCAGCTTTCTCCTCAGTTGGTCCAGAGCATGAGAGGTCGGTTTTGAGCTGCACTCAGCCCTCAGAGACCCAAACATCTGGCCAATGCAACCTCATCTGGAAGCCCAGGAGTTACCAGCATCCAGATGCTTGCCATGTTCTAGACTGAGGAAGGTACATGTGAGTGTACTTCCTAGAACTGACAAGGAGCTCTCCCAGGCATGGTCAGTGTCCGGCCAACTCTGTCAAAACCCGCAGGTGATGGCCTTAGCAAGCTTCCTGAGTGCTAGGCAATGAGCTGTAAGGCGGGACATACGTTTTGGAGTCAGAGGTCTTCCACCTTCTGAAGCTGACACTGGATGCCGTGGTCCAGAGCTGGCAGGTACAGGGTTGACTGTCAAGTCCTCAATCACAGACTAGGACAGAAGGTCTGGGTTCACACTTGTGTCTACCCTGCCTGCTGGCTGGCGCCTCTTAACTGGAGCCTCATTGGTGCACTCCTGAGCCCCTAGTTCACAATGGCGGCGACCAAGACCACGCCTTCCTTTTGACACGTAGTGACCAGGAGAAGACAGATCCGGGGTAGGTGGTGAGCCTGGAACTAAATCAGGCTTCTGGAACTCATCAACTGTGGCATCTGATTGCTGCCTGTAGCTGCAAGGAATCTTATTCCCAGTGGCTATCGGCAGAAGACAGTGTGAGACCTGGAGAAGCCGGAGATCCCTCAGTTCCCGAGTTTTTCTTGGTTCTTCGATCGCCTGCCGTGTGTTGAGCTCCTGACCAGCAGATTGCACAGTCTCTGTGTGGTCCACAACTGCCTGATCTTGGCCACGTTTCCACAGCTCATATCTCTCAGGCTGCAGGATCCGCACAAAGGCGTCCATGGAGAAGCTCACCCTGGCCTCCCCACAGCTACACTGAGTTGCCACCTTGCCATAGTCGATCCACCTCGGGGTGGCAAAATTGATGGCCTCTGCACAGTTGAAGCCATGGTTGAAGCCAGAGTGGTAGCCATAGGGAAAAGTGACCATGAATTCCCCAGCCTCCTGCGTCATGCGGCCAAAGGGGATGCTGTTCTCCTTGAGCACGCTGGGAGAGATGAGTGCCACCTTGTGCCTCAGGAAAGCCTGGCAGCCCTGGGAGCTGCCTGGGAACAGCTGTCTGGCCAGGTGTTCCAGGCGCCGGCCATGCTCAGGGGGCACCGCGTACCACGTCTTGGGCTGCCCAAAGTGCAGATAGTTGATGCTGTACAGGTCCATGTCCTCCGTGTGCCACGCGAAGGTGGTCTTCCACATGCCAAAGTACAGGTAGGGCGTGTTGACGCCCTCAATCACGATGCCACATTCTTGTTCCAATAGGTCCTGAATTGTTCCCAGGTGTCCCACGTTCCAGTGTTGAGTTTTCCCATCAAACAGGGAGCCGCTGATGTCAGCACCATAAATTGGTGACTCATAGAGGCGATTCTTCCAGTATTTTCTCTCCAGATCTTCAAAGTTCAAGTGTGGTGGGGTGCGGTAATTTTTGCTGTTGGCCAGGTTGCGGTACTGCCCCACTGTCATGGCTTTCTTCTTCTTATGGTATTGAGTGAACACCCCTGCCTTGCCAGACACCACTTGCTGCAGGGGCGTGGCTATTAAGATGTTGTTGATATTGTCATAAGACTGCCTGGCTCTCCACTCTTTTGGTGGGATGACCTTGGCCAGGCCAGCTCGGTGTGCCCCTTGGGACTCCATGTAAGCAATGTATTTGTCAAAATCATTAAACTCTTCTTTTGTTGGACGAAATATCATTATGTTGCAATTTGGATTCTGAGCACAGTTGGACTTAGACTTCATAGCTTCCATTTAAACACAAAATTCCAATATATACACAGGGTTGAGGAGAGTTTTTTTAAATAAATGAATAGCTGTGGGTGCGCTGTGGTAGAATCTACCAGTCAGCTTCTGTATGTGTGCTGAGAACAGCCTTCCTTAGGCTTTGTGACACACCAAGAGCCAGCACTCTGGCCATCAGCTTAGTCCAGTCACTGAAGGGCCGCAGCCTCTGCTGAGTTCCCCAGGGAAGACCTGGGTCTTTCCTCCTGTTGTCTATTGGGATGCACAAAAGCTGGTGTAGTAGAATGTTGTCTTCAGGGAAGTGACTAAAATGCAATCTGAAAGAACAAAGTTTGAAATGTTTACAAAAGCTCAGAGAACTAGAAATGAAACACTCAATTGCATCGTCACTTCAGGGGCTTTTCCTCAGGGTGATGTCAGCACAAATGAAAGTGGGAATGTGGAGCAAGGGCGATTCTTGCCCCCCACCCAAAGGAATATGATATAAGGCAGTCAGCTTAGGACTGTGACAATCTATGTGACTGTTTCTGGAACTGAACACACGAATGTGCTATGATCCCGTCATTGAGTTACAGCAAATGCTCATGCCTAGGCACTGACAGCCACATCCCAGAGTGCTGGCGATACTGTTCTCCGACTAGCACATTCTGCAAACAGCAAACTCCCACCAACAGCAGAGTGGATGGGGGCATTGCTGCAAGTCTATACAGCAGAAGACCATCGAGGGAGAAGGAGAATATTTCACACAGGAACCAATTCTATAAAACTGATACTGGGATTTTCTAATTCAAGACGATACCTATTACATGATTCCATCTGCATAAGATTAAGATGAGACAAAGAAATTTATGTTCAAAGTCAGCGTCCAAAGTTCACAGAGCGGGTATCTCTGTGAAAGAGAGATGTTTGTGGGTGGGAGCCTAAGGAGGGATTTGCAGTTGCTGATTTGCTCTGAACCTAGCTGCAGCCTAATGCCTATCATTCATTTAGCATGGTGACCTTTACAAATATCTCTCTATTAGCTTAAAACAGTTCGGGAAAATAAGCACTAAAGCCAAAGAGGCATGAACAATTGGATTAGAAGGAAAAGAGTAATTAGAAATGAACCACACATTAAATTGAAAAATCTAGGTAATTAGAATTTGAAGAGATTGTTAAGAAAAAGTAAGTAGCAAGGCGGTGGTGGCACACATCCTTAGTTCAAGCACTGTGGAGGCAGAGACAGGCAGATCTCTGTGAGTTCAAGGCCAGCCTGGTCTACAGAGCAAGTGCCAGGACAGGCTCCAAAGCTACACAGAGAAACCCTGTCTCAAAAACAAAGAAAGAAAGAAGAAAAGGAAAAAGAAAAAAAGGTAAATAGGGGTCATGCATTTCCTTAACTCACATTGTGTGATTTTATGGTCACATAAATGTTTTGTACAACTGGTCTTATAAAGACAACCCAGGATTACAGAACTATGAGTAAGGGCTGTCCAAATGTATGAGATAAGTAAATGGTAGGTGATTAGTCAGGCTAGACTTTCTCCGTGGCTGTACAGCAGAGAAGTCCGGGAGAGTGTTGGTGGTGGGAGCTCAGACAATGACAGATCATTTCATCTACTCCATATGAAAATGAGAATGAGAGCCCTGAGGGCAGTCAGGGGGAAGGAGACACTATTTCATCCTGAGGTCAAACGTTTCTGTGAGGGTGTTGTGAAAAGCGAGGTGCAGAGCATGAGACACTGGAAACGGTCTCTAAACTAGCCAGTTTACACTGAGTACTTCTTTTGTGTCTGTCTTGAGACCTTCCCTAGTTTTTACTTTGTGCTGTGACAAACTGTTCCTCTCCTTTCAGTCTCTCCTCAAATCCTTACAGCTCTTCTAATCTTCACTTTCCTAACTAGATGACCTTGACGCTCATCTTCCTTCTTTCTTAACAAAATACATCTCTTCTCATCTCCTGACCTTCATTACCTGGGACTTTTATTTTAAAAGTTTCATATCCTACTCTTCCAGCTCACAGCTGTTCCGTGGACTTGGTTCTGTCGGCGCTACCACTGTATGAAGGCCGCGATGCGGAGAAGACGACGTGAAAACCACTAGCTTGTGTCCTCAGTCTCAAGTTCCGTCTGATCCTCTTGCCTCCACAGTTTACTAAGAGCTTCACACTATTTCCCACCAATCTTAGGACTTTACTCAGGCACCTGGAACACTTTTTAGAGATAGAATCCAATGGGGCCCATCGGCCCGCAGCATCCTGTCTCCTCTTGGTTGCAGCCTGTCTCTCCTGCGCTCCTCCCAGGAGAGGCTACTCCTATCCTGAGTAACACCTCAGCTCCTTACCTCAGCACCTCCCATTCACGCCAGTACTCCAGTCAGTTAAGCAAGCACTGCCACCATTTTCTTTATTAGTGCTCCAGTGATCAGTCTCTTTCATGGGCAAAGCTATTTCCCTTTCACCTTCTTTTCAGTTCTAAAATGTGTCAAAACTTCAAAGTTTTTACATTCAAGAGTCCTCAGAGACAAACTGACCTTCCCACCAGATGGTGCTCTAGACTACACCTTATTCATGTGGGTGTTTTATGGAATACCTTCCCTTCCTCCTAGTACTTGACCTCTAGGGCACTATCCCTCTTTCTTGGATTTTCTTTTTCTCCTCAGATCCCTCCTCGACCACCACCCACTACATAAATGCAACCTTATCTCAAAGCTCAACTCTCATTCCTCGGAACTTCCTATCATGCTGATGGCATTGGTGGGTGCTGATCTATCTTTCCCTTCCCCACAACTCACTGTCACAGTCCCTTTAATACTCAGGCTCTCAACTTTGCTTCTCTGGGTTGGATCTTCCACTGAGGCCCTGAGAGTCACTGTAAAGGACAAGTGAACCATTTCCCCTTTGAGACTAATTCTGGTAGAATCTTCATTTACACTAATGGCAACACAGCTATCCTAGTCATCACTGACAGTTTCATCATTTCCCAGATTTGGTCAAAGGCACCAACAGAGTCTATTGTGAGAGCCCGCGGCCAGCTTCACCCTCAGGCAGTCTCTTTGTGCTCTCACCCTCCACACAATGACGCAGCCTACTCTACTCTCCTGTCGTAGCACTCCCCACGTCTATTCAAACAGTCTTGAAGGTGGGCTGCTACTGATATTCCATGCATCCTGTGATAATCTCCCATCTTACTCCAAGTTTTAATCTTAAAAATTATCTATGGTGCAAACATAAGGACCAGAGTCTTGATCCCCAGCACCCATGTACAAGTTAGGTATACTTCTATGTCTGTAACCCTAGAACTGAGGACTAGGGCAGAACCAACTTCTGGTTCAGTAAGAGACGCATTTCAAAAAACAAGATGGAGATAAAGACAGCTGAGATGTACTTCTGACTTTCTATATAAGCACATAAACTAGTGCACACTCATATGCGCATACCCACACACCAATGACTGTATAAATTACTTTGACATATACAATAAATTTTAAATATATAGGCAAATATTTCATTAGTCTGAAAACATGGTCTGAAAAAGTGAGATAATTTCATAGGAGACTTAAGTACTCCATGAGGATCTTTCCTCTAAGATATAATAAAAATGCTTGCTGTTAACACTAGTCCCCATTTCTAATTGAATATTGAATTGAATATATTTTGAGCTAGACATTTAGTATTTTCTAAACTGCATTTGTAAGGGTTCTAGGAAGAATAAGGCAATATGTCCCTATATATAAGGCAATACTCTGCTTTTGCAAGTTTAGTCTATGCTCACAATAATAATGCCTAGAATCTACCAACTATAGTTATAGCAATCCTTCAGTATAAAATCTCAAGTGGCCACCTTTACAGAAGTCTGGCCTCTGACTTCTCTCAAGTAGAGTCCACAGGACCACCTGTCATGGTAGACTTTATCTGATCCATGGTAACCACAGTAACAGGAGTCTTCACCAAAGAGACTGGTGGTTCTGACGACTGAAGAAGTGTATTAAAAAAAATGGTGTCTTACCTTGAAGGATTTCTGGAAATTAGAAAGCCATTGCTCCACATATTTAAAAACAATGTCTCCTGTCAGTCAGATTACTCAGTGGGTAAGGCACCTGCTGCACAGACTGAAGATCTGAGTTCGATCTCCAGGACTCTCATGGTGAAGGAAAGAACCCAAAGTTGTCCCCTGCCCTCCACACATGCACCATGACACTTTCCCTGGAACCCTCCACATAGAATAAATTTAAAAAACAATGATGTCTACACTGTGTGTGTGTGTGTGTGTGTGTGTGTGTGTTTAAAAAGAGAAGATAGAATATTAATGGCCCTTTCTATTACAGACTATAGGAGGAAAACTTTCTTTCATGCTGTTCACATGTTCCAACTCTATGCTTTAGATGGGGATTACTGGCACTATGCCTCAGATATTAGCCACTGTTTCTTTAGAAAGCATCATCTTGGGCAGGAGAGATGGCTCAGAGGTTAAGAGCACTGGACTGCTCTTCCAAGAGGTCCTGAGTTCAATTCCCAGCAACCACATGGTGGCTCACAACCATCTGTCATGAGATCTGGTGCCCTCTTCTGGTGTGCAGGCAAATATGCAGACAGAACACTGTATATGTAATAAAAATAAGTAAAATAAAATAAAAAAAGAAAGCATCATCTTTATCAACCATTTATTTGCCATCAGAGTGGTCCATAGCTGAAAACATTCTATAGAAATAAAAGACTCACCTCTTCTCTCATTGGACAGTCATTTCTCACAGTTCCACAGCTATTACCAATCACATGCAAATATTTACCTCAGCTTCAAGTATCTGAAACAGCACATCCAGTAAAATATTGAATGAAATTTCTCAGAGTACATACTTGTAGATGAGATGACATTATTGTAGCATTATTTAAGATCTTCAGTACTTAGTGCCAAAGCTTTTCTATAAGACATGATCATTCCCCAGTATTGCAAACTTATTTTTAAGCCTTTTACTATTTGATGAAGTATAAATCGTTATAATTTCTCGGGTCACCCTGGGCTTTTCACTACCCTGGAGATACACTTTTCACTAATGTGGGTCTTTGAATCTTATCAAATTACCTTATTCTCTTTTGTTCATTTTCTGTTAACAATGGTGTGTTTCTAACCTATTTATATGAACATTTTACATAATTACACCTTAAGTCCTTTGTTAGATAGTTCTGCCTATTTGGCATATTTATTATATTTCTTTAATTCCACTGAAATTAAAATGTTTGATGTATTTTTAATGTTTTATGTTGTATATACTTCCCCATGTAAACACATGGAAGTATTACCTAAATTTTTTCTTTTTATATGATAATCCTACCTTCTATCCTGGGGCTTACCTTTTAAGTGTTTGTGGGCTCTGGTGTAGCTGCCTCCTTGATCTTTATGGATAAGCTATGTGTGCTATCTGTGGTTTCATTTGGTCTGGCTCTCTCCCCTTTGCCCCAGAGGAGTTTCTCTCCCAGTGTCCTTAAGTCTGACTAGCCTGACAAACCAAGTTATTTCTATGCAGTTTCCAAGTTTCTTCTTGGATGACTTCTCTGCTCCTCGCTTGTTAATTGGATGCTGGAATGCCCGTGGATTGGACCCTGTGATTCCTTTTTATTTCTCCCGATTCTCTAATTTTTAAAATCGCTATACTGCACCAAGATTTTTTTTCTTATCTTCCCAAACCCATAGTTGTGCTGTTTTCATTTCCTTTGTTGAATTTCGGATTTGCAATAGCTCATTCCTGTTTCCTTGGTTTTGATTGTGTGGACTCCCCCTTTCATATTGATCTTGCTTTACAGACATATTCAGCTCTAAAAAACAAAACAAAATAACAGACAAAACACTGTTAAAATATCATTGGTTTTTAGAGTTTTGTTTCTTGGTTCATGTCAAATACTTCTGGCCATCATCCCTGAAGTCATGGTCTCTTCTTCTCTCACCTCATTCCTTTCACCAAAGTTCCAATTCTTGCATTCCAAACCAAGCCTGGAGTCTGCTGCGTGGTCCAAGGCCTGGGTGAGCATTCTGTTTTCTATACTCCGCCGTGACTAATTAGCAAGTGCCTAATGAAATGCTGCTGGGAAGCCCCCAGAAGGCAGTCTGCTTGGCAGGCAGCTTTCATCTCCAGGAGGCAGAGGCAATGCATGCATTGCTTCTGGAGCTTCTTTTGTTACCACGGCACAGGGTATGTCTCTGCCCCATACAGCTTGCTGTTCCATTCCTCATATGCTGCAAATGAAAGGGAAAGGTGGTTTCTCCTGTGTGTTTGTGCCTAGAAATGCCAATGTTTTCTGTGGACATTCAAGTCAGGAGTATACAGGAAGTATGGGTATCCAGAAGCATACATAGCAGGAAGAATCAGTAAATGTTATATTGTGATGTAAATCCTGAAGACTAGGATTTGGTCTTTAAATCCAACAATGTAAGTGTCACAATATGACTCTAGTATGGACTATGATTAAATTGGGCATGGTATTACAACTTCATTCTAGTTACTTTCTGGGGCATGTGAACCAGAATGGTCATAGGAGTTCCCAGCTACAAAGAGTCCTCTTTCATCATTCAATGGATAAATTACTTTGAATTGAAAGTTATACACTCCCTGAGTCTGCAAGTCTTATACATGACAACACTCTAACGCAATCTCCCTTTGACTTAAGCTACAGTGAATTTTATAGCATACAACTGAGAGAACCCTCATCCATACATACCCTCTCCTTCATTCCTGTTCCCCAAAGCTTGTGTAGTTTAGATATTTTTTTGCCTTTATGTGTTTTTGGACTTTTCAATTTCAGGTGTGTAGTTTAGGTATTTCTTTTGCCTTTATGTGTTTTTGGACTTTTCAATTTCAGGTATCATGAACACATATAATAAAAGCTGTGAGATGTATTCTGTGACGCCCCTTCCCAACACACACAGATAATCCCTGCCCCCTGGCAGCTCTATCAAATTTTCTGGTTAAAGTACTGAATCTTTGCCACATAAAGTTAACCACAGCTGATTTGTATAGTGAACAATGACTGCACTGCTGCTTGGTTATAATTTTTTATTATTTTTCCCTTTCTGTTTATACATACTCATTCTCTGAGTCATTTCTAGAAATTTAAATCAAAATGCACAAAGCAAATTAGGTTACTGAAGCAGACTTCTCTTTTCAGAAATGCACTTCCTGGAGCCCTCATGTTTGCTTGGAGCTCAGAGAGTAGTCCTAGGTAGTTACACAATCTGATGCTGACATTTTCATCCTCCATAATCCAAGATTACCACTCTACTATGGAAGGTTCCTCAGGCTCCTTTCTAGTGGACACACTTGCTTCAGCAGGGAGCATCCACTGGAAACATGCCTAGGGACTCGTTAGAAATGAAGGATCTCCAGGAGTTTGAAAATGCATCCAGGAAGAATAGTCAACAATCCGTACTGGGTGTTCATAAAACTTTCCCTTACCAAAGGCATCAAAGATGCTGAGCAAGTCATTTCCAACTAGGATTCATGTCACCATTGCCTCTGTAAACTCCCACATCCATCAGAGAGATACATGGTCAAATTTATCTAGGAGGTCTTCATAGGTCAATGTCTACAGTAGATGCTGTGTAAAGAATTTTGGCTTCAGCTCTAGTGAAGCAGGGATTATGTCAAAAGTTTCCTAACTATGAAACAAGAAGCTTAAAGTTATTGGGTGGCTATAAATGAATAACACACGTTTGCTAGAATTTGGACATCTAAAAATCTCTTTGTTCCATGCTCTTGCTTTTCTTTCAGAATTCTGAAGACATTCTATTGATTTCTTCTCAAAAAACCAAAAACCGTTTGTTAATTCTTTGATAGATTTTGTTCCAATTCTGTGCATGCTTCTAGACTATTCCCTTGATAATTTTCTACAATGTTAAGGGATGAATGGTGAATCTGATGAGCTACTGTCCAGGCACGTCTTACACATTCATGTTCTACATTGCTGTGAAACAGCCTTTCATGTATTTCTTCCCACATCATTTCTCCTCCTCATCTTCTTATAAGACATCGTTTGGACAGCAAAACCTCATGACTGAGACCTTAATTTTATTACCTGTCTCTCTTCAACATCTTGTTCTTTTGTTATTAGTCAAGCCTCCTGTCTGTTTTCATTTCCTGAAACTACGTCTCTTGTGTGAATGCTCATTGTAGATTAATTGCTGCAGATCTCTTTGGAGAGGGCTAGTTCTTTCTCAAGTCTTTTCTTGGAGAGAGCTAGTTCCTTCTCAGATCTTCTCTTGGAGAGGGCTAGTTCCTTCTTAGGCTTCATGTGCTCTCTGCACTGCATTTTTCTCTCTGCATTCACTCCATGAGGATGCTCTGGCTTCCCTGTATCAAGTTATATATATTTAAGAAGCGGGCACTAAGTAACTGCTGTGTTTGTTTGCTGTAAGTGCTCTAGAAGGAACCTAGTCATTTCCTTTGGGACACTTGGCAATATTTAAAGGTGAGTCTAATTAAAATACTTGAAACTTGTACATTTTTTTAAAGACAGGATAGGGTCTCTCTACAAAACGTTGGCTATCCTAGAACTCAGAGATCCACCCATCTCTGCCTCCCAAGTACTGGGATTAAAGACGTGTGCCACCATGCCCAGCTACACAATTTTTAACTAGTAACTGGGGCACAGGAATTTGTGGTGTCTGAGGTGTTTTTTGTGTTTGTTTAGCTTGCTTTTGAGACAAGGTTTGTGTAACCCTAGCTGTCCTGGAATTTGCTCTGTAGATGAGGCTGGCTTCGAACCTAGAGATCCACCTGACTGCCATCATGCCCAGATCTTTTCGGTTTTGTTGTTAATGGATACACTTAAAATTGATGCTGTAATCTCAGTATTCCAGAAGAGGCAAGAGGGCCATGATGTTGAAGGTTGTATCGGTGAGTTTCAGGACAGGAACACAAAGCATTTGCTGCACTGTCTATTCAGGTTCTGTTGTTTTGGTCCACCTTTAAGTCTATGGTCTCAATTGAAATTAATTTCTGTGTAAGAATCCAAACTCATTCTTTTGTACTTGAATATTCAGTTGCTCCAGTACCATTTTGTTTTTTGAAGATTCTTCTTCTCCCTGAATTGTGCTGACACTTTTGCTGAAAATCTGTTGATTTTAAGGGCTTTGGGAACTGTGTTCCACTGAATCTGTGCACATCATCGCCAGTGTGGTCTACTTGGTGGCCATCCTAAAAACATACCAACAGAATTGATCTTGTTTCTTCATTCCTCCAGCTGCACTTGCTAGTCAGTTTGGTTTATCTTATTAATTTTGACTTACTAGTATTTTCCAAGTTTCAGTTCTGTGAATTATGACAGTAGCTTTTTAAAGTCAGTTAGCATGCTTTTCTTGTTAACATGCACACTTTTAATGTTTGCAGTGAATTCTTACCATTATTGCAAATAACTTACTTCTAACCCACAACCTCCATTTAAATTATAAGCCACACTCTTTTTAAAAAATTAAATGCAATTTATTACTTTTCCATTATGACTTTTCCTTTATGCCTTGTTTAAGCACTCTACCTTCTTGAGGCCACAAATGTATCTTTTTATTTACTTATTTTTCCCAGTGGAAATCAGGAGAGGAAATACATCTGGAAGTAAATTTGGACAGCAATGGCTAATAGAACACAATCCAGAATTTAAAATTCTCCATAAATGGTCAGATGCTAATCCAATTAATCCTAACTTTCAGGTTTTAAATATAGTATAAATGACTTCAATTTATAGAGTAGTTATCTGCTGTAATTTTTGCTTCTCTCATGAAATTCTAGTTTTCTGACATCTCTGTTCTCCGACTCCTATGTACATACACATAAATACAAAATTTGAAGCTAAGATCCACATATAAGAAAATGTAGTATTTGTCTTCCTGAGCCTGGGCTACTTAATATATTTTCCAGTTCTATCCATTTTCCTGCCAATAGCTTAATTCCATTTTTCTTTATGGTTGAAAATTCCATTGCGTATATGTCCCACATTTTCATTATTAATTCATCTATTGATGAACATGTAGACTAATTGATTTTCCTAGCAATTCCTTTTTCTAGCAGCCATGATCCCAATGAGCAATTATCTTTTTAGTAGGATACTCAGTCTTTTTTGGTGCCTAGAGATGCTAGCTATGTCATGTGGAAGCTCTATTTTTACATTTTGGGGGGAAAAAAAAACCTCATACTAATTTCCATAGTGACTGTACCAGTTTGTACTCTCAACAGTGAATGAGGGTTCCTTTTTCCAAATTCTCTCCAGCATCTGCTGTCATTTTCTTGATAGCTATTTGTGACAGGGGTAAGATGGAATCTGAGTGGTTTTAATTTGCATTTCCAAGACAGCTAAGCACTTTCGTTGTTGAGTGTTCTAGGTATTAATACTCAGCTGGCAAAGATTGGCTCCCATTCTGTAGGCTGCTTACTAGTTTTGCTGTGCAGAGAGCCTTCCAGTTTCTTCAGGTCCTATTTGCCGCTAATTGTCCTATTTGCTGAACTCCTGGCATCAGTCCTATTCAGAAAGTCTTTATTCAGTGCTGAGGTTTTTCTGGTCTCTTCAGATCTGGGGGTCTTACTGTGGATTTGAATCCACTTGCAGCTGATTTATATGAAAGACAGGGATAAGGCTCTAGTTTCACTCTTCTACATGTAGAAATCCAGCTTTCCCAGAACTTTGTTTCTCCAATGACTAGTTTTAACACTTTTGTTTAAAAAAGGAAAAAAAATCAGGGGTCTTAGCAGTGTGGTTTATGTCAAAGGTTTTTGTTGGTTCTGCCCTGATCCACGGGTCTACATGTCCATTTCTGCCCTGACCCACGGGTCTACATGTCCATTTCTGCCCTGACCCACGGGTCTACATGTCCATTTCTGCCCTGATCCACGGGTCTACATGTCCATTTCTGCCCTGATCCACGGGTCTACATGTTCATTTCTGCATTGGCACTCTCTCTTTCTCACACTCACACCCCAAGGTAAAACACTGGGTTTAGAGAGAACAAATCCCTATTTTTGGTCTTAGCATTTTCCTTTGCTTTGTTTCTAGAAGTCCCATTTCTAAATTATCCATCCACTCTTTCATCTGCACATATCTATGTGACTACCCTGTTTTAATTTCTATACTACTCAGCATTGATAGTTGGTGTGTAAAATCTCACCATCCATATTCATCCTCTTGGTAGAATTTGACTATATTTTTACACCTGAGCATTCTTTCTAGAGTAAATTCAATTCACTCATGTTCATGTAAATTAGAATTACAGTAAAATAACAAAAAAAATGTAGCCAGATTTCATAACTCTTTAATTGAGCACTCTTGCCTATTATCTGGTATTTACTCAAATCTTGATGCATTTCAATCATAGTTTAAGCATGAACATAATGTATCTATTTCCTTACATTCTAAGATGCCTCAGGATTTGTGTGTGTGTGTGTGTGTGTGTGTGTGTGTGTGTGTGTGGTGTATGTGTGTGTGTGTGTAATATGAACTTTTGCCATTATTTCTTGATTTTTACATTCCTTCTGAAATATTATTTTTATTAGTTCTGTTTTGACTGACCATTGAGTATAGAATATATCATATATATTATCATAGTTCTATTACTCTTAGTTATTACTCTCCTTTGCTTTGGAACTTTACGCAAACCAAATTCTTGGCAACTAGACACATCTTTTAGTGAAATGCTGGTCAACTTAGTAAAAATTCTATATTCACTGAAGATTGTAACAAGAGTTCCTCTAAACTTTAATACTATCATATCCCATCATTTATCACATAATCTGACCTTTTTAAATATAAAGGAGCCCAGAGATGACTGCCTAAGCCAGAATCTTACTGATACATCAAGTTAAAAAGCAATAGAAACAGAGTTGTATTTTCCCAAACTGCAAAATACATTTTTCAAGTACTATAAATACTTCAAAAAATTGACCATAGAGTATGGCTATAAGTTTTTACAAATGTCAAAAATCAAAAATATCCAGAATATGTTCTATAAGTACAAAATAATGAAGTCAGAAACTAATGATAAAAATACTAGAAACTCCCAAATTTGTAAAACAAAAAATTTTTAAATAAACCCTTAATAAAAATGAACTAAAAAGTTAAATGAGGAAATCCATTCTACATAAATGATAATGAAAATACCATATGCTAGCAAGTAATATTAAAGAAAATTTCAAAACCTTAAAGAAATAGGTAAGGAAGGAGGCTAGAGAATTACATGAACTAGGTAGGCAACTATTTGAAAATAAATTTGTTTCAAAGAAATTTTAAAGGACCTAAAAATAAGAGCAGAAATTGATGGAATACAAAACAATATAAAATAGAGTATAGAAAAACAGACTTTTGAGAATTTTAACATACTTGAAAAATCTTCAGTGAAAGTGACAAAGAACAAAAATAAAAGACACAAATACCCAGCTCTGGTAAGACAGAGGTCATTACTGTAAAATATGTAGAAACAAAATAAAAAGAGAATACAAAAGAAAACAAAAAAAGAGTATGGACAATTTTACACTAATACATTTTTTAAATCAAGGGAATAGATTGCTAGAAAAAATACAGCAGAGACAGAAAAAGTTAACATTATTCATAACCATCAAAAAGATTGAAGTGTGACAGCCAAACTCTTAGAAAGACAATCCCAAACTCAAGACAGTTATACTGGAGAATTTTACCAACCATTCAAAAAAAAGATAACTCAAGACAGTTATACTGGAGAATTTTACCAACCATTTAAAAAAAAATGTAACTCCAATCTTGGGCAAATTATCCCAAAGAACAAAGTATGCTTCCTAATTTGTATGATACAAATCCAAAGAACATTAGGATAAAGGAAAAGAGTTAATATCCCTTTTGAACACTGACACAAAAATCCTAAATAGAGCATGAACTCACAGACTCCAAGACTATGTGTGCACTGTGGTCCCGATGGCTTAGTCCAGAAATAAATGACCAGGTAAAACCTAAAATAAATCTGCTTAACACACACTTAACACACTAAAAGGGAATCTCAAATGCATAACAAGTATTTAATGAAGCTCACCATTTTAAACACTATGTTTACACTGAAGAGACAAGTGTTGTTGACAAGTTGGCATTTGAGGAGCTCCTTTTCAAAGCATCCAATGGTAACTGTAGAGACCTTGACTAGCCAAAAGTGCTGAGAATAAATGGCTGTTGAATGCTCAGCCCTGAATGGGTCACCTCGATTGCCCCTTTAAGGTTCAAAAACACGGTGGCAGGGGCAGGAAGAATGTAAATGCCCAAAGAAGTGGCAGTGTTGAATAATCTTCAGGCATGACATGGCCTTTGCACTCTTGAACTCAAAAGCTGTGGTTACCTGTGCTCCACCTACACAAGATTGGATTTGTCAACATCATGCCAGAGAAGAGGGAGGAACTCACAAGGCCCCACCCTCTCTGAAGATCTGTAAGTAATTAATGGTTTCCAAGGGAAGGAAGACACTTTCTTCAGTGGTACAGCCACTGATAAGATGCCATTCTCCTGGAAGCAATCCTAATGCAACTCACTGGGTCACAAAATAAAACCAAGAAGTAAGTAGATGTTAAAGTAGAAAAGGGATTAGTTGGGAAGAGGAAGTGGGATAGGTAGGAGAGGGAAGAGGTATGAATATAATCAAAATACATTATATGCACATATGAAAATGTCATAATAAAACCTATCAGTTGTAATATAAGACATTTTAAATGTATTTTTCAGCAATCTAAAATAGTAAGAAAATACCATAAAACATATCATTGCAAACCTTGAACAAAATTGTTAAAAGGCTTATCTTGCAGATCAAGAAAAAAACAAGGACACCTGGGATCAGAATCTTTATTCAACATTGTCCTGAAGGTTCTAACCAACACAAGGCAAGGAAAAAGGGATGGCAGAATGGAAAGAGACTGGAAAAGAAGAAACACGTTATCATTATTGGCAGATGTATATATATATGTATATATATACATCTATGTATATATATATATATATTCAGAGTGAACTGCTTGAATTAACAGGAGAGTTTAGCAAGCTCTCTGAATTTAAAAAATATATATGCAAAAATCAATTATACTTATGTACACCAGTTACAAATGATCCAAATTTAAGAATGATATCATTGACAGTACATTAAATAGTAATTACACCTAAATCTAGCAAGAGCTTGTGAGATTTCTATGAGGCAGTAATGTAAATATACTGGCTTGCTTTAGAAAATAAAGATGACCTAAACAAATGAGAAGATATACCTCGTAACTAAGTCTAAAGACTCAATATTATAAAAACATTACTTCTTAAATTTGCAAATGCAATGTTATTCCAGTTAAAACTCCAAGTGTCCAGAACTTGACAGTTGGCTCCTGAATATACAAAGGGCAAAGAGATCTTGGAAGAGAGGAAGAGGTAACAAGAATAGCTCAGCTAGATGTCAAGACACCATTATTACAGTACAGACAAAAATGAATGCCTGGCTGTCTGAGAAAGGCCTATGAAGCCTTTAGAAGGCATTTACACACAGTGTCAGTATGATTTCAAATAAAGAACATTCTCAACTACAATACAGCATCCACTTAACAGAAAAAAAAAAGAACTGATAAGTTGAACTACCCCCAAATGGAAGATTTCCATCTATCAAAATCAGTATCAAATATTCCCAAATGAGAAGCAAAGAAGTGGGAAGTTATCTGTGCAGCATAAGTAGCAGGAGTTAGTACCTAAAGTATTAAGAACTCAGATCTCTGTAAGGAAAAGACAATTCAATGGGAAAATCACTCCTAAAAGAAATCAAAGTAGATGATAAACGTTACTTAGACATCAAGGAAACACAGTCAAGATGTCAATGGCAGGTCACTACCCACACTGCCAGGTCAGATGGAATTGAGATTCTAGACAGTACCAGGCATGCTGAGATTCCACAAGGAGAGCTCTCCCCCTGCTGATGTGGTTCACATGAAATGCACGTGTGTACTCCTCTGCACACTTACAAGAATAGCTGCAGTAGCTTTATTCGTAAATATCACTGTAACAGAAACATAGCTGTTAGACTTATGCAGTACATTCTTGCAGTTAAATTCCACACAGCTACACACAACACACATTAAGTGGGATGGCAAAATTAAAACGCTTCAAAGAAAAAGCAAGGTTTATGTAAGCATTTAAATACACATAAAGTTCAAAGTTAACAAGACTGAGTTTCATTTAGAAATTCATTTCATGGGTACTTGGCAAAACATATTTGGGATCTGGGGGCTTGATTCAGTAAGATTGTTTGCTATACAAGCATGAAGCTGAACTCTAATCCTCAGCTCACACATAAGTATGCTGTTACAGTATGCATTTTTTAAATGAAAATTTTCACCTTTTTAAGCTATCAGGTTCCTAAGTGGGTTTTAGTACATGTAGGGGGAATGATTCAACTGGTAGAAAAGGAGAAATATTTGATTACAATTATAATTGGATTAGGGCAGGCTGACCTAACTAGAATTTTGATGCTGCATATAGAGGAGCCTGACCATCACGAGTTTTCACTTAAGAGATTATCTTCTGAAAGAAATTCTTTTCTATGGGTCTGTGTGTTTTCTTCTGAAATCAGGAACTGGGTAAGCAGAGCAGAAGTCACCTTTTCTAGGATCAGTGCAGGAGCAAGAAAGACATGGATGAAACAGAAAACTTCTACACCAGAGAGGACTTCTTTCTGTTAAGCTTCATTCATTCACCTGTCCACTAACTTCACTTGGAGAAATTTTACTAGCTGTATGTTAGTGCCAATCATTGTTTTAAGTGGTTGGCCTATAGCACTGAGCATGCCCTCATGGAACTCACGTTCTACGTGTTCTGCATGGAGGCGGTGAAGCAGTGACTTTACCGTAACGCAGGACCACACAGGTGCTATGTAAAAGGAAAAAAAAGAAAAAGAGCAGAATATGGAAGACAGACAACAGTACAGGACTCTAGAGGATGGAAGGGAACAACAGCGGCAGCCTTCACCAGGGATGTCACAGCTGGCTGGTCTCCTCTGAATGGGTAGGAAGAGCCTTTGTGGACACCAAGAAAAGGCCCTACGGCAGAAGTAACTGCGACTAAGCATGAAGGTACGTAAGCCAGAAAGACGTCAGGCACGAGCCTCATAGGCAAACTTTGGAGCCCGCCTGTTGTAGGAATGTTTGGCTTTTCCAGGAAGGGCTATAGGGTGCCCACGCACCTCCACTGTCCATGTGTTCCTTCCCTTGTCAATCTCATTCAACTTTATTTCAAAAATTACTGGAAACACAGTGTTGTAATATGAAAAGTTGAGTCTTCCGTGTTCTTTAAGATTTTCTTATATTTTTACTTCGTACGTGTGTGAGTGAGTGTGTACCCACTGAAGCCAGAAAAAGGTGCGCAATCCCCTGGAGCTGGAGTTAGAGAGCTAGCGTAAGCTGCCTGACATGTATTCTACAAGAGCAGTCGGCACTCTCTACCTCTGAGCCACCTCTCCAGCTCTGCTTTCAATTGTCATTGGAATACCTTTTGCTGGAGTTTTTATTGGGCTGTTTGCATTTTCAGCATTATGTGTATTAGACACAGGAGTAGAGCTAAATATTTGTTAAAGACTTTACAAAACTGACCTTCTAATCCGACATTTAGATGTTGACTTTGTTCACATCTCCTATTTTTAGCTTATGTAGCCCTGGCTCTCCTGGAACTTACTATGTAGACCAGAGTGACCTCAAATTCAGAGATCCTTCTGCCTCTGCTTCTCCAGTACTGGACTTAAAAGTGTGTGCCAGGCCTAGTTCATGATAAAAACATTTTTAGAGCCAGGTAGTGGTGGTGCACGCCTTTAATCCCAGCACTTGAGAGGCAGAGGTAAGTGGATCTCTGTGAGTCTGAGGCCGGCCTGGGCTACAGAGATGGTTCCAGGACAGGCTCCAGAGCTACACAGAGCATTTTTAGATGGGGTTCTTGACTCAGCCTCAGAAGCACTGGGATCACAGGTATGGGTCACCACACCCCATTTAAATTTAAAATCAAAGTGATTTTTTAAATAGTTTATTCTAAAGCCATGGGATGTTCTGCCTTCATCAAACTGACCTTCCAAACAAGAGGTACTAGACTTTCTGAATTTTCTTCTGAGGTTTTTAAGGCTTCTTTTATCCCTTTTGGACACCATTTTTCTGTAACCTTTGAAGAAAGAAGTCATACATTGTCTCCTCCATGCAGTCAATTTTGAAATCACACGGACTGCATATAACATCTGACCACACTAAAACACCTTTACTACATTAAAAACGAAGGTGGATAGTGAAGGTGGTGTGATCTAGAAGAGTTGGGACATGTGCCACTGGGAAGGTTTTGAGAATAGGATGCAGAGTACCAGGAATCAGATAGGGTCACCTCAGCTAGCAACACATGGGAAAATAACCTGTCAGACAAGACAAGCAAGAAATCCTGGTACAGGGGATTCTATTTTCCAAATTCAAAGATCTTCTAGCAGAGGACTTGTGAAATGGTTCTGTTGGGGAGCTGCTTGTTGTAAAAGTATGAGGACCTGAGTTTTGACCCCCACAAAGCTAGGTGTGGCAGAGAACACTATCAACCCAACGATGGAAAGCCAATCTAGCCTAATCCAATAGCATGAGCTTTGGTGAAGAGCAACAGAGGAAGACACCGACATGGACCTCTTGCCTTCCCGTGCACATACATGGAACTGCACACACACACACAGGATCTTCTAGAGAAAGAGGATGGGCCAGGAGAAAGGGCCTGCTTTGAAGGAAATGTAAAAGCTATTGCCAAAGAACAAAGTCAGCAAGAGCAGGGAATTATAAGATGATCACAGGAGGAACTGGAGAGAGGATTCCTTTCTGTGGTAATCAGTTTGAAGTAAAAGCACAGAGAAGCTGAGGCAGAGGATTGCCATGAGGCTAGCCTAAGCTACATAGTAATTCAGAGGCTACTCTGGGTTACACAATACAACCTTGCTTGTAAGCTAAAGCAAACCAAACAGGATTAATAGGTATATGATTTTTACCCGAGAGTTAGCTGGTAAGTGATTTTAAGTTTTAGGAAAGGAGACAGCTACTTCTGTCAGCTTGACTGGACCTGGAATCAAATAAAGAGATAAGCTGGCAGGGCCACCTGTAAGGGATTTCCTTGATCAAATTATTTTAAGTAGAATGCCCCATCCTACCTAAGAGTAGCGCCTTCTAGTAACAGAAAGGCTTGGGTTCTGCCTGCCTGCCTTCCATCCTACTGTCCAGTCCATGTCTCCTGTCCTCAGTCACCGTCAGTCCATCCCCCTGCTGCTACCATTCTTTTTGACATCAGAGTCCAGCTTCTTCAGTCTGCCACTGTGGGATGAAGGCCAGTGACTCTCAAGGAATCCTTCAGGCATTCAGAACCAGAATGGAACTGTTTGAGACTGCTGAGACATGCAGCCTTGTGGACTGTGTGATCACTCAGTGTGGACACCCATGCTGCATCATGTAAGCCAATCTGGCAAACCCCCTTTTAATATATATTCATTCTATCAGCTCTGTTCCTATGTTGAACACTAGCTAATACAGACATCTTTCCAACTTCATTTCCTTTTGCTAAGTGTTTTCATTGTTTAAGTCAAAAACTTTATGGTATCATTTTCTTACTATTTGCAGGTCTTGTACGTTAAAAACTGTTTTGGCTTTACCTTTCTCAATACTTCAGACTATTTTAATCAAATGCTTTTAATTTTTGTGAACTAATTTTTCTTATGCTAAATTACAATGGAATCATCAAGTGTTAATAAATCCAAATTTAAATGGACTTATTCAGGGGTTGATAAAGGCAGCTGGAATAAAAAGAACTGGGCATTTTACCATGGAAATTTCATTCCTCTTTTATAACATTCATCCATTCATTCAACCAGTACTTACTCAGCACCTACTATGTACCAAGTACTGTTCTGTATGCAGAGGACACCAGTGAAGAGACAGGGTTCCTACTCTTCTGGAATTCAGGTTCTAATACCGTTAGACAGACAATAATAATATTAGTACCAGCCAATACTGATTTAGTGAGTCTGCTCACTGAGATAGTTCCAAGCACTTTACAAATACTTATGTAATCACTACAGTACCAGAAAGAACTAACCCCACTTTTGCACAGGGATGGAGGGCATCACAAGGGAAAATGGTTTAAGAAACTGTACACAGCTCGGGAGAGCAGAACTGGAGTTAAAGCCAAAAGAGTCACAGATACTTGGTCTCAATACTTGGTCTCAGACCAAAAAGAAAAAGGTGCATAATGTAAAGAAAACAAACAGAAAAGCCAGCTGGTGTTCAGGGTTATGGAAGCATGGGGGGGGGCATACATTTATGTACAGGAGGAGCACAGTATCCACGCCACGGGAAATCCCACTGAGGAGGCAGCAGTGACTGAGACCTGAAAGATGTCGTTACAGCAGTCTTGGAGCAGAGGCAAAGAACACAGTGCAAAATCCAGAAGAAAGCATACTTGCACTCAGGAGGCTGAGGCAGTTGGACGGGCAGTGTCGGATACATAGGACTTAAATTCAAAGCCAGCCTGCGCTACATAGCAAGACCTTGTCTCAAAATTCAAAATAAACAGAGAAGCCTGCCTTGCTCTGAGAAACAGAAATGTCCAGTTGGGTGTATCTAGAGCACGGTGCACCCATGACTGACCGAAAGCAGGAAGGTGGGCAGGAGATAAGTCTTGTTTTATCCTAAGTACCCAAGCTCGGTCATTCTGTGCAAAACCCTAGGAAAGTCCATTTGGAGGCAATTACAAACACAAGAGGGAAATGACAGCAGCCTAAATGAACGCGGTGGCAGGGTAATTTCCACAGTCCTGGGCAAGGACGGCGGGAGAACAGATGTGGAGAGAGACAGAAGTGGATCTCCTTTGGGTGTGAGCCGCTAATCTGACGCTGTTCTTAGGTCGTGTGCGGCTGAGGGAGGCATATGCAGCTTCAGTGGGGAATTTAAAAAAAGAAAAGAAACGTTTTACCTTCTGCTTTTCAGGGGTTGGGGAGGGGTAGGGGGGCTGTCTGTCCTAATTCTCCTTCTTCGTTGAAAAGTTCCCAAGGAAGGACTGGAGGGCACTGACAGCGTCCAGTTTTAGGCGACCCCCTTCCACTCGGGACAAACTGGAGAACCGAGTCCTCGCGTATTTATTGAGCATCTACCGTCTCCCAAGACCTCACCGACGGGGCGGCACCAAGTCAGCGTCGAGGAAGCCATCTTAACCCCGGCTCCTCCTGGCAGTTAGCCCCCCGCCCTCCCCCCAACCCCCGGTTCTGCAGTGCTCGCTGTCGTTAACGCTCCGGGCTTCTCCCCTCACGCTACGCCGCCGAATGCCCAGCGCAGTCCCCCTCCACACATCCGCGTCTCGACAAGCAAGGCGGCGCCGGCGGGGGCGGGGCGGGGCGGGGCGGCGGCCCCCGCCTGCAAGGCTAGGGCTTCGGCGGGAATGGTACCTTTGGAAAGCTCGCGGCTGCCCCCGCGCTTACGTGCGCCTTCTTCAAGTCCACTTTTAAGTGACAACTCTAGGCCCTAGGCCGCGGGGTCTACTGGGGAGCAGCGGGCGCGCTCTCCGCGGATCTCCACGCCGGCAAGACGCGGACCGGCTCCCCCCGGCGCCTTCCGTGTCCTCGCAGCGCCGCGGCGCAGGAGTCTGCGAGGGGAGGGCGGGGAAGGAAAAGACGCAAGACAGATTAAGTAATTGGCTCGCAAAAAAAAATAAAAGAAATAAAGAAATAAAACACAGATACTTAGGCTCGACCACCCCCCCAGCACCGGTTTTTCAAACACCCGCCCCACGGAGCCGCCCTGGCTCCGCCCCCTCGACGACGTCACACGGACTTCCTCCGCGGGTCTCCGCGGATTGGCCGGCGGGTCAGCCTCGGCGAAAACGGTTTGAAGCAGCGCTCAGCTTGGCTTCCGGGTGCGGGGCTTCCGTCGTCTTGAGCGTCCGACGCTGCCGTTGGGAGCGCGGAGGTTTTTGCTTCCGGGGCTTAACTGAGCCCCAGGGGCCGAGAGCGGCGGCCCCGCCGTTTGTTTCCGGTCTTGGGCTGGAGCACCCCCCGCCCCGTCCCCCGGCGCAGAGCTTTCTGGGAGCTCGCGGCTGCGATGGTCCGTGGGTGAGCCTGCGAAGAAGGTGTTGCGTGGGACCCCGCCAGGGTGAGCCGCAGCGGGGGGCCGTGGTGGTTCGTGGTCCCTGTGAGGGTGGCACCCGGAAGGCCGGGATCGCCGCCGGGGCCCCGGGGCGGGAGCGGCGGCCGAGCCGAGCACGGCGCGGCGCGGCTTGCGGAGGAAAGTCCTCCCCACGGGGTCTGTGTCAGCCGACCGAGGCCGAGCAGCCCTGTAGTGAGGTCGGAATTCTTAGTTGACAGCTCGAAGCTGAACGTGGGCCCCCAGGTTCTCTTGTTGCTGTAGCGACAAGTCTCGTGTAGCCCAGGCTAGCTTCGAACTCCTGATTCTCCTGCTGTTCGCCTTCCAGGCGCCTGGGACCACAGGAGTGCACCTAGCTCGGGGTGGGCTCTTGATGCTTCTCGGGGTGGGGTTCCGGCTTTCTGGGCATTGCTAGAGTTAGAGCGTACCCAAGGTCTTGTACATGCTGGGGTGACTGTCGTAGAAGAAAATTGGATCAACAAAACTGTCGGGTAGCGTTGCCCAGGTGAATGTCACCGGGTTTTAAACTAACTCTTAAGACACTGAAGTTTGAGACTGATCGGTGACTTTAGGAGAAATTTGGTGTTTTGTTTGCATTTTTTTTCTTTTTGGTTTATTTACTGTTGTGTGAGGCTTCTTATAGAAATGCGGATCTTAGCTAGACGTGATGGTGGCACACCTTTAACTCCACCTTTCCAGAGGCAGAGTTGGCTTCTAGGCCAGCCTGATCCACATAGTTCCAGGGCAGCCAGAGCTACATCGTGAGACCCTATGTCCAAACAAAACAAATGCCGGGCAGTGGTGGCGCACGCCTTTAATCCCAGCACTCGGGAGGCAGAGGCAGGCAGATCTCTGTGAGTTCCAGGAAAGCTTCTAAAGCAATACAGAGAAACCCTGTCTGAAAAACCAAAACCAAACACACGCAAAAAAAACTCAACCTAGTGCTAGTATATAGGGTAGAGCTCACATACCCAAGATACACGCCCCTTTGGGACAGGCGAGAGATAAAAGAGAAGAGAAAGTAAGCCTCTAGGATGCTGACTGCGTTCAGAGAGCTTCCCAGCTTCTCTCGTAAGTAATTTCTCCTGATAATAAACATCCTTGCCTCCAAGTTGCATTGATTCCTTGTCACTAGTAGGATAACAAGAATTTTTAAGACAATCATTTATTTTAAAAGCCACATTGCACTGTTGTGTGAGATCTGCCATCATGTGTCAGAATTCTCATAATACTACAGAAATGTCAGCATTCCATAGATGACAAAACCAAGCTAGGAGACTTGCCCAGGGCTACCTACCTAGAACAAAAGCACAAACTCAGATCTTCATATAAGTTGTTTTTGTTTGTGTGGGTTTTCTTTTTTAACTTAAGAGCTGCCTGGCAGGACATAATAGTGTACACCTTACCTTGAGTTTCATAATTCTGCACTTTTAGAAATTTCTGTTAAAGCAAACTATTTAAGCAATTTGGGGGAGAGTTTTGAAAATTAGTCATAAGCATAGATATTTATGAATGATTTCTAAGATGAGAGAGTTCTACTGACTATAACTTAATCTCACTTTTGTCCAAGGATAAAAGATGACGACAGCAGCCAGGCCGACTTTTGAGCCCGCGAGAGGCGGGAGAGGGAAAGGAGAAGGGGATTTGAGCCAGCTCTCAAAGCAGTATTCAAGCAGAGACCTCCCCTCTCACACAAAGATAAAATACAGGTAATGATGCCCTGTTCACAGAACGGGACCCAACCTGCATGACTTCTGATTGTCTCTACATTGTTGTATCTATGTTACCTGTTTTCAGAGAAATGGGATTCAAAGGAGTGTGGTTTTTCAGGGATTCCTTTGTGGGGTGAAGCACTCATCCGTGATAAGTACCTCCAAAAAGGCTGAGCTGTAGGAATATGAAGTGTTACTGTGGCAGTCCTTGAGCTGATTAATATTTTAAACAGCCAATGACACTTCATTGAGTCTGCAGCCGTATTGGAGGAAAATGCATGCTTCGGTTTGTTCTAAAAATAGTAATACTGAGAACCATCGCCCGCACCTATTAATAACCTTCACACTGGAATATTATCTTGTCTTTCATTTTATGCGGGAGGGACGGTTGTATTCTGAATTGTGTTAAATTGCTGTAGCCATATGGATTTTTTTCCTTGACAATTGAGAGTAACATTTCTAACCCAGTTTCTTTCTGCTTAAGGCAAACTACACAGGATGCCCCTGAAGAGGTTCGCAGCCGTGACTTTAGGAGAGAGTTGGAAGAGAGAGAGAGAGCTGCTGCAAGGGAAAAAAATCGGGACCGACCAAACCGAGGTACCACACTGTCCCGAGTTCTGTCTCAGAGTTATGTGGTGGGAATTGTTTGTGTCTTGGTCATGGAGATGGCATTTTTGTGCACTGTACCTCTTTGATAAATGATTAGAGATGATAATGGGGCTCATTCCAGTCCCATTTTCTCATGCTTTGGTATTAGAAGAAACGGTGATCTGGAGTGTCTAAAGCCATCATTTCAGAACCTGTCATAGACTTTCGACTTTACAGCAGCTGGGACCCAGGCCTTCTGTCTAGAGCTACCCAATTTTATTCATTCCTCCGTGTGACTGAGAAGCATCAGTGACCCTTCTTGTGTTTCTGGGGTGTGTAAGCATTGGTAAATTTCCTGAGATGCTGCAGTCCTCAATACTCTTTAATCCATTTAATATTTACTGCCACATATTTCTCAAAGGGTTTTTTGCCAGCCACTGGGTGAATCCCTGTCTGCCACTATGTTTTGTGCGGATTCTTTTCGCCCAAAAGTTTCTAAAATGTTATTTTAAAATGCAGTGTTTATTTCATTAAACTAAATGTTTGGTTTTTTTTTTCAGAACATACAACTTCCTCTTCAGTGTCAAAGAAGCCCCGCTTAGACCAGATTCCTGCTGCCAACCTTGATGCTGATGATCCCCTCACAGATGTATGTTTTAGTTTTTAGTTTTTTCTTTTTAACACTTCCTAAGTGCTGGAAATGGGCCTCTGCCACTGGGCCCAGCTTGTCATATTTTCTTGACTTTTTCTTTTTCTTTTGATTTCTTGACTTTTTCTTTTTATTTTGACTTTGTGAAATGATCTGTATTTATTTTCACCTACTGTTACTGAAATGTATCATTTACCTCAACTTTAACCTTATTAACTGTTTTTAAAACAAAGTGTTCTCCTGCGTCAAATCTTTTACTAGAGGCTTAGTTTGGAGGGCTGCATGAAATCAGTTTGTGAAAAAGGATGTGTCCACCTATGACCGAATTGTCAGTGGTGTAGAAGGTTAAGCTGCCTTGCTGTAACTCCACAGGACACCCTCAGGCTGAGGAGTGCCCTGTGAGCCTTTGAGCATTCCACCTAGTTCTGCCTTCTATTTTCCTTAGATATATTGCCCTTCTTAGACACATAATGTGCATGGGCCCCTTGGTGATTAGGGAGGCAAGTAATCTGAACAGATTGAGCGTGAATGCTCCTGGGACCCTACAGCCTTTTTTGTTGTGTTAGCTCAGGCTGGCCTAGTAATCACAGCCTCCAGCCTCATGCTTGAGCCTCCTGAGTGCTGGGTTTACAGATGCATCTCCTGCACTGACTCCCAACCTCACTTTGGCACTTCCTATATAACTGAACATATGTGAATGACCTTAAATTGCAGACATATGTCAGCAATTATAGAGTAGGCAGAGAGTTATTAAAATAACCCTTACACTAAGTGAAATTCTGTTATTCACTCAAAATTTTTCTTTTGGAATCTTAGTGCCCTCACCTGCTGACTTAGTCATTTTGAGCTACATGAACTTTTTTGAGGTGAGACACTGTGCATTGTACTGTGTTTCATTCTGACGGTTACTTGTTTTGGAATGTTTCCATAGAAAAATGCTTTTTGGCCTGGTGGTAATGGTACACATCTTTAATCCCAGCACTCAGGAGGTAGAGGCAGGCAAGTTCCAGGACAGACAGAGCTGTTACACAGAGAAACCTTGTCTTGACAACCCCCTCCCCCCAAAAAAAGAAAACCCTTTTTGACCATCTAAATATGAAAGGTATTTTACCAGGGATTGACATTTTAGTTAGTATTCATGAATTTTGTTGGGTTTTATTTATTTTTATTGGTTGTTAGTCTTAACTACGATATTTGGTGCATTTGGTTTTCAATTAGGAAAATTCATTTTGTTCCAAAGACTTGGTGAGTATAGTTTCTGTGAGAAAGGTGGATAACGTGTTTTCTTTCTGGATCCTGGGTCGCCTTGATCTGCCATAGGAGGAAGATGAGGACTTTGAAGAGGAGAGCGATGACGATGATACTGCAGCTCTTCTTGCAGAGCTAGAAAAAATAAAGAAGGAAAGAGCTGAAGAGCAGGCCAGAAAGGTAGGGTTTGGTATTCACGTTTCTCCACATTCTAAAGCAGAGTTCTTTTTCACTCCAAATATTGTAATACCTGTAGACCTGTCTTTTTAAAATGGCATTCTAACTCCCCTAATTACATTAAATACCTTTCAGATAGTTCACACAATGCTCAATTTATGAGTGAACAAATGAGTGAACTTTAGTCTCTAATTAAATGTAAGGTGGTTTACCTCACTTGTTTCTCAAGCTTCCTAGTGCTGCAACTCTTTAATACAGTTCCTCGTGTTGTTGTGACCCCAACCATAAAATTATTTCATTGCTACCTCATAATTATACTTTTGCTACTATTATGAATCATAACGTAAATATCTGTTTTCTGATGGTTTTAGGCAACCCCGGTGAAAGGCTCATTCTACTGCCCTACCCTCCCCAAAGGGGTTGCAACTCATAGCTTGAGAACCAGTGGTCTACAAAGATTCTTTTCCTGTTTCCTGCCTAATTTGAAACACTCTGTCTCAAAAAACTGAATAGGTTTTATACAGTCCAGACAAGTTACCTAGTTTCAATATCTGTAAAGGGAGGCTTTTCATTGCTAGCCCCTTTGGTTTATCAGCCGCCAGTCGCCTGGGCTCTGCCGCATTGTAGTCCCCAAATAACACACAAGATGCTGTATTAATTATGAAGCTGTTGGCCTTGCTTGTTTCTTACTGGCTAGCTCTGACTTAAGTATTTACCCCATAACTGTTAATCTAAGTATTTCTCTTACCAGAGCAAAGTTTCCGGGCTTCTTATCCCTATTTCAGTTACATCTTGACTCTCTGTGTTTCTCCTACCCAGAGTCCTCCTTGACTCCTAGTCCCACCTATCTTGCTTCCCTATTGGCCAACAGTGCTTTATTGACATATACACAGGACTTCCCCAACAAATATCCACAATCTCTTCACCTGTACAATGGGAGAAAATAGTATCCAAGTCAAAGAATCACTAAGCTAGGTCCTAGTGCTGAGCGCTCAAGCAGTTTTCAGGGTTGAGAGCTCCCTGGGCTACACAGAAAGTAGAGTGTTCAATAGAGTGCTGGAGTTTGTAAAGCAGTGCTAAGGAAGTCAGGCTTTTGTTCGGTGGGATCATGGATGTCAGCAGGATTAATGTCTTGACAAAGGTAGAGAGATGGAAAAAGTCTGAAGCTGTTTCAGTGCTCCTCCTGTGCAATGAAATGAACATAATCTGCATGGTGAGAGTTAAAAGTAAGAGCTAGAGAGATGGCTCAGGGGTTAAGAGCACTGGCTGCTCCTGCCGAGGTCCCGAGTTTGATTCCCAGCACCCATGTGGTGGCTCGGTTTTAGGGGATCTGGCACTTCTTTCTGGCCTCCTCAGTCATCAGGCATGAATGTGGGGCATAGACAAACCTGCAGACAAATACCCCATAAAAGAAAAACTAGAAGAAAAGGAGTGCAAGTGAGCGAGGTGAACGGGTGGTAAAGTTCTCAGGGAGGTGGGTAAATCACCTCCATTGGGGGTCCATTGGTTCTGTGATCTGATACTTGGAGAGTGGAAGCCTGGGCCTGTTGAGAGAAAGAGGTCATTGAGTTTCATATTGAACACATAAAGCATCGACTTAGAGGCCTCTGCTCCATATCCAACCAGAGCAGCACAGCTTTTGTGTGGACATTGGTGTAGGATTTTATTTCAGCCAGTAATTGTTCTGTTTTTAAAAAGAAAGGGGAAAAGACTTGAGGGAAAAGCACTCGTGTGGACCAACACCAAGCACCTCGGGAAGTTGAGTTCATGTGAGTCAGAAGGGTCAAGGAAGAATTCAGAAAAGGGACTCGGAGGCTGTCCAAACTCAGAGTGGAAGAAAGCATAACAATTCTCATCAAGTAATAGTTCTCATTAAAGTTTGGCATAGAGTGCCTAATTCCTGTAATAAACAGCTTCAGTTTTGTATCTTTTTTTTTTTTAATTTTCAAGAAGAGTCATTGGCATGCCACTAGCGGGCACCTGCTAGATGCCTAACTGTTGGTTTTCTCGTTGACTCTTAGGGAATAGGTAGGCATTTTTTAAGGTCTTAAGAAGTTGTTGGAATTTCATGTAATGTATTGGTATTTCTTGGAGTTGAGTGACAGCTTCACATCTTTTTATCCCTGTCTCCTTACCTTAGCTGCTTTTTTAAGGTGTTTTACAGTAGCAACATATTCAACCCAATTAGCCTATTGTTAGGGATCAGCACACTTCCCGTAAGGACCAGACAGTAAATACTCTTGTGAGGCTGGTCACCCAGCTGTATTGTAGTGTCTCTGTTGCTATTACAGCACGGAAGTGGCCACAGTGCCTGTGGAAATAGGGTGGCCATGTTCTCCAAAATCTCAAGCCTGGGGGAGAGTGTAGATTTGATCCACAGGCTGTCTGACCATTCACCTACAAGTTTGGCATCGGGTAGGGAAGGAATTGGCTTTTCTTCCCAGTGCTGTGTGTTAAGTGTAAGCCTGAATGCATTATATGCGTACTCCTGGTTTTCTGGCATCTTTGGAAAACATCTGTTTTTACCTTCATTTGTTTTGCTGGATTCGGGGACAGCTTTCAAAAATCAGTTCTCTCCTTCCATAGTGTGGGAACCGGGGGTTGGGTTCAGGCCGTCAGGCTTGTGACAGGCACCTTTACTGGCTGAGTCAGCTCAGCAGTTCCTCCCACCCCAATAAAGCGGATCACTTTTAGAAAGTTTTCAGTCTCCACAGTGACCTAAAAGATTTTCCCCACAAGTGACATCCTCTCACCCACCAGTTACTTGTCCTGGTAAAAATGAAACCCATTGTCCACACTTCATATTAACATATGTATCAGGAGCCTTTATGGAAAATTAGGCTCACTTTAGAGTGACTCCTAGGGAGTCCCTTCATCGATTTGATACTTGATTTAAGTTGTGTTAGCAGATAACTATGAAAATGACAGGAAAGAATTCTAGAAATTTAGCATTTCTCATTCTTAAATAGGGTGATCTGAATTTGAAGGAAATGATGCTAAAATAAAAGTGAAAAAAAATTATATAGACATGATGACTCATACCTGTAATCCCAACACTTGGTGGCTATGGCAGGAAAATCACAGGCTGAATACCAAACACAGCTAGTAATGAAAACTTGTGTCTTTAAAGCAAAAGAGAGCATGGGCAAGATGGCCCAGCAAGGACCCACATGATGAGAGAACAGGTCCCTGCATTTGTCCCCTAACTGTCATTGCAACATAGTACCCATATGCACACATGTACACTAAGTAAACATAAAAATGCTTCTTAAACAGTTATAACCATGAAGAAAGTATATAAGGTATATTAGATCATTCACAATAAAGCATAAAAGCAGAAGGTATTTTATGATAGTTTGTGTTGTCTTAGGAATTGCTCCTTAGTTAATAACTAAGCAATTCTAGAGATGGAAGCTTACATTATTAGTAATGTAAAATTAAATTTACATTAAGTAGCCCTTTAAAAAGTGAGGCAGTCACCTTGCTGAGCTGTTCTTTGACAATATGTTCTTAAATTTTAAGTGTTTATTAATATGCTCCTAAACTTAATCTGTAAGTAACTAAATTAAGTGCTTACATCTGCATCTTAGCTTCTCACACTTGAGAGACTGATGACTATGTTGGCAAGGATGAGATACTTGTAGTAAAAATGGCAAAGTATTTACTTTTTATAAAGAAGTTTTTCTGGCATGTATCAAGAATCAAAAAGAGGAGTGAGTCAGTTGGTAAAGGGCTTTCCTGCCACGTGCCAAGCCCTAGGTCCCATCCCTAGCACCAAAAAACTGGGCCTTGTGCATGCCTGTGGTGCACAGCCATGCACTCAGGAGGTGGGTCAAAAGTTCAGGGTCATCCTCTGCTACCTGGCAAGTCCCATGCCAGCTTGGGCTACAGGAGAACCTGTCTCAACAAAGAAAGGAAAGAAGGAGAAAGAAAACTGTCTTTTCTCCCTGTACGGTCTGGCAGATGCTCATTTGTGGACCAATGTAAGACAACTGACCTGCAGTTCGTAACTTTGTGTCTCCCTCTGTCATTGACAGGAACAAGAACAAAAAGCAGAGGAAGAGAGAATTCGGATGGAAAATATTCTGAGTGGAAACCCCCTCCTAAATCTCACTGGCCCATCCCAGCCTCAGGCCAACTTCAAGGTTAAAAGAAGGTACTAAAAGTAATGGGTGGGCTGGATGGTGGTGGCGCACACCATTAATCCCAGCACTTGAGGAGCAGAGACAGGTGGATCTCTGTGAGTCTGAGACTAGGCTGGTCTACAGAGTGAGTTCCAGGACAGCAGGGCTGCATAAACCCTGTCTTAACCAAGGGTGATAAAAAGTAATGGGTTAATCTATGTGCATGGTCCATGATTTGTATTATATGTTACATAGTAAGGCTTCTAAGACCCCACCTCCTATTTATAACCTCAATCAGATTTTAGAATGATGGGAGAAGGAAGAGGGGCAGGATGACTTCATTTGAATGCATACTCATAACAACCAAGTCTCTGCCTAGTCATGGTCTAAACATGACCACTAGCTTCATGACTGTAGCTATGAAACCTGTGTGTGAGATATGAGTGGAAGGCCGTCAAGGCCGCCCCTCACAGTTCAGCTCTGGAAGGATTCAGGGAACTTGCCATGAGTTTATTGATGTTTGATATTATAAGCTACACACAGGTCATACAGTTGTGAGTATTCATAGGTATACGTCCAGGTCACGAGGTGGAAAGACATAAACTTCCTTACACTCCTGTTCCCTGTAATGTCACTAAACAGTGTCCTGCAGGAGCACCTGTTGGGTAGAGTCAAGTTGGTTGTGTACTGTAGGCACAATGACGGTGAGAGGCGATGCAGGTCTCCAGTGCCGGCCAAGGCTAAGCTTAAGCCAGGCTGGGAGGGCACTGTCTGCACTGCATGTGGGGGAGGGCACTGTCTGCACTGCATGTGGAGGAGGAGGGCACTCTCTGCACTGCATGTGGAGGAGGAAGGGCACTCTGCACTGCATGTGGAGAAGGAGGGCACTCTCTGCACTGCATGTGGAGGAGGAAGGGCACTCTGCACTGCATGTGGAGGAGGAGGGCACTCTGCACTGCATGTGGAGGAGGAAGGGCACTCTGCACTGCATGTGGAGGAGGAGGGCACTCTCTGCACTGCATGTGGAGGGGGGCACTGTGCACTGCACGTGGAGGAGGGCACTGTCTGCACTGCATGTGATGTGGAGGAGGAGGACACTGTCTGCACTGCATGTGGAGGGGGGCACTGGAGAGCTGGGGAAGTATGTACAGTGTGATAGCAGGTGAGGATGTAGGAAGAAGAATGAGCGCTTACAAAGACACTGCGGGCAGTGTGGCCCTGTGTCAGCAGTGAGGCCTCCTGTTGCCTTCCTGCTCACCCCACTGCTGTCTCGTCAGCACAGGAGCACTGCCCCAGCCGCCCCGCCCTCCTGCACCTCACCACACAGTTCATGTCCCTGCTCGCGTACAGAGAAAGCTCCATCTTCATCCAAGCCCCTTTCTCATCCCAGCACCCTGGATCTTTAAAGTCACCATGGTAGCTGCTTTTTTCTTCACTTGATCACAGTAAAAGAACAGTCCTTGTGGTGACTTAAAGCTAAAGATTTAACACACATTCCTGAAGACAACAGAACAGTCAAGGGAAGCTTTGCTGACAACCAGCAGTTTATCAGACAGCAGACTCTAAGCATTTGACCTGAGCAGTTGTAGGGCAGGCATGGGGAGGAGTGTGTCTTATACTGAGCATGAAGGAGGAAACAGGTTTCAAGCATGCTAGGTTTGGATGCTCTGTACGTCTCTAAGTGCATCTAGCCTGTGTGTTTCTGCAGTTGGGTCAAGCTGGTAATAGTCACCAGCATGGGCAGGGGGAAATGAGGGCTGTGTCAGTGCCTGGAGTAGTGCGCAGCATAAGCTCAGAGTAAGTACTTAGAAACTAGTATTTGGATTTAAAATCCTAGGCTAAGGCTAAGCAGGCAGAGAGGAGGACAGCCAAGACATTCCCATGGTGTTGTGAGAGGAGATGAGTGGTGGTCTAGGAATGCCGTATGCCCTTGTGAATGCTACTATCTTAGCAACACAGAGGGAGGGGCAGTTTGCGTGCTGGAAGCAAGGGACCGAAAACTCATTGGGAATGAGTTAAGAGGGAAACAACGATAAGTTGCATGTTGAGTATGAAGCAGTCTGGTTTATTCTTCCCTTTGTGAATGCAGGAGCAAAATATCCCAGTTGCACCAAACTGCTCAGCTTCTCACATGTGCTACGTCACTGACGGCAAATTTACTCACAATTTCCATTAAGTGTGTATAGTCCTCGCTCATTTTCCTTGTGCAGTTTCTCCTGGTAAACACACATCGGCGCACACTGGCACGTTATGTAGGCAGTGTTTTATGTGTGCTTGTGTGCGGCTTTGTCATGGGGAGGGCTTTATGTTCTGTATGGAGGTGCTGCTCTGGAGTTAGGCACTCTGCTTTCCATGGGTGCTTTCTGAAATCCAGCCGAGTTCTCCTCTGAGCTCCTCAGCAGATACTTCGTCACTGTTAATGGAGACTTGGGCCAATCTGTAAATCTTAATTGTTACAGTCCTGTAGTTCCTTCTTTTGTTGCATTATGTGTGAGCAGCATGATGGATATAATTGATTAGAAGTACAAAGCAGCAGGTAGCGATCACTTACTGTCTAGTGGTGTGGGGTCAGGACCATGGCCCTGCCTCTTGGTTTTAGACCTGAGCACAGTATGTGTGTCTGCTTCGTAACTCAGCTGCTCCCCTTAGAGGAGTGGTGTGTGCTCTGAGTATCTGAGTATGGCGCCTCCTGCTCTGACAGCCCACCACAGGCCACTGGCTCTTCTGCTGTCAGGTGGCAGCTTGTTGAGTGTCTGTGTTGATTAAGTCTTACAGCCTGTGTGGTATTCCTGTTTCCTGATAGAATTATAAGGGATTTGTTTTCTTTTTTTCTCTCTTTAGGTGGGACGATGACGTCGTTTTTAAGAACTGTGCAAAGGGTATAGATGATCAGAAGAAAGACAAAAGATTTGTAAATGATACACTTCGATCTGAATTTCACAAAAAGTTCATGGAGAAATATATTAAGTAGTACAGTTTTATGTGCTTAATTAAAGTCTAATAAAATGTTAGGGATCAATTTGACTTTTGGGGGGTTTGTTCTTTCCAGTTCGAACTTTCTCAACCTCTCCCCCTTAGTGTGGTGTTTTATCTGATAATGGATTTAGAGGTGGGTCTGACCAGTTTCCAGTCTCTAAATGTTTCCGGTCTTATTTTCTTTTTAATATAGGGAAAAGGGAATCTGCTTGGAATAATTATTTTTAACCTAAGTAAACCGGTGTCCCCAACTTTTTGTCATAATTTATGCAGCTTATAGAAAGTTGCATAATTTCTTTTCAAAATGAAAAGTACCTTTATGTATTGTTTTTAATGCATTAAATTTTCCCTTTATCTCACATTGATTTGAGGTCCACTGGTAGATGACAGCACTGTATTTTTTAAGTGTGGTGGAGGATAAGGGGATTCCACTTCAGAGAACATGTCACCATAAGTCACCTGGGGTGGGTTAGGAGATGCCTGCTATGTCAGTCTTGCAAACAATATTCTTTTCTTTTGGCCTGACATCCATTCCCAGAACATAGATGAGTGCAGATACTCATTCATGTCCTTTGAAGCTATGTCCACACACTGAGATAGATACCAAGCTGTCTTGAGGTTTACATTAATGCTGACAAAGCTATTCTTTGAATGGCTTATTGTCATGGAAGATATTTCTGTGCCAAGCCAGAGGGAAAAATACAGCCATAAAAAGCATAATTTCTAAGAAATGTAGCTTTAAATGTGCCACGTTGATAGAAAATTTGGGACCACAAATTGAGCCTTTCCCAAATGGGAAGCATTTCCTTTCTTTTAAGATATTTTGCTGCATAGGCTCACTTCAACTGGGCAGCCGGAGCTCTTAAGAACTGGGGCTTCCAGATGTCAGCAACCAAGCCCAGGTCAGACTTTTAAAAATCAATTGGCATGTCTCATTTCCTCTTGTTATTTAGCCATTAAAAAAGAGAAAGCATACTAATTTGTTGCTCTTGCAGAGGACATTCCGTTTCTGTCACAACAGTCTCCAGGGATCTAATGCCTTCGTCTGGCCTTCATGCACTACACCCAGACACATAGAGAAAAAGATGCAGATTCATCTGTGTAGAATTGACACCGTTGTATGTTGCCTGAATTGAGAGTGAAGCTGGGAAGGGAGCGAGGTCTCCATCTCACAGCATCCTTTGAGTCTTTGTAAAGGTTGGGTCTCTTTTTCCTCATTTGTAGCATGGCTGTGATTGTCTCCCTAGCCCCATTCATAAACTACACTCCTGCAGAGTTTCTACGGGAGTACATTCTAGTTCTGAAACCGTTTTCACATGCCAGCTCTCTTAGGGATTTCTCATTTCCTTTTAATAAAATGCACTGTTCTCTCCTGGCCTGGATCACGGAGCCCTGTAAGAGGGAGAAGGGAAGAAGAATGTGTGCCAGGTTTCCAATCCAAAATGCCTTTTCCTCATTCAGTGATTCAAATTCCTTCCCTTTTTGACAGAGAGGGGCGGTGATAGGGAAAGGGGGCTAGCTAATCAAAGCAGCTGCCTCAGAGCATGCCCATGTCAGCAAGTGTCACAGCCCGAGGCTGGGTAGAGGACAGTTCCATTGAGACTAAGACATCCTCAACACTCAGGGCTCCTTCAAAGTCCCTAGTCCTATGCCTGTTCCAGAAGGTTGTTAGATGAGAACTAGGGCTGAGTCTCTCCCTTGAATCCTTTACTTCTAAGAAGCCAAAGGGCGTTGTGGTGTTTTCTTGTCTTGCCAGGTCCCACCGCCCTTCTCAGCCCCAAATAAGCACACAGAGACTTATATTAACTATAAAATTGTTGGCGATGATTAGGGCTTCTTACTGGCTAGCTCTGTCTTAATTATTAACCCATTTCTATCAGTCTATGTATTTCCACGTGGTCTTGACTTACTGGAGAATGTCTGGACCTTCTCCTCTGCTGACTACATGGCAACTGTCCTTGGTAGGCTCCCTCTGCCTACCTTTCCCAGAATTCTCCTCCTAGCCCCGCCTGTCTTCCTGACTCATTGGCCAGACAATGTTTTATTCATCAACCAATAAGAGAAACGTGTATACAGAAGGGCGTCCCCCATCAAAAGAGAGAAGTAAAGCTGCCAGTGAGAAAACTGAGAATAACTAATAGGTGGCAATGTCTGGGCAGCAAATAAATCTCCTATGCACAGGCAGGTCCCGCAGATACCCAGATCCTGTGCAGGTCATTTCATATCACCTGGCTAAGCTGCTGTCATACCACCCACCTCTTAAACACTTAGTGAATGACCACCAGTCAGAAGATAGAAAGCTCCCATTCACCGTAGCTACAGAGAGTATAAAACACATAGTCATAACTTAACAAGAATGTGCTGAAACTCTCAAGAAAACTAACACTATTCTGGGACACTTCATAAGTGGGAGGGCTCAGTAGTTGAAAGTTAGTTCCCCAGCCAAGAGAAATCACAATTCCAGTAGTTTCCTTCCTTTAAAAAGTTAATATTTGAAGCCAAGCATGGTGGCACATGATGCCTTTAATCCCAGTAATCAGGAGGCAGAGGCAGGTGGATCTCTTGAATTTGAGGCCAGCTTGGTCTATAAAGTGGGTTTCAGGACAGCCAGGGCTGTTACCTAGAGAAACACCAAAAGAAAGTATTTGAACAAACTATTTAAAATGTTTCCATTAGAACAAATTTGTGATGATGTAGCATGTCCTTAATTCCAGAGGCAGATGGATCTCTGAGTTCTAGGCCAGTTTGATGTATATAGTGAATTTGAGGCCAGCCAGGGATACATAGTAAGACCCTAGAGAGATGGCTCAGAGGTTAAGAGCACTGACACCTCTTCCTGAGGTCTTGAGTTCAATTCCCAGCAACCACATGGTGGCTCACAACCATCCGTAATGAGATCTGGTGCCCTCTTCTGCCGTGCAGGCATACTTACAGGCAGAACACTATACTAAATAAATAAAATCTTTTAAAAAAATAAAATAATAATAAATTTATAAGGATATCCAGAAAAATAGCTAACGGGAAGCAATAGTAAGAATTTTACCTAAGTTTTTAAGTCCCTCTTCCCCTCCCTCCCCCTCTCTGTATGTGTTTGTGAGGGCACGAGCATGCATAGCATGCGTGTAGAGGTTAGAGCACGGCTTTGGGTGTTGGCCCTCACCTGCTTTGAGGCAGGGTCGTTTTTACTGCTGCATTGCATACTCCAGGCTAGCTGTTGTCTAAGCTTCCAGGACCCCCGCCCCCATGTCTGCCTCTCATCTTGCTGTAGGTGTGATGGGATTACAGAGCATTCACTGCATTCAGCTTTCCTTGGGATTCAAGCTCAGACTGTCCTACAGCACTCTCTTCACTGAATCATTTCCCCTGGGCCTTCCCTACCAACTTTCAAATGGACTATAAATATGCAAATATTAGTATGCTTCTGCTGAAACTGGAGAGCTCAGATGTAGACGGTTCACACACAGCATACACCGTAGCAGAACATGCATGTTTCTTGTAAGTTGCTGTAGGCCTTTGTCCTGTTAGATTGTACTAACCCTTCTTCAAAAGAGGAAGCACCTGTTCGGCATTTCAAGTCCCCACTGCTGGATTTCATGAAAGTCAACATGGTAAAGTCCTGTGCGTTTGGTCTAGATATCACGTATTCACAGGCTAGTCTGGACTCAAAGCAGATACCAAGTGCTGATACCCAGAATGCTTCCGCAGGTACATCCCTGTAGAGGGCATGAGCTCTCTGTGCTCACAGGTAAGAACTGGGGAAGCGGGATGTTAAGCGTTCAGGCTTCTCTATTAAACAGAGGAGACATGTATGCCTGTTTTCCATCCAGAAAGTTGGGAGTGGTTGTTTTATACTGGTGACCATACCAGATCCTAAGCCCTTAAGCTATAGAACCCATCTTCGTGGTAGAGGCCACGTGTGCTATGCAAAACAGTTTCAACATTGTCAATCCTTAAGCTTTATTGTACACATGGAATTGATACAACTGTTAGCAGGAAGCTTTTTTTTTTTTTCAAAAGTGTGCTCTACTCAGATATGTCTGAAACAAACTGCACGGTGCCGGGTTCCGGATGTTTGAACCAGTACCACAAACCAGATTGTGCTGAGCCAGACTTTCTCGCCTCTCCCAGATTGTTTCTCTGCTGCCATTAGCATTTGGAGGGACCCACATAAATGCCCATGTGCAGACATTCGCAGTATTTCTCCTTCCCCGGTGGTTTCTCCATCCCTTAACACACACAGCTGTACCCCTCCCGCTGCTTCAGCACCATGGACCGGTGGCTTGCTGTATCCCACACACTCTGAGAATGGGCAGTGACAAGAGACTCCCGGACCCTGGGACCAAGAGAGAAATCATATTTGTACCTTGAAGTCAGACAACCCTGAGCTCCTGGCCTTCCTTCCTGCGGCCTGAGCAAATTGATGTTAGTAGCCATTGTCAGAAGCCTAAATTTCCCTTGTTAGAGAAATAGACCCCCAAATGTTTGGTCCCCTATAATTCTGTTCTATATTAAACTGCTCATAGATTTTCCTTGTCAAGATTATGACTCTTAGATATTCATACACAAATGTATAAAAGATGTTCAAAAATGCATGTTGAATGACCATGCCCATCACCGGCACAGGGTGAGGAGGCAACCCACTTGACTAAGGCGAACAGGCTCTGAGTAGCAATCAGACAAGATGCTTTGTCCTGAACAAAGCCTGGCCCTGTGGGACACAGAACACTCTTACATGTAGTAGGTTCTCTGTTTTCTCTCCCCTCCCAGACTGTACTGACAATAAAACTCTTGACTGAAGAAACAGGAGATTGTGCTGGTTCCTCTTTCACTGGGCCCAGACTGAGAGATCTCAAACTGTGAGCCTGCTGCTGGCCTTGGAGGATTTTATTTGCTGAGCTTTTCATGTTGTTAGAAATTACACTCCTTGAACAATATTAAGAAGGAGGAAATTTTGCCGGGCGGTGGTGGTGCACGCCTTTAATCCCAGCACTTGGGAGGCAGAGGCAGGCAGATATCTGTGAGTTTGAGGCCAGCCTGGACGACAGAGTGAGTTCCAGGACAGCCTCCAAAGCCACAGAGAAACCCTGTCTCAAAAAACAAAAACAAAAAACAAAAAAAAAAAGGAGGAAGTTTCTTAACCTTCAGAGATCAAGAGCTATGTAAATCCTGTATATACTCACTGTAAAGAAATCTGCCCACAGAATAGGAAAAGATATTCACCAACCCCAAAGGGCTGATTTCCAAAATATACAAAGAACTCAAGAAGCAAGTCTCCAAAACACCAAATAATCCAATTAAAAAGTGGACTACAGAACTACATAGAGAATTCTCAATAGAGGAGTCTAAAATGGCTGAGAGGCACTTAAGAAAGTGCTTAACATCCTTAGCCATCCGGGAAATGCAAATCAAAACAACTCTGAGATACCATCTTACTCCTGTCAGAATGCCTAAAATCAAAAACACCAATGACAGTTTATGCTGGAGAGGATGTGGAGAATGGGGAACACCCGTTCACTGGTGGTGGGAGTGTCGACTTTGGAAATCAGTATGGAGATTCCTCAGGAAAATGGGAATTAGTCTACCACAAGACTTAGCAATTCCACTCTTAGGCATATATCCAAAAGATGCCCATTCATACAACAAGGGTGTCTGTTCTACTATGTTCATAGCAGCACTATTTGTAATTGCCAGAACCTGGAAGCAACCGTGATGCCCTTCAACTGAAGAATATATGGAGAAAATGTGGTACATTTACACAATGGAGTACTACTCAGCAGAAAAAAAAAAGCAATGGAATCTTGAAATTCACAGGCAAATGGATGGCACTAGAAGAAACCATCCTGAGTGAGGTAACCCAGTCACAAAAAAACAAACATGGTATGTACTCACTCATATATGGATTTTAGTCATAGAACAAAGGATTACTAGCCTACAATCCACACCACCAGAGAAACTAGGAAACAAGGAGAACCCTAACAGAGATATATATGGTCCCCTGGAGATGGGGAAAGGGACAAGGTCTCCTGAGCAAATTGGGAGCATGGGGAAGGGGAGAGTAGATTAGGAGAAAGAGAAGGAGAGAAGAGGAGGTCATGAGGGAGCAGGAAGATTGAGTCGGGAACAATAGAGGAGAGCATGAAAAGAGATACCATAATAGAGGGAGCCATTATAGGTTTAAAGAGAAATCTGGCACTAGAGAATTGTCCAGATATCTACAAGGATGACCCTAACTAACAATCTAAGCAATAGTGGAGAGGCCACCTTAAATGCCCTTCTCTGATAATGAGATGATGACTACCTTATCTGCCATCCTAGAACCTTCATCCAGTAGCTGATGGAAGCAGAAGCAAACACCCATAGTTAAACACTGAGCTGAACTCTGGAATCCAGTTGCAGAGAGGGAGGAGTGATGAGCAAAGAGGTCAAGACCATGCTGGGAAACCCACAGAAACAGCTGACCTGAACAAGCGGGAGCTCATGGACTGATTGTTGGGAAAACAGCATAGGACTGTTCCAGACCCCCTGAATGTGGGTGTCAGTGAGGAGGCCTGGGCAGTCTATGGGGCCTCTGATAGTAGTGGATCAGTATTTATCCTTAGTACATGAATGGGCTTTAGGAACCCATTCCCCATAGAGGGGTCTCTCACCCTAGACACATGAGGGAGGGTGTAGGCCTGCTCCAAATGATATGACAGACTTTGAAGATCCCCCATGGAAAGGCCTTGCCCTCCCTGGGGAGCAGAAAGGGAATGGGATAGGGGGCTGGTGGGGGGTGGGGGAGGAAGGAAGGGAGAGGGAACTGGGATTGACATGTAAAACAAGCTTGTTTCTAATTTAAAAAAAGAAAAATCTGGTTGTGGCCAACCAGAGCTTGCAAGTATGGGGCTGGGTCCCCGCACATGTGCAGTTTTGTGACTTAGCCCTGTTGTTGGCAAGAGCCCACATGGAATGCGCCGACTCTCTTCCAGAGACGAGGAGACAGGTTCAGAATGGGTACCTCTTGAGAAGGGTCCACATCCGTGACTTACTGGAGCTGACTGCAGAGCAGAGTCCCGGGTGAGGCCAGCCAAACACGCTCTGATTTCTCCCAGAAGTCCCTGCACGTCTACCTGAGGGACTCAGAGTTCGATGATGCCCTTGTACGACACTGTGCCCCACCACAGAAGCCCAGCCTACGTACCTCCCTCCCCTCGGCGCGGGGCAGCTCTGCTCCTCTGGAAACGTTTTTAATATCATCTCTGTGTCATCACGTCTCTTCCCTAGAGCGTAGTAGGCATCACACTGCACACATGTCTCCTTCATTGTCCCGTGTGCACATGTCACTCCAGGATACTCTTCAAGTCCCGGCACTGTTAACATGGGCACTACAAAGCCAGGTGGTGGCACACGCCTTTAGTCCCAGCACTCAGGAGGCAAGACAGGAGGATGTCTATGAGTTCAAGGCCAGCCTGGTCTACAGAGCTAGTTCCAGGACAGCCAGCGCTACACAGAGAATCCTTCTCTTGAAAAACAAAATGAAAAACATGGGCACTACAGTGAAGAATTAATAAATGGGACTTCATGAAACTAAAAAAACTTCTGCATGGCAAAAGTCACCATCATTAGGACAAAGCAGCAGCCTACAGAATGGGAAAGGATTTTTATCAACTCCACATCCGATGGAGGGCTAATATCCAAAATATATAAGGAACTCAAAAAACTACACATTAATAAAAATAATTCAATTTAAAAAATATGGGGTACATATCTAAGCAGAGAATTTTCCAAAGAAGAAATTCAAATGCCTGAGGAACAAAGACATTTTCAACACCCATAGCCATCATGGAAATGCAAACCAAAACTACTGTGAGATTTCATCTCACACCTTTCAGGACTAAGATGAATAAAACAGGTGACCGCTCATGCTGGTGAGGGTTTGGAGTAAAGAGGAACACTCGCCACTGGTGAGAGCACAAACTTGTACAGCTACCGTGGACATAGCGTGGCAGTTCCTCGGGAAGAAGGAATCAATCTGCTTCAAGATCCAGCTGTGCCATTCCTGGGCGTATACCCAAAAGATGCCTCATCACACCCCAAAGACACCTTCTCAACCACGTTCATTGCTGCTCTCTTCATAATGGCCAGAAACTGGAAGCAACCTAGGTGCCCCTCTATAGAAGAATGAATAGAGAAAATGGGGTACATTACACAATGGAGTATTACTCAACTGTTTAAAAAGAATGACATCATGAAATCTAAAGGTAAATGGACAGAACTAGAAAACAAATCATCCTGAGTGAGGTATTCCAGACCCAGAATAACAAATGTGATATGTATTCACTCATGTGTGGATATTAGCTGTCAAGTCAATGACAACCAAGTATACTCTACAGAACCACGGAGGGTATGTACAGAGTAAGGGCTTATAGGGTACAGATAGATCTTGTCAGGAAAGAGAAATAGAATAGGTAGTTATGGATGGATCAAGAGGGGAGGGGAGAGGGGGCTATGTGAGGAAATATGGAGAGAGACAGCTAAAATTATGGGATATTTGAGGGTTAGAATGGAACCTAATACAGTAGAAGCCTCCTAAAATAAATACACATATGAAGGTGATCTAAATGCAGTTACCATAAATGGGGAGACAGAGCCCCAACTGCCCATCTCTTGTAATCAAATGAAGCTTCCAGTATTGGGGAATTGGGCTACAGCTAATTGAGTTGTTGAGAAAGGGGGGCCCATCGGGAATCCCCAAACAACCTAGGCTGTTGCCAAACTGACAGCGAGCCCCCATCACTGAAGACAATACCTATACAACTCACTGGATGCAGAGAAGTCAAGCTGGTGCCCGCATAGAGCCCTCACCCCTCAAGTCAAATCAGATGTTGTTGGTTACTCCCACAAGCCTTGGGCCACCAACGCTTGCAGGCAGGACACCATCACAGATCAAAGGCTTTACGTGTAGCTTGGTACTTACACTGTCCTTTTGGTAGCATGAGGAGCATCTTCCCGTACCAAAGATGCTGACACACAGGGGCTTTTCCTTCCTAGATCTTAATTCATCTCACTGCCCCATGACCAGCCTCCGGGGCCGTCGCTGGGCCTCAAACTGTGTGTGGATGGGACGGACCTTGGAACGTTTTCTTGGGAAGGGTTGTGGAAGAGAGGGCCCGGCTCCTCTCCTCTCTGAGCCCTGGACCTGCCTTTGACTCTTCCCTTTTCCCCTCTGTCTCCTAGGTTCTGATACCCACAGCCCAAAGATACGGGGCACTAAAGTTTCAGTCATGCACTGGGAGACATCTGCAGACTGCTTCCCCGTTTGCCCAGGGGAGGCGGATGATGACGTGTTAGCCCGAGTCCTGCTTGTTGGAGGGGCTGCAGCTGTTAGACACAGGGACATCTCTATGTGCTGTGCTTCCCCGTTTGCCCAGGGGAGGCGGATGACGACGTGTTAGCCCGAGTCCTGCTTGTTGGAGGGGCTGCAGCTGTTAGACACAGGGACATCTCTATGCGCTGTGGTAATCGGCACATGCCGCCTCTCATGGCCCCACCCCTGTCCCCACTTGCAGAAAGCAAGGAGCTGCAAGCTTATCCTCCCAAAAACTGCATGCTGCTGGACAGGCCCTGAGTCTCTCTGAGTCCCCTTCTCTGCAGAGCAGGAATAGAGATCTCTGCTCAGTCCACTTCCCTGGGCTTGCAGTGAGGGGTAAGTGAGCAAATGTGCTGGAGAACTTGGAACAGGAGGCGGCTTGTTTGTGTTTATTGCCCCGTGTTCCTAGCAGACTGTAAATTCCCGGTGTTCTATGCCTCTGTGTAAGGCGTAGGGCTCCGAGTGAGGAAAGACCAGTGATGAGGATGATGTAAAACAAACGAGGTCAAGGTCAGCTAAAACTGAATCAGGCTTTGGTTTGCTTTCCCAGGGACGGGACTTGTCTAAGTATTGCTCTAAAGCTTTAAAAAGACACCATGACCAAGGCAACTCTTACTTTAAAAAAAGAGAAAGCAGTTAATTGAAGGCTTGTTTCCAGTTTTAGAGGGTTAGCCCATTGCCATCGTGGTGGGAAGCATGCCAGCACACGGGCAGAGGGTGCTCGAGAAGCAGCTGAGAGCTACATCTTGTTACACAAGCAGCAGCAGAAAGAGATAGAGTCACTGGGCTTGGTGTGATACATTTCCTCCAACAAGGCCACACCTCCTAATCCTTCTAATCCTTTCAGACAGTTCTACTCCTGGTGACTCAGCATTCAAATATATGAACCTATGGGGGTCATTCTTATTTAAACCCCCACGGGACTTCAGACATGGAAGAATTTGGGAGTCTGCAGGCTGGTGGCCACCCAGACATTCTATACAGGTAGCCCTCAGAGTAATCTGGAGACATCTTCCGAGAGAAAACACCCTCTCCCTTCCAAATGGAGTGCTCTACCAGAAAGATGTTCTTTAGGGTGTCGCCAAATGTGTTTCTCTCTCTGTCCTGGGCCTCCAGATTTCTCTATGAAGTGACTCAGGATGGGTAGACAGGCCCCATCACAAGACACCCTTGAATATACTGCAATGTGTTTGTGCTGGTGTGGGCTACATACAGTTTGTAGAACTGTTTACATGGTACATGAATTTACCATGCATGCAGCAGTGACAAAATCCCTAACAAAGCCACTAAAGGGAAAAGGGCTTTACTTAGCCTCGTGGTTTGAAGAGGTAAAGTCCATGGGGGCTGGCAAGGCCTGACATCCGGGGCTCTAGGGTGATGGATGTGTGCAGCTGGGGCTCGTCACTTCACTTCCCTGTGGTTCCTTCTGCACGAAGTCTCCTGTGAGGAAACTCTGGTTCCCACTGGGCGCCTCTGTCTTCCTCCTGCTCTCCCCACTGGGCGCCTCTGTCTTCCTCCTCCTCTCCCCACTGGGCGCCTCTGTCTTCCTCCTCCTCTCCCCACTGGGCGCCTCTGTCTTCCTCCTCCTCCTCTCCCCACTGGGCGCCTCTGTCTTCCTCCTCCTCTCCCCACTGGCTGCATCTTCTTGCAGCATCCTCTGATCGACCTGGTTATAAGACATCTGCCATGGCCGAAGCGTTTTTACAGCCCTGCTTCCTGCTTTCCCTTCACCGCGCTCGGCCAAGTGTGAACCGAGCTTCTCCGCCCCGCTCTCCCCCCCCCCCCCCCGTGTCCTCCTCTCTTCCTGGGATTCTTTTCCACACCGCCCCTTGCTTTCAGGGGGGAGGATCTTACTTTCTTAGCAGGACCACTCTCATCCTTAATTTTCATCTGGGCCATTATATTCCTGAAACTAAATGACCAGCAGACATTTTATCTCTTACAGGTTAAGGCATCGTCTCTGTCGGAACAAGACTGGACAGAGAAATCAAAGGGCAGGCCTCCTCGTCGAGCAAGATCAGCTCTACATCCCTCATCATCCCCTACAGAATCTGCCTCTCCCCCCTGCAGCTCTCTGTCTCTGCCCCCAGATCTAAGTCCCCCTCTACCTCTTCACTCTCCCGTCTCTTCAAGGAGCTATGACTACACTTTTGAAAGCGTGTTATCATTTTTACAGGATACATTTTGCAATAGCATCTGGGGATAGCTTCAAAATAGTAATGAGAAAGGGAAATGGAGGAGGAACTGAAGGGCTTTCCAGGAACTATTTGTGCGGCTGGGGTTGGGTTCCTGCCATGGAAACTAAAGCTGACACTGCCCAGCCTTGCTGAGGTGTAGGGCTCTGCTGCCTCTTCTTCAAGCCCGACAGGAATCCTGGGTCAGACCACTCTCCATCCCCGAGGAGGGCAGACAGTCTTCTCAGGAGGCTAACTTTACTCAGACATTCTTTGAAGATCTGCAATCTGTTGATAGGGATTCCAGCACTCAGGGTACCACACTGTCCTCCCCTCCCAACTTACCCTTCACATAGAGGCCACACGTTGTAGGAGGAAAACAATGCCGCCATTAACCATGTGACTTATTAGAGGCACATACAGATGAGTTAATAAAAGAGCAATTTACCACACCGCTAACCACACCCACTTTAGGCATGACTAAAGACGTATACGGACGTAGGCAGTGAACTACGTCACTAGCCAGGCCCACTTTTGGGCGTGGCTAGGAGCGTTACGGGGAAGGTATAAAGGACTGAACAACGGAAGTCTTGGTCTCTTTTTCCGGCTTTCGGCTTCCAGTTTGACGGTGGAAAACTACTCGGCTCATCTGGGTTACTTGTTTGGTATCTTGTGAGTAATTTCTACAATAAATACTTAGTTTTACTTTCAGTAAGTGTGCCGTTTATTGTTACAGCATCAACACGTGATGTCTCAACCATCCCTAAATGCATCTCTAGACCAAGAGAATCCCTGGACTCCCTGCAGGAAAGCCATGAGAGGCCATTGCATGAAGCTTGGGAGGTGAAGGCTGAGCTGCGGGGGGGGGCAGGATGTTGTGAACATCAGGACTATGGGGCATCTGCTGAGCAATGCCACAGTGAAGATGTGTGGCCAGCCTAAGGGAGAACCCATGCGCTTTGGGTAGAGCCGAAAGCCAAGACCACCTTTGCCTACTGGAGTAGGTTCCATCGTGAGCTCCAGGTGCTAGACATGGGGGCTATCACGCTGGGTGTTTGCCTGGCTAGATTTTGGTCTTCACTTGCTACCCTCCCATCCCTCCCTTGGGGATGGGGCTGTTTGTTCTGTGCCATTGGACAATGGAAGTGAGTCACTTGCTTTTTATTTTGCTGAGACTCAAATTCAGAGTTTGCCTTGAGTCTCAGAAGAGACTTTGGACATCTCAACAGTGTTGAGTCTGTTAAGGACTATGGAGGTCAACTAAATGCATTTTGCATTGTGAGGTGAAAACCAGACTTCAAAGGCCAGAGACGGAATCTTATGACTTAGGTGATGTGCTTAGGTCTCTAGATGACCGTGGAGTTGTGATGGCTGATCTTGCCATTTTGGCTATATTTAGCACCAGAGTCCATCTCCCTGTTTCTTTACTGCAGATACAGTTCTCTTCCACTATGACTTCCCAGTTATGATTTCCCAGTTATGATAGACTCTGCCCTCAAATCGCCAGCCCCAGAGACCCTTCCTTCCTAAAGGGGCTTTGCCAGGTGTTGCCATAGCAACCAGAAAGGCAGCCAATGGGCCGCCATCCTGCATCCTTACTCGGTAGTTTGCTTTTCAAGTCTTGATGTAGGCACTTTTGCAATGAAGACGCCTCCCTCCCAGGCAGCCACACTGCTGTCCCCTCCACGAAGGACAAGTGAAAGGAGCCTATCAACAGACACTTTCCAACCTTCAGCTCCACATCGGAAACAGGAGGCACGCAGGGAGGAGAAGGCGTTGGGTCCAGGCTGACTAGGAAACTCACAGCGGGCACTTTTCTCCAGCACCCACACGGGGTTGCTGGAGGCTTTGATAGGATTGCAGTGCAGCTGTCTTTCTTCCTGTGCTGAATTCTCCACCCCATCTCACAGCCCAAACTATCTCAGCATCTACTTTCCGAGGTCTCAAACTGGAAATGCATCCTCATGCCACCTACTTCTGTGATGTGTGTGCATGGTGCGTGCGTGGTGCGTGAGTGGTGCGTGCGTGCGTGCGTGCGTGTGTGTGTGTGTGTGTGTGTGTGTGTGTGTGTGTGTGTGTGTGTGTTCTAGCTAGGCTCTAGGGTTCTTCATTTGATCCCAACCCCTCCTGTGGTACAGTCTGAACCCCTGCTTGATCCTGTGTGGCGATGTGTCTCATTTTGGTATATTCAGGACCCAGCAGACTACTCTTTTTTTATTAGTTTATTTTTTACATCCCAATCCTAGTTCCCCTTCCCTCCTCTCTTCCCACTCCCCCCACCCTCCCACCTCCCACATGCTCCCCAGACAGGGTAAGGCCTCCCCCCAGGAAGTCTACAAAGTCTGTCCCATCATTCCAGCAGACTCTGTCTGGTATGTAATTGAGGCCGAACACCCTAGCAGATCTTCAGTGAGCATCGGGTTGGAAGTCACTGTTTATAGAATCCACAAGGAATGAACACACCACCTCATTTTCCTTCTTTTTAAGATCCCTCCTTGCCGAGTTTGACCTGAATTAGCCACAGTCCACGAGATGAACGCAGCCACTCTAGGAGGCGTAAGTGGCCGTAGAGAGGAGGCATCCATCTTGTTTAAAAGGCACGTGCTGCCCCGAGGTAGGCATGAGACAGGCTGTGCAGGCTGGGGGCAGGGTTAGCCGTGTAGGTAAGGGAGGCAGTTCAGGCATGGGGAAGGCCATGGCAGGGCAGGTGGGGGAGACGTGGGGCAGAAAGTGCAGGTGCCGGTAGGGATGTGACAGGCAGTGTCAACACTGGGCAGATGGCAGAGGCACGCCGCAGGGGCTCGATAAATAACTTTGTTACCTGGGCAAGACATTTGGAGACATCTTTCTGCAGACATGTGTCTAAAGGGAGGTTAAGACACTGGGGGCTTTAAAGCCATCTTTATAAAGATTGTGTGCATGTGTGCATGTGTGCATGCGTGTGTGTGTGTGTGTGCGTGCTGTGTGTGTGTGTGTGTGTGTGCGTGCGTGTTTGCACATGTGTGTGGTGCCTGTGGAGTTGGAGTTTAGCGGTCCCAGGACCCGAACCGTGATCTGCAAGAGCAGCAAGTGCTCCTAACTGCTTGAGCTCTCTCGCTATCCCTAAAAATGCCCTTAAAGTTTGCACCCGGGATGGAAACTGCTGTTCTGTGGACTGAAGAGCAGAGAATATATATAGTAAGCTTTCTGGTATTTGTGTCCTTTAATGCCCAAGGGTCTCTCTGTGACCATTTTAGGCCCATTTTCCATAAGTAGTTTGCAGCCAAAGACGATCTCTTTGCAAGAACAGAGACTAGAAAGTCAGCGCGTTTAACATCTCCACACAGTCCCTCTCTCTGCGTCTTTGCGCTCCAGCAGCCAGACTTACCAAAGCTCTGTAGAGAAAATGTAATACTGAAGACGACGGACATTTCCTGAGTCCTCAGCTAGACCCCGCACTGTCCTGAGAATATGGGAGCAACGCCAAAATCAACTGTCTCCAATCTGACATGAAAGCCGAAACTCCAAGTGGCTCAAAGGTTACAGGAACATCCCTCTGCCCCATGGTCGCAGTTTAAGAGCCCAGGGAGTATCTCAGTCATTCCCCTGGTTGACCGCTAAGGGGCGCCCACCATCAACCCAGCAAGCGCTCTGACAGGCACTCATTTTCTGGTGTCAAGACTTCCCAACACTGTCAAAACATCAAAAGGTGGAGCAGAGAGCTAACTTCCTTTTCCCCCTCGGCTGAAGGAATGTTATTAAACACACACACACGCTTCTCAAAGTTCATAATAAAGTAATGCTATTGCCGGGCGGTGGGGGTGCACACCTTTAGTCCCAGTACTCGGGAGGCAAGGGCCAGCCTGGTCTACAGAGTGAATTCCACAACAGCTAGGGCTGTTACACAGAGAAACCCTGTCTCGGGAGGAAAAAAAAGTAATGCTTTTGATTTTCCTTATTATGACCTTATCCACTGTTTTACATTTGGCTCACCATGGAAAATACTCTTACAGCACATATTTATTCGGGAAAGAAATTAACGCAAAGCAGCCTGTGTCACGCGCCACTCATTTTGTGACCAACTTCGAGGGTGGAATGGCTTTGCTCTAGACTCTGGGCACCTAGGAGACACTCACAGAGATCCCCCTGCCTCTGCGATTAAAGGCGTGCGCCACCACGCCCAGCACTAGCCTCTCTTGAAGCAGGCTGTGGGTCAGCGTCTCTCATGACTGGAGCTTCTCAAGGAACTTGGTGTGGCGCTCTCACTTCCGGCTGAGACTGAACATCTGGATCCCATCAGATCACTCATTTGCTGTGTAATGCATCCGTGAGCTTCTTTCTGGAAAGCCTATTTTGATTTTTTAAATTTATTTTGTCTTGTTATTATTATTTTATGTGTACAGGCGTTTTTCCTGCATGCATGTTTGTGTATCACATCCATGCACTGCCTGAGGAAGCCAGAAGAGGGCGCTGGATCACCTGTAGCGGGACTTTTGGACAGTTGTGAGCTGTCCCACGGACCCTGGGAATCCAACCCAGGTCCTCTGGAAGAGCGACGGGTGCTCTTACCTGCTGAGCCATCTCTCCAGGCCCCAAATGGCTTGTTTCTAATTTTAGGCATACGGGATTTTGGCCTGAATGCGTCTCTGCGCACCACCTGCGCTCAGTGCCCAGAGAGGCTGAGACGGGGAGTCGGGTCCCCTAGACTGGAGGTACAGACAGCTGTGAGCCACCATGGAGGTGCTGGGAATCCAAACAGCGCCCTCTGCGGGAACAGCAAGTGCTCCCGGGCCATTTCTCCACCCCTTATTTGATTTTCCAAAAGGAGCTTGCGTTAATAGAGGCTATGAATTTTTGCGTCTGCCGCCATTTGTGTTTTAGCATCGTATTTAGAAAGAGACCCACCAGGGAGAGGCTGACACCTCTCCAGGGTAGAAAACCCGCCACGGTTAATCCCAATCTCCCTCCTCCTTTCCCCCTTTGTGAGAGAGCAGACAGAAGCCGACGAAGACTTATAGTGAGTTCATTGTCCCTTGTCCTTTAAGCTAGGACTGACATCTCCCTAATCGGAGCCAAGCAAAACCTGGAAGTCCTTGACCAACAGAGTGCAGCGTGGCCTGGCACTCAGCCCCACAGACGCTGGCCTAGGTTTTATCCCTGATGATATATGGGGGAGGCTGAGTTTACATTTATGGCAAGGACTAGGCAAAGAGTGTACGTTTATGGCAAGTAGGAACAGGACTAGGTGGAGAGGTGTGAGTTACTTGAATTAAAAGTTCCCTGAAATAAAGTTATCACCCCAAATCCCATTTCCTCCCAGGCCGGGGTGATGGACAAAGTGCCTCCTCAGACCCCAAGGGGCGAGCACTCCGCTCTTTCTTTCCCCTGAGATGGACGTGGATCCTGCACCCCACAGGCAGGCATTTAGGTCAGAGGGCACTCGGCCGTGCAGACACCTCCAGGGCCACCTGAGGTGTTAGGGGTGCTGCTCATGCGGGGTCTCTTTCTTACGTGTCTCCCCCACATTCTCCTGTGGAATACTCGGTGAGTTTTCTGTCGTTCTGCCCGCTGACCTGTGTTCCCACGTGACTGAGAAGTTCACTGGCAGGGTAGCTCTGCTCTTTGATCTCCACAGAGGAGCCACCGGAAGGAAGGAAGGAAGGAAGGAAGGAAGGAAGGAAGGAAGGAAGGAAGGAAGGAAGGAAGGGTAGGAGGGAAGGAAGGAGGGAAGGAAGGAGGAAAGGATGGAAGGTAGGGAGGGAGGGAGGAGGGAGAGAGGGAGGGAAGGAGGGAGGGAGGGAAGGAAGGAAGGAAGGAAGGAAGGCAGGCTCCCAACAAGCTCCTCAGCTCACGCACGGTGAGGCCCTGAAGCGAAAGCAGAGCTGTGAAGAACTTCACACCACGGACATTGTAGACAGAACTCTAAATCCTGAAAAGATCCTTGGAACCCTCCAAGTATTGACAAGGCGTCAAGAAAATCCTTATGAGCTGAAGGCGCTTCCAGGATTCCTTGGATTCCAAAGTCAGCCTTCCAAGTTCTTGAAAAGGAGGGCTGCTCCCACAAGGCATGCAGAGCGGTGGATCCGGAGGGAAGACCACACACCCTGCAAGCGGAGCCATCCATCTCCAGAGGGAAGACGACACAGACTGAGGTGGGCTTGCAGGCCAGCCTGGAGTCCAGACGCCGACCTCTTGAGGAAACAAGGCCACAGGTTAGCTCTCACCAGAGCCCTCTCGGTGTTGGTGCCTTGAATACAAACGTGCTCAAGTTTCAGGCCTCACTCAAGGGTTTCCCATCTTTTCCTCACACACAATCTCAAGCTCGGTGAGTTGGCCTCATTCTCAGCCCGGTGAGTTGGCCAAATTCCTGTAGCCATAAGGGCTCCTTAACCGGTCAGTGGGAAAGATTTCAGTGTCACTTCAGTCTCCATACCCAAACACTGCTGTTAGAGACTTCAGTTCTCTAGGGCACCTGGGTCCAGGAGGACGGGACACGGTTGCAAGAGACAAAGGCCATGTTTGCTAGCCTGGCCCAGAGCAGGAGGTCGGCTCTCATAGTGGGGAGAACTGTCGCTCATTTCAGAAGCTTCCAGAAGGCAGGCTCCTGCTGGCAGGCTTCTAGGTTCCAGTTCTCTGTGGTTTGCCAGCCTTGGCACCAGGAAGTCTTTCCCCAAGGCTAGTCCAACCCTAAAACTGTTCAGAGGCAAATTTCCAAGGAATCGGGAGGCTCCGTCCGTCTGTCATTTTCCGAAAGCAGGCGAGAGGAAGAGGAAGGAGAAAGGGTGGGGGCGAGAACCGAGGCTTGTGGAGGGAAGGACTAGGTCTCTGAAGACAGCCGAGCTCCTCTTCCACTCGGACAAGAGAAACATGGGAGGGTGTAGAAGGTTCTCACTCATCTCTCGTGAAGCTGAGAGGCATCGGGAAGGCCACCCATCCTTCTGGGACCACCATCTCTGGTTTTAACATCTCCATTGTTTCTCTCTCAGCAGGAGGAGCTCTTCTCCTGGAACTTGAGTGCCATTTCTTTCCTAGTTTCTGGCCCAAACCTTGTAAGTAATTGGGTCTGGAGTTTGAGTCAGGAGTCAGGTGGGGCAGGAGGAAGGCCTAAAAGGAGAGGGATGTTGTCTCCATTCTAATGGTACTGTCTCGGAAAGCCCAGAGTCTCGCCCAAGACCATGCAGCTGGTAAGCGTTCTGGGTGACACAGTGTGTCATGCGTGGTTGAGCAGGTTACACACTGCCCAACTGCAAGCGACAAGAGCACCGCATTTCCCTGGGCGTGTATATGGAAGTTTGCCAGCAGATGGCAGTCAAGCGTCTTGAGGAAGAGAGTGTCCTTGTCTAATTTACAGTAGCTACCATATCAGTAACTTTGTGTTGTTCCAGAAGTCCACTGGGTTTAGAAACAACCTCTACAGCACATTTGTACAGGCTAACTCAGAGTCCCCTAAGAACCTCTGACTGAGCCAGGTAGGGAGCAGAGGCCAGAGGTCAAAGGACAATAAAGACGAATTCATCTTGGCAAAGAGAATTTTGCCAAAACCAAACTAGACCAGCCAGTCTATAAACCAGAAAGAGTCTTGGCTCCATGGTCACTGACTGGGTGCCAGCCGTGAGTTCTCTCACTTTTCTGAACCTCTGTCTCTTTTGCAGATGGAGGAGGAGACACTGTTGGAAATGAAATAACACATTGGCGGGATCTCAGGACGCTTAGCCACCCTATTGCTCTTGGCTGTCAGGTCAGAGGTCAGGAACTGCATCCAGAGAACTGAGCTGGAGCTGTCTGAGGGAGTGGCAGACCTGGAACTGGGCATCTTAGCAGCCCGTGGCCACCCAGGGCCAGTAAGCAGTGTACTCTCCAGGCCAGTGTAGGCACCGCCCCTGCTCTCTTACCCAGATAGTGCCGAGGCCCTCTGCAGTTTCCACTGGGCACGTCAAGAATGCAAGCTCCTGACCACCCTTTCCTGGGCCGTTTCTCAAGGCTGTGTTTGCAACTAGCAATCGTGAGGGATGAGGTAATGTGTCCCTGGGAACAAAAGTCAGCTTGTCGCTGCTTACTATAGAGGTAGTGGATTCTGGGCTTGGAGCACCTCACCTCGGCCGCAAAGTCACAAGTTCTGTCTAATCTCTTCATCTCTCTGCAACTTGCAGGGATGGAAAACACTCCTTGTCTCTGGCCCAGGGATGTTGCATCCCCTCCCGGCATCCACACAGCAGTAACAGATTAACTGACTTCCTTGCAAGCGAGGTTAAAATGTGGACTCTGACACAGGGCTCTGGGGACCTGTTAGCCAAGAGGAGAACCTGCGGGGGTTTGTCCTTTGAAAGATTTTTATTTTGAAGATGTGTCTATCAGCACCTTAGGAGAGAGGTAAGAAAAATGAATCCACTGGAACCAGTCAACGGTCTATGCCACCCTTGTCTGAAATCTTCCCGCCCCTACCAGCGCACTCAGACCCCTCCGGCATCGATACACACTTGGCTGGACTTTGTTGCCACAGGCAGGGGACCAGGTGTTGCCGCCTCTGCCTTACACGGTGCCACTGGCCTTGGGGAGAGGGAAGGTGGGAGCAATGTGCATAGCCCAGCAGACAGCCTGGAGTGTCCCCAGTGGCTCAAATTTCAGGGAATTTCTATTTTGGTTCAGTTGTTTTATGTCAGTGACCTTCGGCATTGGTAAAGACTAGCCAATGTGCTTGGAATCACAAAGGCTAGGGTCTTCAGTTTCTGTGTGATTTGTTGTGAGACGCCTCCAAGCCTTTCAGAAAAGACCTAAGATTACAAACAAGCAAACAGACAGTGCCAGGAAGGTAACAGGCTCGTGTTGGGCCCCTCTGGGATCAAAGGAGGAAGAAAACAGGTTTTCACAGACCGAAGTGATATGCTTCTTGGAAGACCTGTGTCAACAGCTTCCAGAAATGCACAGTGGAAAGAAGGGGCCTTCCTGTCTGCCAGATCCTGGGGTAAGCATGGCCTTGGGTAGAAAGGCTGGGTTTAAACTCAGTGCTTTGTTTCCAGTGAGTACAAACCCATCACACCCTTCTGCTGGAAGCTTCTGTGACAAGGAGACTGACATTTTCACTTGATAGGTTAGACACTAATACCCCGAAGGGTGACAGGCACAAGGTCACACACTCTGTCACGGAGACTAGGGGATGCTCCAGTCAACAGTTTTCTATACTTGTCTCATGACCTCAGACTTAAAAGCTACAATGGAAGCTTTGGCATTGGGAATCACCCACGCCTGCTCTCAGATGACACCTTGTCGCTCACATGTGTCCCTTGGTAATCTGCTGAGCCTCTGACTCCCACTGTGTTGTGAGGATTAATATGCTTCACACAGAGAGACCAGTTCACCCATGCCCCTCTACTTCTTTCAAGATTTCCAAGGTGGTCTGAGTTATCTGCATCCACCCGGGACGTGAAACACGCTGGACATGTGATCAATTTTCAGTTTCTTCATGAATGCGTCTTGAACTGGCCATTTTACAAGTGACTCATAAAGATAAATATTTGTAAAACAAAACAACAAAAACTCTAAGAGGTCCTTGGGAAGTGAAAGTGGATACAAGGGAGTGATCGCTGTGAATGTCTTCTCTGAGTGCAGTTGGGCTGGATGAAGACTGAGCTGAATTATGTTCTGCAGACCGTAGGGTTAGGTCATGGCATGGCCCTTGAGAGAGCTGCCAGAGGATTTCTGGGTAGGAATGGTGCTGAACTGTTGCACCAGGGAAGTCGAGGTTCTTTGGAGTTTGGGGGGTTGCAACGTCAGCAGCAATGACAGTTGCTCAACAGTTCGTGGACAAGAAAACAGCAGTGTTAAGATGGAGGAGTCGGGCGGTGGCTGCTCACGCCTTTAATCCCAGCACTCGGGAGGCAGAGGCAGGCAGATCCCTGTGAGTTCAAGGCCAGCCTGGTCTACACAGAGAGTTCCAGGACAGGCTCCAAAACAATACAGAGAAACCCTGTCTCAAAAAAAAAATAGTAATAATAACAAGATGGAAGAACCCAGGGGTACCAGTTCTCCAGGCCTGGCTTGCTATGTATTTATTACTACTAAACACTTAGAATATATTCCTATATAGCTTGGTCAGAGTAACAGCTGGTGTCCTGAGGAGAGTAGTACAGACACAATGTTAATGTTCCCCAACATCAGGGTGAAAAGATATACAGCTAATTTAGAAAGCAGAGCTACAATTTCTGTAGTTTAAAACATTTCACTGCACATGTAGACATGGTGGAAATGATACATTTTTTTAAATAAAGAAACTATTTATCCAAGCATTGTGACATATGCCTGTGATCCCAGTATTGTGGAGGCAGAGGTAGGAATATCTCCTTGAGTTCAAGGCCAGCCCAGCCAGGGATACAAAGTGACACTCTCTCTCATCATTCCCTCCTCCACTGAATAAAAGTTAGGCATTAGGAGCCAGAGAGATGGCTCAGAGATTAAGAGCACTGGCTGCTCTTCCAGAGGTCCCCAGTTCAATTCCCAGCACCCACATGGTGACTCATAATCACCTATAATGAGATCTGGTGCCCTCTTCTGGCAGGCAGGCATACATGCAGGCAGAATACTATACATAATAAATAACTAAATCTTAAAAAAAATAAAGTTAGACATTAAATTTTAAGTTTGGAATTTCAAATCTCAGCATATAGAAGGGCAGTTCACCTGAAAACAAAAGGAAAAGACTCCCATCACCCATCCCAATAGGTTCTGGGTATGGATAACCTTCACTTTAGCTAGAGAGTACGGACCCTTGATCCCAATGGAGTAGGCAGAGTCAGCATGGCTATCTCGACGAACTCCTGTAGGAAGCTTCACCTTGTGGGTATAGGACAGCTACCAGCTAGTGTCTGCAATGCTTACAAGCTGTCTTCCTCGCTGAGATTTTGACCTTGTTCCATGCACATTCATAGCAGATGCCCAGTGGCCCAGCTTCTGCCGTACAGTCTTTCCAGTCCTATCAGCTGCCTGATGGAGAAAAGCAGATCATCTTGCAGGAGACTCTCCCTTGCACGGTAAGGAGCCCAACCAACTCCCTAGGCCCTGGGGAACTCCCCAGAGTCGACACTAGCCATCTTCAACAGCATTCCTTATGCAAACTGCATCCTCTGCCCTTTGGGCCCTCCAGGTGAGCAAGCAACCTGTGGGTTCTCGTGCTGTCTCAGGGATGCAGCTGTGGTTGTAGAAAATGCCTTCTTCCCCTGATCCATCTCTGAGTAGATGCACCTGTCACCCTCACCACCATGCTGTCTGAACAGCCCAGCATGAAGGACAGACCTATATGTGCAGTCTGGGAAAGCTGTGATGGGTATTTAATGAAAACCACATTGTTTGACTAGCATGATCGATTGTTTCAGATTACTGTGTGTTTATACAGAGCCCTACATATGGCTACTTGTTTGTTTAAATCTTCAGAAAAGTCTAGAAGGAAATCCTCCAAGTTGCCAATAATGGCTATTTACGGGAAGGAATGTTTCTTTTTCAAATCTCTACACTGTTTGTTGTCTTCATAACAAACATGTACTGCTCACATGAACATTCTAAATAAAAAAGCCCTCCAGGATGTCCTCTTCCAGTTTCCATGACACAGGTCCTGAACACATGGAGTGAGACGTTTAGGGCACTTCACAGTTAGACTTAAAATAGCGTCTTATCTTCTCTGGATCCAACCCAGCATCCCCAGCCCAGAAGAATCAGCCGGGCAGATGCTCTGGCAAGCCGTTCACAAGAGGCCGACTGGGGCCAGGGCTGAGCAGCTGCTGTGAAGCAGCACTGGCGTCTGTGATGGACAGACAGACTTCTGCAGCCCACAGCTCATCCCTCATTACATCCACGGGCTGACCCAGTCAGCAGAGCCGCTGCCCTGTGTCAGAACTGCACTGGGTGCCAGGGCCACGGGAGTGGGAAAATAGGCACGGTGTCTGCTCCCCGTCATGCGACCTCTTTCTCAAGGTGACTGGGCTCATGATGCAAGAGTAGCAATCGACTTTGACCTTAGCAGCCTGCACACTCCAGAATAAGTTAGATGTGGGAAGATGATCAGAGAGCATCTCAGACAGTGGGGGGCACAGGAAGTGATAGAGGTGTTCAAATTTTTCTGGGCACAGTGATGTTTTCATGGTATCTTGAGTGCTGGAGGGAAGGCAGCCTGGGTCACTCTATCAGGATTAAATGGAGTTTTGGCTCATCTGGATACAGTGTGAGATACTGACCTGCTGGAATTTAGGAAGCATCACGCACACACACACTGACATCTACTATAACATCTTTCGGTGACAGAAAGCTCTTTCATAGCTCCTGGCTTATCATGCAAGCTAACTTCTGAACACAGGCAGTTTTAAAGGCATCGCTATCCCCATGGTGGCCAGCAGGGGTCTTGGCACAGAGACCAAGTTTTCTTCAGGGGGCACCATGTACTGCTAGGAAGAGAACTTCTGGAATGAGGACTCTTCACCTACACAGAGCAAAGGATGGACAGAAGGGTGTGTGTCCTGGGGATGCCTCTCGTGGGCTACAAGCACTGCGTCAGGAGGAGTCAGGAGAATGTAGGCATGGCTCAGAAGGTGCTCATCCAACTCCACACTGCAGATGTCCAGGTGCTCATCCAACTCCACACTGCAGATGTCCAGGCCGCAATCTTCCTGGACTAGTCCTTAGAGACCCGGGGGTCTGTCAAGAGCCACCCTTTATGCAGTCATAGACACATGCAGAAATGGAGTGCCCCGTTGCTCTTTCTGCGTCCTGGCTGTTGTGAAGCCATTAGTCTCCTGGGCCACATGTTCCCACTGTCCTAACATCTGGCTTTCTCTCAGGTCCACAGCAATGGAGCCCAGGGACCAAGCATGAGGATCCCTGAAGCTGCGAGCAAAGTAAATCTTTCCTCCTTTCCGTCGTTTGCCTCGGATTATTTTCTTACAGCAATGGAAGGCTAACAGGAAATGGGTTTTTAAAGGTGTGGTCATCAGATTTCATATGCAAATGAGGGCTCCGCTGGGAATTGTTCTAGAGGTGATTCATATTACATTGTGATGAAGAACTCATTAATGTGGTGGAGCAATCATTCCAATCATTCATGATGTGGTACGGCCATTCGTAGCTACTGGAATACCGGCCAGGTTTATAACGAAAATGGAAAGCAAGAAGCAGAGTGGGAAGATTTGATTTTGCAGCTTAGACAGAAAGTTGGGGCCAAGGAAGGTGGTGTTGCTGAAGAGATTAGCATCACTGAAAAGAAGCCAGGAGCTTTGGGCTAGGACAATGGGGAGCATGCTCCGAGGCCCCTCTGGGATTGGCCAGATGCCACCTGTCAGTCTCAAGGCTGGGAAGGCACGCATTTGTTGGAAAGGCTTTGCTTCGAGGGGTGAATAATGCCGAGAGCCCGGCTCACCTGGGGCTGACCTGGGTTGGCGCTAAGAGTCACTTCACCAGACTCAGGCACACAGGAACCGGGTGGGCACACTGACTGCTTGAGCTGCCGGCGGACTTTGACAAGGCTCACACGGCTCTAGTTTCATGGATATGCAAAATGCAAGAGCTGAGCATAAGAGATTCTCACCCAGTTGCCACAGGAAAGCTTGGAGCCTCTGAGAAGACATCACATGGGAGCTGTGAGAGTGGAGACCCCAGGGAGTTAGAGATGCAGGGACACGCTGAGGAAAGGTACCAGCAATGAGCAGAGTGAGCCCAGGGGTAGCCATGTGGGTTGAAGCCCAAGGTCATAGTGATGACACCGCCACATTCCTGTGGAGGTACCGTCTACCCGCACATGCCTCAGATGCTAGGCGCGGAGAATTGTCTTGCTGGGTTTGGTTTTGCTTTCTTCTGCTTCCCTTTGATTCACCCCAATTCCCTCCTTTGGGATGGAAAACTTTATTCTATGCCATTTTGTGCTGGAAGTACACAAATGGATTTTTTTGTTTTGTTTTTGTTTTTCGAGACAGGGTTTCTCTGTGTAGCCCTGGCTGCTGGCTGTCCTGGAGCTTGCTCTGTAGACCATCCTGGCCTCGAACTCACAGATATCCACCTGCCTCTGCCTCCCGAATGCTGGGATTAAAGGCTTGAGCCACCATTGCCTGGCTGCAAATGGATTTTGTTTTTGTTTTTGTTTTTTTTGTTGTTGTTGTTTTTTTGGTTTTTCGAGACAGGGTTTCTCTGTATTGTTTTGGAGGTTGTCCTGGAACTAGCTCTTGTAGACCAGGCTGGTCTCGAACTCACAGAGATCCGCCTGCCTCTGCCTCCCGAGTGCTGGGATTAAAGGCGTGCGCCACCACCGCCCGGCCTTTGTCTTAGACTCTTTCAACAGGAGTGGAACTGTTACCATGAAGCTTCCTGGACACAGACTGCAATATGCCCGAGGAGCCGCTCAGAGCAGGAGTGAGAGGCTACAGTTTGGACATGGAATGTCACCCAAAGGCTGTGCTGACTGTGTTTTTGGAGGAGGAGTGCCTGCTATGACGCGGGTGGAACGGGAAGCTGGGAACATGTCTTTGAATGGTGCGTCTTGTTCCTGCCCCTTCCTTCTGACTCTTTTGCTGTGCCAGCCTGCCTGGAGTTGACAGCTTTGTTCCCTGTTCTGCCACGGGCCCATTGTGACGGTGCCAAGCAATTGTAGAGCAAAGCCTCCAAAACGATAAATCGAGAGGAGCATTTCCTTCCTTAGGTTGAATTCCTCGGACACCTTGATGCATGGCTTGGGAAACCTGATGGGAAACGTTAAATGAGGAAGATGCGGGTTACAATCTTCTAACCACAGGACATCAAGGGGGCCTGCTGGGGTCTGGGATCAGCTGTGTGTGGAGTCCCGGTGGCACTTGCTCAATATTTTAAAGATGTCCAGTGTTTACTGTGTTCTTCCTCTGTGCCATTTAACTGCCAACTGGGACATCAAAATGGAAATTGAAACGTTTTTAATGGTAGTCAGAATAGCCATTTCCCAAACACCTAGCCAGGAGTAATTGCTCCGAATCTGACTGGAAGATTCCATTCCACCACTGATGGACCAATCTTTCTCACCTACTTAGCACCCTTGCCTGCCTCCCAGCTTCAGTCCCCCCTGTCCCACACCCAGAAGTTCATTTCTTTCTCTCAGTTTGGCTTTGCTCGTATGGAAGGTACTGAGGTGTTCGTGACTTGAGCTAGAGAGCCATTATTTGTGCATAGGTTGTGATAATTGTTTTCGTTTCTGGCCCTTCTTATCTAGGTCCTAAGCACTCCTGATGGTTCATTAGCTCCAGGAGCATCCCTTGGAAGAGGCATGATATGTCCCAAACCTCTGTTCTCTGGAGCTAAAGCTAAAGGGCATTGTGAGCCCCCAGTGTGGGTGCTGGGAGCTGAACTCAGGTCCTCTGGAAGAGCAGCATATACTCTAATCACCGAGTATTCTCTGCAGTCTCCATGGTTTCTTTACACATAAAAGCACCTGTTTCTCCGTGTAAATGGGTCTATGAAGAGTAATTGTTGAGGGGCCTAGGTTCACAGTAACACAGAGAAAGAGATGATGTGTCAGAAGTAAGGATACTGTTCTGGGTTGACCTTTTCCATGACCTTGTCTACACCCACCCATTCACAAGCGCAATACCCATAGAGATGCTATCTAGAGAGTCTGGTGGGTTCATGCTGGGCCTCAGCTCTGGCTTGAGGAAAGTACATGTGGGTCCCTCTGCCTCAGCATTGGGCTTCCGACTCCAGAGTCCTGGAGAGACTGAACCCAGCAGTCTCAGAGAGGTCCTACCGCAGTTCCTCTATGGACCATACCCAGCATCCGCGTGTGCCAGCACAGCAGTGCCTGGCCGCCTGGTTCCCAGACTGTGGCTAACCTCAGAACCCTTCCCAGGTGCGCCTGCACGAGACACTGGGTGCTGTCTGTTGTTGAACGTGCCAGTTTATTTGCATTCTTAATGTCGGCTGTCCAAAATTCTATTTTTAGAATTGCACTCTCTTTGCTTTCATTTCACAACTTATAGGATCTCTGAGAGTTCGAGGCCGGGCTGGACCGACAGCCTCCAAAACAATACAGAGAAACCCTGTCTCATAAAAACAAAACAAAAAACAAACAAACAAAAAAACCCCACAAAAATCCAACACCTATAGTAGCAGTTCTCTTACATAATTGTTTGTCTTGTTTTATGTGACTAAATTCCTAGTAAGTATGTGACTATTACCCCCCAAAAGAAACAGTTCCTCGCAGGGTACGTCTGGGTAGAAGGTGGGATATACCAGTTCGACAGAGAGTGGCTTGAGCCCTGTGCCTCTAGGAATGCACATGTGCTTTGTAAGAAGCTTACACCTGTGTCAGAAGACTGAGCGGAAATCTCTGCCCTGCTACCCTTCGCTTTTGTCTGAGCCTTAGTTCCTGGTCTTTCCAGACAGTGACTACCGTGAGGAGTGAAGGGGACCACACCGTGCTTTGTGGGGGTTGGGAGCTGCCTCCTTCATCCCCTCCCATGCTGGGACCTGGAATGGAGACAGATCTCCTCTCCAGGAGACATGGCCCTTTCTCAGTTCAGGGCTTTCTGGTCACCGATCCCACCAGAAGAGCCCTTGCTTGCAGTGTGGCCTCTCGAGGGATTTATTCTGTTCAGTGTTAGTCACTGAGGCTCCTTGCCAGAATTTTGTGTATCATGTGACTCACTGCTATCAACCCCCCACCCACCCCACCAATTCTCTTGTGACAAAGCAGCAGCCGTCTTCTCCGTGCATCTTGGGGGGGGGGGCACAGAGCATGTCTGACTGTGGGCTGCTCTCTGGCATCCGGGCTGCTTGGGTGAATCCTGGAGGCTGAGCTGCCTCCCAGTCACAGGTCAGCATCCATGAGTTCTAAGAGGATGTCTGAATGTGCTCAGAGAGGACCACCCCCCTCCCCAGCCCAGCCTCCCACACTTCTTCCCTGTGAACTCCAGCAGTGGCGCCATGACTCAGCGCTGCCTTCAAGAGCCGGTGTCTGTGTGGGCTGAAGGCCCCTAGGGCTAGCTCCCACGTGCAGGGTGTCACCACGAGACATCAGAGCTTCGTTTACATCCTCCGGAGAAAAACAGTGCAGGGAGGAAAAGACGAGCCGCTTTGCTGTTGACCCATTTATTATTTACAATATTAAGGCACAAAGTTTAAGCAGCAGCAAAGGACAGGAAAATCTTTGGCTGACCAACTGTATCCACATTCACTGTGCGGGGCTCCCCCGCTCTCCACAGGGGCCCATCTGTACAGATCTGTACACCACCATCTCTCAATACGGTCGGGTGACACACAGATGCCAAAGATTACACATGGACGCCAGAGCATGCTGGGCAGTGCGGCACATGCCGCCAGCGAAGGGACACACACACACACACACACACACACACACACACACACACACGTGCACGCACGCACGCACGCACACAGCAAGTGGAAAGGGCAGTAGCCCCAGGGCACTCAGTCAGGCTGAAGCTGGGCCAGTGCTGGCCCTGCTTCACAGAATTTGACAGAGTCTGTCAATGCCTCACTGAGGAGAAGGCGCCACCGTCCCTCCTAGAAAACATCCAAATACAAGCACTGTGACCAAGCCTGTCCCCGGCCTGCTTTGTAATAAATACTCACAGGTATGCATGTGAGAGCAGACTCCCAGGCAAAGTCACCAGTAAACACAACACAGGCAGTAGAACTGGAGAAGCTGAGGCTAGAAACTGCTGGATCCGCACTGCCTTGGAGGGAGGGCAGAGGACACACCTCAGTCACAACATACAGACAAGAACATGCACTTACGTATGGTTCCGTTTTACAGAATAACCACTAGGTGTTCACACAATGATTATGTACTTAGGTCTATAGTATATGTGGGGGTGTGAAAGCATATGAGGCCTGGCAAGAGAAACGGGCTTGAAAACGAGGTCCTAGAGGTCACCCTAATGACTCTCCCAACATGTCTTACTCTTCTAAAAAGTGTGCATGCGTGCGTGCGTGCGTGCGTGTGTGTGTGTGTGTGTGTGCATGTATGTGTATGCATGCATGCATATATGTATGTACCACTTGCAGGAGCTGGATCTGTCCTACCACGTTAGTCCTGGGGATCAAACTCAGGTCTTGGCTTTGGGTGCAATGCCTTTTCCCCTGAGTCGTCTCGCTGGCCCTGGGACTCTTATTCTGATTAATTGCCCTGTTTTCATCCACTTCTGCTGTGAACAATCTGGGATTACTCCCCAAACTCGCATCCATCCTCAACAGACAAGGACCTCTCACCTCACGGGGAATCAGAGGGATATGCCAGACCCTGGAGGCCATTCTGCTGGAGGAGTCAACAACAAATTTACCTGGGGACCTCTGCAGTCCTCCCAAGCAGAGAGCACACGGCAAACAGTAGGATCTTCTGGATAGTAAGAAATTCCACTCAGATGTATGCACTTACACATACACATTGTAATATACCATTAAATTACTAAACAAGGCAGGTATACTACCGAAAAGAGGAAAACCACTGCTGGCTGGCTGGATCTGGGGTTGCTACTACACACCCCGTCTCCCAGGGAGCCACCCCACAAGCAAATGCCTCACATCGACTACAGACATCTGGAACACGCTAATTAATTAGAAAGAGCAGAAGAAGGCAACAGTGTACTTAGAGACTGGCTGACTCAGCTTATACGGAAGTTGCTGGTTTTTTTCCTGGCTTCACCACTTAAGAACATTTGTCAGATCCTGCTTCCAACGTACACGAGACTCCTTTGCGTAAAGGGGCGTGTGATCCCCGGAGGACACAGAGAAACACTGTACTCACTCCAGTGCCACAGGAAGAGGCTTGGAGCACACCCCCTCCCACACAGCACGGCTCTCTGCAGCTCACACGAGTGACCTGCCCGGAAACTCCACACATGCCACTATCATCTTCTCCGGGACTTAGGCTGATCTGACTGCTCACACACACGTCTCTGGGACCCGCAGGATACAGGGAGGGAGGACTCAGCTCACCACCTTGTGGGAGGAGGGGCTTCAGCCACTATGTATTGTGTGTGCAGGTGGCTGAGGCCCAGCTTGAGGCAGCCAACAGGACACACATCTTGCCTCTCTGCAGGGGACCCCGGAGTTTCTTTCCTGGGCGCAGAACCACTGTATTCTCTGTTCTGAGGCCAGAACTCACTTGGGAGCAACTTTCTTGAAATCCACTCACGGCAAAGGTCAAGCTGAATGGGCTCCAGAGGGAGACCTTTGCAGGACTGAACAAGACCGCCCTCACCTGTCCTTGTGCTCACCCTCAGGGAAAGCTGGGGTTAGAACAGGGCAGCCCCACCCCGGAGGCACACTGGGGACATGCTGGCCGCTCCACAGTTGCTGGCCACCAGCTTCTGGGAAAGGAACAATGGCAAGTATTCAGCACACACTCTTAATTCTTTGGAAATTAATGTGCTTTTCCTGGCAGCTTTGAGCTGTGAACCTCCAGACAGGAAGAGTTCTTAAACACGGATGCTGCTTAATGAAACCAAAGTGGCGGAGACCTGGCCAACACCTCTCACGTGATACCAGGAGATGGCTGCACGGCCCACTCAGGGACAAAGCGGGATGCTGGTAAAGTCATCGCTAAAAGCCCCAGCCTGTACCCTTTACCCTGACACAAAAGCCTCAGGTTCTATGAGCAAACGCCCTGGGAGCCCTGAAGACTAGACCTTTGGTTTGCGAGGAAGGGCCTTATTTATTTATTTATTTTAATCTGCTTTGCAGTTGTGCTTTTAACAGAACCATGAAGACGTCCTTCCCCACTTGAGGGTGTAGTAGTGGTTTGGGAGTGACTGGTTTGGGCTTAGTCCTGTTCTCAGGCCCCAAGAGGTGTGGCAGCTTCCCTGTGTATCACAAATGGGCCGCAGCGCACCAGGCACAGCTCCGTACACCATGTTCAGGGCCGTGTGGCCTGTGGTGGAGACCCCTCTCCTGAGTCTGTGAGCTCTGGCATTGGCTTTGCAGCTGGGAGATGCGCTGTAGCCTCTCGGGCTCAGCTTCTGCATCTGAGTGCAGCCACGAGAGTCAGCCTGGCCTTGCTCCCCTGGCGCTTTAAGGACCCGTTGGCAGCCACATCAGTCCTCAAACGCCGCCAATACTAAAATGCCCTGGGAGCGCTGTTGTCCTCAGTGTCAATCAAGAGCAGACCCTGTGAGCTCACCGGAGCTCCGAATGGCTGCTGAGTGCTACAGCTCCTTCGCCCTGTTCGTCCCAAGATGGAAGACTGAAGGGCCTTGGCCTTAAAGCCATGGCCTTGTTCTCAACATGCAGCCTCGGACAAAAGCCACACAGGACACATGCAGTTAAAGCTGTGTTAACTGTCCACGTCCCCCTTGGGCTCTGGCAACTGAAATGCAGGCAGTGCAGGAGGGCTGGAGCAGGGGACCCTCCGCCCAAGTGTGCACTGTGTCCGGGACATGCAGACGAGACTTTGGGTAAACCGGGAAGTCCTTCATCCTATGACGGGAGACAGCCTAAATTTGGGGCGGGCGAGCTTAGACACGGCACGGGGCTGGAAGACCTCACCAATTTCCCACCTCTATACACGCTCCTCCCTGGTTTGTCCCCTGCATCAACTGGAGACAATATGCTCTTAAGAGAGTTAGCTGCCATCAACCGAACTCCACACTCTATCCAAAATGGCCCCACCCTCACCTGCATCCATCCTCCAGCCCCTCTCAGCTGGCAAGATCTCCTATGCTGTCTCCTCCCCCCCCCCGCCCCCCACAGGACACAGGGCAAGCTCAGTACACAGGCTGCCAGAGATGTGAGGTGAGAAGCGGTAAGGGGCGTGTGGGATCTCCAAGCCACGGCCGACGCCAAGTGGGGCTTGGCGAGGCCGGTCCCACCATCCTGCCAGATGGTTTCCTTCCCCTCCTCCTCTCCTCTCCTTTCCTCTGCTCTCCTCTCCTGTCCTCTGATCTCCAGGCTACCCCTCTTACAATCCACCCATCACCTCAACCTGGGAGGCTGTCATTTCACCCAGGTTTACCTTGGGGACAAGTCTTGGAACAAGTGACCCAAGTAGAGGTTCCCCGAGCAACGCCACCATCTTCAGTGCTGCTTTTAAGAGGGACTTTTAAAAGTCACAGACTTACTGCTTTTCTTTTTGCCCCTGAGGGACAGGCGGTGATGAGGAAAGAGACTTGGAAAAACAAATCCTACTGAGCTGGGCATAGTTCGGGAGCCTGGGGGGCCACCTGTGCCTGGACAGCCTCTCCTGTGCTCGGCAGGAAGCCGGTGTCCACAGCAATGTGCGTGAGACCTTGCTGTGGCAGCAGCCTCAGAGAGCCCGGCCTCCTCGCTCGAGGTGGCTCACTGTCAGGACAAGGCCGCCTCGCTGCGGGTAAGCTGTATCCCTTGTGAGACACTGGCCACGCCCTGTATCCACCAATCTTGTGTTGCAAAGCTAGTTCCCAGCAAAGAAACAGTGACTGGGGAAGCCTTGGCGCTTACCAATAGCAACCAGGGTAGGATGGGACAGGGGAGAACGATGGAAACACCTGAAAGCCTCAAATATGAAAGGGGCCCAGGCAGCCCGGTGAGATCTTGGATGCCCCCTGGAGAGCTGTGTGTAAGCCAGCGTCGAGTACCTGCGGCACCTGCTCATACTGAAGTCTCCCTAACAGGGCAATGGGGGGGGGGGGGGTTAATGGTCAAGTTCCTTGCAAGAGCGGGTGGGAGTGAAAATCAACTCAGTGACCATGGACACCTGCTCCTCATCATCCAGGTTCCTCTGGCTCGCAGTGAAACTGACAGCTGTGGCTCTGCAAAGCAAAGGGGGGCGGGGCCGCCAGGGTGCCAGCATGAGGCTCTCCCCCACTGGACACAGCACAGCAAAGATGGCAGTCTCCTAAGTCCCATATGGAAGGAAATCTGCTGTCTCAGTAAACAGAAAAAAAAATACAACAACAAAATAAAGTAAGTAGAGCAGAGACAGCTCCAGGAGCTTAGGGCGGGTGAGGAACGCGCTCACCACACTCCCATCCTGTCAGAAAACACCACTCAACCCGGACAAGCAAAGCCTCACACTGAGACCACCAGCCAAACAGCCAAGTAGGTGACAAAGCTTGCCTGTGGAATTCCCCATTTCCCTGGATGTATCCTGGAAGGGCTGGTGTGTGGGTACACACACACACACACACACACACACACACACACACACACACACGCACTCGCACACCAGTGCGTGCATAACTCCACAATGGCACAGAACTACATTATGCCAGGATGGGTTTTCAGGACTTCTAGCCGATTCTTCTTAAACCTTTGCGAAGAGGCAAAGGGAATGGGGTGATTCCAAGGAAGCTCTTCTTCATCTGTTTGTAAGCTAACAGTGGGGGTGCATGGAGCCTCCCCAGACACACAGTTTCTCTACAGTGGACAGCCCCTCCTATTCTCCTCAGCTCCGCTTCCAAGTCTGCACGCATCTTCTGTCCCTCCCTCTGCAGTCTTGTGAGCCGGCTGGCTTGGTGACGTTCTGAAGCGTCCACACCTGTCCAGGTTTTGCCGTTGCTACCATCTACATCTTCCTTCGGCCCCTTCCTGTCAGCATGCTGGTGTGACGCTCCACAGGGTGAGGCTAGATAAGCACTTCCAACATCTCCCCGTCCGGGAACTCCGGCTTGTGCAACAAGCTGCTCACGCGGCCTCTGTGGTCTGCCGGCTTTCCGTGACCAGGAGAGCTCTCTGCCAAACAGAGGGCAAACGTCAGCAACCCTGTGCCTGGGTTTTCCAAGCACTCTCCGTTATGGAAGCATTTCTAATGCCGTGGCCTGCCCAGGAGTCTCATGCACCTTGAGTACTCGTGGGAGGCTGAGAATATCGCGGGCTGTGTGCGTGCGTGCGTGCGTGCGTGCGTGCGTGTGTGTGTGTGTGTGTGTGTGTGTGTGTCTGTGTATGTGTGTCTGTGTGTGTGTCTGTGTCTGTGTGTCTGTGTGTACACAGGATGACTGGTTCGGGGACTCTCAGGGAAGACGGTGTCTTAGGGTAAAAACTAAGAAAGGAGAAAGCTGACAAAGACCCAAATTCCCGTTTCCTGTCTGCCTAGATGTGAGCCAGCAGCCTCACACTTCACGGTCTTACCATGCTGTACCTAACATGAGGGACTGTCCCCTCAGACCACGTGAGACCCCACAGTGAGTCCCCCTAAGTGACTTCTATCGGGTGTTTGCTCCACCACCCCCCAGGGAAGGGTAGAGCACACATGTCACCGGGTCACTCGAGCTGGGTGCTCCTCCTCTTCAGTAATGAACTAAGCCTGCCTGGCCACATTTCAGCCCCAGCACACACAGCCTGGAAGTCACCGTGATGACCCCCGACTGAAGCGCAGGAACCGACTGGGCTTCCTGATCTCTCTAGATCCCCTCCCTCCCTCGAGTCAGACAGTCTCATGGGGTCTCCATGTGTGGGAGAGGTAGGGGCCACATACCCAGTTTCTCCATGGTCCCTTTGGCAGCTGGGTGTTTCAGAATGGGGCTGTTGGAAGGGGCGGTGCTCAGCCTGCCTCTGCCGGGGAGGGAGGCCATGCTGGGCCAGAAGAGCTCGGTGCCCTTGTCCGTCTGGGTGCTGCTGTCCTTGCTGCCTGTCTTGGCGTGGGTGCTGCTGGCCGGCGTGGTGGAGGCAGGAGGGGACAGTGCAGAGGCGGGCGTGGTTGGCGGCAGAGGGGCAGACGCCTGTCCCTGATGCTCCTTCCCCAGCAGGAACCCTGAAGGGAGAAGAAGAGGCTTTTCAAGGACAATTTGTTTCTTCCATTTCCCTTTGTGAGAAAACTTACCCTTTTCTTTCCGGACTGGGGATGACGTCATTCGTTCGATGATTTATCCACTAAACCCTTAATAAGCACTTGTGTGCATGCTTGATGAAATGAGAAACAGTCCTATATTATATCCCGAGTCCCATGCAATGAAATCCTTTACAGACTCGGGATTTGTATTCTAAATTCAAACAACTGAAAACCATGGTCGGACTGGTGGGGTAGCTCAGGGGGTAAAAAGCGCTTGCCAACCCTTGCCAACCTGAATCCCATCTCGCCACTGCCCAGACTCAGACACAGTCATCTGCAGGTGAGATGAATAAATCTCTCCTGGTGCTCAGCCTTCGGGAGGCAGACACTGCAGCCTCCATCACCTCTTCAAGTCCGCCATGCACGAGACGGGAAAAACCTGAGGTCCTGTGCAGGAGCCTGTGAGGCTGACCTCCACCGGAACCTCAGAGTCCCTCCTGTATCTGGACGTGTGGGCACTAATTACACCGACACGTGGTGTAGACTACACGGCCAGGCTTCCTTGGGCCAGGGTATCCAACTCTCAGTCCTGTGCTGATCTGGTCAACACTGAGATACAAGCCCAGGCACCGGCCATGTGTACCTGGGTGCAAGCCACAGTGATTTCTCTTAGGGAAGTCTCCATCAGAGCTGAACAATTTCAGACTCCTGAGACAGACCCTCCTCTTACTGGGTTGGCAGCTAAGTGTCCCTGGGATGGTCTTTGTCGTAAATTCTGATCCTCTAGGATGAGCTGAGGTTGTAGGGGCCACCTGTAGAGGGACTTCAAGCAGATGTGCTGTCTGAGGCTTTGACACCCCCCCCCCATTCTGTGGATTCATACGGAAGCTCTCATACACTGTAGGACAAAACAACATGAGAAAACTAACTCTGGGTAGAGCAGACAAATGGTGTGCCCAGCCAGAGACAGGTGTCAACCAAGGGCCAGCCCCCTGGAGTTACAGCAAGTAGAGCAAGAGAGAGAAGACTTGGAAGCTTCCTCTCTAAGCTCACTGGCCCAGCCCGTCTACTCTAGGACACCAGCCGGCAGTTGCAGACATGGCCTACGATGGAGTGACATTCTGAGGGTGCGGTACTTTGAATGCATTTGGCCCCCATAATCTCACAGGGAGCGGCACTGTTAGGAGGTGTGGCTTTGCTGGAGTGGGCGTGGCCTTGTTGAAGGAAGTGTGTCACTGTGGGGGCGGGCTTTGAGATTTCTTAAACTCAAGAATCTGCTCGGTATCTCAGTCAACTCCCTGTTGCTTGCAAGATGTAGCCCTCCCAGGTCCAGCACATCTGCCTGCAGGCCACCAGGATAATAGGTTAAACCTCTGAAACTGTAAGCGAGCCAGCCCTTATAAGAACTGCCTTGGTCAGGCATGCCGTCTCTTCACAGCAACAGAAACCTAAGACAGAGGGGCTCTAGGTTTGTCCTCCTAAGACACTTCATGCTCTTCCTGTCAATAATACTAACAAGAATCAACACAAGCCCAAGAGCTCACAAACCTTTAGAATCTACACCGTCCTTTCAAGGGCCACATTTAACTCTCACAACCCAGCATGACTGGCTTTCTTCCCATTGAAGAATGTTTAAACTGAGGTAAGGTGGGGGCTGGAGAGATGGCTCAGAGGTTAAGAGCACTGGGTACTCTTCCAGAGGTCCTGAGTTCAATTCCCAGCAACTACATGGGAGCTCACAGCCACCTGTAGTGAGATCTGGTGCCCCCTCCTGGCGGGCAGGCAGAGCACTGTATACATAATAAACATTTTTTTTTTTAAATTCAGATGAGAATATAACCCGAGTCCCAGAAGTATGGGAAAGCCACTGTTCTCTGGGTCCTCATCTTACCTACACTCCCCTTCCAGGTTTTTTCTTCCTTCTTCTCTTCCATCAGCTGGCTGCTGGTAAGTGACGTCTGGCGTGAATGTGTCCCGGTGGCTGCAGCGATGGACGGGACAGAACGGGCGGGCCGCAGGCTGGAAGAGTCCGTCTTCCCAGCGTCCTTACGGGATCGTTGCTGAAGGACTTTTATCATGGCATCCTTCTCTATGATTTTGGCATGGAGGTTTTTAATACTGTAAAACCAACCGAAGAAGAAACAAGTATCATTAAAATGCCATTTAGCTTTAAAACTCTGGAACGGTTGTCTCAGGGACCTTACAGTAATCGTGGGGTGCAGGGTCGGGAGGAGCAGAAGCTGTCAATCACTGGCAGTCTGCAAGCTGTGCCCTCCACAGGAGATCATAGCAGAGGGAGATGGGGGGGGGGAGGGGGCACGGGACACACTCCCAGGGGCACCGCGAGGATGACTGTAGCCATCTGCTAGGGACTGCAGGCTAAGCATTAGGGGAAAGAATGGGTGTAGAACAGCAGGGGAGCACAGGAGCTGGGCCTGAGACAAGGGAGGGGCTGTAATGCCGGGACACCTCTATAGTGGGAGAAAATGAAGAAACGGCTAGGTTCTTGGAGGAAAGACCACTTCCCCCCACCGGTGGCTGGTGACGATGAGCAGTAAGCCTTGAACCCGTTCCTGCCACTAGCTTAAGCGCGAGACACCTTCTCCCAGGACAAGAGTCTTTGGGGTCCCGAGGCCATTTAGAAGGGAGAGCAGTGCGTCTGGGTGGAGGCGCGGAGAGCAGTGCGTCTGGGTGGAGGCGCCGGGGCGGACGTGCCGCAGCCGCTGCTGCCTCCACTCAGACCCGAGGCCACGCGTGGCTGTCCTTACGTGTACTCCATGTCCTGACACCTCCTGTTAGCCTGCACCACCTCCTCTTCCTCCGGCCAGACGTGGGCCTCCAGTGAGCTCTCGCCGTAGCTGCCGTTCCTCGAGTGGTTGATGACGGTGGTGTCCCTAGGAACATGAGACACGCTTGGACTCTCGAGCCCTTTTCCTTGGCCTTCTACACAAACACACTCAGAACGGAGACAGTGAGAGTCACTCAGTACCAGATGCGTGTGTCACCTTCTAGAGGACACCAAAGGCCCTCTATCTCGACTATCCCACCTCGGGGTCATTCTCGACAGAGGCCAGGATGGGGCATGTGGGACAGCATCCCAGGGAAGCCCCCTGCCAGACTGCCCTAAAGAATTCAGACACCATCTAAGGGCTGCGTTCACCGACAATGACTACTTCACCTTGAGCCCTCATCAAAGACGCTGCTGTCTGCAGCAGGAAGACTATTACAGGGTCCACAAAGGGCCAAAGTACATTGAACAAGTGACTGCCCACAGAGAGCTCATCTCCAAACAGAACATCTGTCACACGCCCTACACCCAGGGGTCAAGGAAAGGGGCAGGAAGACGGAAAGACCTAGAGGACTTGGAGAACTGCTCTGAAATAGTGACTTCTTGACGTCAGGGAAGTGACACCCATGAACTCTCAATAGCGCCTGCACAAGGCCACACCAATCAACATTCCAGCATGGATGGAAGAGTCAACGGCTGCCCAGAGTCCATTTTCTTTAGCGACAAGCTTCCTGCTTGGGCTGCCTATGTCCCAGTGGCCATCCCTACACTATATGTGCATACAGGCAACACTAATCGGACGTGTGTGTGTGTGTGTGTGTGTGTGTGTGTGTGTGTGTGTGTGTGTGTGTACTCACAGAAGAAGAGGATTTGAATTCAAGAGAGGGTCCGGGGAGGAGTTGGGGATGCTGAGAGATGGATAAAATTAAAATACAATATACTCAAGCCAGGCAGTGGTGGTGCATGCCTTTAATTCCAGCACTTGGGAGGCAGAGGCCAGAGTTACACACAAAGAAACCCTATCTCAAAGAAAAAAAAAAGCATTATACTCACTAATGTGAAATCATGTCATGAACAAAGGGGACAATATCTCAGGAAAGCAATATTCAGTAATAAAAAGCCCCTGCTTCTTCTGCTATAAGGCTGCCCGCTGAGCTGGGCTGATGCTGTGAGCATGTGGAAAGGAGCCTGCAGGTATGGTCTGCTGACACACGGAGGTCATGCCTACTGCATGTGCTGCAGGTTTGGTCTGCTGACACACGGAGGCCACGCCTACTGCACGTGCTGCTGGCCCTGGACTCACCCTCCACTCCCATCCCAGTTCACTCTGCTAATCACAGCCCAAGTTCCGCCTCTGTGCATCACCCATGTATTTTACATGGGGGTTCGGTAGCTACCCAGTACCCTTCCTAAAGACAATGAGAAAGCACTTAGTCCATTCAGGGGACAGCAGAGCAAAGTACACATGGTGTCCATGCTTAATGTGCCCAACCATGGGGAGACTAGGACTGGGTGACTCCGGAGCCCTTAGCCATGCCCAGCATGCTTCCAAGTTCCTTTTGTCTTTGCAAAGATGCGCCGTGATAAAGCAAACGCACGGAAGGGCCGGGGTGAGAACATGGCCCAGAAGAGTAAACCCGGTGGCTGGGAATAGATCAGAAAAGCAAATCATGGAGAAAGCAGGCTGACGGCTTTGGGCCACGACACAGAAGTACAAACACCCCAGAGTTCTCAGAAACAGCTGCACGGGGGCTGGTGGCTACCACAGTTCCCGTCAAGTTACTTTGGAAAAAACACTCTTGTGGCGCCGGAGGCAAATTTAAAAATTCATGTTTATGTTGCAGAGTAAGCCAGCGGCCATAGTGGGTAAAAAAAAAACAACACAGATAGCAAGTGTTCATAAACTCCGAAGGGACACTACTTTGCTTTGAAAACCTTGCCCACACATTAAAACAAAACCAAAGAACCTCCTCTTCAAAGTCCTAGCCAATGCCGTCAAGATGAATAAGACCTGTGTAGAGCAACCGCCGTCTTCACAGGCCCAGCTGTGTCTACTTGCAAACGCTCGTCCACCACCCACCTCAGCTGGGCTTGTTGATGGTCCCTGACGGGGGTGAGGTGGGGTGGGGAAGGTCATGAGATCTGCACCCACATACCACTCTTCCTGAACAGTTGTCTGCAATTCTGCCCTGACCACACAAGGCCCAGGGCCTTAGGAAGGACTAGAAGATAAATAGGATGGGACAAACCAGGGGAGACGGGGCTACGTCTGTGCACCCTCTGGGTGAAGATTTTCCAATGTGACTGCTTTGGGGTCCCCTAAGTCCCTGCTAGTGACCCCCTCCCTCCCTGTAAGTGAGCCCAATAAACTCATAGGTTCCCCAGGGTCGCCTTGGTGGGGTGCTCTGGTTTGCCCAAGGAACCTTCCGAGGAGGGGTAGATGCCGTTCACACTTCTCCCAGGGAGAGAATTTGAGTACCAGATGGCAAAAACAGTTGGTGTATAAAGACCGCATCGGTGGTTTAAAAACCGGTGCTTACGAACGTGACACACACAGCTGACTGAAAAGTCAGGACATAATGGCTATAAACAGTCACTCTGGCCCACTATCTGCAGTCAGTCAGCATGGAGATGGGCACTCAGGGTTTCAGTCTTTCTCAAAGCAGGTTGTAGTGTCCTTTCCCCCTGTATCATCAGGAAAGCCACGGTGGCACGATCAAATTGGCTTTTGTTTGTTTTCTGTCTTGCTTTTATGGGATTTACTTTGTTCTCATGCACGCACACACGGCACACAGTGTATAGGTGTCCACAGATGCCCAAAGAGGGAGGAGGGTCCCTGGAGCTGGAGCTATAACTCAGTTTCTGTCTACCAGAACTTCTGTGTCTTCAAGTAGTATTGCAGCTTTAAAATTCCCCGTGGGTTGGGCAGATGCCCCAGTGATGGTCATGCAAGCATGACCTGAGTTTAAATCCTAGAAGCCCTGTGAGTCTCCGGCTTGGAGCACACGTCTGTAATCCCAGCAGGTCACCTGGGAGGTGAGAGGCAGAGCTGGGAGACTCCCTGAGAGCCCCTGGGCCAGCTACACCAGCGTGTTCTGTGGAAACGTGTGGAGAGACCCTGCCAATCAAGCAGAAGGTGAACGCCAATGTTGCTCTCGGACATCTGTGTTCCATGGCCTGTGTGTGAGCACACTGACATACACACACATACAAGGGTTTACGAAAAATTGACGTGAGTCAGGAAAGAGGGCAAGCTGAGAGCTTTTCTGTCTTTAATTCTGTCATAGATTCTTTTGGTTTGGGTGGTGGATTATGCGTATAAAATATATTTGATACTGAAAGGGTAAAATCCAATATCAAGCCCCACAGCTTTCCATCTTGAAAACCAATTCTAATTGTACAGAAGTTCACTGAGTTGTATGGACTTTGGGTCTGGTTAATCGTTCTGCGTGATGTTTTTATTTGCAAGGATTTTTAAAAAAAAATAATAAAGTTTATAAAATTGAAAAAAAAATGACAGATCTTGCTCCCTGCAATAGGGCTCTCCGGGATCCCTGAAATTTTTTATTTGCTTTTGAGACAAAGTCTAACTCTAGCCCAGGCTGACCTAGGATTCCTCATCCCCCTGGCCCAGCCTTATGAATGCTGGGATTCACTGTCAGCTCCGTTCTCTGCTGCCCCCCCCCCCCCCCGTGTCTGCGTCCTGAACAGCCGCCTCTTACCTCTCGGCCGTGGCGGAGGCAGCGGCGCTCACGGCAAAGTGCCGGATGGCGCTTTCTTCCAGGTACTTCTGCTCCCACTTGGTCATGTCTGCCTCCAAGGCTAGGATCCGCTCCTCCTTCTCCCGTACCAGCTCCATGAGGGCAGGGGCGTTGTATTCCGGGAGACTGGCTGGCTGGCCATTCCCATGTTTCTGGAGAAGTGAAACAACATCGCGATGATCCGAATGGGCCACAGGAACCACCACACCAACCTGGCCCATCACTATCTGAAGAGAGATACTCGGTTCTTCAGGCCTGCATTGTCACACGCCAACACCAGCCAGGCCCACGCTCCCTCTCTCCATACGAACCACCTCAGTTCAGTGGGTGCTACCCCATGCCTCCTCTGCGTCCCTCTATCCCATCCAATGCCCGCAGAGCTCTAGAGAACACGTACTGTTCCGGTTTTACACGCACAGACTAAGTCCCTGGGGGAACGTATCCGTGACTTGATGTCTCTAGCTAACGCATAGCAGAGTCGGGTTTCAAATCCAGGTCCGGCTAGATGTAAACCATGTAAACCATGCAGTTAATATATACAGATTCTAGAACAAGGTTTAGTCCTGTACCCTGTCATCTGGAGTAAATGAACTTGAGAGTGCAGCAGGAATGTCCTGTGGGCTCACCCGTGCTAGGCAAGTGTTCAACCATTGAACTACATACAGCCTGAGCCCTGGGCAGTTTTTCTTAATTTGCAGTTGTAAGTACAGGAGAAGCCCAATTGTCTGGGGGGAGGAGTCAAAAGTCCTGTCCTGTGGATCTAATGCTGGAACCCGTGCCCCAAACCAACGAAGGATCCCTGGCATCCTGGCCATCTCATGCCCCCATGCTTCTGGAAGCTTCCGGAACACCCTAAAGGAACAAGTGGACTGTGTGCAGGGGTGGACACACAGCTGTGCCCAGCATCTTTCTGTGTGGCAGACTGACAATAAGCCACTCCGAAGTCGGGTGGCCTGTCTTGTCCTTCACCGGGGTGTTGATGGCTCTGAACTCTGTCACACTATGACCTCAGCATGAATCCTAAAGACACCAGACACAAGTCTTGTTGCCACAAAAAGCAAGGTGTGGTATATGGGCTGCTTTGGAAGTTGTCCCTAGGCTGCCCATGCGTGTGCGAGGTTGAGTGTGTGTGTCGGGCGAGCGTATGTATAGTCACAGCAAGGCTGTATGATTCCAGACGCACATTCCTTCTTTATTTTCCATTGAGCGTTGTGGAGTATTCCTTTACACTGCGTGAATACACGCCACCATGACTGGTTTAATAAAAAGCGAAATGGCCAATAGCTAGGCAGAGAGAATGCTGGGAAGAAGAAGGGCAGAGCTTCCAGGAGTTGCCAGCAGAGGGCGTGCAGGAGAGGTGACAAATCATGAGCCACATGGAAGCATGTAAATGAATAGAAATGGGCTAAGTTATAGAAGCTAGTTAGAAACAAGCCTAAGCTATTGGACCAGCTTTCATAATTAATAAGTCTCCATGTTGTTTCTTTGTGAGCTGGTGGCTCAAAGAATAATCTGTCTCCAGCTCAGCCTGGTCCCACAGCACCTAGAGTAAAAGACCCTCAGATAGGCCACCTACCCGCACGGGTGGACAGCACATTGGCTGGAAAAGAACATTCTTTCTGGCTCTAGTTGAGTTCCCGTTGTCTGCCAGAGATTAAGGTCTACTACCATCTGGGAACCAGGCTTGCCCTCATTGTGAAGATGGAGGTCCCAGCAGCTGAGCAACAGAGAATGGTTGCTGGAGAGCAGCCCTGTCCTGTGCCACAGTGAGTACCACCGGGAGCCCAGGGGAAGACATGCTTTCCTTACACAAACCAAGCTTGCCATGGAGGCAAGATAGGCAGGCCAGGGAGGAATTCCTCACTTTCTAGAACACTGGCATCACTGTGGCTGAGCAGACCCAAGGCTGTGCTTTCAAGTACAGCCACAACCACGTGGCCCCTATCCAGTAGATAATTCCACGGAGCCCGTCTCGCACATATGTATCCCAGGCAGCTGCAGGGAGAGTGTCCCCACCTCCCTCGAAAGCCAGATGTCTTGGCTAGGGTTTCAGTTGCTGCAACGAAATACTAGACCAAAAGGCGAGTTGGAGAGGAAAGGGTTTATTTGTCTTATACTTCAGCATTGATGTTCATCATCAAAGGAAGTCAGGGTAGGAACTTTAAAAGGGCAGGAACCTGGAGGCAGGAGCTGGTGCAGAGGCCATGGAGGGTGCTGCTTACTGGCTTGCTTTCCAAGGCTTGCTCAGCCTGCTTTCTTAGAGAACCCAGGACCACCAGCCCAGGGATGGCCCCACCCACTATGGGCAGGGCCCCCCCCCATCGATCACTAATTGAGAAGATGCCCTACAGCTGGATCTCGTGGAGGCGTTTCCTCAGCTGAGGCTCCTTCACCTCTGATGACTCTAGCTCGTGTCAGGTCGACACAGAACCGGCCAGTGCACCAGGCAAGCCCCAGCACATCTGAGGCAGGAGCTCCTGGCTCTCCTGGATCGGCATTTCCTGCAGGAATTCTCTTTGCTGAGACATGTGTGGGCCCTGGGCTGGCACGCTCCTCCCTGTGTTTCCTCACAGCTGCGCTTCATGGCCATCTGTCACCAGCAGGGCAGATGCAGGAAGAGCTGTAGTTTATGGCCAGGCTCACGACAGGGAGTCCTGAGCTCCTTCCTGCCTCTACTCAACTCAGTGATGTGACCAATGTGACTTCTACTCACCTTTACCGGCGGCTCCTCCTTGGCTCCCGGGAGTCACCAAACTCGGAGACTTCGGGGAAGCCCCTGACTGACCACTGGCACCATCAGCGGCTCTTCTCTGACCACCGCAGGCGCCCCTAACATGAACTTCTCCCCAGTGTTGGCTCTCCGCTGGCCAATCGCCTTCCGAACGGTTGGACACCACCGCATCAGGGGCCACCACAGACACTCCCTCCAGAGCGACGCCCACTGCCCTGGCCTTGCAACACTCCTCAAGGCCCTGTCCTTTACAGGCCCGCCTCCCCTGCCTCTGTTACCTCGTCCTGCATGCCCGTCAAACCCACATCCCTCTGTAAGGTCACCTACGGTGCAGTCCCCTCTTGCTAGGCCCAATTCAGAGACCCCAGTCTCTCTGGAGGCCATGTAGGTGCACGGAGTCCATTGCACGGCCCTCGAGGGGCTGCTAGGTGGACCTGAAAGCCTCTGTCCGTCTGTCTGTCCGTCCGTCCGTCAGTCTGGCCAGCCCGCCACTCACCTGCTGCGTCCTCAGAGCGTCTAGCTCCCTCTCCAGCCAGGTCCGCAGCCTGCGCTCCATCTGCTCCCGCTTCTCGCATGCAGACTGCAGCTGGGTCAGGGCCTGCTGCAGCTTCTCAACCTTCTCCACGTAGGCTTGCTTCTCTCGCAGCTGAGGGGAGACAGCAAAGTAGCACACGCAGAGTGGACACCAGTGAGCGCCGCAGCCGGGCCGGGAGACAGCTGGAGACCCGCTAAACCCCAGGAGTGTGCGCCGCCCCACTCGGTCCCTCAGGAGGCTGGGGCAGGTACAGCAGGGTGGCCAGGAGGTGCCTGTCATGGGCCTTTGAGCAGCTCTCTACTCTGCCTCATTACTGTGGTTTTTTTTTTTTAAAGCTTATTATTATGCATGCAGTGTTCTGTCTGCATGTCTGCCTGCACACCAGAAGGGGGCACCAGATCTCATTACAGATGGTTGTGAGCCACCATGTGGTGGCTGGGAAATGAACTCAGGACCTCTGGAAGAGCAAGCAGTCAGTGCTGTTAACCTCTGAGCCTTATCTCCAGCTCATCATTACTGGTTTCTAATCATAGCACCGGCAGCCATTGGAAATGAGATCAATAAAAACTTTTTAGTGTATAGAAATGCTTAGTCTCTAAAGTTAAATGAAAAACCACAAACTAGAAGTTGCTTATATTATCACAACTGTCTCTGTCTACCTATATATAGATCCATGAAAAAGAGCCTAGGAAAGCCTTGAAATATTTTTCATGTTTGTCTGTATGACAGAAAGGCCATTTCTGTAAGAAATTTCATTACTTTCTAATTTTTCTCCAATAACAAATTATTTCTAAAATACACAAATGTGTTAATAAAACAATACAATATGTAATAAACATGCTGCAATTATTTCTATAATAGAGGAATTATGCACATGCGTATGATCTGTATGTATGCATACACACACTGTGCCCATTTGCATGTTTGCTAGTGAGTAGGCCGTTTATGGGGTAACTTTCTCCTCTGTGGCTGAGTAGCTTCCTTGCGGGACAGGAAGGGCCCAGAGGACCCCTGAGCCAGTGACAGAGGAAGCAGGAAGGAATGCCGAGTGATTACATAAACAAACCGTCAGGTATGGATTTAGTGTCATGACCCCTGTACAGTGCCAAACCCTAATCCTCAGTGCTTGGCACTCTGTCTGCTCTGGGAGTCTGGCGCCCATTCACACGTCCAGGTGTTTTCTATCTCCCTAGGAGTCAGCTTGGGCCAAGAAATCATGCCAAAACATTTCCCGGGCCTGATGCTCCGCGAGAAGACAGCGAGCGGTGCTGTTTTCCTGTCTCTCTGGCCAAAGCACAGTCGCACAGGCCGGCTGCAACGGGCCAGGTCTGGCAGCCTGTTGCTGAGGGAGGCCCCTCGCTGTCCTGCAGCTCTGCCTCGAGCCACGCCTGCTTCTGCCTGCTCAAGCGTGTCAGACAGAGCCACTGGAGTGACACAGAGCCCCTCCGAGTGTGCCGGGAGGAGACAGCTTCAACTGACTTCAGGATAATTTTTTTCATAGTGCTTTTGGTTATTCACGTTAGCCGGCTTCTGAAAGTCCACCAGGCAGGTTCCTGGGTTTAGTGACCTCGCTGGGGCAGATGCTTCGGGTGTACCACGAAACATACTTACTGAGTATGCAGCCAGCGTGAGATTTGTTTGTCTAGGTGTCTGTTGAGCGGAGTGTCTCCAACGCCTGGGACAGGCCAGCACCCAGCAAGCACTCAATGTATAATGTTAAAGAGAAAGAGTATCCCTGAGCATCTTTTAGACCCTGGAACATGTGGGTCTGTCCCTATATCTGTTTCAACCTGAAGGCTGGCAAGGAGTATTTCCCAAGGAGGATGATGTATGACAGCCATTCTGCTAGCTGGAATTCTCAGAGCACTACTGCACAGGCAATGTGCGTTGTAAGCTGTAGCCCATTTAATCCTCCGGGGACAAGAAGAAGCAACAGTCCATGCTACCTGCTCTTGGGGGGTGAGAGAGCTGAAGGCAAATGGCCGAATGACTTGATCACAGTCACAAAGCTGGCATGTCAGGGGGCGTGTGTGGTCGGCTTTCAGCAGCCTGGCTCTGCGTCCCTCTCGTAACAGCCACGGTTGAGCAGTACAGAGTGACCAGGAGGTATAAGACACGGGGATGAATCAAAATCTCTGCAAAGAAACCTGCTGAGGAACAGGGAGTTGGAATGCAAACCAAGACCTGAGCCACTTCAGAGGGGCTTCCTGGCCTCACTTTTATAGGTTTGTTCTTGGCTGAGAAAAGATCGTGACAGTGCTTAGGAATCGGTGATAGCAGCCATGACAGTGACCAGTCACATCTTCAGCGGCCCACAGGTGACTTTCACCTCTACAAGGAGTGTGAAACCTAAATGGAAGGGCTGACAAGGTGACTGAGTAGGTGCTCACCATGCAGGCCTGCCAGACTGTACCAGGTTGGCTTTCTGTGCCAAGCGCCAGGCTAAGCACTGGTATGCTCTCTGGCTGTCCTCCAGACCTCCTGGCGTCTACCTGCCAAGATGAGGTCTGCTTAGGATGCTCCAGTCGCCTCCTCCGGGAGCAGCAACGTGAGGGTGCAGCCCTGTGGGTTACACCTCTCTTCCTGTCTCAGCTTACAGCCCAGAGTCCCCACGGAACCCTATCCACAATCCTTCTGATCCTCTCTCGGGGCCAAAGGGACAATCGATGGAATGACAAAAGCTAAGCTAAACAGATGGTTTCACCACAACGGCTAAACCAGCCTTTGCTGGGTTCAGGGAGTGGGGTCCCGCGTGGCCAGCCTAGAAACGGAAGTGGGTCACAGCTGAGCACGAGCCCATCCCCACCGGACCAATCTCCTTTACAGTCACCAGGGCTTCTGCTCCTGCCAATCATCTGCAGCCCTGGGCACCTGCCTCAGGCTGGGAGCTCCTGAACCACGTTACTGCTACCTGTCTCTCAGATTCTGCCTGGTTTCATGATGGGTAAGCCTTTTATTCCTTTGCATCTGAGTGGTTCCTCACAACTCTCCTGTCTCTCCTCTGTCTCCTCATGCTGGTCTCTCCTCTGTCTCCTCATGCTGGTCTCTCCTCTGTCCCCCATTCTGCTCTCACCTCTTCCTCCAGCTTGATCACTCTGGCCTGGGCATTGCTCAAAGCCTGGTCCAGGATCTCAATGTGCCTCCGATGGTCCTCACTTGCATTCCGCACCGCTGCTAACTCCATTTCCAACTTTTCCTTTTCCTTCAAGAATTCTTTGTCTGGAAGGGAGAGAAAACCAGAACAAGCTCCATCAGAAAATACTCGGCCTCAGGCTCACTGCCAGGCTACATCTGGCAAGGATTGAAAATAAAAAATAAAATAAAAAAAAAACTCGCCAATGGCAGTGAGTTACTGTTGCTGCTGCTTGGCAGCAACGGAGGGCGAATGAAGTAGGGACTTCCTCAAGCCCACCCGTAACTCCACTTGGGACGCGCTTCCAGTGAGGAGGCGCTGGGCCACATCTCAGTGGGATGGCATGCTCCAAGCATGCACAAGGCCCCACGTGTGATCCCATCATGGCAAGAAGGAGGAGGAAAGCACATGGGAGCCAACAGCCCCAGATTCTCCTGGGCTTGCATCTCTGCAACTTCGACGGCAATCCTCCCGATTAATCTCGCACCTATGATTTCACTGCATGCTTCCAAACTCCCTTTCTTGCCTCTTTCAAGCCTCAGGTCAAAGGGCAGGTTTGCAATATTGCAAACCACTTGCAATAATATTAAAATCCCCATTCATAGAACAGTAAACCAAGGTCTCTAGAGAGGAGCTCTTTTATTGCAACAGGACAAGGAGGGAGATTCTGCCTCCAGTCTGACCCACTTTTCCTATGAAGGACCCCAAATAGCCCCCTAGTCCTGTCAAAAGGGTCCAGGAACTTCAGATTTAGGAAAACCATTCTTCCATTCAACAAAAGATGGTGACCCCCATGCCTTTGCAAGTAGGAACTGTGAGCTAGTCACCTTTCTGATCAGCCTTCCAAAGAACAGGAAAGACTACAGTTAAGGAGAATATGTTTCTTGCTACAAAGCAGTGTTTTGTTTTTTATTTTAAAATACATTAGCTTGTATGCTTTCTACAGTATGAAAACGCTTGGAAGAGTTTAACATGTGATCAAGGAGCCAGGCTGGGTGGTGCAGCCCTGTAATCTCAGATACTCAGACAGCTAAGGCAGGAGAATGACAAGTTCAAGGCCTGACTGGGTTACGATGACTTCAACTCTAACCTAGGTAACTTAGCGAAACCCTGCCTCAAAAGAAAAAGTCAAAGGAGGGCTGGAGGTTTGGCTCAGGGGTGGAATACTTGCCTAGAATCTGCATGCCTAGATTCCGTCTCCATTACAAGGAAATAAAAAAAAAAAAAAAGAAGAAGAAGAAGGGTTGGTTAAACTATTAAACTCTAAAGAACCCCATGCAGCCATCTGTACTAGAAAAACCATCATGATTGATGGGCTTGCTGCTTACTCTTTCATCAACTTTCCACAAAGCCAGCTCATCTGGGAAGATGGAACTCAGTTGAAAAAATGCCTCCACCCCTGAGAAGGCGCCATGTTGCATAAGAAAGCAGGCTGGGCAAGCCGGGGGTGGGGATGGGGATAAGCCTGCAAGCATCCTCCTCCAAGGCCTCTGCTTCAGTTCCTGCCTAGAGTTACGCCCTGGTTCCCCTGCAGATCGAAACCTGTAAGCTAAATAAAACCTTTCTTTCCCCCAGCTACTGTTGGTCACGGTGTTTATAACAGCAACAGAAAGCAAACTAGAAAGACTGATAAAGGGTAATTAACAAAACAAATACACGACATTCACATTTATAGAACAGTAGCCGGACGTTGGTGGCGCACGCCTTTAATCCCAGCAGTCGGGAGGCAGAGGCAGGCGGATCTCTGAGTTCAAGACCAGCCTGGACTACCAAGCGAGTTCCAGGACAGCCTCCAAAGCCACAGAGAAACCCTGTCTCGAAAAACCAAAAAAACAAACAAACAAACAAAACCCCCATTTATAGAACAGCGACACCTAACTCCAATAGCAGCTACGGTTGTGTATCACACCGGCTGAACACGCTTATCAACCCTCCCTGCCACACACCGGAAGCTACGCCAGCGTGCCACAGCAGGTGCATCCATTCATTGAACATTTCCTCCCACGGGCAATCCCTCATGGATGTAAACGAGCAGCTCTGAGCCCTGAGAGCCAGCACCGGGAGCTGAGAAAGCAACCGAAAGAGTATTTCTCCAGAGTTGCAGAAAGGGTGGGTTTGGATGTGGGGCATGGTGACAAAAAAGGCCGAGGATGTACTTGTTAGTCACCAGGGAAAGTCAGCCGGGCACTGAGGGCTGTGGGTCAGGAGAGCAAAGGCCAGGAGCAAAGGCGTGTCCCAGGCCCACTGCCAGCTGAGGCGGAGTGGGGGCCGGGACGCCTGGCACCCACCGGGGTGTCCTTCTCACCTAACCGAGCTACTCTTGCAATAGCAGGTTATGTCAGGGGGGGACAGACAGTGCAGCCAGGGACAGGGTGTGCTTCCTAGAGATGAACATGACTCGGGTTACCAAAATCCCGCTCCCAGAGCAGAGCTCGACTTTGGGTTTCTTCTGCCCCACTGCGGTGAGCAACCAGTGTCCTTCCTCCACCCTCTGTGAGGCTCCACAGGAGACAGGCACAAAGCCTTGAGTAAGTGGGTCACTGTCCCCACCACCCACGGCCCCACAGCCTTCGCACTCTTTCTGTCGCACTCTTGGACACCCAACAACAATCTCCTAGGGCTGGGTGAAAATTCTATGAGCATGGAACCTGACAGCCTTGCCCAGCTTTGAACACCCAGGGTTACTGGAGCCGGGTTATCTGGTTATGAATCTAAGCATAAAGATTGTCACATTCACTGAGATACTAAGTACACATTCCTTTACTGAGACACTAGGGACACATTCCTTTACTGAGACTAGGGACATGTTCCTTTACTGAGACACTAGGGACACATTCCTTTACTGAGACTAGGGACACGTTCCTTTACTGAGATACTAGGGACATGTTCCTTTACTGAGATACTAGGGACATGTTCCTTTACTGAGACACTAGGGACATGTTCCTTTACTGAGATTAGGGACATGTTCCTTTACTGAGATACTAAGTACACATTCCTTTACTGAGACACTAGAGACACGTTCCTTTACTGAGACACTAGGGACTCATTCTTTTACTGAGATACTAAGTACACGTTCCTTTACTGAGACACTAGGGACATGTTCCTTTCGATCCAAAGCAGTCAAGCAACAAGCTAAGTTCGTGAACAGAAACTGTGACCATAACTTAATGCTTTGCAAACTGATGGCTGTAATTGTTGTTATGTCACAATGACAGGTGTTCTGACACTCCAATACGCACACATGCACACATGCTTGCATGTGCACACACACATACGTGCACACATACACATATATGCACATGCACACATGGTGGGGGTGTGATTCTGGCATTTGTCTTTTCTTTGATAAGAATGAACTTTGCATGTGCACACACACATACATGCACACATGGTGGGGTGTGATTCTGGCATTTGTCTTTTCTTTGATAAGAATGAACTTTGGTGTCAGAAGACCTGAATTCGACTTGCATAATAGTCACAGTAGCCAAGGACGGAGCCAGCCCAGATGCCCATCAAAAATGACCTACCTACCTACCTACCTACCTATCTACCTATCTACCTATCTATCTACCTATCTATCTATCTATCTATCTATCTATCTATCTATCTATCTATCTATTCATCTGTTCATGGAGTCAACTGTCAAGTACCCAGCATTTTGTTTGTTTGTTTTTTTCAGGAAAACAGATGGAACTGGAGACATGGCCAGCAAGATAAGCCAGTCCCACAAAGATACACTTTTCTCTCATCTACAGACTTGAGATCAAAAGGGGGCCTGAGAACAGACAGAAGGGGCTAGCAGACCAGCAGGAGGGGTAAACAGGGACAAGAGTGACAGAGGGCTTGGGTGTCAATATATATACATAAGAAAATGCATGGCGAAACCCATTATTTCACACAATTAGCACGTGCTAATAAAAATGAATTTCAAACTATCAGGACTGGCAAGATGGCTCAGAAGGTACAGGAGCCCGCCACCAAGCCTGACGGCCTGCGTCGATTCCTAGGACTCATACGGTGGAATGAGACAAGTTGTCCTCTGACCTCTACAAGTGTGTGATCCACATGTACACTGCCACACACAATAAAAATATTGCAAAATAAAAAAAATCAAGTAATAAAGTAAAAAAGGAGAGCTTTGTGTGATGGCTCAAACTGAGAAGCTGAGGCAGGAAAATCATCATGAATTCATGGCCAGTGACTTTAGACCTGAGCATGACTCTGTCCTTAAGTAGCCTTCACACTGGCCTACTGACAGGAAGTGGTGAGCTTGACACATGGTTTCAAAGGGGGATCCAGGTAATACTTACAATAGCATCTGCCCCTGCTTGCATTACATTACACCCACCCAGGCTTACTGTTTGACGTGGCCATCACTACTATTCTTATTTTTCAGCTGAAGAAAATGACACTAAGAATGTATAAATAACTCAGCCACAAAAATGATCCTCGTTAGTGGAAATGACAGAATTTGTACTCACACCCGGCTAATGTAACCATGACCTTGATCATGTAACTGCACAAACATACACTTCAGAATCACAGACGACTACACAATGGCCTCATTATAACCCAACCCATCACTGCAAAAAATACTGTATTTCTCCAAACAGATCAAATCACAGCCACACGTGTGTCCATTGGCAGCCTGGAGGCAGCACGGTGAAAAGCATCTTGGGATGGATATCAAGAAAGGCCAGCGTTGCAGTAAGGCTTTGACTGGACTCCGATGTATGCTGAGAGTCCCTTGAAGAGGCAAGGTCATGTACAGGGATTCTTGCCTTCAGTGGTCTGGCTTCTCAGTGGGTACGAACTGCCCAGAACTGTGGGGACTCCTTTTACCTGACGGCTCTGGTCCCACTAGCCAGAAGGACATCTGCTCCTACAGTGATTTCTGTGAGAACCAGTTGTGCCATGGGCTCTGAAACAGGGCCAGTCTGGTCTGGTCAGGCACCTTTAGCAATAGGTAAAATAGGGCTTGAACATACGACGTCACCTCTCTGATACTCCTTCCCACCCAGGAAATTGACGAGATGTATTTTGCAGGACCATTTTGAGGGCTACAACAACCATCAAAGATGCTTGTTTTGGAGATGTGATACTTAGTAGACTTTTGACTTATAAGAAAGCTAATAAGTATTCCTGGTGGCTAACCACACCCCAGGCACCAAGCCAGGAGCTTCACAACATAGGCTCCTTCCTTATCTTCCCATCAGCAAACTGCGAAATGAGAAAACTGCAACAAATAACTTCAATATGGGGAACGGTCCAAGGTCTCTGCCAGCGCCACAGACACTCCTGCCTCAGGAAGAATTATTATTATTATTATTATTATTATTATTATTATTATTATTATTATTATTTGGTTTTTCGAGACAGGGTTTCTCTGTGACTTTGGAGGCTGTCCTGGAACTTGCTTTTATAGACCAGGCTGGTCTCGAACTCACAGATCTGCCTGCCTCTGCCTCCAGAGTGCTGGGTTTAAAGGCACGCACCACTCGGCCTACTTATTTACTTCTTATTACTTATCTCTAACTTTTTTGTTTTTTAGAGACAGGGTTTCTCTGCGTATTCCTGGCTGTCCTGGAACCCACTTTATAGACCAGGCTAGCCTCGAACCGAAGGATCTGCCTGCCTCTGCCTCTTAAGTGCTGGGACTGAAGGTGTGCGCCACCACACCTGATTTATGGTCATGGTTTGAAAAGTCCCCCTTGAGGGGAAGATGGTGAGCCAGATCGAGGCATGAAGATTATAAGGTGCAGCTCGAAAGAGCCTTAATTTGCGGGAGAAAGTACCCCACGCTGGGGTGGATTAGGGAGAAGGAATGGTGTGCTCTCTCCTTATAATTTCTGGAACCCTCCCAGCCATCTACGTAGCTTCCTTTGAACAGGTACTTTTATTGTCCTTTCCTTCATAAGCAAGAACACCAGTGGCAGATGCACATTTGTTTTTAATGGCAAACATAGATTTTTCCAAACTTGAAATCTTTTGCCTCTCCAGAGTTCTCTGGTTCCACTGAGATATAGCTACGACTCTCACTGTAATTCATGAACTGAAGATAGTTCCAAAAGTCAACAGGAAGGAACGGGATATGAAGTTTCTCTCCCCATATTGTATCTGATTTCTGTTACTGGGCAGCAGGCGCGGGGGGGGGGCGCATTTGCTTTCACAGACATTTTGAGAAAACTGCTTTTGTTTTTTTTAAAGAACCTTAAACTCTAATCCGGTCTGAATTTTTGCTAGGAGCATCTGAAGAGGATGCGTTGTTATCGCTGACTCTGAATGGAAAAATCCGTGAGGTGAGAGCATGCCATGTGAGTGCCGCCAGAGGTCACTTAGGGTCATCTGAGTCTGTCACTGCTCCTTCACGACAGCAGGCTAAGTACTTCCATCACATCCAGACTTCCAATAAGACTTTGTGTTTACTCCCAGGATGCATCTCGGGGTAGAATGTGAAGCTGTCAGAGCCCCCGGCACTAAGAGCTGACCTTTGGGAAACGGGGAAGACAAGGAAAAGCAAATCCCAATCCTAGCCTTAGCTTTGCCTTTAGACATTCGCAGGGATTCTGCAACGTCCTTGGGTTGCTGTGCCTTACAAGCTTTCTCTCTCTCTCTCTCTCTCTGTCTCTGTCTCTGTCTCTCTCTCTCTCTCTCTCTCTCTCTCTTTCCTTCCTTCTCTCTCCCTCCCTCCTTCCCTCCTTCTTTACTTCTGTCTTTCCTTCTTTCTTTTTCTTTTCATATGTGCATTACAGTATCTCGTGTACCCCAGGCTAGCCTTGAACATGAAATGTAGCTGAGGATCACCCCGAACTTTGGATCCTCCCATCCGTATCTCAGGAATGCTGGGATTTCGCGTCTGTGCTACCTGAGTCACGCCGTGCTAGGAAAGGCACCAGGCCTCTGTGCACACCGCCAGGCCTCTGTGCACACCGCCAGGCCTCTGTGCACACCGCCAGGCCTCTGTGCACACCGCCAGGCCTCTGTGCACACCGCCAGGCCTCTGTACACACCGCCAGGCCTCTGTGCACACCGCCAGGCCTCTGTGCACACCGGGCAAGCACCTGCCTTACTAACTCAACTGCACCCCAGCTCCTGCACCTGCTGCTGATGCTTCCGACACAGCTGCCACCTCCCGCTTCCCCCCCCACGCCCCACCCCCCACTTCTTCCTCTTTCACTACCAGGGGTGGGTGGCGAGGCCAGGAAACTCTGGTCTGCAGCTCAAGTCCAGTCCATGGCCTGTTTTTCTGAAAACAAGTTTTATTGGAATGTGGCTCCACCCATGCTTAGGAATCACCTGTGGGTGCTCTGGGTTACAGCTGCAGAGCTGAGCGCTCGATGCTTCAAAGCCCAGGCTTCAAACCATCCTCAACAGAAAGAGTGTGCTTGCCATGGCCCCGAACGAGAGAGTTCACTCGCTACTAGTTTAAATAAAAGATCGTGGTGGCCATTCCACTGGACACTGAGTAAACATTTACCAACTGCCTCTAAGTTCCTGGTTCTGGAAACACAACCAGGCAGGAGTATAACGGTAGGGATGGCAGAGGGGGAGACTGAAATGACTGTCTAAGCCATTACCGATGCGTAGTCGTGGTGTGTATGCGCAGAGGGAAGGATGCAGGACATGCATGGAGCGTGCTGGCGGAACGTCTAACAACCCTCGGAAGGCTTTCCTAAGCAGCTGCCATTTGCCTGGCTTACCGAACAGCTTCCTGTTTCCGAGAGGCCACATGAAGAAGCCCAAACGGTGACGGGCTTCCTCCACCCATCTACCTCATGACAGAGTAGGAGGAATACGGCCCATGGAAGCAGCCCAGTTTTTAACTCTGTCACGATAATGCCCAGCAAAACAACCATCAATGTGAAAATCACAGCATGCTTCCAGGAGGCAGCCAGACATTGACACGTGGGTAGCAGCCTTCTTTAGTAAGCTCTGTCCATCAGGCATGGACAGTCAGAGTCTAAATTGACCACCATTCGTTTTTACACCGGGGGAAGATTCTCTTGAATATAAAACAGCCACCCTGCAGACCACACTCTTCTAGTTCCTATAAAGGCCTGAGTTTCTCGGGGGCGCCCGCCAGAGTTAAACCAAGTGGATGACACACTGGGCTGTTCCGCCTTTGTACAGCATTGCCAAGCAAGCCTAGGAGGTATTCGTGGGGAGTTCTCTCCCCCTGAGAGTTGACAAGGTGTGGAGACCAGTCCCTTGGGGAGGCCGCACGTGACTATTACAACCTGGAATAGCACACATGCCCAGCAAGTCAGGTCGGCCTCGTCCAAACATGTCACAAGGTTTGACATACTCACTTAAAAACTCCATGAGATGAAGCTTCTATCTCCAAACCTAGCTTCTCCATATCTAATATTTTATTTTTAGCTACCTAGCCTGAAACAGACAGAAATCTGCAGTCACTAATTGTCATAAAGAAATGGTAAAGGGCAGGGGCAATGGCTGAGAAGTTACAGCTAAGCATGGTAGATATTCCCAGGGGTCTGCTTTCGTGGTAGCCTGCCTAGAGGGAGGAGGGAGGGAGGGAGAGAGGGAGAGAGAGGGAGAGAGAGGGGGAGAGAGGGGGAGAGAGAGAGGGAGAGAGGGAGGGAGGGAGAGAGGGAGAGAGGGAGGGAGGGAGAGAGGGAGGGAGGGAGAGAGAGGGAGAGAGAGGGGGAGAGAGAGAGGGAGAGAGACAAGGAGAAGAAGAAGGACGAGGAAGAGGGGAGAGGAGGAGGAGGAAGAGGTGGAGGAGGAGTAGGAGAGGGAGGAGAATAGGAAAATGGGAACCTCAATTAAGCTAAAGGACAAAGAAGCCCCAATTTCACACAGTCAGACCAAACAGGCGATGGCCCACAGTCTTTTTCTTCAGTAATGATTTAGCTTTGACATCATCATCCTACAATCTGTAAAACTTTGGAAAAACACACAGGAATTAAAAGCTTTTAATTCCTCTGGTAACAATGTTCCATCATCACGAGGGAACAGGAAGGGGACTTCATCAAGACCCTCAAGCTCCCATGCACTGAACCTGCAGGACTGCCAGCACTGGAAAGCCTCAGGACTGAGTGGAGCCCAGAAGGCCTGCGTAGTCACCACCTTGGCCTTCGGAACTCAGTGGCAACTGTGCAGAATAGTACTCAGCGTTTACTATTATTTTTAAGTGTGTGTGTGTGTGTATGTATGTATGTCTATATGTTCCTTTTAACTTACATGTTTTACATCAAGGTGAACACTGAGCAAAAAAGGGAAACTACTTACTATATACCTTCTCTTTCCCTCTCTTTTGCATCCGCCAAGGTGGTTGTCAACCCCACACCCCAGCCCTTGTCTTCAGCACACGTGCCCATGCGTCATCACTAATGATAAGCTGTCTTGCCCTTCTCTGAACCAACTGCTAGAGTCCCAAAGAACTGGTTTGAAAAGTATGCTGTACCCTGAATGAGTGATGCTGAAATTATGACTAGGGTTTGACTACCTTTGTTCTAATACAGGGTTTCTGGAAGAATATTCTGTAACAGCACATGTTAATAAGTAGGCATGTAATTCCTGTCTGTACTCCTGTGCCCACACGCTGAATGAAAGCCTGGTGTTGTACTCCTCCCACCCAGCCCTCTGCACATCTCTGCATTTTTTCATCTCAGCAGCTCACGAGACTCCAGATGCAAGAGAAGACTCCGCAGCTCAACTTTAACTCTGCATCTTTCATCTCAGCAGTTCAGGAGACTACAGATCCAAGAGAAGACTCCGTAGCTCAACTTTAACTCTGCATCATCTGACCCAAACTCATACTCCCTGCATCTTATTAGTAAGGGTGACCATCCATTGAGGTCTGAACAGGAATTGAACACTGGACACTTGGTTGGCCTGTTTGGAGACATTGTAGAACCTTCGGGAGATGGGACCTGGCTGGAGGAAGTAAGACACTCAGGGGTAGGCCTTGAGGGTTATATCCACTTCCTGCTCTTTCCCTGTTTCCTGACTGCTTTCTCGATGCAAGCAGCCATTGCATGATCTTGCCACCATGCCTTACTGGCCGTAATGGGCTTCACTCCCTCAAACCTGAACCAAAAACAAACCTTTCTTCCCGTAAACTGTCTGTTGTTGGGCATTTGGCCACGTCAATGAGAAAAGGAACTAACACGTCATCCATCTAGTTGCTTTGGTCATATCTATCCCATCCTGCCATTACCCATCTGGGTACCAATCCCTACTGACCTGTCATTTGCTTCCCTGCTCCATGACTCACTTCTGCCGTCGCAGTGGAAGACATTAAAGTGTCTATTCTCCCTGGTCGAGTTTGTTATCTGCTCTGCCCACCGAGCTGGCCTTCAGAATATCACACGTGAACAGAGGAATCACACTCATCTTTTAAGTGTTTTGAACTTAGACTTATGTCTAACATGGCACAAAGCTAAAAACAAGTCTGACCATGACATAAAACCTGGAAGGTCTTAAGAGCAGTTACTTGAAAAACTGTAAGGTAATGGATGTCATGATCAGCCACCACCTACTGTAAGGAGAGGCTTCTCTGATGAGGGATGAGGGACGTACTGATCCATGTGTACAGTAAGATGACATTAGGAGCCATTCTTTTTTTTTTTTTTTTTTTTGGTTTTTCAAGACAGGGTTTCTCTGTGGCTTTGGAGGCTGTCCTGGAACTCGCTTGGTAGTCCAGGCTGGCCTCGAACTCACAGAGATCCGCCTGCCTCTGCCTCCCGAGTGCTGGGATTAAAGGCGTGCGCCACCAACGCCCGGCATTAGGAGCCATTCTATTGCATTGTTCTTTTAGCATGACCTCCACTACGGTCTGTTACCTGTCTAACCACATGTTCTTGGCCTCATGAGCAGTGTCAGGTACGGATTAATCTTGTGGGGCGGGCCTTAAACCGAAATTTCTAAGAGCGGTTGGTTGCTCCCACAACATTTACACCACTGTTGCACTTGTGGGCATATTTTGGCAGGCAGGTTGTTATTGTAGCTTGCAGGTTCACAGCGAGGTGAGACAGATTCCTTTTACTCCAGTAACATGCTATATTAGTTACTTTGCTGTTGCTGTGATAAAACACTACAACCAAGGCGACTTATAGGAGAGTTTATTATGGCTCCAAAGGGTTAAGAGTCCATCATAGCAGGGATTGCGGCAGCAGGAGGGAGGCATGGCAGCAGGAACAGCTGAGAGCTCACATCTCAAACTACAAGCAGGGAGTTGAGAAAGCCAATTCAAAATCATGAAAGTCTTTAAGCTCTCAAAGCCTGCTCCCAGTGACATACTTCCTCCAAAAGGCCACACCCCTCCTAAGTCTCCCAAACAGCGCCATTAGCTGGGGACCAAGTCCTCAAATTCCTGAGTGTAGGGACACCAGACCTTGTTCAGAAACCCACCCCTCCATCAGCCTGGGAGCAGGCAGCTGCGAGATAATGTTTACTGAAAACATGTTTACTGAAAACAATTCAGTGCCATAAAGCTCTTGATAGGGCTCTGGGGCTCTGATAAGGGCTCGCTCACTGAAACACCATGACTTTGATCCCCCCCTATGGCTAGATGCTTCTTCCTGCTCCCTGCTGTTTCTCCCTGATTCTGGTGGATTAAACCACCAGCCAGGAGGGTGAGACGTGTGAGAGCTGTGAGAGGTGTGTGAGAGCTCGGTTGGAGAATTGTATGTGTATGGATGGCAGAAGTCTTTAAAAAGGGAAGCGTTTTTTTCTTGGGAGTTCTCCTAAGCCGACTTGGGGAGCATAAAGTTTTCTTAACGCAACCGACCGGTCCCTGTGTCACCAATCCTCGCCACATTCTCGGATACAGGCTGCTCAGCAGGTGCAACGCCTGAGAGTGGGGGACACCTCACCCAAGCCACCGTATATGCGTGGTACTCTCCAGCACTGGGAATGCTTGCAAGTACAGACCCTGGGGAATGTCTGCACTGTAACTGGGGGATGTGCTAATTTTCTCAGTATTCAAAAGGCCTCGGGGTTCACGAAGGAAAAAGTCCTACTAAATATGGAGTAGCATCCTGGGTCCATTCCTTAGCCACACCAGAAAGAGCAAAACATTCTCAACCCTGATAATACTGAAGGAAGAGGAGGTGTGCTGTAAATACTGCATGTTTAAGGAGCACCATTACCAAGTCTGTGTGAAATGCCTACACTCAATTACCTAACACAGCAACCTTGGAATACCTCTAAGCAGTTGGAAAAGGCCTAGGTTGTCTATTCTATGACTTTGAAGGCCAGCTAAAGCGTGTTTGTGCAGGACAAGTCATCCCCTATAAATTCAGAAGGGTCTCGATGCCCGATTGCTGATGTTTCAGTTTTGAACCAGAGGTGAACGTTCTTCAGAATGTGAGCTCACACCAGAATGTGAGCACCAGCCTTGGCTGGTGGAGCAAACAGATGCTCACTACGTAACATGAACTATGTGATGGACTTACACCCTGGCAGCACAGCCGGCATGTCTCCCTCTGTCAAGGCACACGGTCATCCAAAAGGAAGGTGTCAACACTGTCCATGCCAATAAGGGGCCCTGACTTCTGTCTTAGCTAGGGTTTCTATTGCTGAGATGAAACACCGTTACCAAAAGCAAGTTGGAGAGGAAAGGGCTTATCTGGGTTACACCCCCACTTTGTAGTCCACCACTGAAGGAAGTCAGGACAGGAACTTACATAGGGCAGGAAGCTGGAGGCAGAGCTGATGCAGAGACCAGAGAGAGGAGCTTCTTACTGGCTTGCTCCCTCTGGCTTGCTCAGCCTGCTTTCTCTTTCTTTCTTCTTTCTTTCTTTCTTTCTTTCTTTCTTTCTCTCTCTCTCTCTCTCTCTCTCTCTCTCTCTCTCTCTCTCTCTCTCTCTCTCTCTCTCTCTCTCTCTCTCTTTCCTTCCTTCCTTCCTTTTCTTTCTTTCTTTTTTTTTGGAGCCTGTCCTGGAACTCACTTTGTAGACCAGGCTGACCTCAAATTCACAGAGATCTGCCTTCCTCTGCCTCCCAGATGCTGGGATTAAAGATGTGCACCACCATGGCCCAGCCAGCCTGCTTTCTTATAGTACTCAGGACCTTGGCCCGGGGGTAGCACCACATACAATGAGCTAAGCCTTTCTGCGTCAATCACTGATTAAGAAAATGCCCTACAGGCTAGTCTATAGATCTCAGTTGAGGCTCCTGCCTCTCCAATGACGCTTGTGTCAAGTAGACATAAAACCAGTCAGCCCAACTTTGCTACGTAAGCTCAGATGAGGCAGCAAATGCACGTCATCAGGAAGAACAGACACATTCTTTTTGTAAAGCAAGAGTTAAAGGGTCAAAGAGTCGGTCTGAAGCACACAACAAAGCAACGTGAGGCAAAGGCCTGGCTAGCATGCGTGACCCTTGCCAAAGACGGGATTTAAACAAAGGTGGGGCTTGACACTGGACCCAATCACGAGTCACTTCCGGAGCTGGAAAGGAAATTAAGCCAAACTACCAAAATTTACAAAATTATTTCTGTCTTAAGAACTGAGGGCTTTGACAATCCCACATATCAGGGCACTATTATGAGAAGACAGATGGCTACTTCTTGAATATGCTAATTTTTGTTGTTTTGGATTGGCTTTAAGCTTCGGGCACTTACTCATGATGGTGGTAAGAATTATGACATATACCAGAAATCATTTTCTAAACATCCTTTCAAAATATGACAGCTGGGGGTTTTACACTTCCGGCTCATGCAACGAGTTTGCAAAAAATTCAACTCTTGGCTGATGGTTTTTTCCAAACCCATTTGATGCCATCATTTGCCTCTGGCAAAATTAATAAAAGTATGTTCCCAATAAATCTGGAGGCTTACAAAGATTGTGCCTACTTCTAAATGAAACAGAGTCAGAGGCTTCCAGGACACCAGGCATGGGTAAGCGTAGTGTGGTGATTTGCATGTAGCATGTGCGGGAAATCAGCAGCCTGGCTAGACCCCTGACCTGTGCAGAGCACCACCTGAGAGGTGACCCTGAGAGGGCCACCACCAAGTATCCTGTCCTTTCCTGGAGAAAAAGGTTATGACTTATTTGAAATAGTGAGTCCAGGAAGCACTGTGCTTCCTGGGAGTGTGTGTATGGCGTGTGTGTGTGTGTGTGTGTGTGTGTGTGTGTGTGTGTGTGTGTGTGTATGTATATGTGTGGACAAGCAGGAAGCTGGAGGCCAGCTCCAACAGATTAATAAACGCTTTGGGCACTTCCAGAGAGAAACAACTGAGGGAGGCAGCCCCCTGTGAATGTTTACTGGGGTGCCAAAATGAAAAGACAAAAAAGAAACCAGCTGAGTGCCAGAGTCCTCTTCTCTGCTTCCTGATCCACCCTATAATGAACATGCAGCCTTACACTCCCCCGCCATCCCTTCCCCACCATAGGGGGCTGTATTCTCAAACCATGAGCTCAAATGAACCTATCCTCCAATGCGATGCTTTCAGTCAAGTGCTTGTCACAGCCACAAGAAGACTAGCTAACACACAGACAGGCTCAGCACTACTGAGCTGAGGTCTGTCAGCCTTGGCTTTGGCTCTGACTGACTGAGGAGACTCTCATCTGAGGACTGTGGATCCACAGAAAGGACACAGCACAAAACCTAATAGAAGCTGGTAAGACCCTGGCCTCGGTCTCCTGTATACTGAAGATAAAATCTTCAGACGCACGGACTCACTCTGGGACATGTAATGACCCTCTGCAGCTTTGTCTTCATGGCCATCGTAGTCCCTGCTGGATAGCTGCCTGTTGGCTGTCTCCAGTCGATCTGCAAACAAAGGAGAAACGAGCCTGAGTCATCACACAACAGAGGAATACGGTCAGTGCTAAGAGCGGCATCTGGAGAGGGAGACCATCGGGCAGGGGCCCAGACTGAGCAGTTTGGGGGTATGCTCCAAGCTATCGTAAGAAAACCCTTGTGGGGCTGGGCATGGGCTCAGTCAGTGAAGTTCATTCCGCACAACATAATGACTTGAGTTTGATCCCAGCACCCTTGTAAAAGCTGCATCTGGTGGCATGCATCTGTCATCCAGCTCTGGGGAGTGGAGACAGGACGGTCCCTAGGGCTTGATGGTCAGCCGGCCTAGTTACATCAGCCAGCTCCCTGTTCAGGGAGACACACAGTCAAAAAAACAAAAACCAAACAAACAAAACAGGCAGGGTGAGGCTCAGCGGATACACAGGCTAACCACGGAGGCCAGGCTGCCCGAGCTCAATTCCCAGACCCACAAAAAAGCAGATGCGGTGGGGAACCCCAGTCCTCTTGTGGAGAGACAGGAGAGTCACCCCTAAGTTCATCAGCCAGCTACCCTGGAGGGTGAAGTAGACAAAAACAGTGAGAGAGACCATGCCTCAACAAGGTAGAGAAAAACAACTCTCAAAAGTAAACACGCAGCCGGGCGTTGGTGGCGCACGCCTTTAATCCCAGCACTCGGGAGGCAGAGGCAGGCGGATCTCTGTGAGTTCGAGACCAGCCTGGACTACCAAGCGAGTTCCAGGACAGCCTCCAAAGCCACAGAGAAACCCCGTCTCGAAAAACCAAAAAAAAAAAAAAAAAAAAGTAAACACGCACACAGACACAGACACAGACACACACACACACACACACACACACACACACACACGTGCACACGCCTGTAATGGAGAATGGCCATGGAAGACATCTGCCAGCACAGAGAGCAGGTCTCACCTCGGAGATCTCTGTTGAAGTCGTGAAGCCTCCGGATCTCACCCTCTAGCTTGTTTCTCATTGCTTTGTCCAGAGACTCACGCTTGGTGGTGGACTTCACCAGGCTCTCATAGGCTTCTGAAATCCTCTGCAACTCTTTTTCAAACTGTAAGAAAGACCTAGCATTAACGTGGCATTTGTGACAGGGCCTCTGTGACACTGGCTGTCCAGCGCCCTGAGTACGAGGCTGCATCTTCATGGACGCCTCTCTGGGCCTTGCTTTACGTCCACTCCATTTTGCTCCTCCTCCTGACCTGTAAGAGCTCAGTGATCCTGCAGAGACAGCCTCTCAACTCTGGTCACATGGTCTAACATCACCCAGTAAAGTCTCGGTACTGACAGGAGTCACGGGTGAATAACCGAAACATCCCCTTTAAAAGATTTAGTTTATTTGCTTATTATTATTATTGGTGTGTGTGTGTGTGTGTGTGTGTGTGTGTGTGTGTGTGTGTGTTCAAGGGGTCCAGAAGAGGGTGTTGGATCCTCTGGAGTTGAAGTCCCAGGCAGATGTGAACCACTCAATACGGATACTGGGAACTCAGGTCCTCTACAAGAGCAGTGAGCACTCTCAACCACTGAGCCATCTCTCCAGCCCCCAAATATCTTATTTTCGTATTATCATTTATAATGATTAATGAAGTTTCAGTTTCAAATAAGGAAGACATTAGCGTGGGGGAAACTCAAGCACTGTGACTAAACCTAGACTTGCAGACTCTCAGCACATTGTTCCTTTCAGAGGCCCCGCTCCTGTCTCTAGGCCAGGCTGCGCTTCAGACTGAGTGTTGTCTGTGAAACCGTGCACGGAGAATGATTGTACTTGAACCTAAGCGTAAACAGACGTGAGTGGAAACCTCTTCGTATGGAGGAAATGCGAGGGGTGGGGTTGAAACTGTAGGCACGAGTTTATTTGTTCATGTTTTACCAGCTCAAAGATGCTATCCACGGAGTCTTTACCCTACTGTGAAGACAGATCCAGCAAGTAACCGTCCCTGTCCCAATGGCAGCCTAGCATAGCAGTGCTTCCAAGTGGAAACCAACAACTTCTAGCACAGTGCTGAGTAGCATGAAGCAGAATAGTTGAGGTGACAGCCAAGACATGGGCCCAGCCTAGATGCCCGTCCAGCAGAGAAATGATAAAGCAAGTGTGATTCAATACACAGTACAGCTTTATTCGGCTATGAAGAAAAACGAAATTACGTCATTTGCAGGGAAATGGTATAAGTGAGGTAAGCCATACTCAGAACCACACATGTTTTTTCTCATAACCGACTCTAGCTTTGTTCTGCTTTTTAAATATATGTGTATAGAGAATGAAATGTGAAGGGGCTGTTTGGGGTAAGAAAGGGACTCACGGGAGGGAGACAGGGATGGGTAAAAGGACTAGTAAGCGCATCGTCGAGGCCTAGGGTGTAAAGATGGTAGGGCGGGACCCACGGCTTTGTAAGCTGACTGACAAGCCGTTTAGATGAATGGAATATCACCAGAAGGAAAGGACTGTAAGAGACCAGCGCACATGGATACTCAGGTGACCACTGGAGGCAGAGCCGTAGGCCGTGGGGTAGAAAAGTGCCAGCACCCTTGTCACCAGAAGGCCAGAGCCATGTTTCCAGTCCCTCCAGGGAACAGACATGTCATCTAAGGAGGGCAGAGCTAAGAGAGCAAGAGTCCTTTGATGCCACGAGATCCTCCCTGAGGCCTCCTTAAACAGGGAGTTGGCTGTTTGTTCCACTCTTCAACAACGACTTGCTGCTTCTTCCAGAGCTATCATGAGTGGCTGGTGTGTCCTGAATTGTGCTCACAGTATGGCTGCCAAGGATACTCCTTCCTTTGAATGGCATTCAGAACAGAAAGTACCAAGACGGGTCTTCAGACTCCTAAGACCTCAATGAACATCCTTGTGCTCAGAACCCAGGCATCCCATGGTGTCCTGCCAATGACAGCCTTTTTTTTTTTTTTTTTTTTGCCTCCTCCTTCCCATGGCCCAGCAAATTCCCTCAGCCCGCCACGTACCTTGTGAAGCTTGTCAGCGTTGTCATAGCAGCCCTGAAGCTCCTGGTGAAGCACGCGGTTCTCCTCCGTGAGGATCTCCACCATTTGCTGGGCTCGCTCCACGATCGCAAAGGCGTCTGGTCCGAGCTGCTGGCTCGGGGAGGCGGCCGGTGGAAGCTGCGGAGCCGCCAGGCTCATGGGAAGCGGAAGAGGCAGGGAGACGGAGTGCAGGGGCCCGCTGGCCGAGGAAGTCTGAGAGGACATGGGGCTATGCTGCTGCACCGTGGATGGAAAAGGAAGCTGGCACGGCCGGCTGCGGGGAAAGAGAGGGCCGGCCATCAGACTCCAGAGGAAGAGTGGGAGAGGAAGGGAGGCCTTGACGGTGGCGTCCTTGGGCAGGGGTCACCACACGCTTTCCCCACACCCAGCTAAGCAGTTAGGTTCAGGCTTGGAGGCGGCCATCAAAGTCGTCCCACTACCAGGAAGAGTGGGGACAAGCCAGCACAGGTCTCTGCTCTCTGGGAGAGACAGGCAGGCCATGCTGGGATTAGACAGAGCTGAGAGTGGAGTCTGAGCCTCCAAAGGATGGGATTCTGGAGAAGCGAGGCCAGGGAGAGTCTGACGGGCTGGCAGAAGTTTGGGCTGAAGCCTGGAAGGCAGCCAGGAGGGAGCAGCGGCCTGGGTGGGAGAGTGAACCCTCCACTACTCTCTCTGCCTGCCCGTTTCATGAGAATCTCCGTGCTCTCTCTCAAGCTAAGCCAACAAACAGTTCGTCACAGCAGCCTCTCAGGGACGCAACAAATGGCACGAAAGTCTTGTCTGGTTCTCCCATTCCTGCTGTTTCTCTCCTACAGAGACAGGAATTCAGCCTTCTTGCTGGTCTCTACTTCCAGGTCTCGGCACTGGAGGAGAGGTGACAGGACTCCACAGTGAGCCAGCTGTGTGGATGTAATCTCAGCACTTGGGAGGCAGAGGCAGGAAGATGACCGCAAGTACAAGGAGAGCCTGGGCTACATATGGTGAGTTACAGGATAGCCTGGGCTACAGAGTAAGACCCTACGTCACAAAACATAAATAAATAAATCTGAAACACCTAGCATTGCTGCCAAAGGGTGAGCCTCCAGAGAGTGTCACTCACAGGACTATTCCAATGTTACCCTAGGAGGTTACTCTCACTTACATATTTCCCCTTTAAGTATATTTTCTAGAGTATTTTAGACCCTGTCAACTGTCATGGCCCCATTCATAACTGTGTCTCACAGCTGTGATGCCTCTGAATGCCAGCTCCTTCAGCTACGTCAGACACGAGAAATTGAAGGATCACGACAGCTACGCAACCACCCTGACCATGGACGGATCTGGGCACATCACACCAGAGTGAATAACCATGGGTCTCGTGTACTAGCATCAGATCGGCCTCAGGAGATGATCCGAATCAAGTCTCCTTCCGTGTTAAGTTTAGGGCTTCCTTCTCCAGTCATGCTAATCTAGCTGGGTCCAACTTTGCTGGCAAAGGTCAAGAGTCACGGAGCACAACACAGCCGCTTACTCCATAGGTGAGACTCCCCTTCCTCCTGTCTCCCGCTCAGGAAAAAAGTGAAAAGTCGTGGGGGTTGTACAGCATCTTCTCATCCCTGCAAACACTGCAGGACCACACAGCCCTCTCTTTAGGCGGAGACGCTTGCTGGGCCTGCGCCCATTCCACACGCTGTCCTGCACAGAAGGTACAAACCCACCACAGGCTAGACAGACCCTGAGTCCTGTTCACACTGCCCAGTGTTTCTGCAGGTCACAGGAACTCCTGTTGGGAATGGACCCCACACTTCCCACAAGGCCGTGGAAGCTGCAGCGCATTCTACACAGGAGCAGGCTGGTTTAGGAAGAGCCCAAAACCACAGCTGCACCGCTGACTCCAAAAACCGATGTTCCTTCCCACCTCAGACGCAGCCCCTCACAAGGTAAGAGGTAATGAAACTGCTGTCCTTGGAGCAGGAGGGAGGTGGTCAGCTCTGCTCTCGGATGGACTGGAGATGGGGATGGGGAGTTCCCTCTGAGATTTACTTAAATTTGGGTTTGAATCCACTCAGTTAATGCACACCACCTCCTTGGTCCTCTCCTCAAGGGCAAAGACAGAATCTGATGACCATATCCTGATGCACACCGAATTCCTTCGAGAGGGTGTGAGGATTCAGGGGAAAAAATGCTTGCCAAACTTAAAACAAGAGGTGAGCTGAGTGTTAATGGTGCACGCCTTTAATCCCAGCACTTGGGAGGCAGAGGCAAGTGAATCTCTGTGAGTTCCAGGCCAGCCTGGTCTACAGAGGGAGTTCCAGGACAGCCTCCAAAACAATACAGAGAAACCTTGCCTCGAAAAAACAAACAAACAAAAAAAACAAGAGGTGAGAAGATTCCAGACTGGGGGTCTTCTACCAAGCAGCTAGCACTGTCCCTGCAGATCACCCAAGAGCACTCTCCAGAGAATAATGCCTGTACGAGGGTGGATGACGGCCAGGCAGGAGAGAAAACCTCTGCCTCTCAGGTCCACCACTCAGGCATCCAGGGCTGCAGACTTCTGGACCTGGAGCAGGTGGGTGTGGGATGAGTGTGAGGGGCACCATGGGGCACAGTAGGCACACGGGGAGAGACAGCGGGACGGGTGGGCCACCGCCACAATAAACACTTCCTAGCCATGGAGACCCGAGAGGGAAAGAGGGCATGGGAGACAACATTTATTGAGAAACGTAGTGAATGTATTTCTGTGCTGTAACTGACAACTCATGAGTCGCTTTCCCCTATTGGATCCTGGTAGAGCATCCAACCTGACACCCGGCTCTGGAGAGTGCCAGCTGTGTTCCATCCCTGTAGCCTCACGCAGAGCTCGGCAGGGAGCACTCAGGAGCAGCTTCCAAAGCTTTACTGTGGCTATACCTACTGAGCTCGTCCTGCGTCCAGCCACTGTGGCTAGCCTGCGCTACAGCCCCCATCTCATTCCGACTTTATAAAATAGGTTTCAGGCTGTGGGGGCGGCTCAGTGGGTACAGGTGCCTGCCACCACGGCTGACAACCCGAGTTGGCTCCCGGGTGTCACACAGCGGAAGGAGACAAGCAAGCCCCACAAGTTGTCTTCTGTCCCTCACACATATACACCATGACGTGTGTGCCCCTGCACACACATGTGAGCATGGCAGACACACACACACACACACACACACACACACACACACACACACACAGAGGACATCACTATTTGTCTATTTAGAATAAAAAACAGAGCATGGAAGGTACCCTGCAAAGTACAATCGATAAAAGAGAGGCAAGAGAGAGTCGAATGTGGATTTTGTTGCGTCTACAGAAAGCGCCCACGCCACATCCATGGAGGGGCCGCCCTGTCTGCCAGGTAGACACTTACTAAGCTCTCACAAGAATTAAAGAAGGCTCCCCTGGCCTGTTCCTATAAGACACAGGTTTTGTTTAGGAGGTCAACAGGTCAAATGACCAAAAGAGCCTTGAAACACCAAAGGTGCAAACTGTTTGGTTTTTCTTAACATAGTTGCATACGAATTAGAATTCAAAGCCCTCCCCTCCTGCAGGCCAAGGTCAGGTGAGACACAGGAGCAGCATGATCTGGAGAGACTCAGAGGTACGGGCCTGGCTGGTCTGTCAGAGGTGGCCTGGGCCATCCTTCTGGACGCTGGCCTCCAGGATGTGTACCTAATTCTCCCTCTGAGCCTCCATTGTCCCGTGCCCCCCACCACACACACACAACCGGCTACTGCCTGCCTGCCTTCTATTTCTACTCTCGAATTCATACTTCAACAGTACTTAGTATTCCACGCACACGCCTTTTCTTCTACCTAATTATTAGTGCACAACTTTTCCAAGGATAGAAGCTTATGACTCAGAGTGATTTGACAGGAAGTCACTTCTGCTAACTGGTTTAATCCCCAACTCTCAGACCAAGTTGGCTCCTATTTTGCATGACTGCTTTTGAACGAGGAAAGGAACCTTCAGCACTGTGGATGAAGGGGATAAGCCCCTGCCAGTCACAATTACTGAGACTGTGGAATCACGGAGATCCCCGCACGGTAACAGGGACTCTGCCGGTCTCTAACAGTGTTTGCTCCACCTGGAGAAACGGGCTGTAGTAACATGTTCCTCTCCACAGAGACCAGTCTTCATAAGCATATTAAACAAGTTTGTACATTCTACCGGCAAACGGTTGTCATGAATAGCACTGACTTAATCGCTCCTCACCAACCTGGGCATCCACCGTTCCCACACCAGGTGCAGCATCATTCTGTTCCGTAAGTATGCAAATAAGGGCTCCCAGGGTTGACAGAACCACAAGAGCTGACATTCTGTCCAAAGCTAAAAGCACTTCCCAAAGCACACACTCCCACCACACCAGGCCCCGCTGTCAGCACCACAGAGCCAAGGCAGAGAACCAGAGCAGCTTCAGGGCACTGTCACACACATCAGGACATGCCACCCAGCCTCAGAAACAGAGAAACGTGCTCTGGGTGATGGCCTCAGAATGTAAAGACTTGAAATTAGAAGGAAAACATCTCAGTGGTTTTTACACTAATTACTTCCTGAAAGACAATATTTTAGATACGAGGATTAACTGAGTGTGGGAACTCTGTTGACTTTGCTATAAATATATATTTGTTTGGGTGGATGTGTGCAGGAAGATTTGGGCACACACATATCTGTAGGCCAGAGGTCAATGTCCAGTGTCTCTCCTAAATCACTCTCTGCCTTCAGTTTTTGAGACAGGGTCTCTCGCTGAACCTGAAATCCATGAATTCAGCTGGGCAGGCTGGCGGCTTGAAGAGCCCTCCATGGCTGGGGTTACAGGCAGGCATCAGCATGCCAGCTTCTAGGGATCCAAACTCAACTTTTCAAGTTGTGCAGCAGGCATTTGACTGGGTCATTCCCTTAACACAAATATGTCTTTAAAATCTTTTAAGTGAATCAACAAATAGACTCTTGAGTAAATTTCATCTGTATCTTTTAATATTTTAAAAAGGGGCGGGAGAGGTGGTTCGTGGTTAAGAGCACTTCCTGTGCTTGCAGAGGCCCAGAGTTGGGCTCCTCCCACCCACACTGGGTGGCTCTCAACTGAGGTAGCTCCAGCTCCAGGGGATCCAGAGACATCTTCTAGTCTCTGTGAGCAACTACCACATCACACACACACACACACACACACACACACACACACACAAATTTAAAAACCAGAAAGGTGTTAAAATAATTGTCCAAAACAGAATTACGAGACTTCCAACTGAAGAGATGATCAATCTCCAAATTATAAATCCTATTTCTCAAAATTGATTAGCTCCACTAAATAGTACATCTTAACCATGAGAAGAAATTGGACGAGTACTCCAAAGTTCTAGATATTCGGTACATTATATCATAAACTAGTATAAGTTCAAATTACTACAGTTTTAAAACAATCTATATGAAAGGGTTGCCGGAAAGAAAGTTTCACATTATATACATGTCCATACAGCATTCCCCCCACATTTTTATTATGTGTACATGCCTGTGTATATACATGTGTGTACATGCATGTTGTACACATTATATATTGTATGAATATGCATGTGTATGTATACATGTGCGCATGCGAATGCATGTATGTATATGCTCATCAGAGCACACGTGCAGAAGTCAGAGGATAACCTGAAGCTACAGCTCTGACCTTCCACCAAGTGGTTCCTGGGGATCAAATTCAGGCCAGTAGGCTTGGTGGCTAGCGCCTTTCTCTGCCAAGCTGTTTCACTGGCCTTGATAGGGCCAACCTGCACATATACCAATCAGCCTCTCCTTGGAAGCCAGTTCCAGAAGTCGGTGATATCAGAGAACTTAGGTAAATGCCCAGCTGTCCCCACATGGTCACAGACCATGTATGGGCAGAAAGGGAAGTGCATGCTGTAATCTATGCACTAAACTCCACATGTATCTACATACAAGTCAGTGGTTGCAAAAAGTGGTTTGTCTGACTGACAAACTTTGTGAAATACAACAGGAAATAAAAATTAGTGGGTAAACAGATGAAGAATGTATTTAAATAATTTATAAAAGAGAAAAACACCCAAATATGTAATTTCAAATATAAACATTAACAGAAATAAACTAAAACAAGTTTTAAATGTATCTATTAATAAGTCTTACAAGCTTTTATGCAACTTTTAAAAAAATTTTTCGAGAGTACTCCTGAGACTCTTGTTGGGTTCTGTTTGTTATAAGTCAGAATCTTACTGCATAGCCCAACAGACAATAAAAGTGATTGTCTCCAGTTAGTGGAACTATGGTTCTTTCTTTCTTTTATTTCTTGTTATTCTTTTTCATTGGATATATGCAGCTTGTTTTAAAATTTTTTCATATTATGGTCCCTCTTCACTGTCAACCTGACTGGATTTGGAGTCACCTATAAGACACACCTTTGCAGGTGTCTTCGAGGATGTTCCCAGAGTAGTCTAACTAAGGAGAGACCCGCCCTACACATGGACAGCACTGTGCACAGACTATGGGCCCAGACTGATAAAGAGATAAAAGGAAGACGCCAGCTAGGCACCTGTGTTCATCTCTCTCCGCTTCCTGACTGCAGACACAATGTGACCACCCACACTCTCTGGAAGCCACGCCTCCCCCACCAGGTAGCCCTTCCTAAACCAGGAGCCAAAAATAAACCCCTCCTTCCCTCCTTTTCCTTTTTCTCAGTTATCTGGTCACAGTGAGGAGAAAATAACTGATACAGTTACTACCTAAGAAATGCATGTGTGTTATATAAAAATTAGAAAATATAAACAAAATCATCAGCATAGTATTTTAGTAATTAGGAAAAACAACCATATAAAAGAATAAAAAGCCACACAAAAGGAAAAACTCACACTTTAAAAGAGTCTTGCAGCTCATACTATTTTCTCAAAACTTTCTGACCCTTAAAGCAACATAGTGAATAGAGTGTTTAACACAGGCTGTATTTGAATAGGAAAATGCAGAAGATCAATATTTTCTTTCTTTGGGGGATAAGCTAGCAGGAAAGACATATATATATATATATAATATACATACACATACATGCATACATATGTATATATATACATAATTTCTACAATAAACATAATGCTTATATAAGGAAGCAACTTAGTTGTAAGAAAATTGTTCATAATGCAACCCAGATGAGGACGGCGGGTATGACGTACACCTCTAATCCCAGCCACTTAACCAGCTGACTGGGGCATGACTGCTTGAGCCTAAGAGTTCAAGGCCAAGCTGGGCAACATGACAAGATGCTATCAAAAACACTAGCAAGTAAGGAAGCTGAGGCTCTGCAGGGTGAAGGAGCAGAAGGACCCCCACCCCCCACCCCCGTAGCCGCTGGCCCTGCGGACAACCATGGGTCTCCAAAGCAGTGCTCAGTTTGAGGCTTGACTCCTCCTTTAACTAAACTCAGAATCCCTGCTATGTGGGTGGGAACGACAGCCTTCTGTTTAAAGACCCTGCTCCTGTTAATGCATTACAGCTGGGGTTGTGTCAGGTTTCCTGGGAAAGTGACCTGAACTTGACCCTTGCTTCTTTAAATTCCCACACCGAAGAGTTATTTCTCAGGACACATGAGGTACTCACCATGCTTGGCGTACCCAGCTAGAATTCAGCCTAAATGCTGTAGGCATTGCTGAATTCTTATTTTTTTAAGATAGGGTCTAATGCAACCCTGGCTAACCTAAAACTTGCCAGGTAGCCAAGAATGGCCTTGTCTTAATTATTCCTGCCTCCACCTCCTAAGTGCCAGAATGACAGCGGTGCACCACCGAGTTTGGCCGACACTCCTGACAGTAAGTTTGACCTACACGGTAGAATTTAAATGAGGCTACATGGCCTCATTTTCACTGAGGGAAATGGATAGTTTCCACTGGGGTCTGGTTTAACCTGTAGATGCCAGGCATTGGCTCATTTTCATGACTGTATAAACTACAAAGCCTAATTCACCATTTCAGAAACACACTCCCCAAATTCTCCCTCCCCTTTTCCAGCTACTTCTAGCCTACACTAAGAGGGGCCTGCAACCTTCTTTGTTTTAGTCTTATCCCATACACGATCCGTATTAAAATATATAAATCATAGGAACAAAGAAGTGATACATCACCTGGCCTATAGTCAGAGCCGCCATCCCCACACGCTCCTGTCCACGCTCCTGCTAAACTGGCGCTGCTTACACTGCTGTCATTGTTATTTGTCCCACGTGGCCCTGAGCATGCCTCCCACTTGGTTCTCTCTCCTCCACAGAATGCCATTTGCCATGTTCCCAGAGGGTGTCTTAGCTAGAGCTGTCACTGCTCTGATGAAACACCATGACCAAAGGAACTTGGGGAGGAGAGGGTTTGTGTCAACCACAGTTCCACGTAACAGCTCATCACCAAAGGCAGTCAGGGCAGGAACTCACACAGGGCAGGAACCTGGAGGCAGGAGCTGACGCACAGGCCATGGAGGGTGCTGCTTACTGGCTTGCTCTCATGGTTTGCTCAGCCTGCTGTCTTATAGAACCCAGGACCACCAGCCCAGGGGTGGCTCCACCCACCATGGGCTGGACCCTCCCAGATCTCAATCACTAATTGAGAAAAATGTCCTAAAGGCCTGCCTACAGCCAGATCTTATAGAGGCATTTTCTTAATTGAGATTCCCTCCTTTCAGATGACTGTAGCTTGTGTCAAGTTGACATAAAACGAGCCAACACGATGACTCTCTAGGGAGGAAACGCTCAGTACGTCTTGAGCAAGAACATAGCTGCCATACGATCTGGTCAAACGACGCTTTCCCTAGTTGCCACACAGAACATTCACTGGCCATTCGCTGAACTGAATGAGGAGGAAGGGGATGATGACATCATGTTTCTGACAAGAAGGAAGAAGCCGGCCCTGTGCATGGAAAGCCACAGCTCCTGGCCTCTCAGAGCTTTCCGCAGCCTGGAACAGAAGGCTGCTTCACGGGTATCTACCAGCCAAAAATCAGAGCACTGCATTCACGGATGAGCAGAAGACCAACAAGCAGGTGGCCGTCTTCCCTCTGACTCTGGGAAGCTAGAACTCGAAGACCCTCTGTTGAACAGACATGATAGAACCAGGATGAAGGGCAGAGACTTGCCCAGGCTCGGCAGGCAGGGAGAAACACTGTCAGGGTCCCTTGCCAACAGCGGCTCGCCCCTTCCTAAGTGGTCCTTACTAGAACAGACATGAGTCGAAAGCCACTGCTGACCACATGCCACAGCAGACCCCGCCTCAAATGGGAGCAAGCCACAGCAAGCTGCGGGTGTTCGCCCAACCTGGGTCCGATGGGCAGACCAACACAAAGTCGCAAGTGGATTCAGAGCCCTGAGACCCTGGCTTTCCTTTCTTCTCTTTCTTTCTTTTCCCCACAACTTGACTGGATAATTCCTGAGTGTGGATTTTGTAGTCAACACCACAGCAAAGTTAAGCTTGCTCCCATTATCTTCCAGGATATCTGGAGTGGGAGAGTCTGGTGAGACTCAATAAACTAATTACAAATTCTCCTGGTATGTCAGCTCAAGTGACAATTTAGTGTGTTTCCATTGCATGTGGTCACTGAGTGCTTCTTGGAGAGAGTGGCAGCAAGGGACCCTGGGCTTGATACGGCTCCTGCACCACGGAGCTGCTGGCCATGACCTGATACCCGAACCTCTAAGTCAGGTTCTACTTATCTAAGGATGGGTTTCTTAATTGGCCCCTTCTTTTCGTAAGATTTAGTTGTTCACGTGTTTCGCCTGCACGTGAGTCTGTGGACCACGTGCACACAGTGCCCATGAGGCCACAAAAGGTGTCAGATCCCCTGGGCCTGGAGTGACAGACAGTTGTGAGCCACCGCGAGGGTGCTGGGAACTGAACCGGAGTCCCCGGTAGGAGCAGCCAGGGCTCTTGCACACTGAGCCACCTCTCACCCACTGGTTCCCATTTCCTAAAACTGCTGTAAACGGTAAGGAACATAAAAGCCACACTAGGTGCGCACAGTAAGCCCTTGGGAAAACTCGCCCTTCCTGTCATAGTGCGCCGTGGTCCACTGAGCGCTCCTTGGCTGTGACAGAGTGCCACACGTTTGTAGTAGAAAACTGAAGCAGGGATTAGAGGAAACAGGCTTTGTCTTATTTCATGCACGATCCTGACTAAAGTATATAAACCACAGGAACAAAAAAAACATTCAAAACTGATTACATCTGGCTTATACATCCCACTTTTACAATGTTCATGTTCTGTTGGGAAATTCAAGATTAATACGTAATTTTTAGCAGTTCTAGTTTTTTGCTCTTTTCTTTCTTTCTTTCTTTCTTTTTTTTTTTTTTGCATACACAGTTTTTTTTAGATGCATCCTGACTGATATATACTTCAAACCGCTCTGGTAGAAAAATCCAGCCATGCCTGGAATTCATTCGTGCCTCCATTCCCATTAACAGCACACAACTATGTAAGCCAAGTCACCACGAGCGAGTCAGAACTAACAGCCAATGTTTGCTTTGTGGGTGGAGGCCGTCACCATCCCCACAGGAACGGCCCTAGTCTCAGCTTGTCCTGGTGGTGACCCACTTTCCTTCCCAGGTGGAGGAAAGCGAACTGGCTCGCGAGGAAGAACAGGGCCGAGTCCTTGGAGCAGCCCCTGGAGGAAGAACAGAGCAGGCCCCTGGTCCAGCACTAGTTCCCTCCTCACAGCCACTTGAGCTCAGTCACAGAAGGGGCCGTGATGCCGCAGGTCCAGGTCTGCTATGCTTGGGCCAGTGGCTGCTCTCAGCAGTGTACACGGGACTTTAAGGGTACGACATCAATCACCAGGAGCTCCGCCTTAGTGCGCCCGAGCAGGCGAAAGATCTACGAGTGACTGGGAGACACACTCTTCTCCCAAGCTTTAGCACGCACTCTCTAGATCTGTCTGTAGGCAAGAAAGAGCCAAGTCTTAAAACGCAATGGGTTGGGCCAAATTACTGGGTACCCATTCAATCCCAAGCAGGGCTTCCTGCAGCATCAGACGGGAAGACGGCCCAGGAACCTGTCAGGTTCCATTCTGGTCCATGTGCTGCCATGTATATATGTACCCAATAGCCTGACGCTTCCTAAGCCATCACCATTGGTGACAAACATACAACTCCCTTAAGCACCAGAGAAGGGAATGGCCAAGTGAGATACCTAGGAGCTGTCTCTTGGGCCATGCATAATGCCACACACCAGGTTCAGACGCTAGAGTTCAGGCTCTGCTAGACAAGTCTGGAGCAGGCTGTGTGGAGACAAGTTTGTTTGCCTAGCTGGCCAAAGGCTGCTCTGCTGGAGTCAGGCTGGCTCACTGTGGACTTACAGCCTTGGGGCCCATCTCAATGGCCAGTCCTCTCACAATTTTGATGTGGCATAGGAGTTCCAGGGCCAAACTTAGCAGGGAACTCTAATCCCTCAAATGGTGGCTCACAACTTGTCTGTAACTCCAGTTCCGGAGAATCAGACACCCTCTTCTGGCCTCCAGGAGCATCAGACACTCAAGCAGAGCTCAGACAAAACACCGTACAGGTAAGTAAAACAAAAGCATAAAAACTGGGCCAGCAAGGAAGAAGGAAACTTCATTGGGAAAGATTCTCCATCGTTGTCAAGACCTTCCAGAGGCTGAGGGAAAGGTGTGAGGGGATCTATGACATGACAATGTGATACAAACACCAGAAAGTGTCGGCTTTTGAGGGAAAGTTACCCTTTGGTGTAAAGAGGCGAGAACTCGAAGGCTCCATCACAGAGTCGGGCTAGGCCCAAGCTAGGATGACTGCAGTGTGCTCTGTGGCTCAGGAGGACCGCAGGCTGCTCCACAAGTGCCACTTGACAGCGTGAGGGCTCATCTTCATCTAGACTGGATTTAGACTCACCTAGGAGACACACCCCTGGGCATGTCCGTGTGGGTGTTTCCAGACACGCCTAACTGAAGTGGGAAGACACAGTGAAAGTAAGTGGTATCCCATTCCAGACTGAATTAAAACGGGGGGGTCTGGCTGGGCGGTGGTGGCGCATGCCTTTAATCCCAGCACTCGGGAGGCAGAGGCAGGCGGATCTCTGTGAGTTCGAGGCCGGGCTGGACCGATAGCCTCCGAAACAATACAGAGAAACCCTGTCTCGTAAAAACCAAAAAAATAAAAAAATTTTAAAAAACCGGGCGATCTGAGTTCTGGCACCCGGGTACACAGGGGCATAAGGGGTTACAGGTCAAGCCAAGCCCCGCCCCACTACACTTTCCCGGCCATGACAGATACCATGCTCTCAAACCTCGGGCCAAAATAAATCGTTCCTCCTACGCGTTGCTGTTTGCCAGGTATTTGGTTACAGCAACAGAAAGATGACGATCAAATCCACCTAGAGTCCAGTGTGTCAGAGCCGGGGAGTGTGTGGGAGTGTGTGGCCAGCACCCAGCTCTCTCCCAGAAGACAAACAACCAGGTGGACCTGTACCCAGCTCTTAAGAGCTCCAGCTTATTCAGTTTAGCCAGAGACAAACCCTCTGTGATGACGACGCATCCAATTATAGCAGGTGGCACCTGTCTTCTCAGGGGCTGTGCTTTTCCCCCCGACCAGGCCAGCTCCCTCCAGTGCTGGCCGCTCCCACAGTCTCTCCAGAGCCTCATGTCCAACGGCCTCAAACACATGCCCTGCTCCTCTGAGGTCTTGCCAGGCACAGTCCTTTTAGATCTCTTGGCAGACACTGCACCTGCATCCTGCTGTCTCCTCTCCTGCACCCTGCTGTCTCCTCTCCTGCACCCCTGCGGTCCCTCCCCGGTTCCCTGAACTCTGACCCTCCCCGGAAAGGCCTCTCTAACCATCCTGCACCACCACTGAAGCTAGTCAGTAAACGCCAGCGCACAGTCTCTGCTTACAGACTAACACTAAACTCCCTCGGAGTAACATCCAGAGATCTACAGCATCGTCCACAACTTCCCTGTCCAAACACCCTCCGTCACATCTTCCTACACCTATCCGCCAGGCTCCACCCCCTCCCCGGGGCTGTCCTGCCTCTGGAGATGGCCTTTCTACCACTGCCTGCAACTTGTATCGACCCTGTGAGTCGCCAGCCAATGTCGCCTGCGGGAAGCTTCCTTAACCGTCTGACCTCGAGCCCGTCTATCCTATCCGATCGCCTCGTGCTTCCTGCGTATTCCTGCGCTGAGCATCACACGGAAGGGCAGGGACGGGTTCTGATACTGCTTTCCCCAAAGACAATGCTTCAAGGACCTCTGGGGAAGGGACCATGCTTGTATCTGTGGACCAAGGCGGCACAGAGGGCCACACGAGGAAGAAATGCTGAACCTGACCATCAATCTGAAGGCAAGAGGCTGGATGGTGGAGGTTAGGGCCACGCTACCTCAGCTGCACACTCTGGACACCTTCAGAGCGCCACGCTTCAGCTTCACATCTACTGAATAAGAAAGGACTTCCATGGTCTTGCTAACGTCCCCTCCCTAGCATCCAGAGCATTTCTCCTTTTTATCTTTTAATTTTAAAAAAAGTGTGTGTGTGTGGGATGGGGCATGTGTGTGTGTGTGTGTGTGTGTGTGTGTGTGTGTAGGGGTGGGTGGGTATGTGAGTGGCCAGGAAGGCCAGAAAAGGCATCTTTTAAATTTGTTTTGTTTTGTTTTGTTTTGTTTTGAAGACAGGGTTTCTCTATGTAGCTTTGGAGCCTGACCTGGAACTCGCTCTGTAGATCAGGCTGGCTTTGAACTCACAGAGATCCGCCTGCTGGGATTAAAGGCATGTACCACCACCACCTGGCTGGCATCTTAGATATAGTGCCACATGCCTATAATCCCAGCTTTGAGAGGCAGAGACAAGAGGCTCATGAGCTGAAGACTAGCATAAGCTGCCTGGTAAGACCTTGACTCAATAAACAAAGGAAGGGAAAGAGGGAGGTAGGAGAGGGAATGGGAGGGAAGAGGGAATGGGCCTATTAATACAACAGAAGACAAACTATAAAACCACTTTGTGGCTGGAGAGATGGCCCAGTCTGTGAAGGACTTGCCTTACAAGCACAGGGACACCAGCTGAATACCCAGAACCCACATCAAGAAAGCTGCGTGCGACGGCATGTACTTCTGCTGGGGAGGCAGAGGCGGGCAGATCCCCGGAGGCCTTAGCCAGCCAGCGCAGCCTAACTGGTGAGTTCTGGATAGACACTGTCTAAAATACAACAACAAAAATGGATGGAACCAGGACAACACTCAAGACAGCCAGCTTTTTCCCGTGGTCTCCACATGCACCTCTACTCATGTAAACACACACACACACACACACATACACACACACGCATGCACACATGCACACGCACACTCTCAAACATGCACACAGTCACACGCACACTCACACACACGCATGCACACACACTCACACGCACGCACGAGCACACACACGCACACACACAGAGTCAACGCTCTCTCTCATCCTCAGCTGCCCCTCTGCTAAGAATGGAAGAAGCTCATAGCCTCTGCCTTCCGTGTATCTGAGCCCCCAACTGGACAAGACAGACAAAAGCTTTGGTAAAAAGCTAAGATGCCTCACAGGGACTACACCACAAGCACATGGCTGAGATTTACAAAGCTGAGCGGACAGTTACCTGGTGACCCCGTACTCTGGGGGCGGCTGATACCTCAGGACGGCCACCTCTGTTCTCACAGGCTGAGGTGCCGGGTAGGGCTTGACCATCTCGTGGAGTACTCCAGGGTGCTGGTCACTGTAGTAAAGTCCGTGATCTTGGTTCTTGCTGACCGGGGACATCATTGGCTTGGTCTTGAAGGGGTATTCGGGGGGAGGGCCACGAGGGTCCAGGGCTTTACAGGCAGGCTGGGCAGGGGGAGGCCCTCCCCCGGCTTTGACGCCCTTCCCGTTTCCCGAGCTGGGGTGGTGCTGCTTATCCCCGTTCCTCTCCAGCGACAGCTGCATGATCCTCTCACTGAGGGAGCGGACGTGGCCTTGCTTTAGCTCTTTCAAGGCCTCGTCCTTGTGTGCCTGTCCGCTGTTGGCACGGTTCACCGTGGGCCTCCCCTCCGTGCGGGACTTCTGACCGGTCCCTCCGGCCATGTAGTAAGTGTGGCCGAGGGGCCCCTGTCCCTGCTGCTGCTGCTGCTGCTGCTGCTGTCCCCTGAAGAACTGAGACTGGGCCTTGGCCTCCTCATACGTGGGCAGCTCCTCGTTGTTCTGTTGAGGCTGAGCGGCGCGGACCTGCTTCTCCATCACCGTGTTGTCCCCCTGGTGCTCTTGACCCTGCGGCTCCTGGCGGGCTGACTGGAAGACCATTTGTGGGTCTTCTTGAGTGAGGGTCTCCGTGGAAGAAAAGTTGTTGGTGGCGTGGGCTGGCCCTGCACTCCCTGTGGCCTGGTGCTGAATGGCCAGCAGGTTCATGTTCTCGGTCGGGGTGCCATAGCGCAGTTGTTCCTGGATCAGCCGCTGCAACACTGTCCCAGCAGTCACATCCTCAGAACCTCTCATCTCCACCTCCGGGGTCCTCAGGAAGTTCGGGGAGTGGAAGTTGGAGAGAGGGTCCTCCACTGAAAGACAAACAGGAGCCGAGCTGACAGGCTGTCCCCAGGAGATGCCAACTGACACTCTAGTCAGTGTCGTTTAAAGACACCACCCTGCGACGCCTCAAAGGAGTATTTCTTAGATTCCCTGAGACTCTGCTCCCCCTCCACCCCCACCCCTTTTCTGCCTCCTTTGGGACAGGATCCCCCTTTCCACATCTCTCTTAACAGCCCCGCTGTGGCAGAAACCGCCTTAAGTCTTCCCATAATAAAAATGACAAGCAATCCCAAAGAAGCCACCACAGCCCTCTGCCGGGTCTCCGGTGACGGTCCTCCGTCACTGCTTTCCCTTACTCAGGGCTGTCCTAAGAAGGCAACCACACTGGCTGTCCCCCTGCTCCAAACACCGCACACACTCTGCTCTGATTAGTAACCAAATCCGCCCCCGAGTTTTGGGACTCTTGTGTTACACACGTAAGCTTTCTAGAACACTTAGCCTGGTTGTTTACCTGTTTAAAATGTTCTTCTGGGACTTAGCATCCAGGCCACTGCCCCCTTCCTGGCTCCATTTACACTACCTGCCTCCTCTAGTCTGTGTCTCCCCCAAGCTCTTTCCGAATCCCCCCTTTTGCCTCCACTGAACAAAATGTACACTCTTGTCTTCAAGCCCTGAGTCACACCCCGCCTCTGCAATGGCAGCTGATGGCACTTAATAGCAATTTACTTCCAGCACATCTTCCTTCCCTCCCCCATCTCCCGCATCCCGTGTCTTGTTCATTTCTTGGTTAATTTAGAAACTTCACACGGAGAGACGGTGAGAAAGCAGAAGCAAGCCCTAGTTTCTGTCCCAACCTGCTCTCTGTCCAACTCTGATCCACACGCTCCCCTCGGCAAGTGCAGGCTCTGCTAACCAGTTGCAGGAGATTCCAAACAGCACCTGAATTCAGCCTCTTGCTTCTGACCCCTCTGCCTCTGATCCGCAAAATCTCCACTGTTTCCCTCCCTGTACCAGAGACCACTACGGTCTATACAGTCAGTTCCAAGCCAACCAGGGCTACACAGAGAGACCCGCAAAGAAACCAAACTCATAGTTGTAACAAACGAAGACCATCTCAAGGGAAGACAGATATTGTGGTTTCACTTGTCACCTCCTTCACCTAGGAGGCATGTGCTGTGACCCTCCTCCTGTCCAGGACACGGCTAAGTGTTGGAGTTAGGGGCCTACAGGGAACAAAGCGTCTATGCCCAAAGCCACAGAGACTTAAGGGAACGAGTGCCTTTAAATAAGAATTTAAAAGTCTAGATAAAACAAATAAAAATAGAATTGCAGTAGGAAAATGATTTATGTGGATGGGTAATAAAAGGAATGGGTGTCAACAGGCAGGAGAACCACTAACTTCTTACTTTGGAAGGCGGAGCACATTCGTCAGGAGCCCTGGGAGCCTTCCTGAAATGGCTTCACCTCTCTCTCCACCACCCTGAGACATCACTGCTAAAAAGTTGTTTGAAAGGAGGAGGTCCCTTACTTACTACCGTTTTGAATATATTGTGAGGTACTGACTTACTAGCAAAAACAAAAACAAAAAAAATGAAAGCAGAGAAGGAAAAGAGGCAAAGGATTGGAGGACAGGCAGGAGAAAGTACGTAGACTCCAAGCAGACGATAACTGGATCTGGGTGACGTAATTCTGAAGTCCTACGGACAAAGACTCGAGGATTCCCCTGGAAGGCGTCACATAGAAAACAGTCTCTATGGTGTGCGTGGGGCGAACATGAATATGTGTCTGGGTGCACCTGTGTGGGGCCACACTGTCACGTGTTGTTCCTTATTTTTCTTAACTGAATTTCCCTTATTTGTTCTTTGACAATTCCAATGACGAATCTCCATCCTACCCACTACCCGGCCCAGGCACCGTCCCTCCACACCGTCCCCACCATTCTCTCCTTTTCTTTCTTTCTTCTAACTTTTCGTAACCCACCGAACTCAGTGCTGCCAGCTGGGACACTGCCTGATCTAGTTGGGCCGGCTTTTCCCAGGTCCCACAGCTGCTGTGAGTTCAAGCTCTGCCACAGCCTCATCACGAAGCAGCATTTAACAGCACTCCTCCTGTTTGCCAGCTCTTAAGCGATTCCTGCCGTCTCTTCCACAATATTCTCTGAGCCTCAGGGTAGGGGAGAAGTTCACGGGTCGTCTGGGATGGTCTCTCACTGGGACCCGGGGATCAGAAGTAGACCAGTGAGTTCCAGGGATCGGTCTCTCTCTACCATACTAGGGCTGACAAGCATGTCCTACCACGACCAATGTCTTTACATTCTGGGGTCCAACTCAGGTCCAGTGCTTGCATGACAAGCACTTATCGACTGAGCTATTTATCCCAACCCAAAGGGCCTTATTAACATCATGGCACAACAGGAATTAAATAAATCTCCTAGCCTGAGATAACTCTTAGCTCAGGATGGCAACTTAAAGCTAGAGAATAAAGAAATGTCAGAAAGACAGTTGAAAGACAGTAGCCTCTCTTTCACCCTCAAGGGTACATTCTAAGACCCTCAGGACAATCCTGAAACTAAGGACAGTGTCAAATCCAGGAAATGTCACATCCCGTGTGTGTGTGTGTGTGTGTGTGTGTGCGTGTACATGAAAAAATTTAACAGATTACGAATAACAAGAGATTATCATTAATAGCCAACAGTAAATAGATATTATGACAATGTTCTGCCAGTAGAGTATTTAAGACTTACGAACTATTTACTTCTAGCATTTTTTTCAGTTATTATTTTCAGACTGCCATTGACCTTGGGTAAGCAAAGTGATGGAAAGTGAAGCCACAGGGGTTACCAATTGCAGAAGAGCTGAAAATGAGAAAGTCTGATCCTCCGCGCTCTCAACACACCGACCGTGAAGAGACTTACCGCCTTTCCCCCTCAGGCCTCCACTTGCCTCCACTGTCAAAGCAGATGCCTCATGCCTCCCAGAATAGAGCTGCAAGTCTGGGTAGAAGTAGGCAGACTCCTCTAGAATCTGCACAGGGCTGCTGGGGCTGTAGCAAACACGGGGAGGAGCTGGGAGAAAGAAAATGATGAGTGTGTTAGTGCCAGTCACGTGTCCTCCTTCCTGCATGACTCACGTCCCTCACATGGCAACTTGAGCGAGTCTGCCTGTTTCATTCATAAAATTCCAAAGCTGCTTCTCACAACTGTCACAAACGCGCCTCCCCACCTCGCTGACCCACAAGTCTCTCACAACTGTCACAAACGCGCCTCCCCACCGCACTGACCCACAAGTCCTCAAGACCTGATGAGTACGGGCGCAAAACTCACTCAGCAGCAGTGCCCACCGTCCTCTGCGCAACTACAAGAGGCGCGGGCTTTGAAACGGTCGAGGTAGGAGACAGGAAGGAGCGGAGCAGGCCAGAAAAAGAAAGGTAAGGAGAGCAGCTGTCTCTCCAAAAATATGACAGAAGAAGAGGTGGCCACTCTGCCAGGCCATGTGTCAGCAAGAGAATGTCCCAGGCTGAGACACAGTGTGCCCTGGCCCTCTGTGAAGTTTCTGAGTCTCAGGTTGCAGAAGAACCAGGAGCTTGGACCTGGGTCTCAGCCAAGCAATGGCGGTTCAGCTAGCTCCTTTATCACACACACACACACACACACACACACACACACACACACACACACACACACGTTCAGTTAAACTCCATGCTGCTACTAACCACGAGCCTCCACTTTAGGATTACTGACAGCACATTTGCCGACTGTGGGACTCCGGCATGTGGGTTGCGTTCCCTTCCTGCTCTGATAGCTCTATGTGGACACCAAGGTTAAAGCTCTGCAATTTTTTTCTACTTTACTCTGGAGACTCATGTTATTATTTATTAAAATTCCTGCCTGCTTGCCTGAGAGATAACTCCATTTTGGGGTGGGGGGGGAATGCTTTCAGCAATGGTTTTTAAACCAGGTATCTGAAATTTCCCCTATATTTGGCACAAGATGGGAGCTACTAGTGACTCATGACAACAAGGACCAAATACAGCCCCCTGTCCCTGAGTCACTGCGCTTCACAGATAAAATAGCATTTTTAAGTGTGCTCACCATATCATAGGCACGTCTGGCCCAGAAAGATAAAAATTATGATTTCCATAGCTGAAATACTTATTTTATAAGTTTAAAATAAATCTAGCTGGGACTCTCACCTTAGAGATGATCACACACTAAGTGTGAAAGACATATTATACCAAGATCAGTCTAAAACCCGCAGTCCTAATGCCTGAGGCATCTCCTTCCAGCAGCATGCAGTGACTGCCCTGGAAAGAAGAAAAGCAGGCCCCTTCCTGGGCCTCATCTGTTATCCCTATAAATCTGAAAGTCTAGGGCTAAAACTGGGGTTCTAAACGGCTTTGCTCTAAAGTCTAATCCTGACCTAGTTCCTACCTGCAGATGAAGGGAACAAGACACAGGTTTGGCTGCGTTTTAGAAGCCTAGGGTAGTTTTCAAACCCCAGTACAGGGTAGAGCCCATGCAACTCGGGTATCTCTCTCCTCTCCTCCCTCTCCCTCTCTCCTCTCTCTCTATCTCCTCTCCTCTCCCTCTCTCCTCTCTCTCTATCTCCTCTCCTCTCTCTCTCTCACTCTGTGTGTGTGTGTGTGTGTGTGTGTGTGTGTGTGTGTGTGTGTGTGTCTGTCCATGCAACTCAGGTATCTCTCCTTCCTCTCCTTCCTCTCCTCCCTCTCTCTCTCTCCTCTCTCTCTGTCTCTCTCCCCCCCCCTCTCTCTACATCTCTGTGTGTGTGTGTCTGTGTGTGTGTGTCTGTGTGTGGCTCGCATGTGCACACCCATGAGGACATTGTGTCCAGCTGTAACCAGATAGCCATGGTCACTCAAGACGTCTTTCACATACACTTGGGGTCACACATTCACAGACACACATTCTCGCAGCTGCCAGGGTTCTGGGTACTGACAAAGGGCCAGGGGGTCCACAGATAGAGAACAGATCCAGGTAGTTCTACTCCACTCAAGCAACAGACAGTGGGGCTATCCCAGCACTGACCCTGCCTAGGAAACCAGAGTCAACGTAGCTCCAGGAAAACTGGCAGTGATGTGTGTCTCCAAGTCTGGATGGGATTCCTAGTCAGACAGCAAATGTCTGCAAGCACTGGGGAGCCTATCACACATGCTCCAAGTCCTTCTTGCCCATTTTAGTTCCTTGTCTTGCACAAGGGACTTCTCTAGCAAAAACCCGTTCCATTTTCTTAAGCAAATGCCAGACCAAGGAAATCTGAAATGAGAACTTGGAAGCAGATGCACGGCCTGAGCAGAGGGCTGTTTGCTTTGCTGGCGCTTTCCCTACAGGGAGCAGGAGCTGCAAGAAGCCACAAAAGCCTTCCAGACGCCACTACCACCCAGAAGGCCCCTGGAAGGCCTGGCTCAGACCCAGGGACCCACAGCCCTGCTAGAGCAGGGAGACCAAGGCCTTCTCGTGGTTTGCTAGCTCAGCAGTATGTATCTACATAGCATGGCTGTGTGGAGGGGCATCCTAAGGACTTCCGCACAAGGCCCCTTGGGCTAAGAGGGTGACTTACAGTTACCTAACCTCTTGTAAACCAGACCCTCTGCTGAAGATTTTGGAGACAGGGCCAAAACACTGGAAAGGAAGCCAAGGTCAGCATGGGGCACCAGGTTTCTGGATGGTGGTCTAGGGAGGCCCATGAGGCTCTCTGTAGCCCTGACTGGGAGAAAGGCAACGGTCCTCTCTATTGTGCTCAATAAAGGCACCAGCTCTGACATCCTATGGAGTTGACTGTCTCCCCACACCCACAAGACCCATTTCATGAAGAGCCATTCCTTTGCCTAACAAAACCCCACAAGCCACAGAATTCTGCCTCCCCCTCCCACCTCAGAACTCAGGAGCTTCTGGCCTGCTTTGGAGGCACTGGAAACATACGTCCCTTTCTTTGTGACCGTCTTCCAGGCCTGCTGGTGGTGCGAACTGACCACAGCTTTTTCTCTCACTAACAGCAGAGATGATAAAGGGTCTCCATGTTGAAGAAAAATGAAATAGGGTTAAAATAAAACCAGCTTTCTAGGGGAAGGAAAAAGGCAGGGCAAGGGGCTGTAAGCAGCATCACAACCCTGTTCCCGCGGTAACTGGTGGACTCCTGAGAGGCAGATCCAGCATCTATCACCATGCCAACTGAGCAGGCTCAGAAGTCCCCTTGAGCTTTGGGTATCAGTATGCTGTCACCCAACACACACAGAGACAGACACACAGACACACACACATACAGACACAGACACAGAGACACACTCACACACACACTCACACACACACACAGACACACACATAGACACACACAGAGACACAGACATACACACACACTCACACACACATACAGACACAGAGACACAGAGACACAGACACATGCACACACACTCATACAGACACACACACACAGAGACACACACATACACACACATACCGACAGAGACACACTCACACACAGACACACGTGCACATACAGACACACACAGACACAGACACACAGACACAGGAGGGGGCGCTGGGACTCCCCTATCCTTCGGCAGACACACAGACACACACACAGAGACACACACACACATACACACACACACACACACACACACAGGAGGGGGCGCTGGGACGCCCCTATCCTTCGGTTCCTTTCCACATGCCACTCTTACATAGCCTTCTGGTCTGTCCATCACTCTGAAGTCAGACTTGGCTGTTTGCAAGGCTGTCTATCATTAGGCTCCTCCCCCGGCTGTCAATAGTCACTGATTGCCTCAGCATCCCTGCATCCTGTGAACATGTCACCTTCATCCTCCCAGTTCTACCCCCTAGCTCACACACACACACACACACACACACACACACACACACACACCTCCAACTGCTGTAAGTTCTCAGTAAATTCACTTTCCCTTAGGCTTGCCTCCTCTGGAGTGCCTCCCCTCCCTACCTCTCCCCTGCACACAGCCTTCCATCAGCCTCCACAGCAGCCTATGCTTGGAGGACACACAGCACTTCACAGCCCAGGACTTGGAGACAGCGTTGCTTAAGGTGGGACACTGCTACCACCCTCGTTAGATGGCCGAGCCTTCGAAGTCAGGCTGTGTACTTGTGTATTTCTGCAATTAGCACACAGTTAAGCATATTCTCTGACTACACAGAGAATAAAGCAGGGTTCTCTGGGACACTCTCAGCACCACACAGTTGAAAGAAAACATTAACGATCCCTCTCTGAGCGGCCCTGGAGTGTCCCATTTAATTCCTTGCACCTTGGGCGCTCTAAAACACAGGGGTGCTTACTTTCCCTCTGCAGCTAGTACTGGGGCTCTGGGGTCTGCAGGCCACAGGCCCATTCCTCAAAAATGTGACAGCAAGACAATTCCCAGATGGCACCAACATGTCAAACTTCCTGTTATATATCAGCTAAAGCTTCCCATGCACCTAAAACCTGCTTCGCCGCCATTGTACCCTAACTCCTCTAGCTTTGTAAGAGACATTTCAACCACCACAACCGACTCCCAGCTCCTACCTTATCTGCTGAAGGGCTAAGGAACTTACTGAGTGCCGAATATCACAGCTGAACCTACTGACCTGGCACCTGGTTCAGGCAGGACGCAGGCAGGACTGGAGGTTTCCTGAGGTGTGGAATACCCCAGTCAAGGAGGTGCATGCCTAGAAACACTGGCTGAAAGAAAACTAAAAAGCCCAAGGGCACAGTCAGAAAACAAGGGATGAGCCAAGTCACATGGTAGGCACCTGAGGCAAGGTGAGACTTGCAAAGGCAGCCTCCTCATCCTTACACAACACAAACACACACTTGTGCACAACAACCTGCTCACAACGCAGACCTATGCACAACACACCTGCACACAATACACACCTGCGCACAGCACACCTGCAAACAACCCACACCTGCGCACAACACACCTGATCAAAACACACATCTGTGTACACACACACAAACCTGTGAACAACACACACCTGTGCACAGCACACCTGTGAACAACACACACCTGTACACAGCACACATCTGTGCACAACATACACCTGCACACAACACACCTGCTCAAAACACAGACCTATGCACAGCACACCTGTGTACAACACACCTGCTCAAAACACACATCTGTGCACACACACCTGTGAACAACACACCTGTACATAATACACAACCTTCTCACAATATACACTTTCCTAGGAGGAAATGCATGGTGGAATAGGCTTCCTCACTCTGTCCCTGAAAAACCTGATTGAAAACACAGATTTGGTGTGGGAAGTAATGAATGAAGCTTCCGAGACTCTCAGCCCCATACATGATGATCTTCCAAACCCACATCAAATTTGACTCCTATTCCATGGACCAAGCCACCTACTCCAGAACACACGTGAAACCAACACACGATGCCAGTTTAATTTAGACCCCCTCAAAATGAAATGTGTGACAAACAGCTTTAGACCTGGCTAAAGTTTAACTCAGCTGTGCTTGCTCAGAAATGTCTCTGAGTTCTTATCAGTGTGAACTGCTGAGTATGCCCAAGAACGGCGTGATAAGACCTTTAAATACCGAGAAGCAAGCAAGCCAGTCCTCGCCCGTAAGAGACCAGGATTCGCTGCTGGAGAACACCCCGACAGTTACCCAGTGTGAGGCTTGCGGGGTCCAGGAGTAATCAGTGTGCACAGTCAGATGGCAGCCATATGGAGTGACCAAGGGAACAGAGGGAACTGGCAGGAGATGTGTTTAGCATGGGAGATGCAGAGCGTGGGACCGGTCGTGTCAACAACAGATAATCCAGGGAAGCTTGTCTGGGGGTCAGGGAGAAGGGGAAACCCCAGCAGCAGACCTTACGCTGAGCATCTGTGGGCGTGTTCTTACAGTACCAGGATACTATTTTCACAGCACAACAGAACTGGGAGACTACTGCTGCAACCCACAACTGTGAGAAACTTTCAGGGCTGGAGCGATGGCTCGGTGGCTCAGGACACATGTTGCTCTTAAGAGGGCCTGAGTTTAATTCTCAGCACCCACAGGGAAATTCACAAGTGTCTGCAACTCCAGCTCCAGAGGATTAGATGCCCTCTTCTGGCCCCTGTGGGTACTGCACACACACATAATATACTTAACATACATGCAGACACTCATGCACATACAATAAATGCATATTGGATTTTAAAAACTTTCTCTCATTAAATGTCCCTCATCTCAGGTACATAAGTACTTTCCTTCACTTCCAGCAGAGGCACTTCCTCCTGGACATAGGACACTAAATGGAACTCAAATCTGAGATCTGACTACATTAATCATTTGCACAGCTTCACCTAAGTGAGACAGGCTTTTAAATTTCATTTTCTATTGTGTGTGCAGAATAAACTGATCCCTGGCACAGTCAAGGGCAGCATTCTGACCCCTGCAGCACCACTGCAGCTCTGCACCCAGGACAAATGTCAATATGCAGAAAAAAGTGCATTGCATAGTATTACTAGACAGTGGCGTTTAGGACGTGGGACTCTCCTAAGGGTTCCACGGAGAACTCTTAGAGAAACACTGTTCTGTATCACACACTTTACCCATCCTTTCTGTGTGGTACATCTGCAAGATATGAAATGTAAGAGAATTTTAAGACAAAAATGCTAAAGGCAGCTTCTAATTAGGAACGAGTTACCTCCCAGCCCAAGCAAGGGGATTGGGGGTGGGTTAGCACCTCCGGATAAACACTGAGGAAGGCAGACTGAGAACTGCTTAACTCTTGTTTGGATGAGGGGAACCCTGTGGATTCAGGACAGCCCAAGACGGGTGGGCGGCCTCCCAGCTGACCCTGTGGGAAGGCCTGTGAGCAGGAATGTAAGCCAACAAAGATTACTTCACAGGGCGCAGGAGGGGTTCCATGACGCACTCTGCTCTTAGGAAGTGGGAAAGACAAGGTGGCAACTCACTCAACAGGAAGCCAGGACAGCCTCCCATAAAGGGAAGGACACTGGGACAGAGAGACTGAAGAGGTAACAGAATGACCCTGCCACACGAAACACCAGCATTCGAAAGATGAAGGCAGAGGAGAAAACAGCCAAGGGGCATGCATGCTTTGGGCTTTGTTTTAGCAAATTTGCTTAGTGTCAGAATCCAGGGCTGCACTTCATTGGTGATGACGACTGGATCACATCAGACTTAAGATTTTACCAGAAGCAAATGCAAATAATCACAACTAATAAATGGGCTATGCAGTGTTCCTGTACAAAGTAAGCGCTCCGTGAATGTTACATCTATTTTATGAAAATGGGAAAATTAAACAATAAAATTCATGTTCACAAGATGCTCACAGGGAGCTGGGGAGAAGGTTCAGTCAGGTGAATGCCTGCCACACAAGTGTGAGGTCCTTAGTAAGGATACCAGCTCCCCGGTGAAGAGCCAGATGTGGTCCACCTAAAACCCCAGCACTGGGGAACAGAGGTAGGCAGATCCCTGGAGTTCTTGATGGACAGACAGCCTGACAAATTCATGACCCCCAGGTTCAGTGAAAGAACATGTCTCAAAAAATACAATGGAGAGCTATTAGTGCAAATTCTATGTCAACCCATGGTCTCTATATGCACAACCACGCATGCATGCATGCACACCTGCATAACACACACACGCGCACACACACACACACACACACACACACACGAACTCATACACATAGAGATGAGACATCAGGCTTGCACTGAGGTCACGGTTCTCAGCTAGCTAACAATTCACACTGAAACTGGTTTCACTCCTCCACTTAGGACTAGGGAAGGCTACACTGACAATTTCCCTGAAACCACACTGCCGTAGCCCTGTTGGCAAAGACCAAAATAAAGAAATGCCTGACATCCTCCAAAGACTTCCAAGTCCCCAAATTATGTGGCTGCTGTGTCATGCAAGTCCAGAGCCGAGGGGTCTGCAGAGGCATTTGGAAGCCAGGCTCTAAGGTTCATAGGCCCTCAAGCGTGGCAGTAACAGGACGCTAGATGGGGTGGGACAGATCTGCCTTCTGCAATGAAAACAAACAAACAAACAACCGTCCCTGAATCTTTGCTCTATAATTTTTCAGTTTACAAGTGGTCTACTGAGGTAAAGGTCAAGGTCAAATCTGTTCTCTGCACCCCCTGAGGAGATGACCTTTCACTGACAAGGTAGAGGAAACTAAGTGTGTAATGTTGACAATGGGTTTTCTAGAATCGTGGCACGTGTAGCAATTAAAGTCCAGCCCCCCAAACAGCGAGCCTTGCAATGGTCTAGCCAAGATGAGAAACAAGACACAAAAATTGTTCTTACTTTGGGCTCAGTCTATTTCCTGTCATAATATGAGTTCCAGGGGCTGCAGAAGACAGCTGACTTGGTAAAATACTTGCCATGCAGGCATGAGGGTCCCAGGCCGACATGGGCAAGCTAGGTGTAGTGGCTCACACATGCATTGTCAATTCGGGAGAGGCAACTAGAAGCCCCAGCGGCTCCTGCCCAGGCAGTTCAGCCTGACACTACTCTGACAGGTCCAGGTTTGGTGAGAGACCTTGTCTCAAACCATAGGTGAAGAAAATGGGGTCCTATGGCTCAGTGGCAGAACACTTGGCCGGCATGCTTGAGGTACTAGGTTCGATCCCTGGTGGCAGAGAAGCACATAAATAAATAGTGAGGTGGAGAAAGACTAAGGATGGCATCTGACAGATGCCTTTGGGCCTCCATGTGCACACGCAGACATATGTGTGAATGTCAACACACATGCAGGCACACGCATGCACACAAACATATATGAACAAAAGAAACAACTTAAAAAAGACATAGGTTGCATGGAGGTGGAGGGCATGTGGCTGGCACTCATCCAGTGTTTGGTACAGGGAGGACTTAAATATTGGAAAGACAGCCGGGCGGTGGTGGCGCACGCCTTTAATCCCAGCACTCGGGAGGCAGAGGCAGGCGGATCTCTGTGAGTTCGAGGCTGGGCTGGACCGACAGCCTCCAAAACAATACAGAGAAACCCTGTCTCATAAAAACCAAAAACAAAACAAAACAAAAAAATATTGGAAAGACACACTGTTTCTGCAGCACCTGTTCTTGTTTCCTGTGTGTTGCTATGATAGCAAGATCCCTACAACAAACATCCTGGATGAGGAAGGCGTTTGTTGGATTACAATCCTAGGTTATAGTCTGTGACTGAAGGGAACTCACAGTGGCAGAACCCTGAGTCCGCTGGTCACACCGTATCCGTAGTCAAGAGCACGGGACAACAAATGCACCAAGCTGCTAACTCAGCCTTCTTCACGCTTAAACGGGGCAGGACCCAGACTAGGGGATGGGGCCGCCCACAGTGGGCTGGGTCAGTCCGCAATCAGAACCATGTCCCAGAGGCAGCCTTCTTCATTGTGAGTCTAGGATGTGTCACACTGGTGGTTCACAGCAATCACCACAGTGCAAGTAGTCCACTTGAGTCTCCACTTCATGTTTGGTGTGGTAACAGTCTGTCCACTCATCATCCGGCACACACCATTAGAGCGAATGCTTCCTAAATTAGTTATGTTTTTATTGCCGCCACAAAATACCCGACAAAAAAGAATTTAAGGAAGGAAGGGCTTATTCCAGCTTACAGTCCAGGGGCCTAAATCTCCATTATGGTGGGGAATGGTTGGTAGCAGAAGCATTGAGCCACTGATATCACGTGCACAATCAGGAAGCCTGGGGCGCACAAAGGAGGGCTGGGCCACAGCATCTCAAGGCCCGCCCACTTCCCGTGACTCACTTCCTCAGTGAGGCTCCACACCTCCTGAACGTCCCTGGGCCTTTGAAAACATCTCCACCTGTGGGAAACCATAGGTGTTCTGTTCGCACACCAATGGGGGCATTCGAAATCCAAACTTCTGTAGGCTTTCTGCTTAATTTGTCTAAAGGCAAGAACTATCACCTCAGTAACGCTTAGCAGATACCTTCCTCCGTAAAACAAAGTGAAAGTGAATACTCCAGGAACGCATTTGTAATTATCAGCTTAGGGGCGGGGAGATGGCTCAGTCGGTGAAGTGTCTGTAGCACGCACGCACGTGTGGACCAGAGTTCAGAGGATCCCCACCATCCACACAAAAACCTGACCCGGGGGAGAGGGCCTGCAATGCCTGTTCTGGAAGAAGCAGAGCCAGGCAGATCTCTGGAGCTCACCCACCAGCCATCCCAGCCAGTCCACATTCAGGGTGCAGGGCCACAGAGGGGGACACGGCCTTGCCCTCCGGCACCCACATCCACGAGTGGGTGTGTGCACACACTGACCACCTCGGTACTGCAAACCCTGCTCATTCCACAGGCAGCTTTCATTAAAACCCCTGCTCTGTGCTCCTAAATAAATAAAACGATCCAAGTCACTGGGTAAATGTCACCAGAATATAAATACGTATATTTATTCTGTCTTTTTTTCACCTCTAAACTCCTGGAATTTACTTTGGAGAAAATGTAACAAGTTTTCTTACAATTTTGGAAAACCTCATTTTTTAAACTCAGGACTGAGAAAATAATGTATTTCAGAGTAGACCATTCAGACCTGTTCTTGCTCTCCTGCTCTATACAGGACCTGCTCTTATACAGGACCACATGCAAATCCCGAAACAGCACAGCCCCGAACTGCCTACCCTTATTTCTCCAGCGCCCATAATTCCCCATGGTTCTACAAAAGTACATACCCAGCACGTCTATCTTTAAATCTTTCAGCTTTCCCCTACATCTCCAGAAAGAGCAAAGAAAACAACATCAGAGCTACTGGGGGAGGGAGGGAGAACGCATTCACTGGGAAACAGACCTAACCAGAGAAGTACTGTTTCTACAAGGCCAGCCGGAGGAGACTGACAACCCAGAAACGCGGCTCCAAAGCCCTTCAGGAAGGAAGGGGCTTGCCCCTCACCTGCACCCGTTCCTGAGCCACAGTACCCAAGGCTGCCCTAACTGCAGAGGAGCAGTGGCAGGCGGGTGGGAGACGCCTCCTTCCCCGCTGGCTCCTGGCAAAGCAAGCCTGTAAGGCAGGCAGGCAGGCAGGCCACCATCCTCGTCTTGCTCGGCCTGTTCTGAGATGATGGAGGAAAGGGGGGGGGGGGGACAGAGAAAGGGCAACACAGCCCCGAAGGCCCAGGAGACAGGAGCAGAAGCCTATCTTGTGGTGCCTGTGGCAAACGCCAGCCAGGAAGACTTGTGAGGAAAGAGGAGGGAAAGTATGTAAAAAGTATCCGGTTTCAGAGGTCATCTGCAAAGACCTGGACACGGGAGGCTGCTTAGGACGGGAACTCAACAGCTTACAGAACACTTTCAAATGATATAACAGTTAGGGTGCCACGATGCGGGAGGGGCGTGAGCTAGCCCAAACACCGCAGAGAGGGGGCACTGAGCTAGCCCCCAACTCTCGATGACTAAAGCTGGTTCGACCGTGAGGCTGACCCAGGTGGAGTGCCCAAGCTGGCTTTGTCGACCTTGCTAAGAAGGACCTTTCTACAGATTCTACCCAGCCCTTCTGTGTCTCCTTCTTGAAGAGCAGCCCCTAGGAGAACCCATGAGCTGGGCATCCCCAGAAATAGAAGGCACGTCTTGATAAGAGTCTGGGAGCTAAACCCCGGCTTGTCACAGATACCATGCTGATCTGCCTTCCAGATGGAGAGAGGAGCAACCTGGGCAGGCACCCACCCACAGAGCGCTCACCCTGGGGGAGCGTCTCCCCATCTGACTACAGATGACTTCCAAGGGGGCGCTCAGCCTTTCCTCCACGAATGTGCTCCCGCCTGTCGCCTGAGAGCTAACCCCACTTTGAACCAACACTGGGCAGACATGACTGTAACAGTGGAAACAATTACTACAGCCTGGCTTGTGGTCAGCAGAGCTGAAGACCTGGACCTTCAGCTTTCCATTGATTTAAGGGGGCTGGTGGTGTCTATGAACACGGGAGGTCTCCATCTTTAAAAAAAGAAAGAGATAAACAGGGTACAGATCTCATTTGCCCTAAACTAACGGGGGGAGTGGGGCGGGGGTGGGGGGAACACAGGGAACCCTGTTTCTGTCCTGCAAGGAAACGGAATGTCTCGCCACCTGAGGCTCCCTGCCAGTCTCTGGTCGCTGCCGCAGCCATCAGTCAATGTGTCTCCACAACACCTCGGTTTAGAAGCCCCCCCAAACACCCAGGCCAACTGCTCATTCCCTGCTGGAACCTTCTGCATATGTCTATGCAACTGTCCTTAGCATGTGCAGAGGTGGTTGGTGGCCTTCTTAGCATCTGGAGAGACGGCCTACGCCAAGTCCAAAGACACGTTAAGGACGCACGAGACCGTTTTTTTCTAAAAGGGTCTGGAGAGATGAGTCAACAGTTGGGAGCACTAGAACCCGAGTTCGGTGCTCAGCACCCACGCCAGGGCGTTCACAAGCCCCTGTGACTTTAGCCCCAGAGGACGCAGGACAGACGGCCTCCATGTACTCACGTGTACACGCATAATTAAAAAATAAAACGGTGTTTGAACCTGGCTTCATGGTACCTTCGCCTCCTCTGCACAGCTTTCATTCTCACTGTCCCACCTAAACTCCATGTTGACTTTAGAATATAAACATTTAGCAAATCCACCTATTTTACAAAGGCCAACTGACTTTTTGTCAGGCAGTGTGACCCAGGACTGGCATGCCTTCCGAGTGACAAGAGACAGGTGAGGAAGAGGGAGCTGAGGAGAAAGTACAGCAGCACCCCCACTCACCTCAGAAACCAGCGCATTCCGAACGAACCTTTCAGACGGAGACAAACTCCTGTTCCAAAGGTGGCTGCTTCAGACCAGGCCCAGCCTAAGGGGCCTGCTCCGTGGCAGGCTTCTCCATGTGTGGTCCTAGAGCACAGCTCTGACGCACGTGTTAAAACTCAAAGTCCTGGGCCTCTCTGCGACCTGCTGAGCTGCTGAGACAGAACAGAACGCCTCCTGGGGCTGCCTCAGGACCCCGTGTTGTGACAAGACTTCCTCCAAGGGACTCTTGCGCACCCTCAGGGGGAGAATTACTGTCTTCCCTCCTCTGGAGACAAAATTATGAGGTCACCGAGCAAAAAGGAAGCCGGGGGTCAGGAGGTTCTGACGACTACATCCTGGTGGACTCCAGCCTTGGGGAGCAGCAGCACATCCTGCACCTGCTGAGGTCAGCACGGAAAGGCTCTTTCTCTGCTCCCGAGTTGTTTTAAAACAGGAGGAGGCCTGTCCTACAGTCAGAACTAGTCTGTGAATACAGCACCCTCGCTTCCAATACTACAGGCCCAGTCACACGTGATGCTTGAAGGAGTGCCCCAAGCTGAAGAAGGGTGAGTTTCTGTAGGTGCATGTGAGAACATCCTAATGTTACGAAGCAGTTTGTTCGCCTACTGCTTCTGTACATTTTTTATTACATTTATTTTACTTGGGGGGCGGGGGCGAGGCGCATGCTGCCACATCCCTGTGGAGGTCAAAGGACAACTTTAAGGAGCTTGTTCCCTCCTCCCACCACAGAGGCCCCAGGATTGAACTCGGGTCATCAGGCATGGTGGTGGTGGTGGTGCGCTTACCCAGCGAGCTACCTCATCAGCACTCCCTGCTGTTGGTAGCACATGCTTACCACAGGCCTCCAATGTGTCTGCACTGTGCTGAGAAGGACCTAAGCCTTATCTCGCTTTGCCCTCAAGCAACTCTGAGATAAGGGAGCTGTCTTCACCCCACTCTACCTCTCAGAGGCTCCAGCAGGCCCAGCTCCCTGTGGACACACAGTAAGGAGGCTGCAGCAGTTAGGATGGTTCTGAAGCAATCTCCTCTTGTATTAAATATTCCTAGCTCGTTCTGTTCGGTGTCTTCAGAATTATAAGCTCTCCACCTGTTTTAAAGCCATCATTTCATGTGCTGTTCAGAAAGTCCTCAGCCAGCTGGCCCTGAGGCATGTGATCCTAGTGCTTGGGACTAGGCTTGGAGATTGCTGTGAGTCAGAGACCAGATCCCACACTTCAGCATTTACATATGGGAGGTTCTGGTCAGGAAATCAGACAAGGGACCACCTGAGGGAAAAGAGGTCTTCAGGAAGTGAGGAAGGAAGGAACAATGTAATGGGATATATGCGGAGCTTCTCTGGGGAAGGTGTGGGGAAGGTGTGGGACAGGAGGGCCAGCCAACAAAACAAAGGGTGTGAAAGCCAGAACAGAACCCATTTTCCTGTTAGTTTACTTAAAAATGGGGCTCAGTGGGTAACAGTGCTTGCTGCCAAGGTGACAGAGTTTGATCCCCAGAACTCACAAAGTAAAGGAGTGGACCAACTCCTATAAGTTGTCCTCTGACCTCAACATGCACACACATGCGCACACACACACACGTAAACACATATGTGCCCCCAATAAATTAATAATTTTTCTATAAATGTAAGAATGAAGTCAACACTAAGACTCAAAGATTCTAAAGACATGATTTACAATTTAAACATAAAATGTAAGTATTTTAGAAGCAAGCATAGGCAGTCTTTGGGACATAGGCCTAGGCAAGACATCTTTAAGAGGGATGGTCACCAAGAGCTCCGTGCATAAAGAGAAAAAAAATCAGTTGATTGGACTTTACCAAAATTATAGACTTAGTTTTTCAAAATGTTTCCAGAAAGAAAATAAAAGGACAAAACGCCATTGTGGGAAGATGCGTGCCATAGCCATGCACACTAAGGATGCTCAGAGCCCAGTTGGGGGGAGGGGAATAACCCACCCAGTTAAGAAAGAAGCAGAGGAGATGATACGATAGTTTACATAAGTGACCCAAAAAACTCTACCAGGGAACTCCTGCAGCTGATAAATACAAGATCAACTCAAGAAAATCAGTAGCCCTACTGTATACAGACGATAAAAGGGCTGAGAAAGAAATCAGAGAAACATCGCCCTTTACAATAGCCACAAACAACATAAAATACCGTGGGGGTAACGCTAACCAAACAAGTGAAAGACCTGTATTGCAAGAACTTTGAGTCTTTAAAGAAAGAAATTAAAGAAGACACCAGAAAATGGAAAGATCTCCATTGGATAGGTAGAATCAACATAGTAAAAATACCAAAAGCAATCTACAGATTTAACGTAATCCCCATTAAAATCCCAGCACAATTCTTCACAGACCTTGAAAGAACAATTCTCAACTTTATATGGAAAAACAAAAGACCCAGGATAATCAAAACAACCCTGTTCAACAAGGCAACATCCAGAGGCATCACCATCCCTGACTTCAAGCTGTATTACAGAGCTATAGTCCTGAAAACAGTTTGGTATTGGCACAAAAGTAGACAGGTAGACCAATGGAATCTAATTGAACATCCCAACATTAACCCATACACTTATGAACACCTTGTCTTTGACAAAGAAGCTAAAATTATACAATGGAAAAAAGAAAGCATCTTCAACAAATGGTGCTGGCATAACTGGAGGCTGACATGTAGAAGACTGTAGATAGATCCATGTCTTTTGCCATGCACAAAACTTAAATCCAAATGGATCAAAGACCTCAACATAAATCTGTTAGAAGAGAAAGTGGGAGGCACCCTTGAACAAATTGGTACAGGAGAGCTCTTCCTGACATAACTCCAGTAGCACAGACACTAAGATAGACAATTAATAAATGTGGCCTCTTGAAACTGAGAAGCTTCTGTAAGGCAAAGGACACAGTCAACAAGACAGAAAGGCAGTCCACAGAATGGGAAAAGATATTCACTAACCCCACATCTGACAGAGGGATGATCTCCAAAATTTACAAGGAGGTCAAGAAACAAGTCTCCAAAACACCAAAGGATTCAATCAAAAAGTGGGGTACAGAACTAAATAGAGAATTCTCAGTAGATAAGTCTAAAATGGCTGAGAGGCACTTGAGAAAGCGCTCCACATCCCTACCCATCGGGGAAATGCAAATCAAAACAGCTCTGAGATACCATCTCACTCCTGTCAGAATGACTAAAATCAAAAATCCCAATGACAGTTTATGCTGGAGAGGATGTGGAGAAAGGGGAACACTCCTTCACTGCTGGTAGGAGTACCAACTCATACAGCCACTTTGGAAATCAATATGGAGATTCCTCAGTAAAATGGGACTCAGTCTATCACAAGACCCAGCAATTCCACTCTTAGGCATATACCCAAAAGATACACATTCATACAACAAGGATGTCTGTTCCACTATGTTCATAGCAGCATTATTTGTAATAGCCAGAACCTGGAAGCAACCTAGATGCCCCTCAACTGAAGAGTGGATAGAGAAAATGTGGTACATTTACACAATGGAGTACTATTCATTGGGGAAAAAAAACAATGGAATCTTGAAATTTGCAGGCAAATGGATGGCACTAGAAGAAATCATCCTGAGTGTGGTAACCCAGTCACAAAAAGAGAAACATGGTATGTACTCACTCATTTATGGATTTTAGACATAAATCAGGGGAGTGCCAGCATACAATCCCACTGCCAGAGAGTCTGGCAAACAGAACCTTTATTCAGTGACTGATGAGAGCAGAGGCAGACACCCACAGATAAACACTGAACTGAACTCCTGGAATCCAGTGTCAGAAAGAGAGAACTGATGGGCAAAGGAGTTAAGGCTGGTTTAACCCACAGAAACAATTGACCTAAACAAGGGGGAGCTCTTGGACTCTGTATTGATGGCTATGTGGAAAGCATGGGACTGACTCAGACCCCCTGAATGTGGGTGTCAGTGAGGAGGCCTAGGTAATCTATGGGGCCTTGGGTAGTATTTATCCCTGGTGTACAAATAGACTTTGAGTGCCCATGCCACAAAGAGGGAGGCTCTCTCAGCCTGGACTCTTGAAGGAGGGCCTAGGCCCTGCCCTGGATGAAATGACAGACTCTGGAGATCCACCATGGAGGGCCTCACCCTCCCTGGGGATTGGAGTGGAGATTGGGTGGGGGCTGGGGAGCATGGCGGGGAGGGATGGGAAGGAGGGGAGGGAGAGGGAGCTGGGATTGACATGTGAAACAAGCTTGTTTCTAACCTAAATTTTTAAAAAAAAGAAAGAAGCAGAAGAAAATGAATTAATGGACCTTTCCCCAAAGAGGGTGTGCAGACAGTGCGTGTGCAGAGTATGTTTAAGCCTGCGGGCCTCGGAGAAGGACAAATCAGCGCTGTCGGATGCTGGTCAGAATGCAGAAAAGCCAGGTTTTTACACTGCAGGGAAGCATCTAAAACGAAATGGCTACTCTGGAGAAGAGTATAGCAATTATCTTATTAACAACACACATAGAATCTAGCCTCCTGGGTACTATCTGAAATAGTGAAGAAATATATCCACGCAAAACTGTTTGAGAGCATCCACAGAAACCTTATCGGTACTAAACTAACAGCAACCGGGGGGCCCTTTAACAGCTGCACGGCCGAACCACGGTGCATCCAGAGCGTGGCACACTACTCGGCGATGGAAAGGAACAAACCATTGATACAAACAAAACCTTTTGTGGATCTCATGGAAACAGCGCAGGGTGCAGAGCTGATCTCAAAGGTTCCACATTTCAAGGATCTGTTTACCTAAAACATGACAGAGGTGTGGAGAATCATGGGTACGGGGGTACTGCTGTGATTCGGAGACGGAGGACTAGGAGAGGGCAGGTGCCCCCATAACCAGGGAACCAGGAAGAACCTCGAGAATCGGAATAGTTCTGCATGTGGGCTGTGGAACTAGATTCAGAGTGCTTGGGAGGTGCACACATAGCACACACATGTCACACACGTGCATGCAATCTGAACACCCCCGTCCATGTTCTGAGGATTGCACCTCTGTTCTGCTAGGGTGCCGTGACAATGTACTGGTCACCAGCAGAAGAGAAAGAGTACCTACTATTCTTGTGACATCCTCTGAAGCTGTGATCACTTCAAATGGAAAGTGAATGCTGAGTGAACTACAGACATACTTAAAGGATGACAGACAGAAACGGAGACAAGGGAGCGGCAGCACTGCCCAGTGAGACCCCCAAACACACGGCCAAGCACGCTCAACAGCCTAAGGTTTAAAAAGCTGTACCCACCTAACACCTACTTCTCTACTTCCTCCTAAGAAGAAAGGGGAGAGAATAAAACAAAAAAACCAAAATCAAGCCCCTTGGGGAAGCGGGGAGTTCTGCCCAGAGCCTGGGGTGAATGCACCCTAGGGTTTCACAAATGACACAAGGGTGCTACCCAAACAGCACAACATCCGAGTGCACCAACAACTTCCTCCAGGACAAAGTAGTGCACTGACCTGCCCACCATGGCCAGCTGCACACAGAACCACTCCTCCAAGACAAAGCAAAGTCAAACCAACAGGACTTTAAAAAAAATCTCTAGGCAAACAAACATAAAAACCTCAATAACCTCAGACAATTCCTAGCAAACTTTGTAATCAAATACATCCTCTGGCCTGACCTACTCCCTCACCTCTTGCTTTTCAAGGATTCTGTCTCCTACTGAATTCTGGGTGATAAGAACCCTCCGATGGTAACAAAAACATTCAAAATACTACAAAATTCCTGGCCTAAGCTTCCATACGCAGGGGCACGCTCAGAAATGTTAACAGTTCTTATAAAGTTCACCTTATTGGTGTGAAAAGCAAAGCTTCACCGTGCCCCTAGCATTTCCGTTGATCTGTGGCTGGGTGTTTTAAGTCCTGTGTGCTATAGTGCCAAAGTGTCTCTGGTGCTATAGTGCCAAAGTGTCTCGGTGCTCTGGAAGTGCTGTGTCCAAAAGCACTTCCAGAGCACCGAGAAGACACAGGCACACCTGGGGGAATGCACTCTGTTCTCCCAGCAGAGTCCCTGCCTCACATCAGTTAATTCAGGCCCCCTCCTGGGCTCTAGAGTCACACATCTGGGTGGGGTTGGACATCAGAAAGAGCATGGTGCCACCCAGCGAAGCTCCAGACAGGCAAGCTAGCGGGGAGCAAGCCCTGTCGACTCTCATCAGCAGAGGACCTTCCCGGAAAATCGCTCACGCCTGCATTCATGTGCCGCTGTGGATGAAAGATGCGTTCATAAATGCTGCCATCCCCATGTGTTCTTAGCACACTCCGGCCCACACCTTCTGAACGGAACCTGAAACACCTAGATGTGAGTGCATTTTCAAAAGGGGAGGGGAAGGGGAGCGGCGGCGGGGACAGCACCCTCTCGATTGCCCAGCACCCCTAGATGGACCAGGAAAACATGTGGCATGCGAGACAGAACAAAAACCTGAAATCTCATCATCACCTACGCACGCGCGCCACGAACCCACCGAGTAAGAGGTGTTTAGGTCATTCTATTCCATACCCTGCTCTCTTTCTTTCTGCTCTCTCTCTAAGCATTCTGGTCCTCTGCTTTCCTTCCATACAGTTCAACTTAAAGTACTGTTCCCTCGTTATTCTCATAAAAAGCCATCTTAGAGAAAAGAAAGCCATATAATGTTGAGAGCAGGGTCCTAGTAAGCGCTTTTTCGGCTCCCCTGGCATCGTCAAGATCTTGAACCCCGGAGATCCCTAAGCACCGATGTTGGACTGGGCAATGCCAAGCGGGGCCCCATGTGGTCGGCTGCCAGGGAGACTCTCATGCAGTCTGGCAGGATCCACAGCCTAGTTTTGGAAGCAGGAAGCCAGGAGCGTTCCATCTTCAAGCCCTGGCTTTTCGCTCCCTGAAAAGGAGTCTTCTGGAATTGTATCTGTTTAATAGTCCCCTAGTCTGCTTGTGTTCGCTTCCGGTGAACAAGTTGACACTGTTCTGAGACATCACACCCTCCACCACCACTAAGGACGTTTATAAGCAAAACCCGCCAAACTTTTAATAGTCTTCAGAGGAGAGAGAGAGAGAGAGAGAGAGAGAGAGAGAGAGAGAGAGAGAGAGAGAGAGAGAGAGAGAGAGAGAACCATGTAGACAGAAGCAGGAAGGAGAGGGCCCCAAATTCCATCCAAAAACATAAGCCTCAAGGCCCTTGGGATCAAGACCTGTGTCCTGTACTGCAGTCCAGATTATAGAGACGATACACCCACGACAGAGGCAGAAAGGCAAACATTATCCAAAGACGAAAAGGATGGGGGGGGGGGAACAGGCCTAGGATTCGTGGCCAGGGGACCTCATCCCCCAGCATGGCTCACTAGGAGGCAGTACCAGCGGGTCCTCTGGGCTGTCAAGGGCCCTCGTGGGCCGACATGCCACTCACCAGCCTGCCACAAATGTCACGTTCCAAGAAAGTTCAACTAACTCCCCCTTGGAAAGTTTACGTTTCCTCCCGGAAACCAGATTCTTTTCAAGGCAGTGCCAACGAGCCAGGGAAAGCCGGATCCACCACCACCACCCCCCTCCCATTTGTGCAAGAAACTTGTTTGGGGAGAACAAAGAAGGCGGCGCAGGGGTGGAGGGGGCCCGAGCCTCCTGGCCAGGGCGCGTCCTGGGGTCCAGGCTGGACGCCCCATGAGCCTTTGTCTGCGCCGGGGCAGCAGCACCCGCCAACCCTCCCGCCCCTCCGGCAACCGGGACCCACCAGCCACACCGGAAAGGCCAGTCCCTGGGTCAGGGGCCCGCGCGCGTGGATGCCAGTCCCCGGGCTCCCGTGGGGATCCGCCCCGTAGGTACCGGGCACTCCGAGGGTGGCACGGCACCGGATTCGGCTTTTTGTCTTACTGAACATTCTGGATCCCTGACGGGACACTCAGAGGCCCCAGCGCCGACCTGACCGCCTAAGTCCTCACATCTGGAGCTGAGCTGATGTCAGCCTGGGCTCCCGGGAGGAACCATGGAGACCTCTCGGCCCAGTCCGGGGAGCCCTCCCTGAGCCCCGGGCTTGATATGGTTACCTCTCAGCACAGGCTCGCAGGGTCCCCGGCGCGACTTTGCCCTCCGCATGGGGCGATCATGGGCTGATCCTGGCTTAGGCAGCGCGGCGGCAGGGGGATGGCGGCTGGGCGGCGCGGCGAGGGGCGCCCCTGCGCTCGGGAAGTAGAGAAATGCCCAGTTCCCCCTCCAGTCCCTCCCTCCCCACCCCGCTGCCGGGTCCCCGAGCGCCCCGCGCTCCCGGCCGCCCGCCCGAGCTGCCCGGGAGGGTCGCTAGTCCAGTCCCTGTAACCTTACACTCCACCCCGCCCCGGCCCCGGCCGCGGGGCCCTAGAGCCCGTCCCCAGCTTCCCGTCGCCCCTCCCGGGACCTCGGAAACTGCCGGGGCTCAGGCTGACGTGTCTCCCTTAGACTGAGGAGGGAGCCGGCTTCTCCTGTTTTGTCCCCTGCTGCGTTTGAATTCCTGGCACTCACCATTTCTGTCTGGATGCCTTAGACTCCTTTGCTCGGATCTGCCTCCCAACTCCTGGCTAGGTTCCGTTTAGGGTCAACTTTTCTCCTACGTGGAATTTCTAAGTGAAAGTGGTCACATTTTCCTCAGCGTTTCCTAGGCCCTAGTAATCAGGTAGGGGGTCAGGATAGGAGGGACCATATATGATATGCCCGGCTGAGGAGCAGAAGAGCCTAAACACAGGGCCTTAAATGTCCAATAGGTTCCTAGGACAGTACATCCTGCGGCCACAACCCCCTTATCTATTCAAGCAGAAGCAAAGAATCTTAAGTGTTAGGATACTGTTTCTGACTCTGCCCCGCCTCTGAAATCAGGCTCTCCTACCTAAGCAATGTCCCTTACCCAGTCCCCTCTCCCTTTTGAAGCCATGTTCTGGGATCTTCCTGGGCTTTGGAGAGGAAAGGCTGCAGCCCGGGCCCTCAGTCGGGAGGATTGGGGCGTATCAGGGCTTCTTACCTCTCTCCCTTCTTGCAGGGCCATCAAGGGGTTCAGTCTGTGCGGTGCCAACTCCCTAACTCAGCTGCTCATGACTTTACCCTCTGTACTTCATCAGAGTCCACGACAGCCTTCTGACTTGGTGACCTCTGCTCCCCCGACAGAGGGCCCAGATGTAACAGCTGAAGTTGTTTCTCAGGCAGAGGTTCCACTCAAAGCCTCCTGCCCTTGTACGACACGCAAAGCCAACATATGTCACAGAAAAGAAAGGGCCGTGGGTCCTCACCCACGCTGGACAGGAGAGAGGAAACCAGTCTTGTGCAGGAAGAGCGCAGGGGGGAGGGGTGAAGATCAGATGAGCAGGAAAAGGAGGCTCCAGCAGGGCAACGGAGCCCAGAGGGAGTTGGCAAGGCTTGAGAGCTTGGCGAGAAGGTAAAAATGGGGGAAAGAGCTTTTACCACAAAGGGAGAGACGGCACGGGTACGGAAGCCACCAAAGAGAGTAGGCCCGTGAAGAAATGAAGAGACTGTTCCCACCTTTCCTTGGCTGATGAGGAAACTTCTGCCAGGCTGTGGAATGACTTCTCTCATGTCACAGAACAAGTTCAGTAGCAAAGCCCGGGGTGGAACCCCACGTGTGCTGTGTGCGTCCTAACCACCCAGTGACAGTGCTGAGTGGCAGCTTTAGGAGCCGAGACTGTGTCCTGTAGTCAGTGAGCCAACAAGAGAACCGGTGATTTTTTTCCTGGGCCTCGACACGCTTAGTACAGACATGGAGAAGAAGCCGTGAACAGAAATGGAGGGTAAGAGGCTTTAGAGGCTGCTCTACATATCCTCATTCCCCTACTGGGTTCCAGCCTAGGAGGGGGCAAACCTGACCAGTTATAAGACCCAGCTCTAGAATACAAACAAGCCTGAGTGTCATCCCGGCCCAGCCTCTTGGTGCCCTAATGACCTTGGACAAGTCACCTAATGTCTGTCTCTTTTCTTAATACATAATTAACTTTTATTTAGTGTGCATTGGTGTTTTGCCTGCAGGTGTGTCTGTGTGAGGGTGTCAGACGCCCTGGTACTGGAGTGACTGACAGTTGTGAGCTGCCTGTGGGTGCTGGGAATTGAACCAGGTCGGTGCTCTTAATGGCCATCACCTCGGTGTCCTCCTAAGCAAAGGATCCAGATTAGCACCAAGTCATGCAACAGAGCTGTAACTGTCAACCTGACAGAGCCGAGAGTCACCTGAGTGTCTCAGGGGAGGGTTGGCCAGATCAGACTGGCCTGTGGGCATGTCTGTGGGGACTGTCTTCGATGTTGATGTGAGAGGGATCTTGGCCCACTGTGGGCGGCACCATTCCCTGGGCAAGTAGTCCCCGTCTGTGTTGTGAAGTTAGCTAAGCATGGCCTGTGGGCCAGCTAGCAGGCAGCCTCCTCCATGGTCTCTGCTGTTCTTCTACGACTGTGAAGTGAGTTCCTTGGCAGTGGTGAATGCTGTTCGGAACAGCAAGTGGCCTGACTTCAGGTTCCTGCTTGAGTTCCTGCCCTGATGTCCCTCACGAGCTGTTGTCTGTAAGATGGAATAAACCTTTTCTCCTCTGTGCTGCTTTTGGTCATGATATTTGTCACAGCAACAGAAAGGAAACTGAAGCATATGCATTAAGTAAATTTACGTTACACATATAAAGTGGAATGCATCTAAGTATGCATTTGCTGACGTTTCAGTTACCCTCCCAAAAGCCCTGTGAGATGGGGACGATTTTGGACAACTGAAGGAAGCAATGAGGTGTGAGGTGCAGGGGACATCCAATAAGAAAGATCACAAAACTCTGAAGTGAGTTTTTACTCTTTTCACGGAGATGGCTATCCTGGGGGACACAGCAAGCACTTAACAGATTTGGAGCCCAAGGCACAGGAAAGGGCCCTTCCGGGAAGAGCTCCTCATGAGCACAGTGGAAAGGCTGCTGTCTTCTGGGGAAACACCGGGGTCAGGGCTGTGAAGGAACAGAGAAGATGGAAGCGTGTACACCAGTTCAGACGGAAGACACGCTTCCAAATGACACAAGGGGAGGAAGAGGCCGGAGAAAGGGCTGGGAAGTTCTAAGGCTGCTCCTTCAGCCCAGTGCCACGGTCTCTAGGGCACAGCTTCCAAGCTGGAGTTCATCAGTCTGGCTGCTCTCTGCACCCCTTGACTGGCTCCAAGTAGCCGCACACATGGCAGCCCAGACAGAAAGCCCTGCTGGAGGCCACCCCCCAAGCCCCATGTCTTAGCCCTCTCCACTGCTAGTGATCTGAACCTTGAATGTAGGAAATGAGTGACCTTCTTTCTACACGAATGTATCGGAATCTGCTGCTCAGAAACTATGGGCTGAAAAAAAGGCCCCAGCTCCAGCAAGGCTTTCTCTAATGTTTCAAAGAAAATTTATTTGCAGATTCCAATGCCTCACTTGAACCAAACAGAAACAAGACATAATAATAATAATAATAAATGGTGGTATACGCCAATAATCCCAGATTTAGAGTAGCATTGCAGCAAGTTCTGATCGCACATAGAGAATGCCAGGCCAGCCATGGTGACTAGTAAGACTTTGCCTAAAATAGTTTGTCTTAATTAACAAGCAAAGTAGTGGCTCATACCTGTGCTTCTGGAGGGACTCTATATACTCACACTAAATGTCAACACCCATTCTTAGGTGACCCAATCTTTCACTTGCTAATTGCTAGGGACGGTGATGGGGCCATTTGAGTGGCCTTTGGGACCAAACAGGATGGATATTACATATTGCCAATAGGGTACCAGCAGGGGTGGAAGGCTGAGTTAATGCCACTACAGACTTAGGGTAAGACCTGAGCACTAAACCATTCGACCTCCTTCCAGATTGGGAGGGTAACACCACAAGCCACAGTTTCCTCTGCAACATAGCCTCCTAGGCTTGCTCTGAGGGCCGAGATAACACATCAATGTCCTTTTTCCTCTGCAATTTCAAAATCCCAAGGATGGCCAATACTCTATCAGCATGCAAATGCCATCCGTGCACACATGCTCAACTCCCATCTGAACACACTTTATTGACCTGTGCCTCGCTAAATGGATATCAAGGAAGGCCAAACTTTCTGGGAAAGAGGACGAAGACAAAAGAAGAGGCCACAGACATGACCATGAAGGGCATCACATAGCCTCCTGTAAGATGGTCACTACTGCCTGTGGGTCACAATTAACTACTATTGAACAAACCAATGAGAGGTTTCAATCAGGCAGCCTTGATTAAAATGACTTGTTTTGCTTCTAGAAAGACCATTTTACAGTTCCACGGTACTTTCCAAAATGTGATTTCTGAACCACGGCACGTAGGAATTTGAATTCCCCACGTCCTATCTTCAAATTCAGAACATCTCAGCCTAGATGTTGGAGCTCGCTGTGAGGCCCTCGGATGTTTACTGGGGAGGGTGAGACTCTCAAAATTCTTTCAGAAGTACTGGCCCCACCAGAACTCAATCAGCTACACGGAGAGGATGGCGCCTGTCACAGAAGTCACAAACAAGGTGGAGGCACAGAGCGGATGTGCACAAAGGACTGGGCGGGACGCACGGACTGACCAGGGGTCTGCTGTTGCTATTGTTTGGGGTACGGTTTGGTTTTAGGCAGGGCTCTTGCTGGACAGCTCTGGGTGTCCTGGTGTTCACGGTGCAGCCTGGGCTAATGCTGAACTAACTCATGGCAATCCTGCCCTAGCCCCTCAAGTGTTGGGATTACAGGCATGCCCCATCACCGAGACTGAAAAGAGGATACTGCAGACAAAGCCTTGGACATGACAAAGCAAAGCACACACCAACCCGCCCCTCAGCACCCCCCTTTAACCTCTTCTTTTCATAAGCATGCGATGGCCACATTAACATTGGATTTGATGAACCCATGCACAATACCAGTTTCTTATTTGCTCTTTGCTGTTGTTTTTAGTTTTCAAGACAGGGTTTGTTTCTCTTTGTAGCCCTGGCTGTCCCCTGACTCCCAAGTGCCGGGATCAAAGGCCACCACTTCCTGACTACATTCTGTTATCTGTAATGTCATTTTCTGTATTTTCAGTTTACCAAGTCAACTTTAGTCCGAAACTATTACATGGCAAACTCCAGAAAATTTTTCCATAAGCTTTGAGCCCCCCTGTGAGTACTATGATGTGTCACCGTCCTCCGCTGCCTAGTGTATCCGTGCAGCGTGAATTACCACCCCCTCTAGTACTTACAGTATAAGGTGAACAATATATTATACAAGTACCCTAGCTTATTCAGTTATTATTGTTAATTTCTTAATAGGCTTATTATATAACTTAAATTTATCATATGTATATATGTGTAGGAGAAAGCATGTGACATATAGACATGAGTTACTTTTCTCATTTTTATAACCAAAGTTCTTACAAGACATAGTTAAAGATAGAAAATAGTTATTTTGGGTCACTCCATTGCTGGTGGGGAAGGCATGGTGGCAGCAATGTAGGGCTGCTTGGTCTCATCTGGGTAGATCAGGACGGAGAGAAGCGGGGGAAGGTTCCAGCTTTTTACCTGGTTTTGTCTTTTCCTGTTTCGTTTAGTGAGAACTGTAGTCCATGGGACGGCACCGCCCAGATTCCAGTGGGCCCTCCCTGCTCAGTTGCTGGGGGCGGGGGCGGGGGAGAATGCCAGACAGACACAGACTACACACACAGTGAAAGGTGTGCTTCACTGATGCCCTGCATGCTTCGTGATCCAATCACGTTGACAATGTAAATTAAACGCCACACTGGAGGGGGTGGGCACCCGCAGGCAGGCTTGGTGCATGCCTTCTTGGGATAGGGGCCCTTAACCACACTCTCCACAGACAAAAAGGTTTCTTCCAAGCTTCTCATTCATTTGTGCATTTTATAGAGACAGTGAGTTTGTCTCCCCCTCCCCAGCTTGTTTCCAAATATAAAATCCCATTCTTGAGCAAGTCTTGCATCATGTGTGCCTCCTCTCAAGAGCCAGGCATGTGCCCTGCCCCCATTGTGAGGTGTCGATAACACCAGGATTCAGGGACCACAGCCCACAGGGTGCTGGGTGCGGAGAAGGGGCAGAAGAGGTCGGCCCCTTGCCAGGCCAGATTCTTACTGCAGAAGAAGGAAAGGCTGTAGGGTAAGGAGCGTGGTGAGGAAAAGCAGGCAGATATCCAGGGTGAGACGCCTCAGGAGCTCCGTAAACGGTGCCCGAGGACGAGGAAGCCGCTCCTAAGAAAGCTGCCACCCAGCAGAATCTCGTCCTGGTTTGCTTTCTACTGCTGTGATGAACACCATGAGTAAAAGAAGCCAAAGAAGAAAACGTTTGTTTCACCTTTAGCTCGCAGCCCACCGTGAACGGAAGTCGGGGCAGGAACTTGGGAGGCCGGAGAGGGGTGCTGTTTACTGACCTGCCACCCCCACCCCCCACCCCCGCCGCCGCCAAGGCTTGTTCAGCCTACTTATAGAACCCAGAACCACCTGCCTAGGGGTGACACCACCCACAGTGGGCTCAGCCTCCTACACCAACCTTTAATCAAGAGAGTGCTCCACAGACATGCTCCCAGGCCCCTCGGATGGAGACAGCTTCCTAACTGAGGACCTTAGTTCCCAGATGACTGGAGCTTGTGCCAAGCTGACAGAAAATCAACCATCACAGAACCCCCCCCCAACTGGAAATCTGCTCCATTTAAAATCCACTGAAGGACTTTAGGGCGGACGAAAGGCCAGGTTCTGCGCTACCACCACACCACAGGGCTCAGTGACTGAGTTATGGGTCTGAGGCCTGTTTGTCTGGATGCTTTCAGATTCACACCCTCAGTGACACAATGGCCTCTTGCCTCATCAGTTCCTCCTGGGGGTGTTATTATCTCACATGCACTAAGCCTGTAATTGGATCCATTAAAATGTGAGAGACAGAGAAGATAAGACCATGACCAGAAAAAAAAATGCATCTACAACAAAAAAAAGTTGTGAGCAGGAGTAGAGGGCGTTTCATTCTGAAAACTGGCTACAAACCAACCCTAGGGGATGCTGAACAGCATAGGTGGCTGTGAGTACCAGCTTGGCACACAGTAGCTATTCAGATGATCGGAGCACTGGAATTACAAACTATGCTGGTTGTTATTGAGACTATCACTACAGAAACCTCGGGACTACTGGGAGCTCATGATAGTTCTCTCTGATTTAGGGGTTTCTCAGCTTAGGCACTGACTGACATCAGGCTGACAGTTTTCCTTGTGAGATACTGTTCTACACATTGTAGTGAGAGCGTCAGTAGCAACCACCTCTTGATGCCTGATTAAGGAAACAGGGCTGGGGAGATGAGTAGCATTTAAGAGCACTGGCTGCTCTTGCAGAGACCAAGGTTCAGTTCCCAGCACCCACATAGCGGCTTTGGACCATCTGTAACTCCAGATCCAGGGTATCCACCCTCTTCTGGCTTCTGCAGGCCCTGAATACCCATGGTGCATATGCAGACACGCAGGCAAAACCCTCACACGATACAGTAAATAAATCTTTAAAAATAAAAAAGAAGGGAGGGAGAAAAGGAAGGAAGTAAGGAAGGAAGAAGGGAGGGAGAGAAAAGAAAGAACAAACGAAAGAAAAAAAGAAAACAGCTCTCTGGATATTGCCACAGTACCTTAGAGCACTAAATTGCCCTTGGCTGAGAATTACTGAGTTGGTTAATTAATTGAAATTTCTTAATAGAGAATGAGGCCCCCTGGCCTTCTATCTATATTGGTCCTTCCTTGATGGAAAAGCAACCTCAGTTGTGTCAACCCTATGATTATATCACACATGAAGAAAATAGTTTATTGTTTTATTCCTACTGATACTGCACATTTTTGTGTATGAAATAGAAAGCACACCAAGTTTCTAAAAACATTAAGTCACTGTTAAAAGCAAGGATTTGAACCTTTCACGGGGATACACACCTGTAACCCCAGGAATGAAAATTCTAGGCCAAGGCTATCCAAAAACAAGCAACAAGAGTTTTCACAATGAGAGACGACTTGGATCACAATGTTCATGCTGAGGGCTTACAAGGGATTAGGCTCAGTTTGGGTGTTTCATTCTGAAAACCTAGCTTCTTAACCTAGAGCTGAGGAACAATGGAAGGATCCAGCCACTCTGTGACCTGTACAATTTATCTTCCTCTTTTAGGAATACTGGAGACCAGCAGCTCTTTAAAAGCCAACGAGAAAGAAAGTCCCACTGTTCCTAATAGCTCCAGACACTATGAATAGTTCAGTTTAGAAGGGGGCAAGTCACTTTACAGCATAAATCTGGAGGAAGTGTTAAAGCCGACGTGATAAATGTTCTAAATTACCCATCTAGAAATCAGCAAGTATGTGTGTCTGAGACAGAGCCAGCGTCATCCTAAGAACAAGAGGCTCTAGAACGCACAGTAGAGAGAGAGGAACAGTTAGACACAGCTCGGGAAAACGAGTCCCTGCTCAGAGAAAGTCACAGAATGGCAAGGGAGTCTGAAGCACAGCTCAGTGAGAACAAGCAAATTCAGTCAAAACAGAAACCAGGAAAGGTCGGTGATACTGTGGGCTGGGAAGTGCCTGGTGAACTTCAGTGGCCCCAGGAATCATCTGGAAGGTTTGAGAATGCAGACAGCTGGGGCGGTCCCAGCTTTGACTCAGTAGGTCTGGACAGGCCCTCAAATTTGCATATCTGACAAGTTTCTCAATGGTATTGAGGCTGCTGTGAAGGGATCACACACGCAGGCTGAGAACCCTGGCTCAGAACACTGGGGGCCCCTCCTGTCACACTCTCAGAATCCCAGTCTAAATGAGGAGTCAGACAAGCAATGTTGCAGGAACGAAACAATCAAATCCGAATTTCTTCCTTGGGCTAGCACGCACAACCGTCTCCTCCGTGCTGTGTGATTTCAGATGGTTTCATCAGTGCAGGGGACCCAGCAGGGCTGGTTATCTATGAGGACTATCCAGACAGAAAAGAGGCGGGAAAGCTCTCCTGGTTAGCGTGGGACAGAGCAGGTTTCCTCATGGTTACATGCCTTCCCAGCTCACCTCTCCAAGACAGTCTCCAGGACTCTGGATCTCAACGCCTAGAGCAAAGCCCTCTGTCGCAGATCCCCAGAGGGTGAGTGATGAGTCCTGGTGGTCATCACAGTCTCTTCCTCTCGTTCCAGGAAGGAGCAAGATCTTTGGAGACCTCATGTTCTCAGGACACTACCATGTCAGACACTCTTTGCTTCCAGAACAGCAGAGATGTTCTCCTCTGTGGGAAGCAGTTGCATACTTTTTGCTTGTTTTGTTTTTTCAAGCCAGGGTTTCTCTGTGTAGCTTTAGAGCCTGTCCTATAGAACTCACTCTGTAGACCAGGCTGGCCTTGAACTCACAGAGATCTACCGCCTCTGCCTCTGGAGTGCTGGGATTAAAGGCGTGCGCCACCACCACCCAGCACAGTTGCATATTTTGAAACACAGACTTCACACTCAGGTGGTCCTGAAATAGACTCCTTCACCCTTATTTATTAGTTACTTGATGATGACCTTTAGTTACATAAAACTGGGCTTTCTTTTCTTTTTTAAGCAGTGAAGGCCTGCGTGTCTGCCTTGAGGGGCTTTGAAGGATTCTGCTATCACGTACAAAGCTGTTCACACAGTTGGTTCACAGCTTGTGCTCCACAGTTACTAGCTGTTGCTATTAACCTGGTTTTTTTTTTTAATCAAGTAGTGTCATTTTACAGGTATTTTAATTGTTGCCGGGACAGACTGTGGTAGATACAGCTTTCTTTTTACACTTCTTCAATATGGGGTATTTGTAAGAAATACGAAGATGGCCATGTTGATTTGAGATATCCACCACCCCATCCCCATAAGTAAGGAAAATACCCTAAGATACCCTAAAAGACAAACGTGGGGACCAATAGCCTATGTTAGCTATTTTAGGTGAACTAATAGATCAGAATTAATGTGTGGGCTGATAGCAGCTCAAACAGGAGGTGGAGACAAAAGGGCCTGAGGACCCGTTAACTGGGCCACAATAAGTCCAGCTATGCATGAGGCTGTGGTCAGTGTAGGGGGTCAGGTTTCACTGGGACATTCCCGAGACACAGAAGAAGCTGAGCAAGGTGGAGTGGACGGACCACTGCTAGCTTGGAGAAGAGAGATTGAGGATATCTGAAGAGCTATATGTCTTGACATTTGTTCCACAGGGCCCTAATGCAGAGTGTCTTACACGCAGTAGTCGGCCATCCATTCATGGCTCATAAATTCAATTTCAAGTAATAAATGTCATAAACAAATGACGCAGGACATCATAGAAAATCCAAAGGCAGGGCATCTTAAAAGTGGTTAATTGCTTGGGCTAGAGAGATGGCTTCACAGTTAACAACATGTACTGTTCCTGACCAGGACCCATCCGATAGGCCGGCAATCCAGCTTCAGGGCTCTGACATCCTCTTCCGGCCTCCATGGGCACCTGTATTCATCTGCACATGTCCCTGACTCACACACATGTATAATTTAAAATAAAACATGTTCTGTTTAATAAGTTTGCATTTGCATTTATATGTGTGAGGCCAAATGGAAAATGTGTCCTTATGCTGGGACACAATACACACACACACACACAGATGCATATATATATATATATGTATATATATATATATATTGTCTTCTAGAAGACAATAGGTGGACAGCTGGGATAAGGAGACAGGAAATCAAGTTTTAACCCTCTAAGACATTGTTACTAACCATCACCATACAACATCAGATCAGGAGGTTTCTCTGGAGGCAGGAACCCATCCCCTGTTCACATGACATCCTGTCAGATGTTCTGATGATGCTGAGTGTGAGGATGTCCTGGGGCTCACTCCCATGGGGACACTAAGATGCTCCAACTTCTCCAAAATGGAGCAGCCCAGCCTTGGGTTTTGTTAAGAGAATAGGAAAATAAATCAAAAATCTTAATATCCAAGAACACACATAACTAGTTCAGAGGACTTGTCCATCTTTCCTGTCAACTTGACCAGACTGAGAACCGCTTAGAAGACACTTCTGGGATGATGTGGGGGGTGCTCCCAGAGAGGACTAACTGAGGAGCTCCATCCCACGGGGGGCTCAAACTGGATAAAGGGGGAGGAAGGGGCTGTCTGTCTGAGCATCCACAGCCACCATTCTGCCCCCCGACTGTAGACGCGGCATGAGCAGCTGCCTCATTCTCCTGTTGCCATGGCTCCCACCATGATGGACTGTACCTAGAACTATAAGCCAAAATAAGCTCTTCCCTCGATAGGTTTGCCAGGTATCTCATCACAGCAGTCGGAAAAGTCCCTATTACAGAATTCTCCCGTATTTACACAAAATGTGGCCCATGTCAACCCCTGGACTAGTCCAAGGTTTCTATAGGAAGAGTTGATTTCTAGTTTCAGTTTTCTTATTGAGGTGGTAAATACCACGACTGAAAGTCAAGTTTGATTACTGTATTCCCCTAAACTGAGTCAACTGACCATCTAACCCTGAGACAGCACTGAGTAGTCATTTCCGCCACATCTACTAAAGGAAAGAAAATCCACTTCAAGGAGCAGAGCAGCCCCAGAGGGGTTCCCACAGCCAGGGCTGCTGGGTAAAGGTGAAGACCACTGGGGCTGGAATCCCAGAAAAGCAACACAAGTGTTTACACAGCATGTCCCAAATATTCAGGGGGCTTATCATGCCTAAAACAAACAAACACATACATACATACATACATACATACATACATACATACATACATACACATACATACATATATTTGCTGTCCTTTTATTCTCTAAGTCTAAGTATATCCTCAGACCTTATAAAGGATCAGGATAAAGAGTTGTTGGCAGCCTACTCACAGGCTATGAACTCAGGTTAACATGACAAGCACTATAAATAAATGAGCAAAGACATCATAGAAGAGGCCAGTAGAGGAATACCTCTTAGTAGACCGTCAGCCCACAAGAAGCTGAAAACTGTAAGCCAGCAGTAATATTTGGAACAAGGGGAAAGAGTGAACCAGTCAGTTGTAAACATGATGATGGCTTTGTCCCAGGGAACCTAGCTGAGTCAGACTTGAGTGCCTTTTGAGAGGGTGACAAACAGACTCTGTCGGGCATCAAGACACAACAGCATTTAGGGAGGCACACAATGGGGTCACTATGCAGTCCCTGCTGATCTGGGTTTGCTTGTCGATCCTACCCGCATGACTCTGAACTCAGTCCTTGGACTATGGTGAGAGAGCTCAAAGGGAGCCTATTAGCAGCTCGAGAGCAGACAGGATGCTTTTCCTCTGCCTCGCTTCAACCACCCACACCTTAAAGGAGGGTCTGAGAAGCCTAGTGTCCCCTTCACCTCCGGGACTGAGTTTGGTTCCTCTTCCCCGGAGTCCTGAGAGCCCTTATGCACCCAGCAGAGTAAAAAGAGCAACCACACTCACTAAGGAAGTGCAAACTGTACGTCAAGCACACAGCATTCATCACCCTGACTGACCCTCCCGGCAGTCCTATGGAGTCAGCAGAGTCATGCATCTCAGTGGCATTCACTCCCAGAAGTATCTTGGTGGACAGTGACATTCCCTCAGCGAGGTCACGGGGGCTGCTGCACAGACACACCTGGACTACCTGGCATGGCCATTGTTTACCGGTTAGACCCTTCTACAGCTACCATATGGAACACTCGTGGCGACCATAAACACGACTTTAAGTATCGGGGGATGTAAATGTAACACAGGAACATCACGTATGCTCTTACTCTGCATGGAATGGAAGCCTCTATCTCTTGCTACATGGTATTAGTATGCCCGTGGGTGGGGTGGTGGTGTTTCCCTGCTTCCTTTCCATTCGGTGTCGCCAGGTGAACAAAACGGGAGAGGGGAAGCAGCATGGACTTCAAAGAAGGAAGAGAGGGGAGTGGGAAGAAGGGAAAAAATAAAGGCAATGGTGGGACAGGCCTGTCGACTCAGCACTCAGAGGCAGAGGCCTCCATAAGTTCAAGGCCTGCCTTGTCTACATAGCAAGTTCTAAGCCAGCCAGAGCTACAAGTGAGACTTTGTCTCAAAAATAGATAGATAGATACATACATACATACATAGATGATAAAACAATTTTTTAATTGATGAAACCATTTAATGTAATCCAAAAGCAGTGGACTAAGAAGATGATAACCGAGCTTACTAAATGTAGGCTATGCTGTATATGTGCTCATTCATCCAAACTTACTGATGCTCCTGGGTTGGGGACACACAGAGAAACCTCCCTCAGCTTGGGCACCTACAGCCAACCCACACAAGGGTCTGCCTGACAGGGACCTGGAGCTGCCTGCCTCCTTCTATCTCCATCAGTTAGCAGCCTCCTTTTGTGTCTGGGGGGGGCAGCCTGCAGAGTTCATGGGGTGGGGGGGACTTGTGTTTAAGGAGAAAGGTTGGCTGGGGATGTCCCTTAGCATGCAAGAACACATGTGTTGGATCTGCAACACCAAACACAGGCAGCATGGTGGTACACACCTGCAATTCCAGCACTCAGAAAAAAAGAGGTACAAAGATGGGGATTTCAGAGTCACCCTCAGTGTCCCCTCCATGGCCTCTGCTTCAGCTCCTTCAGTTTCTGCCCTGACCTCCCTCAGTGACTGAGAGCTGTGAGCTGAAATAAGCCCTTGTCTCCACAAAGGTCATGCTATTTTGTCACAGCAGTAGAAACTCTAACTAAAAAATTTAGTTTTCATAGTGAGTTTGAAGCCAGACTTGGCTACATGAGATCCTGTTTCAAAAGAAAAAAAAAGAGTGTAAATAAGCTGACCAGCCAATAGTAGACTTTTCTCATTTCCTGAAGGTCTTGAAGACAAGACCAGAGGAATCCTGGCAGATACAACTGTGTGCGTGCGTGCGTGCGTGCGTGCGTGCGTGCGTGCGTGCGTGTGTGTGTGTGTGTGTGTGTGTGTGTACAGGCACAGTAGCGTACACCTGAAATCTCAGCACTGGGAGGCCGACACAGGAAGACCAACATCATGCTTCACTATGTAGCTGATCTGAAACTAGACTCTCTTGTCTCAAACAAACACCAGTTCTCAGCAGCAGAATGTATGGAAGCCTCCGCTAGCCCCAAACCAAACCAGTATTTCTCCGCAGTCCTCACAGCAGCCAGCCCGAATTCTACTCCAGACTCTGCTGTACCAAGAACCAGAAGCTACCATAAATAATTTCCTGTTAAGGAGCAGCCTGAACGCAGGTGTGGGGCCACTCTGTCCAGCTTTTTAAAAGCTTAAAAAGAAGTAGAAAACTGTATTTCTGTCAGGTGGCCAGTAATCCTGTCCTCAGTAGATTGAGCACTCAAAGGTTCAGGGAGAAGAAAATTAAGGAGAAATAAATATTCGGATACATTTGGTGTTGAAATAAACACATGTCTGTGCTCTGGGGATGGATGCTACCTCCAGAAACCCTGGAAGGGGTGTGCTGCAGCAGACTGTGAGAGACAGCACGCCAGCCCTGAACATCTGCTTCCCCCATTTGCCAAGGAACATTTTTAAAAATCCCCTTTTATAATTTGACCTGCTCTGTTTTCTGGCAGGGGACCCTAGGAAGGCATCCAACTTAGGATGGAAAAGGGAAAGGAGGAGTAAGAGGAAGGGAGAGGAGACTGGCCTGAGAAGACAGAGGCTAAGCATAGCTGCTTAGGGGAAGGGAAATGGGGGAAGGAAAGAGATAGAGAAAAGGGGGCTGAGGGGGGAGAACAGAGAGGGAGGGGGGAAGAGATGGGAGGGAAGGAAGGGAGAAGGGAAGGGAATGGAAGAGAGGGGAAGGAAAGGGGGAAGGGAAGGAAATGTGGGGGAGGGAGAGGGAAGGAAGGGAGGGAGACAACATGTGACAGCAAGTCAGCTTAATATGTCACCTGATAAAACAGGGCTGAGGAGAGAGAGAGAGACAGAGAGAGAGAGATAGAGAGAGAGAGAGAGAGAGAGAGAGAGAGAGAGAGAGAGAGAGAGACAAACAGGGAACCACCTGGAAGGAGCCCCGGCAAGAGTGTACCCAGAAACTGCACCCTTAGCACCCTAAAAAGACCAGGCCAGTTAAGTCACACTCCTTGGGCCCCCAGAGTGCTCGACACAGTTGGAGCAATGGAGGCCCACTCCTGTCTGATATCCTGGAAGGACTGGGCACGGCAGGATGCATTCCTACTGGAAACACGCACCTGGCAGAGGAAAGGCTCTGTAGGCGTATCCCGTAATTCCATAGTCCCCTCACTCTTTTCTCTCTTTTTTTTTCCACTCATCTTCCAGAATGTGCAAGCACAGTCCCACTTCTCAGCGCATTATTTCTCCCAACGGGGGCGGTCACCTTCTAGGTGAGCCACAGCATCACGTTGTGAACAAATCCGGGGGTGGGGGGTGGGGGATGGGGGGTTCCTCTTGGCCCTGCTGAGCCCTACCCCATACTGTACTCCACCACCTGCCCACAGTGTCAGCCCCACCCCACCCCTGCTCTGCAAAGGTTCTGCTTCCCTCACACCAGGAATGACCAGGGATCTCCAGTTCTGGGGCCTTACGCTGAAACCCATAAATCTCAGAAGTCTCTGTAGCTGCTGCTTTCCTTCTTCCTTTTTGTCATAGAAATCCCTTCGGAGCATACTGATTGTTACTGGATGGTCTGAGACATATGACCCTGAACTTTGCCATCTGTTCAACAAACGTGTCCCAAACAGCCACATATGACCAGTCCCCTTGCTCGATACAGACGCCCCCCCCCCATACTTGGGAGAAGCAGCTTCAGGGCCACCACCCTAAATCCACGATGCTCAAGTCCCAAGCCCCTCACGTACAGTGGTGTGGTTTTGCATATAATCCACACATGTGCTCCCTGGTAAAGGTTAAATCATGATTAGGTAGCTCACAACATCCAACACAGGCAAACACTGTTAAACAGTGTTACACTGTGTTGTTTCAGGAATAATGAAAAGAAACTCATAAGTTCAATAAAGTCACAGTAAAAAAAATTTTCTCCACAGGTGGTTGAGTCCATAGATGTGGAATTGATGAGTAGAAAGGCTCAGTGTGTGTGTGTGTGTGTGTGTGTGTGTGTGTGTGTGTGTGTGTGTGGTAGTGCTGTTTTATCCAACTCTCAACCAAATCTCCCCCAGAAGAATAAGGTGTATTCTTCTCCCCAGGAAAGAGATCGGCTGCAGAACCAGGGATTATATGTGGAATCTTCTAACTAGCTCAACAGCCTCTAGCAGGTAAGTCCACCTCTCTGGGCCTCTGTTTTCTTCTCCATACAGTGCGAGCATCTTCATGGGCTTTCCCGAGAGTCATTCTGAGGGTGAAATGGGCTGCTGTGGCCAGAAAGACAAGTCAGCAGAGACTTCTGCTCAGTGTGGGCCACAGAAATCATGTGAAGTCCCCTGTGATTGTTCTGCTGGAGCCAGGAGGCTGGACCACACCCTGTGGTAGGGCGAGGTTTCCTGTGAAGGGAACTGAATTTTCCACTGTCAATCATTTGGAGAAAAAATTTCATCTGGAGTAACAACCCCCCCCAGCTCCATCTGATGCCTCCAAAGAGGACAGCTAAACCAACAGGCTTCCAAGGGGTGGAGACAGCTGGGCAGGATCCAGGGGTGGAGTTGGAGGAGAGAGAGCTCAGGCTAGGCAGATGGCCAAGTGGATCTCAAGCCCCAGAATGAGTTGAGTTTCTGCAGTTATCAAAAGGACTAGGCCATTTCTGAAACTGCAAGAGGGTACAGTGTACCAATTCTTCATAACTGCAACCATCAGAACACAGGACAGTGAGAAACAGCCAGGCAGTAAGCAAACCAGGACCAAGGCTCTAAGTGTGGATGTAAGCAGAGGCACCAAAGGCCATGGCCAGCATTGAGGGACACCAGCGTTTGTAGAAGAGAGGTCACAGACTGTTTAGTATGGCGTTTACTGGATCCCGTGAGGCACACTGGCTTCCTGAACTCTGGGCATGATGGTTCTTTTTAATCTGTTCATCTCACATTAATGGGAGAGATTAAACCAGACCTGTGACGCATTTCTCGCAGAGCAGATCTGTGCAAGATTCCTTGAGTCTTGACACAGAATGGGGAAGATGTGGCAAGTGGCAATATTATTTAATGCATATATAAGAAATAAATGTTTGCACACTTTAGATCATGCTGGTGGGTGCCCGAGTACCTGCCTAGGGCCAGGAAGATGGCTAACATGAACTGCTGCTGTCAGCCGCTGAGTTCCAATGTTGCTCACCACTGTGGCCTGAGGTCAGCACCATTATTATCCTACTGCATCGGTCAAGGCTTAAGAGGAGTGACTGACGGGAGTTTGGAGAAGGGACTGCTTATCAAACTGCAGTGCTCAAGGCTAAGGAAAAGCAGAGAGTTAGAATGACTCACACAGTGCTGGTCACAGTGGAGGAGGATGCTACCGTCCCTCATTTGAAGTGATATCTTAATTGAATTAAGAGACATTCCCCCAATGTCCCTGGTCCTATCCCATATCCATCCAGAACCTCCCGCTAGCCCAGTCCAATTGGAAACCTAGAAATACATTGCAAAGAGACATTCTCCCAAGGCACAGAGCAGAGTGCAAACGGCTGATGGGTAGATCTGGAGACATGTCTGAAAATAGGTGGCACATGCTCTTACTGACTATGAAATGCGGGTCTTGATGAACCTGTCCAAGACCAGAAGGCAAGCAAGAAGTAAGCTAATGTCCGAGCCTACCCGGTGTGTGTCTGGTCTACACTCTTGGCCTCTAAGACACGCTGCCCATAATTTGATAGGACTACATTACCCAGCACACCTCCTTCCCTGCTCTACCCAACCACGCTGATAGGCTCTTTCCCTCCTCTAGTCGGTTTCCAGCCTGTCTGGAGCTGGGGATGGCAATGGGACAGAGATCCGGGCTGTAGGGTACCGAGTAAGGTTGTGTTTGCTTTCGGGCTGTGCCTCCTCCTCTCCCTCTTTCCTCCCTGTGGAAGGAGGATGTGCCGTGGGATCAAGCCCCTCCTGGCCACTGGGTAGACCTGGCCTGAAGGACCCTGAGTGTGGAGAAGCTTCCCCACCATGTACAGACTGCCTATGCTTGCTGGAAAAGGGAAATTAGCCTGGAGCCTGTTTAGGCATTTGCATGTTGGCCTTCATGAGAGCAGCCCAAGTAACAGAAGCCAAGCTCGTATGGCCAAAGTGAGACTCAGATGACAGTCTGAGCAATAAGAGAGCTAGGACTGCTAGAGATGGTCATCTGTGTATGAGTTCCCCCGTCCTTCCTGCAGCAAAGCAGACACATATGTCAAGCCCTTCCTTCCAGTGAGATAACAGAGCTGGTTCTCAGCCGGAATGTAAGGGAAAGAGCACCTCTGTCTTCAGGCAGACTGTCCAGGGTGAGTATGCTCTTTTCCCAGGACACGGAACTCACTTCTTTATTAAACTGACACAGAGAATCCAGTAGAGTTTATAAAACCCGAGCCCTTGGTATCCCCTGGTGATACCAAGGGGGGAAAGCAGCCTGGATTCTCAATGGCTGTGCAGTGTGGAGCCTTCTAACACGCAATGCTGGGCTCAACCACAAGCCAGAAACAGGACTCTACTGTGTTACACCACCGGCATTCGGGGTTAGCCCATCTGGAGTCAAACATACAGACTCTCATACAGAGCTCCAAACTCCTCCCTCATTTGGGAAAGATGCTGTGGTGGGTCAACATTTAAGTTACTATTTAAGGAAGTTACACAAATGCTATCTTTTTCCCACTTAACTGGTCCCACACATCCTGCCCGGATAAGACAGGCAAGAATAGCATGAGAAAACCCTTTCTCATGATACGCTGGCCCACAGGGGAGTTAATGCTAATGGCTCCCAAGAAGGCTGTTCTCGGGGACCTCATTTGCCAATCTCCTAGGGTGGGTCACAGGGTCTAAGTAGACAACAGCAAGAAGCCACTACAGAGGACAAGCAATCAGGAGGCAGAGAATGGGGCAGTTTGCTTTGGGTGCCAGTGGTTTGCCTCTGAATGTCCATTTTTTCTAAAATAAATATCCCTACATACTATGACATTACAGTTCTAAAACGTCAGGGTTTTTTGTGTTTTGTTTGTTTTGTTTTTGAGGCAGGGTTTCTCCATGTAGCCCTGGTTGTCCTAGAACTCACAGAATGGCCTCAAAGTCAGAGATCTGCCTGCTTCTGCCTCCCCAAGTGCTGGGACTAAAGCCATACACTGTCATGTCCACCTGGCTAAAATGTCAGTTTTAAAAATACAGAATAAACTAAATAATCACAAGGAACAAATAAAAAAGATAGTAGGTCACAGATGAAGAACCTAGTCCTCTCTGTAACTACATAGTTTCCGGATGAGAGTACGGTCCACCATGATGGGAAGACATGTTGGCCAGAGCTCTTTGCACACATCTCAGCTGAGGGAAAGCAGAAAAAGGCTCCTCTGGTTTTCTCCTTTCTCCCTTCTGATTTAGTCAGGGACCCCATCGACAGGGCAGTACCATCACCTTCAGAGTAAATCTTCTCCCTAAGCTAATCATCCCTAAAGATGCTAAAATGCTCTCACAGACATGCCCCAGGGTATGCCTCCGTAATGCCCTGAGCATCCCTTAACCTAATCAAGTAGATAATAAAAATGAAGAATCACATGACCTAGTCACCACCCTCAGTGGTATCTCATAACACTTTTGCATCCAGGAGAAATTAATCTTCGAGATGTAGACCTACCAGAAAAGGAAGCCCCACCAAGATGACTCATCCTCACCACACCTGCTCAATAAGTAGTTATTAAAGGTTTACCTACGTCTAGCACTGTTGTAAAGACCAAGGGACAACCACAGTCTGGGTAGTGATGGCAGCTTTGCCTGAACACTGAGCTATGTGATTCAACAAAACACAACAAAACAACATTAATTCTTAGGTCTCCCCTCCAAGGATTGCATTGCAGAAATTCAAGATTATAAACTGGCCTCAGGATTTTAAAAGATTTTGGTGTGAGTGTTCAGCCAAGGCTGAGAACTGTTATGCGGTGATTTGAATAAGAACAGCTCCCATAGGCTCACATATTGGAATGGTTAGTCCCCAGATGGTGGAACTGTCTGAGAAGGATTAGGAGGTGTGGCCTTGTTGGAGGAGGTAATGTTACTGGAGGTGAACTTTGAGGTTTCAAAAGCCCATATCATTCCCAGTCTCAGTCTAGGAGTCTCCTCTCTCTGTCTCTGTCTCTGTCTCTGTCTCCTCTGTCTCTCTCCCCTCCTCCCTCTCTGTCTCTTGACGGTGGATCAGATGTAAGCCCTCAGCTACTGCTTCAGCACCGCGTCTGTCTGCCTGCTGCCAGTCCCTCTGACGTCATGGCCGTGAACTCACCGTCTGAAACTGTAGGCCCCAGTAAACTTTCTTCTACTAGATGCCTCTGCCATGTCTCTTCACAGCAACAGAAAAGTAACTAAGACATCCTAGAAGGACATGGCACATGGAAACAGTTGATGGGTGGATCCTAGTTACAGGGGAGCGGGGTGGGGGTGGGGTGGGGGTGGGGTGGGGGTGCAGGCAGAGGGAACAAAGGGATTTAGAGAACTGGCCAACACAACGAGAATGTTGTAGTGGCTGGGAGGACGTGTATCTGAGAGATCTTACTGTGGTGTCAGACCAAGGGCCCAGTTTACAGGAGAGCCAATTACAGGCAATTAAGCCAAGTGCTGCGGCTTAGGTGTGTGAAGTCCCTACAGGCTCATGTGTGAACACGTGGTCCCCACTGATGCTGCCGCTTTGGAATGGCATGGAAGTAGAAGCTCACTGGAGGAACTGTGCCTTCAAGTCTGATAATCTGGGACCATTTCCTGTCTGCTCTCTGCTTCCTCACCACAGGACACTTAACCAGCTGCTTCATATTCCCAAACACCAAAACTGCCCACAACCCCATCAGCTGTATCCCTTCCCAAGTCCTGAGTCAAGGCAAACTGTTCTTCTAAGTTGCTCTTAGTGGGTGTTTTGTCACAGCAAGAAGAAATGTAACCACTATACAAGAATAGACATGGTGGAGCCTAGGTTCTGTCCTCTCCCACAGAAAGCAATCCAGTTTAGCTGCATGCAGGACTACGGAAAAGCCATTTCCCTCCATAGGAAACAGTACTCCAACGGGGGAGAGGGTGTGATGTCTGGGCCCCCACCACGGCAGCCTTTCACATCAGCAGATACCGTTCACATCAGCAGATACAGCCCTCTTCCTGTTGCCTTCTCAAAAGCTCCCGTTTATGTGGCTTTACTTCATTACGCAGTAAGAGAAACCTGCCATTTGCAACAGTAAGAATAATTCTTCTTAATTTGTAAGCAGCTTGATATAAAAATTCAGAGCTAGAATTGACTACCAGTCATATGCCAAGAAAGCAGTGGGGTTTGCCACCAAAGACCTCAGATGCAAAACTATTCCATACACTGCTCTAGGGCCAAGTCACTATATAATCCATTGACTTCACCTCCATCCTTGACTGACAGATTTGCATGTTAGACAGGGTACAGAGACACTTACAGAAACTAAAATAGTTTAGCTACTAGATGGGATATTTGGTAAAAAGCAATTCCATCCTTCAAGTAAATAAGAGTCTTTCCAATGGACAACAAAAGTAAAAAAAAAATCTTAACCAAGTGTTTAAGGGCTTCTGAGATGTGGTAGAGAATACTAAGTATACATTTGATCTTCATTCCATTTGCATGTTGTCTTAGTTAGGGTTTTTATTGCTGTGAAAAGACACCATGATCAGGGATGGCAACACTTATAAGGAAAACATTTAATTGGGGTGGCTTGCTTATAGTTTCAGAGGTTTGGTCCAGTGTCATCATGACGGGAGCATGGCGGTGCAGGCAGATGTGCAGGAGCTGAGAGCACTACATCTTGCAGGCAACAGGAAGTCAACTGATTGTCACACTGAGGGAAGCTTGAGCAGAAGAGACCTCAAAGCCGGCCCTCACAATGACACACTTCCTCCAATAAGGCCACACCTCCTAATAGTGCCACTCCCTTTGGTGGCCATTTTCTTTCAAACCACCACATTCCACTCCCTGGCTCCCAAAGGCTTACAGCCATATCATAATGAAAAAAATGCATTCAGCTTCAAAAGTCCCTATAGTCTATAACAGTCTCAAACTTATTTCAGTCCAAAGTCTCTTCAGAGATGCATGGCAATCTCTTAACCGTAATCACATGTAAAGATCAAAATCAAAAAGCAGATCACATACCTCCAACATATAATGGCACATTTTGCAGTTTTCCCTGCTCAACTTGCTCCTTTTCATTATAAGATTGAACACTAGTAATCACATGACAGAGTATATACCAGGCTGTTTTGAGGTTTCCTCTGCCAAATGAATTAATCCAAAATTCTTCACTTTAGCCTCAGGTAGACTCTTGGACAAGGGCAAAAAGCAGCCACTTTCTTCACCAAAATATCACAAGAACAATCTCTAGGCAACATACTGTTAAAATTCTTCCCTTCTGAAACCTCTTGTTCCAGTCACCCACAGTTCAACAAATCACGTTCAGTACCACCGTCTTCCATGCTCCTCCTAGTATGTAGCACTTAAAACGTTAAACTGCTTTCCTAATCTACAGTCCCAAAGTCCATATTCTTTCAAACAAAAGAATGGCCAAGCCTATCGTAACAACACCTCAGTCCCTGGTACCAACTTCTATCTTAGCATTTCTATTGCTATGAAGAGACACCATAACCACAGCAACCCTTATAAATAAAACATTTAATTGGGGTGACTTGATTACAGTTTTAGAAGTTCAGTTCATTATGTGAGAGAACATGGTGAGATACAGGCAAACATAGTGCTGGGGTAGCTGAGAATGTGACATCTTACAAGCAACACGAAATCAACTGACTGTCCCACTGCGGGAAGCTTGAGCAAGAGAGACCTCAAAACCCGCCCCTATATTGACACACTTCCTCCAATAAGGCCACACCTCCGAACAGTGCCACTCCCTTTGGAGGCCATTGGTTTTTTTCAAACCACCACACAATACAGAGTTCTTAGAACCCTTGGAATTTGGAGCGATTCTGGGTTGGCCATCACTTCCCCATGTTAGGATGCAGTATATCCCGACTCTGCAAGACAGACAGCCCTATGCACAGGGCTGCTCCGTATCTTGCCCCGTGTGGCTCTTCATGTGACTCTTCACTTAAATCCCTTTATAATATCCTAGCAAGTAAAACCAAAGCATTTCCTGGAGTTCCATTGACGATTATTGAACTGGAGTGTACCCGGCTTTCTTCGGGTCACCAACCAGCTACCGAATCGTGACACAGAGACTTATTATTAGTTATGAATCTCTGCCTTGTCTTACCCCTGCCCCACTAGCTCTTATAGCTTAACCTGTTTCTCTTCATCATGTTTTGCCTCAGGGCTTTCTATCTTTCTTTCTGTATGACCTACTCTACAGTGTCTGCTGGCTGGCCCCGGGCATCTCCCCTTTCTTGTTCTCTTCTCTCTTCCCCCAAGCCTAGACCCCTCCTCCTACTTATTCTCTCTGCCCACCGCCCTGGCTATCCTTTACTGCCCAGCTATTGGACTTTCAGCTTTTTATTAGATCAATCAGGTGCCTCAGGCAGGCAAAGCAACACATCTTTACATCGTTAAACAAAGGCAGCATAAACAAATGAAACACATCTTTGCCTAGTTAAAGTAAGTAATATTCCACAGCACTGGAGGGAAAACGTCCTGGGAACCTTCAGTTTGTAGCCAATGGATTCCACTTGGAAGTGTGGAGCCACCGCCTGCAATTGGCATCTGAAGAGGAAACAGCCTTGAGTGACTGAACCCCTACTGTGAACTAATTAGATGCTAGGGCAGCCATCTGAGGGCTGCAGAGGTTAGGGCAATTGCTTGGTGTAGGAAGCCTACCCAGGGGGTGTCAACCGGGTGGTGGGTGGAGAAGTCATTTTCTCCAGCCTCCCCCTAACCTCTTGATACAATCTAGCCAGGGTTGAACCTCTGCACCCCAGCTCCAGAAAGCACAACTGCTTAGTGAGCTAGCTCACTGCTGCAGGAGGAGCATTTCCCCCGCTGTGCCTGGGGCAAGTGCCAGAAACTGTCATGCCCCTTCCTTCCCAAAGGAGACACAGGAACTCCCTCTGACCTGGATTGTGTGGAAAGAACTCATCCAGACAGCAGCATTGTCAGGAAAAACTAATGCCTGGGAGATGGCAGGAAAGCGAGTAGCCTGAAGCATGAGCACATCCAACAGACACCTTCAGCTTCCGTCCCCTCAGAGCACCTTAGGAAACCAGAAGCTGAGACTCCAGAGAGCAGAATCAGAACCAATACACTTCTGTGCAAACACTGCCCAGCCTACAAGCGGCTTTCATCACTGTTACTATTATTGTTTGCTGCCCCCACTAAAAAAAAACAGAGCCGCCCTCACCTCCACCAGAGAAAACTGGCTTGTCTCAGGACAGCTGAAGAAGAACAAAGGTTATTTTCATACTCTAAATTAAAGAGGGGAAAAAAGGTCATTTTCTCATTTACTGCCTATTTGGGTGGTGCCCCTGTTTATTAGTGCCTCAGCAGGGAAGTCCAGGCTGCTAATCCCTGAGGGAGATTGGACATGAGAGAGGAGCAACACCTGGGCCTTCAGAGACACAAGCCGCCAGTCATCACAGACCGCTGGCAGCCAGCCAGACAGCTTCCTCTGCACAAGCCACGCCCTGCTCACCATGCATAGCCCTCACCCAGCTCCAGCACAGTCTGCCATACTGTGTGGTCTGGCTTGGGAACCAGTTTCCTGCACAGACAGAGCACTCTCCCCTCTCTCTCGGGATGCAGCCCTGGGAGCCAGACCTTTTGTTTGTTTGGCTGGTTGCTTTAATATTTTTTTCCCTTATTCTGGAGCCAGGGGTATCATTCTGTAGTACAGATTAGCCCCGTCTTCACAGTGATCCCCCTGGCTCACCCTCCCAAGTGCTGGGGTTTCAGGCATGAGTCATCATGTCTACCTTCTGACCTATTTTGAGTGCTTGGCTCCAAGAAGGGAATCCAAGTTGCCGTTAGGACGGAATCTCATTTCCAGTGCCGTGGCGTATCACAGAGATACATACCCCAGGACAGGGCAGGCAACAGCAACGACAGGTCTCCGGCTCTGAGGACAAACACTGCCCTGGGCAGTACCTCTTCCCAATTATTGCCACCTTACTGCATCCCCTCAAGAAGGCAGATGTCTGTAGCTGGTAAGAGCACAGCCACAAGAGCCTTGGCAAACCGGGCTGCTGGCAGCTGAACACGGAGATCAAAGCGAGGGAAAAGAGACCACTACAGGCCACCACATGAGGCTGGGCACAGGGATGCAAGACTGCCTTCCCTTCGAGCAGGGGAGTCTGCCGCTCCCTATCCACATGCATCTTTAACGGCGCCATGCACAAGAGAATGCAACGTTCAATTCCCAGTGCCTACAGACTAACTGAGAAGTGAACACTAGGAAGGCAAGGGGCTCCTAGGACCTGTAATTTACTGACCACACACTACTTCGGGAGAAAGAATACTCTTACAGGGTCCTTCTTCTACTGGTACTTGGCAAGACAGAAGCAGGCACCAGCAACGTGGGGTGGGAGTTCAGGATGCTCACAGAAGCCAGGTTTGGAAGTTTGTGGTGCTGCAAGAAGCAATTGATCTGAGGGCCACAAACACACACACACACACACACACACACACACACACACACACACACACACACACACACACACACATCCCGAAAATGCTCCAACCAAGCAAAGGCCGATAGTCAATTCCAGAGAACCGAACCTGCACCAAGGCATGTCTCCACGACTTTTTCATCCACCTTCCACCGGATTCCCTCTGGAACCTCGCGGTTCTAGGGCAGAATTCCAGCAATGGGGAGAAAAAAGACTTACCTAACTCCTCCGGGCTGTAAGGAGTGGGAGTGGCGTCCACAAAATCACTGTCTGGGGGCGGGAAAGAAAGCAGAAAACAGAAATTGAGTCGCTGCAGCCACGTACTGCCAATAAATAAGGCATCCTGGAGAGCTCGGGTCCCTTAGAAAAGCGCGGGGCTCTCTCTCTCCAGCGATTACGCTCCATGGACCTGGATGCTCGCGGGATTCGGTCGGCGTCACCCCTTGAGTGAGGACTCACAGAAGAAGCCTGGGGAGCGGTTCCGCCTAGGGGTACTCATCCAGAAGCCCGCGGGTACACACCAACTTTCCTGCTTGGGACCCCGCGGTTCCCGGGAAGCGGGGTTGAGACCCGGTCATCTGCCCTCAGCCCCTGGGGCGCATCGTTGCGTCTGCCCGGCCCAGAGCCGACACCTCAACTCACAGAAACCCCAAAGTTTTCCGGGATTGGGGAGGCTCAAGGACGCGCAGCGCCCGCGGCTGCAAAGAGAGCCCCATGCGCCCACCCAGCCCCATGGCCTACGTGCATTCCTGCCGGTTGCTAGGCTACCTTGGCCATTGGAGGCGCGCGCTGACTCCCCACTTCCTGTTAGAGGCTATCTCCCCGCACCCTAACCCTTTTGCCCATTTCTTAAAAATTAGAACCTTGCCAGTTCTGATGGATCCCTGCTCCTCTGCATTGGGTCTGCCCTCCTCCAAGTGCCTTAGGGCTCCTGAGAGGATTTTCAGAGCTGGACACTGCCTTGGCTGCAGGTAGAACAGGCTTCCACCCATCCTTCGTTTTTACCTGAATTCTAGCCCGAGCATTCGTCTCTCCTTTGAAGAGGCTCATGGGCTAAGTAATTTGGTCCCCATTTCATGGGCAGGGAAGCAGGTGCTGTGTAACTTGGGACACACGGCAGAGAGAGAAGTCGGCCTCTTTGTCTCCTGTACAGAATGGAGACATGGAAGCTTCCATCTGAGTATTGTAACTAGTGGCTGGATAGCTTCCGGTTATGGGACTCCCCTCGAAGAGTAGTGTGGGTAGACACACTGTGTGTTTCCCCCAGGAGTGACTGTGGCGGCTCCCCCAGGATGGGTCTAGTGTTTGCAATCTGAGGGGTCAAAGGGAAGGGAAGGGAGGGGAGCCTGGCTCTCTCTCCCTAAAGGACTGGCAGTTGGCAGTTGAGAGCTTCTGGGAGCTTTTATGGCTCAAAGTGACCAGGGAGGCAGCTGCGATAGCCTGTGACCCTGCGTCTTGGTCAAAGTGCTACCCTGTTAACTCTCGGTTTCCAGTCCCTGCATTTGGTTAGGGAACACTGTGGAGGACCAAAGAGAAGCAGCAGCCTGCATTTCCCATGCAGCCCCAGAAGACTCCGCCCTTCCCCACCCAGGCGGCCACCTTGAACCACCACTGCATCCTCTTAAGACGGTTGCCCTGTTACAGAAGATGGACGTTCCAAACTCAAGAACACAGGTGTACACACAACTCCACCCCTTCACACACACACACACACACACACACACACACACTCACCCCAAGACCCTTCCGCACACAGCCCAGACCCTTACACACACAGACCCTCACACACACACACAGAGTGTTACACAGACACACACACAGAGTGTTACACAGACACACACACAGAGTGTTACACACACACAGAGTGTTACACAGACACACACACAGAGTGTTACACAGACACTCACACACAGTGTTACACAGACACACACACAGTGTTACACACACACACAGAGTGTTACACAGACACTCACACACAGTGTTACACAGACACACACACAGTGTTACACAGACACACAGAGTGTTAGACACACACACAGTATTATACAGACACACACACACAGAGTGTTACACAGACACACACACACACAGTCACCCCTCCATCTACTCTCAGCAGCAGCAAGGTTACTTCCGTTAACATCTTTGGCCTCCTCTCTAAAGGTGTCTTTGAATTCTTGCTGTCTGACCCTGGTTCTTCTTGACAACCACAGGCCCTGTTCCGGCTTGGTTACTTTCCTCACTGGTGCTCCTACGATTAGTCTAGACGCTTCCATGTGTACGTAGCGGATTCTTCTCACCCTCTGTCCGCTCAGCTCTTTGACATTCCCTCTCATTCTCGACCTGCTCCCCAGCCGGCCCCCACTGTCACAGTATCACCATCTCTGCTCTCCAGCATCCCCCTTTGTGGAGTCTGCTTGACTCCACCAGAATTTACATGACCGTCCTAGGGTCTTCTGTGTCCCCTACTCTCCTTGCAAACTCCCTCCCATCTTGACCTCCTGGCTTAGTTTCAGGTCCATTGCTATCATTTCTCATTTCTTTGTTTCCTTGTCACAAATAAAATCTGATGGTTCGTTTTCAAAGGTGCCTCAAGCTCGCTTATGTCCAGTTACAAGTGCACAGATGACACTGGAGTCCTGCAATGTGTACCACTTTAGCTATTCCCACACACACACACACACACACACACACACACTCAGGCACTCACAGAGACAGACTCACAACACTTACACACACTCACACACACTCAGACACATTCTCACACGCACACACAAAATTCTGCAAAGCTGTGCTCCCCCCACCAACACCAAACTGTAAATTTAGAATAGAAAGTGGACAGCCAACCTCGCCTAACCACCTGAAGCTGTGATGGGCCCCAAGAAACTTTGAAGTAAACAGGGTGTCAAGTGTTGAGATGATCCTACAGGTGGCTTTGTTGAGAAACAGATAAACATAAGCGACAAAAGAGAAAGACACCTGGGTGGGGTGAGATTGTCCCCTCCTGATTGCATGGATCCAAGGGGAGAAGAGGAAACCACACATTGCACTGGGGTTTAAATCTGTTTTCTCGGCTCAGTCAGCACGCCCAGCCATGTGGGGCTGATGCCGGGCTCTAAGATGTAGTAAACTGCCTCACTCTGGCACTCTTACAATGAAGGAGGGATCTCATTTCTCATTCCCTGAAACCCACACTGCCTCTGCTCTCCAGCCTAGCACCCACTCCACATTTTCCTGCCGTGTTTTCTCCCCTGGCCTAGTCTATGAAGGAACCGCGGTCCTGATCCAAGGCCAGCACCACGGTGAGCCAGGCCCGACTGACACGGCTTCCCTCTCCCCCTGAGCTGATGCTTTCCTTTGTCCTCGGCCTTCCCATCGAGTGGATAGGTATGCCAGTTCCTATCCTAAATCCACCTTCTTTGACTTCTCTCTCTAGGTGTCACTTTATTTCTTTATCTGTCCTTCGCAATGGAATTCATCAAAAGAATGTTCTGTACCAGCCCGGCTCTCTCTTCCTTTTGCTCTCAGGAGCATTTGGAACAGCTTCTGTCTGACTACTTTGCTGAAATGTCCTCTCTAGCCAAGGCAGAGAATAATCTTACCGCTGTCAATGCCATGGCCAGTTCCTCCTAATGAGGGCTTCAGGGTCACTCAGACCCCCAAGTCTAACACAAACTGCACCATTTACTGGCAATTTCAGCCAGTGTTTATTTTCTATAAGGAGATTATTTTGTCAACTAATAACTGCTTGTTGACAGAGCACAAGTTAATTCAGTAAATCCCAAGAAGAGAGATGGCCTGTTGTAAAGAATGAAAAGTTATTGGTTATTGTTGGGTATGATGTGCCTCATGGAACGGGCTTTTTGTTCACTTAAGAAACTTTGGGAAAGGAAACCACTCACTACAAAATATATTCAAATTAAGGGGGAGTGGTGTTCATTGTTTCTAGCTCTTGGCTTGTGTTCTGCTAGTTGGGCTGAAAGATGGTTGCATAGCAACAACCTTACCCTCTATGAAGAGTTCTGTGGTTTAAACATGATACCCCAAAATCCATGTATTGGAATTGTGACCCCCGCCCAAGTTCTTGTGTTCACACAGAAGGCCTTTATGAAGTGATTAGGAGTTGATGAACTTGTAAGTGGGGCTCCCATAGTGGCATTAGTGGTTTTCCTAAGAAGAGGAAGTAAATCTGAGCTGACACTCATGCTATGTCCTTGTGTGGTACACCTCCATTAGGCTAGGATGCAGAAAGAAGACCACATCAGATGCTAAGCACATGCCAGTGACATACGCTTGGGCCAGCCTCCAGAACCACGAGGCCAGTGCGTATCTATTATTCATTACCAATCTCCAGTGCTTTGCTACAGCACCAGGAAGCTGATGAAGACAGAGTGTAACAAATGTTCCGCGGGATGATCAGGGTCCAGAGCCTGCTAAGCTGTTCTGCCAAGCTGCTCTAACCCACAGTGGATGAGTCATAAAAACGGACGAATTGCAAACCAAGGACTTTCCTCCCAGAAGTTCAGTTACTTGCATTTCCCAGTCAACTGGAAGCTAACAAGAACATATTTTTCTAGTTTCAATATTTGCTACAAAAAACTCCAACTTTCCATCTTATGAAGTATACCAAACAATGTTTTTTCTGGTGGTAACTGAAATAATGTCTTGCCTTTTCTTTGTGTGTGTGTGTGTGTGTGTGTGTGTGTGTGTGTCTGTCTGTCTGTCTGTCTGTCTGTCTGTGTCTGTGTGTCTATGTGTGTAGGCCCAAGGTTGATGTCAGTACTCCTCCTCCATCGCTCTTCCAAGCCTTATTCAATGAGGCAAGGACTCTTAGTCGAACCCAGAGCTCACTGATGGTGAGTAGTCTCACTATTGTCTGGAATCCCTGGCAGGTTGCCATGCCTGTTCAGCATTTAGGTAGATTCTGGGAATCTGAGCTCTGACCCTCGACCCTTCACAGAGGTTCCTAGCACTCCAGAGGGCTACCTTTCTGTGTCCCAGCTGTTCTGCTGCATAGGCCCCTGTGGACAGCAAGAGGGAGTTCCTGCTCCTATCTCGAGGGCAGCAATGTTAAAAAGCTAGGCGCATAAGGACAAAGCAGAAAAGAAAAATCTTTCTGGGGCATAGGTGAGGTTTTCCATGAAAGTAGAATGAAGGTTTCTCAAGGCCGTTGTCACCGTCACCCTGATGCACGGCATATCCAGAAGGCTTTTAGAAGGTGGCTTAGAACCCTACCTCCTAAGCTTTAAAAGCTATACTGTTTGATTCAGGTAGAGCAAAGAGACATTTGGTACATCTGGGTACAAACAATAGAAGCCTGCTCTCCATCTATCCTAACCTCTAGCCTCAACCTGAAATGCAACCCCAGCTTTTTATTCTCCCATCCCAGGAGTTATCTTTTGAACACATTTAAAAGTGTGTGTGAACTGTGTGTGGTGGCCTGAGCTTATACTTCACGCCTGGCTCAGACAGGAGGATCACAAACTGAAGGCCTACCTGAGCTGTACACCAAGTCAGAGTCAGCCTGAAATACATAAAAGGCCCAGCTTCAAAACACAAACACACAATGTGAACTGCCAAAAATAATCTGGTATAATTAACACAAAAGGCTAAGTTGTGCTTCTGTATATAAAATAAATAATGCTTTTTTAGAAATTAAAGGCAACATATTTCTTTTTTTTTTTTTTTTTTTTTGGTTTTTCGAGACAGGGTTTCTCTGTGGCTTTGGAGGCTGTCCTGGAACTAGCTCTTGTAGACCAGGCTGGCCTCAAACTCACAGATATCCGCCTGCCTCTGCCTCCCAAGTGCTGGGATTGAAGGCGTGCACCACCAACGCCTGGCCAAGGCAACATATTTCTAAATTAAATTTTGCTTCATTCACAATTGTTTTCTGTTTAGAGAGCAAGCAAATGTATTGAAAACTCACAGAAAAGAAAGTATGCCCACTTTCCAAATGATGTATAGTCCTAAATGAAATTTAGATGTTTAAAGGATTGTATCTCAGAGATCTGGAACATTCCATCAGAGCCCTGTTTATCACTATTGAGGCATGCTTACACAGCTACACTTGGGTCTCCCTCCATTTCTAGAGCTAAGAACACATTCTGAATGCTTTCTAGAATGGCTAGAAGTGGTCTTAGCAACATGCCCATTATCACTGTCCCCAGGGACCCCAGCAGGAGTGTGTCATAAGCAGTGTAGGAAGGTTACTAACCCTTGCTGACCTGTGCTGAGGGAAGGTCTGCATGAAGGAAGTGCCAAACACAGTTTGTATGAGCTACCCACCATTCATGTAGAGAAAATGAGGTGTGTCTTCCTCTAAGATTGGGTGTCGCTGCTTGATGCCACATGGAAGACATCTTTTGTCAAATGGACACAAGGTAGCGTCATGTGGGAAGAGGAACCTCAACTGGGAAAGACCTGCCTCGGCCAGATCCACGTGTAGGCATGTCTGTGGGGGCTCCTTCTGATTGGCAATTGAGGTGGGAGAGCTGGGGCCACTGTGGGTGGTGCCACCCCTGGGCAGGTGGTCCTGGGTTCTATAAAAAGCAGGCTGAGCCAAGCGGAGGAGAGCATGTAGTAAGCAGTGTTCCTCCGCAGTCTCTGCTTCAGTTCCTGCCTCCAGACTCCTGCCTTGAGTCCATACCATGGCTTCCTCTCAGGGATGAAGAGTAGATGGTAGGCCCAAACCCCACCCCACGTACACCCCACGTACAACTTGCTTCCGGTCATGGTCTTTATCACAGCAATCGAAAGCACTAGGGCACAAGATATGCCACAAATTATATTGACAAAAAAAGAAAACTACAAGCTGGGTATGGTAGCTGCTGCTTGTAATCCCAACACCTGAGTGACTAAGGCAGGAAGATTGCTATGAGTTTGATACCAGACTGGAAAGCAGCCTGGTCTACAGACTGAGACGTGTCTCAAAAGAAAGAAAAAAAAAAGAGCTCTGAAAATGCCATCATAACAAGAGAGGACAGTGGCCAGAGCTCACTAGTATCTGAGCGGCCTTCCCAGCCTCATGCCTGGGGAGACCACCACTGAAGGACGGAGCCAGGCCCTCCTGCTGCTGCCCTCCCCTTCCTGGCATCCTGGTGTGCCCAGCTTTTCTGCAGCTACCCGTCTGTTTGCTGGAGGCCTCTGCCGTTAGAAGCAGCGCTCAGGAGAGAGGCAGCCCCTGCCTTCCTGCTTTCTCTCCCTGCGCAAGGGAAGGTGTTCAGGTGGTGTGGCTTCAGCAACCCAGCCTCTGACCTATAGCCTTGTGTCCCTGTGCCCACCCCTTAGGACAAGCTGGCAGCCGCCACCACGGATGAGTGCAAGCCCACCCAGAGCCTTTGCCAACGCTGTGTCGTTAGGGTTGTTTTATTAAAAGGATGCTTGCAGCTGATGGTGACGGGTTAGCTCCTGAGCTGAATCTGCCCAGGTGGCATTCCTCCTTGTCTAAGGGTTTAATAGTCCTTCCTTTCAGCAAATCTTGTTTCATGATCCTTGATGAAAAGGGGGAAGAAAACAGAGTTGGTTTTCCCTCCCCTTAAATAAAAGCCAAGCCTCAGACACTTGCTTTAAGTTCTTTATAAATTTGAGAACAAATAAATGAGCTGCACAGGCTGAGAGGTAATTCTACATCTGAAAAAAAAATCTAGAGGATTCATCCTGGTAAAACGCTAAGTAACGTCTCTAAAATGCCAAGTATTAGCACTAGAGATACTGCTAACAAAAGCAAGATTCCTTTTGAAACATACAAGCAAATTGAATGTGTCCAGTCCCTTCCCCCAATCCTGTGGCCAAGTATGGTACAAAGATATCACTTTGAAGGGCTCTGCACTCAAAACCATATCAAAGAAAATAAGCTCAGGCTGAGCCAAGACGCTCCTCAAAGACGTGTGCAGGCACAAGCCAGAACGAAAACAATTCCAAAAATGCACACAGAAAGAGGGCCCCGCAGAGGAAAATCACACACTTCCGCTAACACTCAGCAGGACCCACTGAAATCAGACCAAATAGCCCGTGTTGGGACCAGGGGCAAATGCACACCTTCCGTAACTGAAACCCGCAACCCAGCCATTAAGAAACACAAGGCACAGAAGAGTGGTATGCATGCCAATATGCAGCGACCTCTCTGCTCTCATGATTCTCACCCCAGCATCCTGGACTCAAGGGAAAAGAGCTCTTTTAGAGATGCCATGGGCTCTTCCTGGGCTGCGTGGGTGCTCCTCTCTGTCCACAGCTTCCTTAAGAGATCACCTTAGCAGTCGCTAAGTCAGAGACAGCCAGAGGTCCACCTTTGGCTTCGCCTTGGTAAGAGCCCAAATGTCCTATGCTATGCCCTTCTCTGTAAGATGGAATGGGTGGACATCATGGGTAACAGGGTATCTCTGTTCCAGCCCATGTCTTGCAAGACACGAAGCATCAGTCGTCACAGACAGAGCGGGACATCCCAGACTGCGGCCTTTAAGACTGGCAGAGAAATACGGGGCAGAGTTCTGGACTATAAAGACACGAGCCTAGCCGTGCTTGGCTCCAACACCACATTCAGAAAATGGCCGCTTTCTTCCTTCTCCACCAAGCCTGGGCTTCCCCTGGCCCTGAGGCACTAAGGGAAATCTTCCTGTTTTGATGACCTCAGTGAAGACCTTCACCACTGACCTTCAGCGGTTTTGCCTGCCTCCTGCTGACGGGGTTCCCAGGCTTCCTGCCTCTCCCCTAAGGAGGAATGCTAGCAGGGGTGGGGAAGTCCCCAGCCTCCACCCAACCAGCTGAGTGAGCCCAGCCGGAAGAGGAAAGGCTGCGTGGGTACCCTGAAAGGCGGGTTCACCCCCGAAACAAATTCCAGGCCACTGGGCCGTTGTGGTAGATTGTAGCCCAGGCCAGACCAAGATGTAATGTGACACCCAGAAGCAGGGCAGTGGCCAAACACTGTCCTCCTCCTTGAGTCTTATGTGCCAGCGACTACATACAATTTTCTTCCAGAAGATGCGTTCCAAATCCTAAGTCCTTTGAAGGTCCACGTCCTTTGAAGTATTTGAAAGTGTGTAGGAAGTAAGGACAGGATGGGGGCTTTCCTTTGGAAACTCCTTATCACTTCCGCCAACACTGCTACACACACACACACACACACACACACACACACACACACACACACACACACACACACACACACACAGAGCCTGGATCCAGGACCTTCCTTCCTAACCAGCTTCCTGGAGGAAGTCCCTCCCTAACAACTGCCTGCAGAGTCTACACAGGGCAGCTGTGTGTGGACCTGCCTGAGGTCTGTGACTCAGGATGACTGAGCCTTACCAGCAGAGACAGCGCTTTGATGAAGACTCGGTGAAGCCAAGAACAGAGCCCTAAGGCCTTGACACTTCAACTTTCCTTGGAACTTCACTAGAAACCCAAACCCCACCATGGGAATCGGGCCTCTATGCTGCCATCAGCCTGGAGGTGGGGTTAGAGTCAGGCAGGTGGGCCGAGGCCTTGCCACCTGTAAACAGACAGGCATGGATGAACAGCCGAGTGTTCCAACATCACTGCGTTTTCTGCCTGTGCTTCTTTTGTCTATGAAGCAATGCAGTTGCTAGCCATCCAAGTCTGTCACTGAGCCACCATCGGCAGAGTGAGGAATATTGGGAGGTCACTGGTGGGGGCCTGCGTGCATATCCAGGCTCCAGGCTCAGCCCCTCCAATTATAGCTCAGTGACCCTGGGCAAGTTCTCCACACTTCAGGCCTAGTGTCTTCATTCATCAACTGAAATGTTTTGTTTTGCTTTTTAAATAAAGAATTGTTTGAGATAGTCTACATCCATACACAAAGGGCTTAGCCAAGTGTGGAGAAATAGCCTATAACTAATAAACAATTTTCGTAATGTACCCAGTTCAGACTTAGCTCTGCCATGGAGGGGCTAGCACAGTTGGTTTTCCCATCCTGTTTCCAGTCTTCCCCAGGCTCTACTTGGTCTCTTTAGGACATGCGCCCTTCCTGAATCCCTGCCCGGGCCCTCTGAGGATCACCCCAAACCAGCTGCCCACAAGGACTCTCAAGTTCCAGTCGTCACACTGACCCCTCGTTGCTGGGCTGTGTCTCCAACATCATTCTGCTTCATTCTGTCCTGATGTCTCTCCATCGCTACAGACGGACTATCTGAACTGAGACTCAGTTTCTCAACTCTGGCGTGCCAAGCACCATCAGCTACGTACCTGAGAACTGAGCCTCCCCTGTAGGCAACCTCAGCACAGCTCTGCTTCCCTTCTTATGGCCAACCTTGCCCCAAGGAGTGCAGAACTGGGAGCTTTCAGAGGGCTGTGGTGGTGTGGTCACAATGAGTGCGGCCACGCCCATGTTGCCATGGTCGCCGAGTCTCTGTTCTAAAACTCTATAGTTGATGCTACTCCATGGTTCCAAAGGCACCAGTGAGTCCCACTGACTTCTGTTCTCTCCTCTACCTCCCAGGCCATTGGCTGAGATGCTGTTCAGATGATGAGAGCAAGGTGAACGGGCGGGGGAAGGGGGGCGGCAGAAGCAGAAGTGTTCTCACAAAGGCAGAGAAACTCCTAGGGCACAGGCCCATCCATCACACGCTCACTCATCAGCCACCCACTGAGTGGGCATCGGGTGCAAATGTCTGTTTTTGTTTTTATTTTCATAGGATACACCACTGTTTCCTCGCTCAGACCATAAGATGTTCCTTTTGGAGTAATGGTTCTCAAGCTGTGGGTTGCAACCCCATTGGGGCCTCATATCCGATATCCTGCATCAGATATTTGCATTACTATTCATAACAGTAGAAAAATTATCGTTATGAAGTAGCAACAAAATACTTTTATGGTTGGGGGCCACCAAAGCATGAAGAATTGAATTAAGGATCGCAGCATTAGGAAGGTTGAGAACCACTGCTCTAGAGGCTTTCTCTCTGGTCATTTTGGTGGGAAGAGGTATTGCTGTATAATACAGAGGCACTTGTCCACGCTCACCAGTGTAAACTACTGTATCTCAGAGATGGGGCGTATCAGAGTGATGTCTGATGATCCAATGTCTACGTGTGTGTGTGTGTGTGTGTGTGTGTGTGTGTGTGTGTGTGTGTGTGTCCTGCCTCTCTCTTTCCTTTCTATTGCTTGCATCTGTTCTGCACTCAGTGATATTCTCATGTGGGCAAGTATACTATCAGGAGGCATGTTCTTCAACAGCACGGACCTCAGGTATCTTGGAACTGGTCACTGGCTCCAGCCATTGGCATAGAGGTCTAGCAGGCTGGGTGCATAGAAGGGTGACTTAAACTCAACAGAAGACCACAGCTCGGTGTCAGCATTCTTCTTCTTACATCTGTGTGCTCCACTCCAGGGAAGTCTCAGCATCCCCATCACTTAAGGCTGGGTCAAAGAGAGCAAAGGGGAGGGGAACTAGCCTACACCGCTAGCCCTGGCTGCTCTGTCCTCTGCCTGAACTGTTAGCCCTGGCTGCTCTGTTCTATGCCTCAGTGCTTGTAGGCCTTCAGGGAACTCCAGGAAAGCAAGAGCCCAGTGCCTGCCCCACAGTGGGAGCTCAGGAAATGACAACCCGCAGCACTGCTGGTCCCATCAGGACTCTTCGGAAGCAAGAGCTCTTCATCCTAGTTCCCCCAGGGCAATCGTGTTTCTTAAGGTGACATGGGTAATACTGAGTTCTTTGGGAGTCTGAACTCAGGTCTGTTTGACTTCCAAGCCCAAGCTCAATAGTCTCCACTCAGAAGCCCTTGAAAAGCCAACCGTTCTGGGCAAGCAGGAAGCACAGACAGGTTGACACTGTGAGGGGAGCAGGAATGGGAGAGACCACGTAAATCAGGAACACGAAGAGTGGCCATACCCGCTCTGGTGTTGGGGAAATGATGAGCTCCACCGTGTGACAGCCAGCTTCCTTCCTCCAAAGCCCAGGTCTCACTGAGGTCCATGGTTCCACTGACCCCCTCCTGCATGCAGCTCTCAGATCAAACTCCTGGAAGACAGAGAGAAAAGGGACGTGGGTTACTACTGAAGCTCTCATGGGGACTGAAGCCGTCTCGGTTTAAAGTAACCAGTTTCCAGTCCATTCTGTTCTTTTGGCTTGCAAGCTTATTATGAAGATATGGGCATGGCCAGAGTGTGAGGTTGCTGAAGTCCCCAGGCCACACCCCTCTGTCCATTTGGTTAAGAGATGCTCTTGAAGCAGCTGTCATCATTCTTGGTCCTTGGGCAAAGAACTTCCTTTTTACTTTCATGTATTTATTACAGACTCCTAGAATTTCAGAGAGAGAGTTGGGGAGAGGAGGGGAAGAAGGAGAGAGGAGGTAAGGGAGGAAGAAAGATGGAGGGAGGAAGGGAAGGAAGAGAGGAAGAGAGAACATAGTCTTGTGTATGTGTGTGTGTGTGTCTGTCTGTCTGTCTGAAAAACAGACCAAAATTCTTCAAATTAAAAGGCTGTAACTACCTGTCATTATGTTGGATTCCTTTCTTTCTTTCTTTCTTTCTTTCTTTCTTTCGTTCTTTCTTTCTGTAAATTTCTGCAGTTCCATAGAAGTTTCAATAATGAGGAAGAGTATTGCAATAAATATTATGTTAAAGGGAAACTCCAAAGCCACAAATGACCCTGGAGACCAATTTCCCACTTCTATTTGCAAAGCCCAGTAGGAAGGCTTGTTTCACAAGGTCTCTTGGCTTCCATGAGAAGGTCCAACTGCCACACTAGCTACCCCTGAGAAGTCATCCTGGGAGTTAAACTGCGTCATGGCCAGACTTTTCCCCACATGACAAAGCAATCTTCCTAACACTGTGCAGGGAGCAGGGCTTCAGATGAAAGTGGGTTTTGAATAATTGATCACAACTGAATCACATCTGTAAATGTGGCAAGCGAGACCACCCTGGCAGAAACCCTGAAGCCTAATTGGATGGGCACAGCTGATGGTTTGCTGTAATCAGAGCAACTGGCTTGATTTGGTCTCTAAAGCCTCCAGAATGCTGTTAAGAGCTGTCCTGTGAGTCTCTGAGGAGCCTGCAGGGCTGCAGACAGAGCGAATGGATAGATTGCTGCTCTTTTGATGGGGCACCCCTGGGGGTTGTACCAAGCAAATCATCTGATGAAGTACCATACCAAGTGAGATGGAAACTGTGATGCACTTGCCAGAGAGCTCACCAGAAACCTGTGTTCAGTCAGGTTTTAGTGCCTCCAGGTTTTAGAAGAGAATTCCAAACAGGAGTGACTATGACATGGTGAATTGGTGATAGCACTGGACTTCAAAATTCAGATCTGAGCCTGGCTCGAGCACTAACTTTGAACAAATTCTTTTACCCAGGCTAAATTTTTCCACTCTGACTGAAAGAACTAAGAATTGATGTTGTCAGAGGATGCTCCAGGCTTCCAAAGTTTACAGGATAGACTATTCTACTTTTATATATGTGGTGATTAGAAGGAGGATGGTTCCACGGGCTCATATTGTTAAATGCTTGGCCCCCAGTGGGTGGAACTGTTTGGGAAGGATTTAGGAGGTGTGGCCTTGTTAGAAGACATATATGGCTGGGAGTAGGCTTTGAGGTTTCAAAAACCCATGCCACCCCCAGTCTCTGTCTCTGTCTCTGTCTCTGTCTCTGTCTCTCTCTCTCTCTCTCTCTCTCACACACACACACACACCTGCTTGTGGAGCAGACATAAGCTCTCAGCTACTGCTCCAGCACCATGTTTGCCTGCCTGCCACCATGATTATCATGTACTCTAACTCTTTGGAAACGGAACCCCAATAAACTCTTTCTTTTGTAAGCATTCTTGATCATGCTATCTCTTCATAGCAATAGAAAAGCAATACGCAAAGGCAGCCTCTCTCCTTTCTCCTATGTCAGTGGACTGAGGGTGGGGGGCTGCACTATTTGTTCCCTGGCTAACTAAGCATGTAATAGGTAGCCAACTGAGCTAGAGGTTTCAAACTATTAAGCAAGAGACATTCTCTGAGTAAAACTAAGAATATAAGCCAAGTTGGATGGCATATGCCTTGTCAGCACGTCAAAGATGAAGATGGCGGATCAAAGGTTCAAGGTCATTGTCAGCTACATAGAAAGGTCTAGGCCAGCCTGCACTGCATGAGGTATCCCCTAAAACAAAACAGAACTAAAAACTAAAAACACGATTCTGGAGAAATCTAATCCTGGGTCATGTTCACAATGGCATCATTTAATGGCATGAAAAAGGTCCATTAATATTTATGTCTTTATTGATCACTAGATAATATTAATAATACTAATATATCCTGAAAAAGATTTTATTTACAACATACTAGAAATTTCAAATCACTTTCTTATTAATCTTTGCAGTATCCTTGAGGAGCTAAAAAATTCCAAGAGCTTTGACTTTTAATTGCTAATCAGAGAATAGTGTTCAAAGTTGATACCTCTGCCCCACTAATATAGATTTGCAAGATGCTGTCTTCTGAATGTGTGGGCTTAGACTTGAACCAATGAATTTAGTTTTAGTCACCTGAACTTTTTATATTCCTTTCTGTAGACCCCACTAATGTCAATGGCACCTGAATTTCACACCTTAGCTTAGGAAAACTGAGAGTCGAATATGAAATGAAATTGTGGGACTGAAATATCACAAAGAAGGCTTGGGATCGGTCACATCTATTACTGAAACCAGAACTATTCCTTGAGTCCGAGAAAACCCTGGGGTTACCCATAAAACTCTAGAGCTCAGAAAATAGTTTCCAGGTCTCTGTCCTTACAAAGCAACTTGTCCCGTGTTCTTCCCCAAGTATTTAACCTCTTCCCAAGTAAAAATCTCAAAGGCTGAGTATAATTTAGAAAGCCATAGGAATTTGGTGACTATGAGAACAGGGAGTGGAGACTACTTAGCATGCGGGACAGAGCATGCAGTAAGACGTATACTTGGAACAACCGCTTTTGTAGAGATGAACTGTCTACACACATGGACATTACTAGGGGCTGAGATACCAGGATGCTGTGAGGACGCTCTTACTATTTAATAAATGTTGGGCGAGTAAGTGAAGGAGTAAATGAAAATGACAAGGGAGTGAGGGTCCCAGCCAGGAATTCCATCCTCTAAAATTTCCACAGGAGACACGCTCATTTTGGTGAAGTGCAGCCAGCCAAGTGAGTAGTAGGGTCTTCAGAAGTGTGGGGACTTAGCAGCATCACTCAGCTGACTTGAGACTGACAGCCTCTGCTCTATGTGTGTGTGCGCGCCTCCTAAGTGAGACATTCAGCCAGCTACTCAGACCAGAAGCCTGGCCAACCGTCCTTGGCTGATCGTGTTCACATCTAGCCAGAGCTGGCCTTTGGAGAGGCTCTCAAGCCGAATCTGTCTGTGCTGGTTCTCACCTCACTCACCCACTGCTCTGAGGTCCTCCTCTCCTCTCCTATGTCCTGTTAGCCACACTATTGTTGTAACAGGTGTTTCTGAAACCTGTCTGATGATGTCACTCCCCAATTGAATTGACTCACTGTCCCTAGGACAAAGTGAGGACTATTCAATGGTGCACACAGGATCCAGCTACGGCTGGGGTATGCAACTTCCCGAATAGGCTTCCTCCTTGGTCTTTTGAGTCTTTGGCCGTTCATAAAATTGGAGCAGGGTTATCTGGGCTACTCACCATCCTCGCCTTGCGAGCTACAACCTACCCTGCCTACCTCCCTTTTGACTGGTCACGTGTTCCAAGCTTCTGCTCTTGGTGTCCACGACACTGTGCCCATGCCCGAGACGTTGGGTAAACAGTTTACCGGCTTAGAACAGAACACAGTTTACCGGCTTAGAACAGAAACGGTACCTCCTTTGCATTGGCATATTTACATTTTCCCAGAGGCCGTCACAGAGTAAACAATACAGATGTGTTGAGCAAATGGATGCTCTTAGGAAGGAGTCAATGAGTGGCTGTGTTCGGCACGAACCTATCTCAGTCTAAGTCTCGTTGGAAAGCACCCTGTCGACACCCTCACCCACATCCTCTGCCGTGGTGATTTCTCCACCTTGGCACACCATATCTACCTCTGCTTCTACCTGGTCCTGGTCCCTGTCTAACTTAAGAGGCGGAGATCCCCTAACCCAGGATTTCACATCAGCACATATCTGTCCACCAGCTTGCCATGTCTGTGTAGACACCAACCTCCCTAAAGCAGCTGAGTCCCACCTGGGGTCCTAGTCAGCAGGGCCATTTCTGCCGTTATGAACTTGACCTAGAAATACAGTTCGGAAGAGCTGACTGCGTTTTGTCTGTCTATTCTGCCATCTTGACATTCCGTCTGTCAAGGAACTGATAAAGTACAAGCACCATGCTTGCAGACTCGGGTGGAGAATCGGGTGGTATCATTGTGGCTAAGGGAATTAAACACCCATTGGTTCCAAGGAATGTAGACAGGACCATGGCAAGCAAGATTATGCTCTGATAACTTGAGCTGTACATTAAAATATACACCAATGTGTATATGTACACATATATGCATACATATAAATTCACCCATTCATTGGATGAATATTTACGCAGTGCTCCTATATCCCAGTCACTGGACTAAGCACTTGGAGTCAAGAAGGTTAGATTTTGTCCCTTTCTTCAAAGAGTTGTCAGAGTTGTTGGGAAAAACCTATCTGGATAGATCAGCACCTAACAATGTTCAGGGGAACATGGAGGCTCAAAGAGTTGTCAGAGTTGTTGGGAAAACCTATCTGGATAGATCAGCACCAAACAATGTTCAGGGGAACATGGAGGCTCAAAGAGTTGTCAGAGTTGTTGGGAAAACCTATCTGGATAGATCAGCACCGAACAATGTTCCAAGGGAAACATGGAGGCTCACACAGGGAAACACAAGGATTTGCAGACAGTAAAAACTAGAAGTGGGAAGATGATCTGGAGGTCTTAGTCCCAGCTTCTCCATGGTTCCCTGGCAAATGCTACTCAGCCTGAGCTGAAACGCTACCAGGATTGCAGTGCTCCCTCACTCCCCAGATACCCCTGCCCCAGGCGATAGAGCTCCCTTGCTCCCCAGATACCCCAGGAATATAGCGCTCCCTTGCTCCCCAGATACCCAGGGATGCAGTGCTCCCTCGCTCCCCAGATACCCCAGGATTGCAGTGCTCCCTTCCTCCCCAGGTACCCCTGCCCCAGGCTATAGTGCTCCCTTGCTCCTCAGATACCCCAGGGATGTAGTGCTCCCTGGCTCCCCAGCTAGCCCATTACATCTGTGAATGCTTAACAAGCAGTTCATATTTAGATTTTCAACAAAAGACTGATAACCCCCTGCAATCTGTGTTCCAGCACCTCCTGGACCTTGCTCTGTCCTTAAAAGGCTGTCTGAAGGTGAGACGACATCTCTTCATGAACAGCAAGATCTCCCCCTGTCCTAGCATTCTCCGTGCTTGTAGACCTGGGCCTGATTCTCCAATGAGTCCGGAGTAAGAAGAGCGGCTGAGGCACAAGTGGTCCCACCTAGAAGCTAAAGGAAACAACTAATTCAAGCAGGAAAGGAAAGAGACCACGGTGTGGGAGCTGGCCTCCTTGACCGCTGAGTTCTCAAATACCTAAGATCCAAGTTTAGATATCAGGGGGGAAGGTCGTAGCTGACCTGGACCACAGTTGAATTGTGGGTACTCTCCCCTTTGGGCAGCCACAGGGGTTTATTCTGATGAGTCTAAACTTGGAAGATCCGTTTCCATCTAGCTCAGAATAACCCAAGATGTAGAATAGACACTTGGAGTCTATATATTCAGAAAATATAATTCTGTAGCTCTTAAACTTTGGAAAAATCATGTGAACGTGTATTGTAAATAAAGTGGTGAGAAGCACTTAGAAGGGCCGAGTCCTCCTCTATCTGATCCTCGATGTCTGAGAGTTGAGCTAGTTATTCCCTGGGCTTCTTATTTGATTCTGAGAATTCTCCCCACACCTTAGAACTGGAAATTTTCAATAACTTGAAAAACATTATTTCAAACTAGCTTATCCAACTGGGTTGGATGTTCTCAGAGCTACGGTGTAATTTATTGATGTTAATATTTTAAGTATGCCGATCAATAATTCATAACACTCTCTAAGGAGCTGTGGTAACAAGCATATTTTTAGGAAGCCTAGTAAGTTAAAAAGTTATGAGGTCCTCTGCTGAACTCGGGCCTTTCATCTCCAAAGCTGGTCCATGGAGGTCAAACCCTGAACCCTCCCCACCACGGGACCTTCCCATGAAGACTAAGTCCTGGTCCCCTCGCTTTCCAGAACGCCTTATGCTCTTCCGGCACAGTCCTCCTCCATTGGAGGATCACTCCCCCCATACACAAGGTGATGTTCTCACAGTAAGGTCACCTCCTCAGGACAAAGCCTTATCTTCTCTGCCCCTCCATTCTCACAGGAAGCACAGTGACCAGGCTGTTTGAGGTAATCCTTGTTGAGTGGAGACAGGTATGTCAGGGGAGAAACCCAACTCTCACACAGCACAGTGAGACCAGCAATAACAGCAAAAGCTCTGCCTCCAAATTCTACCTGACAGTTCAATGTCCGGATGCAAACTGATATCAGAGAAAAGGGAAAAGTGTTTGAAGAGACTGGGCTTCTCATGGTGTTTTCTTCCTGTATTGACCAAGCATGAGACGCTCCCCTGAGCTAAGTTTTTCCAGTGTATGAAAGAAGACAGAACCAGGCCCCCTGAATGTGGGTGACAGTTGGGGGCCCTGAGCAGTCTATGGGGACTCTGGCAGTGGAACCAATATTTATCCCTAGTGCATGAACGGACTTTGGGAGCCCATTCCCTATGGAGGGATACTCTCTCAGTCTAGGTACACAAGGGGGGCCTAGGTCCTGCCCCAAATGATGTGATAGATTTGATGATTCCCCATGGGAGGCCTCACCCTCCCCGGGGAGTAGATGGAGGGTGGGATAAGGGATGGGTGGGGGGAACATGAGGACAGGAGGGAGAGGGAACTGGGATTGGTATGTAAAATAAGATTGTAAAAAAACGAACACTCTAAGCATAATGCACACATCTAGTAATGTAGAGAGAGTGAGAGATCTAGTTCCACGCGTTCATCAGAGGTGAAAAACCAACTTGACCACTTCTTATTGTGTGTGAGCTGAGGCGAACTGCATCTGTTTTCTTATCTGTTCAAGGGCCTAATCACACTATATCTTAAGGTTGCTTGCATAACGGAAGGCAACAGATACACGGAGAGCTTGGAAGCATTCCTTGGTGCTCCAAGCTTCTCCTTTGTTCTCTTCTATCTGTGGAAGACAAAGACACAGGTGACTATTGTACAGGTTACTACCTTGGGTGATCCCTCCTGGCCCCGACATTTCCCTCTTCATTCTGCTTTATTATACTAATAAGACTTTTTACAGCCTCAAAGAAGGAGGAGGAGGAGGAAGAAGAAGAGAAGGAAGAGGAAGAAGAAGAAGAAGAAGAAGAAGAAGAAGAAGAAGAAGAAGAAGAAGAAGAAGAAGAAGAAGAAGAAGAAGAGGAAGAAGAAGAAGAAAGAGGGCTCACAAAGCCTCTTGTATCTTGAACCCAGTTTTAAGAAAACAAGAGGCCAGCTAGAGAACACGTGCAAAGCAATATACAAATGCACAGCAGTGCATCTTATCAAGTTTGCTTACAGACATCACTTGCTACTCAGCACTGAATTTCAACTTGGCTGTTCAGTCTGGGAGGTGCCAAGTCTGTGAGAGGCAGGGTAAATGGCAGCTAACAGCAAGGACTTTGGGATAGCTCTTAAGCTAAACCCCATAGTTATCACTTACTAGCAGTAGTCTTGGGCAAGATAACCTAACTGAGCCTGATCTTTTTTTTTTCACTTGTAACATGGGGATCATAGCATATGCTCATCTCATGTAGGACTCACATGAGAAATGTCTGTGATGTACCCACTAGAAATGTTGAGCACATTAAAAAAAAATCAACCACTGATGGTAGCCACTACTCTTGGCTGTCATTGGTAACACTCTAAGGAAGGAGTACCTTGGTCCTTTGTGTTCAGCCTGAACTGGGAGTCAGCATGGACTGGAAAGAGATTTGAAGGCTGCCCTTTATCTCTGTGTAAGGGCTGATGGCTAGAGTACATTTCTCTGGAAGAAGCTCAGTGGAAAAAGTGGGTAAGAGTGCAGCTGTCCCTTGTGCCAGCTCTAGACGGGGAGAAGGAAAGCGGCCAAAAGAGAGCAACAGAGGTGAAGAGGGCCTCGAGGACTTGCTGGGGCAGGGCCACAGGCAGCACCAGCCGGACATGGGATGCTGGAAACCACTGCAGAGGATTAACGGTCTTAGAGAAGGCACAGGGCTCAGATCTGGGAGGCAGAGCCGGATGGGATAAACTGCCTCGGCTCTGATTACAAACCAAGACTAGAGTGTTGGCTGATCTGCCAGTGTGGGGCTGTGGTTTGTACTCAGAAACTGACAGGCATATTGAGTTGAGGAGGAAAAAAAAAACAATCTACCATCCCAAGCGGCATCATGAGATGCATACATAATTTTGAATTCTCTAATCCCTGTGTGCTTTAGCAAGCGAGGCTGAATATAAGAGAATGCCACAACCATCTATGTCTAGGGTGGGGAATTCTAGAGCAAGGTGCCAACTGCCTGATGCCACAGAGAGAAGGCTCTTTTCCACTGACTCTCTGTGCCCTCACAAAGTGGAGCGAGAGAAGGGAGCTTCTGCTTGGCCCCTTGTCCCTCTCCTTACAAGGACCCCTACTATCATGACACCCTCCCCATGACCTCACACAAATCCACCCACCCCCAAAGGCCCCACCTTTAAATACTACTGCCTGGAGATCTTCACCACATAAATTTGAATTCGGAGGGAAACGAACACCCAACTCATGAGTACTCATTGTAAAAAGTACTACAGGTGACATATTTTTGTTTTCTCCCATTTTCATGCATGTAGCGTGTGTGTGTGTGTGTGTGTGTGTGTGTGCGTGTGTGCTTGCATGCATGTGGGTGCATGTGCCCATGTGTCTACCTGCACACAGAAGCCAATGGTTATCAGGAAAACAGAGTCTGTCCACCAGACCCAGAGCTTGCAAGAATGGCTCTCCTCTCTAACCAGCTTGCTCTCAGGGTCCCCTGTCTCCACGGTCAGAGGCAGGGAGTCCAAGCAGGCTGCCTCGCCCACTCATCATTTTCTGTGTGTTCCGGAGATGCAAACTCTGGTCCTCACACTTCCACAACCAACACTCTCACCACCAAGCAATCTCCCCAGCCCCTTAATTTTAGTAATGTCTTTTATTTACTCTACAGAGTCAAAATAGTGTTTTTATATGTGATTAATGTAAGACATTATTAATGTAAATGTCAGGTTCCCCGTCACACAAGATTTGAAATCCAATGCACATCTCATATCACATTGGATGAAATTATGTTTCAAGGTCTGATTAGCTACACAAAACTGCTCTTTCCAGCTCACAAGACCTTAGAGAAGTCTAGATTCTTGCAGTCAGAACAGGACTATGGAGTCGTCTGGGATGCAGGGACACCCCCATCTCCCTGCAGGTTCTCCCCTCAGCATCTGTTCCACTCTAGGAAGCTCCCTACTCCACTGAAATCCATCCTGCAGGTCACACACCGGAGGCTGATTTGACGCACGGTTAGCACAGGCTATTCCCAGGGTGTGCTCAATCTACCTCCACGCCAAGGGACCACACCTGTCAGCTCACTTTCTTCTTTCAAGCACCTGGTGGCTTTGTTGCCGACCCCTGCTGCTGCTCTCCACCTGGCCCTATCGAACACCGGGACACATGCCTTCACAAACAGATGGACGCACCTCCTACCTGGTGAGGCAGACCACCGTGAGGTTGGCCAAGGAGAGGAGAACACTTGGTCAGGATGGAGAGAAGAGGCGTCAGGAGAGATGAGCAGCACGGAGCAGAGAAGGGAAGAGTTACCCTTCAGGCCTTCCAGCCTCACCTCGTGCTTCCTCAGGCAGGAGCACTAGGAGGGAGTCAGTCAGAGTTCTTCAACCTCCTCCCAGACCAGGCTCCCAGCTTTCCTTAGAACGAAGCGGCTCCCGAGGCAGAAAACTTTTGTAAACTTCCTTTCCGAGGAGCTGGGGACCATGGATTCCTACCTCCTGATGCCAGTCACAGCTAGGGGACACCTGTCCAGCCATTGCTGATTTTTGGTGCGATTTCTCAGGGTCGTGGCTAGGATAGGTTCTTTGTATCCTCTTATGTGGAGGAAGCTGAGTATCTCTTCTTTGGTGAAAGAAAGGCCTGCCCCGGAAGTGAAGGTTTGCCCACACCTTCCCTTGTACTTATTTGAGATGTTTCCTGCCAACACAGCAGAGAAGTGAGAACTCACTCTGGGTTGTGTTACCAAATCACTGTATGCAGAGAGATTGCCTCAGCCAGCGGCTTCTGGGACCCTTAGATACCTCTCATCCCCTGTAAAAGAAGTTCTCGTCTTCTGCTGTGCAGTAGAACTTTCTAGGGGACTTTTAAAGTATGCTAATATACTGAATCCAGAGCAGAGTATGGAACTCCTGGGGGCGGTTCCCAGGCTTCCATACCTCCTCCTAAAAGCACCCCAAGCTGTTCTAACACGGAGGCACAGATTAAGCACCCCCCTACAGGCTTAGGCTTTGAGCAGACATTATTTGCCGTTATAAAAGAAATGCACATACAATGTTGTTTGTTCGTTGTCTTTAAAGGACACATAGGAGCCGTATATGCCGATGCATACATAACATCTATGACAGCACTATGAAGCTGAAACAAAGCAGTGTGGTCTTGTAGCTGAAATAAACTATTTGTCAAAAATATTGATGTAAAGCCAGGCATCGTGTCATATACTTTTAACCCCAGCACTTGGGAGGAAGAGGCAGGCAGATCTCTGTGAGTCCAAGGCCAGCCTGGTCTACAGAGTGAGACTCTGACTAGAAAACAAAACTGATGTAGCTGATTTGGTATATGCAAAAGTAACATTCCGAATCAGTGGGGAATTCAAGTGGCTCTTAGGTGTGGATACGCAGCTGTCTTCCTAAACAAAATAATGGGAATATTTTGATAGCCCTCAAAATGTAGTTAGCAAAATACAAGCTATTGCAGAACCACATGGCCATTCAAGCAAATTAGTGGTAAGACTCTATAAGAAATGACTGACAATCATGCTGATTTGTAAACTATAAAGCAATTTATAAATAGAGTCCAGTTATAAAAGAAAGGCATACCCATACTTAAAATCACATACAGGAAGGGCTGGGAGGACCTGTGGACTCCGAGTGGAGACACCCGCAGGGAAGGAAGTGAACTTTCACTCTAGGTTGTTTGTTTTTAAGACTTTCCTTAATCACCCGAGGCAGACCTCACACTTGCAGCAACCCTCCTATGTCAGCCTTCCAAGTGCTGGGGTCACAGGCGTGTGCCACCAAACCCTGCCCGGCTCACTTTGACAAAGTGCCAAGCTAATTCAGTGAAGGAGAGCTAGCCTTTAAAAGAGTGGTGCTAGGGAATTTTGACAAATTTATCCCCTCCCTCCAAATTAACTTTGATTTGACCTGACACTTCATGAAAACCAGTGCAAAGTAAATCAAAAATGTAAATGCAATGCATAAAGCTACAACTCTTATAGAAAAAAGATAAAGGAAAGTCTCCAAGAATTAAAACCTGTAATAAGAGCACAATGCATCCAAGGAAAATCTGAGCGGCTAGGATGTGACGTGCTTGAGGGGCTAAAAATGAAAGCATTGATAAAGTGAACTTTATCAGAATTACTTTTTCTATAAAACATTATAGAATTGGGGAACATACCTGCAACCACATAATATATATGTAATTTCTGTCAGTTGTTAGATAGGCAAAATTCACAAATACACATGTCACTGAAAGTCCATATTGACAGGAAATAACCACATTAAAATCCACCAAGCAAGCACAGAGTAAAACCACAGTAAGAGATCATGACCCACTTATCAGAATGAATAAAATAAATAGTGATAATGCCAAATGCTGGAAAGATATAGACAAATTCCATTATCATACATGGCTGGTGGCAATATAATAACTCCCTTTTCTTGAAAAATAGTTTGGCAGCTCAATTTCCCATAGGAATCAGATATACCATCTTCGTCATTTGTGACAGAGAAATGGACATTTCCCTTCACGCAAGAACTTGTATGTGGTGGTAATGACAGCTTTATTTGATGTTAGAGTTTATGCTGAAGTGTCCCCCACAGGCTCAAGCATTTGGACACGTGGTTCCCCTGCTGGTGGCTTGTCGGACCTTTAGGAGGTATGAGTCTCATTGGAGGAAGTGGTTCACTATGGAAAGGCTTTGAGGTCTTATGGCCCCACCCATTTCCTTTCTTCTCTCCATTTCCCGATGGTAGATGGGATGTGACCACTGTCTCAAGCCTGTCCCACACCTTCCCTGCAACGATGGACTGCATCACTCAAACAGTAACCCAAATTTCTTCATGTTGCACATTCGGACTGACCAATGACAAAAGTAACTAATGCATTTGTAATAAACAAAAGATAGACCAACTTCAATCTTCTCCGATGGGCAGGATGGCAAGTAACCAGCCTACTATAGTATATCTGTGCTGCGCAGAGTCACTCCCTAATAAGAAAGGATCAGCGGTGATCTGTGCAAAAATCTGGGGTTCCTCAAGGTTACATTCCAAGTGGGCAAAACCAGCACTACATGAATCCTTTCATAGCACACTCACCAGACAGCGTGCTCTAGACAATTGGCTTCAAGGGGCTGGAAATAGGAGGAGTTGGTAGAAACAGATCTGCAGTTGTATCAGAACTTTGTACCTTATTGAGGTGGTGGTTGCACGAATCTCATGAGATAAGCTTGCATACACTCACACACACACACACACACACACACAGTGGAGGGCAAACAGTTGCTGAAATCTGAATGACAGTGGACTGGAGCAACATTAGTGACCGAGTTCTGATACAGCACTGCAATTATGCAGGTTAAGTCTGTGGGGCTTGGTGAAGTGGACCACAGACTTGGAGCCAGCCATTCTTTAATGGTCAGAATGTCTGTGTCATGCTTGCTCTAAGCTCTTGTGTGACAGGGCCTGCCTGCCAAGGATTAATCAATAGATCAAATTTTCATAGATTAAAACTTGTTATTCACAAGGCATAAATAAAGTAGATGACCTCAACAGCCACCTCTTGCTTTCCTGAGTGATGTTATCCTTACTTTGACTGTCACAGCGGGGGCTGTGAGTGATCGGGTAAACTGAAAGTTTTTGGAGCACTCTGGACTCAGGATCCCTGTCAAAGTCACCCAACCTCAGTGTCTCCTTAGGTAGAATTGTGTATATGCATATGTGTGCATGGATATTTGTGCATGTACATGTGAAGGACATGGGTTGATGTTGGGTGTTTTCATCGATCTATCTCCACTATAGTTTTTGAGTCTCTCGCTGAACCCAGAGCTCACTGGTTCACCTCGGTCGGTGAACTGGTCCACCTCAGGGATGCCCCTGCCTTCACATCCCAGATCTGGCATTACAGGCACACACTACCACACCATGCTGTTATGTGGGTGCTGGGGTTTGAACTCAGGTATGGGACTTCCCCTGAGTGACAGGGTGGGCAAGAGCAGACAGGAGCTGTAAACCTAAGCTCTGGTTGTCCCTGAATGTCACTTTCTCCATTTTTGCTGGCCAAGCAGCTCCCCAAGCCTAGCTCAGGTTCAAATGAGAAAAATTTCCATCAAACTTCCACGTAAAAAGCAGCAAAGAACCCACTCAGAGAAGACAACCAGATGTGTTTGGTCAATGAATGAATGAATGAGCTTGCCTTAAAGCATTAACACAGTTGTCCTCAAGTCACTTGGGAAGCATAAGGCCTCCTGATGCTTCAATATCAGAGAATCCTGTATGTTTTATAAATTCCTGAACATAAAAGTGTAGCTATGATTGTTTCCCTCTATCATCAAGTAGGCAGGCACTGGCTCGCTCAAGCCCCCTCCTGCGTGCCCGGTGGCTACCGTGTCTGTTGCAGTTTCTGGTTGCTTGCTGTCTCAATGTTCTTGCTATTTGCCAGGTCCCCAAAAAGTGTTCCTCTATGTTTGCTGTTGTGCTTCCTTCCCGTTGTACCACATACATGTAAATAAACACACACACACACACACACACACACACACACACACACTTGCAAGCTATGCTACAGTGAGGGATTACAAACCTTCAGAGAAATGGAAAAGAGATACGTTCTTAACTGCCCAGTGGGCCAAGAAGTGCATAAGCCCAGCCCGGTCTGGTGGCACAGGCTTAAAGCCCCAGCTACTTAGGAAGCTGATGCGGGAGGATCCTAAGTAGCTGGGCTACAGCAAGTTCAAATCCAATTTGGGCAACTTAATGAGACCCTACTTCAAAATACAAAGTGATCCCAGCACTCAGGACGCTGAGGCAGAAGGCTCTCTGTGAGTTTGAGGCCAGTCTGGGATGCACAGCAATGCCCAGGGCAGACAGGTTTACATAGCAAAATCTTGTTTCGAAAAATAAAATAATAATTTAAAAAAGATGGTCTTGGTGTCCTTCAGGATTGTGCCAAGTACTTGTGTGTGAGAGAGTCTTATGTCAAGAGGTACGGTATTCCCTTGATAGCTGATGGCTCAGCTATCTTCCCCAAATTCCATTCATTATCTGTATACGTCTCTGGAAGAACCTAGATGCCTTTCCTTTATCAAACCTTCCAAAGGTGGAAGATCTCTGTGAGTCAATCAGTGACAGTGTAACTCGGACAGTGCTGCAGGGAGAGTCTTGCGGTCTTTGGGATCACGGGGTCAGCGTACGTGTTCACATACACACACACACACACACACACACACACACACACACACACACACACCTTGAGCCCATTTCCTTAGAAGAACTTGCACAGACAGGCACTTGGATGTGTTTGCTCCCTCTGCGGCGCATGCAGCAGCCCAGCCGGTTGTTTACGGAGGTACCTGCATGTCAGGGCAGGGACCCTGGGCCCCTTTGTCTCCTGCTACTTGCCTGAGGAACAAGGAAAGCATTCAAGCCATCTAAGAACAAACCGAGGCTTGCCACATAGCTGCTGTCCTTCCGTACCCCAGCACAGGAAGGGCTGACTCAAACCAGTGGTCAAAATGGCAAAGGCAGCATGGAGGTCCTACACAAGCCACTTCTAGCCACCTTGTCAATTAAAGCACAACTTGTAAGAGAGGCACCCAAACCAAGCCCCCCGTTTCAACGCCCCGTTCACTATGAGGCTCAGAGCTCGATCACCACCCAGTGTCTGCTAGACTACAGGAGAGGACCGGGGACCTCCTGCCCCCCATCCAGGCCAGTGTGCCCTACCCTGGCTCCAATATCCCCAGGGATGCCCTCCAAAGTTCCTGCACCCTATGTCCCCGGTGAAAACTTACTAAGTGAAAACGTGCTTACCTGAGAGAAGGTTCTGGTGCCCAGCCGTGGAAAAAAACGCTAAGTTCTGACAGCAGTGACAGGGGCTCACAAAGAAGTCAGCTCAGTTTTAAAAGGAGAAAGGTGACTTCATCCCTGGTGCCGTGGAGTTTAAAAAGAGCAACGAGTGCTCCCTGACCGAGCCAATTCTGCCTCATCCGTGATGACTCGATCCAGAGCCACAGTCATTGCCCAGACTTGCTCAGCCCGCACAAGGTGGAGCGCTGGAATCCAGGCTCTGGTGTTTCCAAGCCTCTCAAGGCCCTGGAGCACCAATCAGTAGCCTCGGCCTCTCGGGGCACAGGAGGAAAGGCAGGCGCTTGCTTCTTTGAGCCATGGCATTATCTCCCAAGAATCCAACTCTAAAAACCCAGCACTCGAGGGAAAGAAAACAGGTAGTTAGCCATCAGAGAGGCAAAAGTCCCTGGGAAAGTGGTGGGGAGGAGGAAGGAGCCCGGGTGTCCTGTCTAGAGGAGGGCAGCAAGAAGTCTGGAACAATCGCCTTGCTGAGGCGGAGCGCCTGCCCTTGAGAGCCCCCCAAAGGTGGCAAATGGTTAACCCCACTTGGCAGAGGGAAAATATCCATTTAGGCAAAGAGGCCTGTCTAACAGAGGTGGCTGGGTTTCTGTTTCTTTTACTCACTCAACTGTGTGTGTGGTCATTTGTCATAAGAACAAATCAGTCCTGAATGTATCCACATTCTACCAGAAGGGAAAGGACATTTACATAAGGAAATGTCGGGTTTGTGTGTTAAACGGAGGCTGCTGCAGCAATTGGGTTTCTAACATGGGAGTGAGTTCCTGTGAGTTGTTAGTGGGTGGGCCAGGTCCAAGGCCCAGCTGGGGTGCTAATGGTGGTGGCCGCTCCCCTCTCTTGGAAGTGGAACAGAGGGCTGAGCTGAGCAGCTCTCTGCTTCTATGCACACAGCTCTGTGTCACGGGAACCGAAGGGGAATCTAGGACACTGGACTCGTATTTGATTTCTTGCTGAGTGGTTCCAAGGCTTTGCCACCTCTCTGTGCCAAGTTTCACTGCAGAGAAAAAGAAAACAAGAAAATACCCCTATCTAATCAAATATTGCATTAGAATTTAACAGCGGAGCCTGGCGGGTGGTGGCACACACCTTTAGCCCCAGCACATGGGAGGCAGAGGCAGGCGGATCTCTGAGTTCAAGGCCAGCCTGGTCTACAGAGCGAGTGCCAGGAGAGGTTCCAAAGCTACGCAGAGAAACCCTGTCTTGAAAAACAAAACAAAAAGAAAGAGGAGGAGGAAGAGGAGAGAGAGAGAGAGAGAGAGAGAGAGAGAGAGAGAGAGAGAGAGAGAGAGAGAGAGAGAGAGAGAGAGAGAGAGAGAGAGAGAGAGAATTCAACAGTAGAAGTGGGAGTTTGAGCTTGGGCGGCTTCTGCTAAGATAGTGTGAGCTAATACGAGAAGGAAGAATTCTATCAGTGATAAATAAGATTGATGACGCAGAAGCCATTCTATTCAGTAATTGTCTTCTTCAAGTTCAGTTTGGATGGAGAGGGGCCCACAGTAAGTGTCCAATAGAGGACGTGAGGCGTCAGCCCAGCCCTTTCCATGACTCTTGAATGGACCTGCTGGGAATGTCCTGCTGGGAACGTTTAAAGCCACCATCTTGTCAGTAAGGCCATTCTGGAGGACGGATGCCAGTTTTGTTAGGATGTAGGAGACCTTGGTCCTCAGCGTTAACTCAGCTTTCAGGTTCCTACCAAAGTCACAGTGGATGAAAGGAGGTCAGCTTCTGGACCCAGGACCTCCTCTCAGACCTCAGGGACCAGGACACCATCCACGAGGGTAGACAGCCTGCCAGCTGCCTTTGTGGTCGACATTCTATTCAAATTTTCAAATTCGGAGGAAGGGTGAGCTGGCCCTTCGGTGAGCATGTGAGCATGGGTACCCTTGAGCTGCGTTGGTTCAATGATCACTACTGTCTCTGCTTTGGTCCTTTGTGGCTCCTAAATGCCTCAAACATTTCCCTTGGGCACGTATGAATGAAATTATTTTTAAGTTGTAATTTTCCAGTTATTTCCTGATAAAAATACAAATGACCAGTATGCTAATCTCAAGTTCTGCAACTTCCCTAAATTCGTGTAAAGAGTGTCTGTGTATGCAATCATTTATTTATGCCTTTCTGAACAGCAAGCCTCCTATCCATTTATTTTTCTTATTTAACAGCTTAGGTTTTTCTGCCCAATATAAAAGCAAAAACAAAAACATGGTGATAGTTGGTGTCCTTGCCTTGCTCCCAATTTTAGGGAAAGAGTACTCGGTATTTCACAAGCATAATGTGGACTGAAGGTCTTTTGTAAGCAATTTGCCAAAACCAAAGCTGTTACCTTCTCCTTCAGGCTTACTGAGAGCTTTTATTACAACTGGGCACTGAGCTTCACAGGATCTATAAAAATGACTATTTGACTTTCTACCCTTACTCTATAAGGTTACTAAAATTAGTGTTTGAATATGAAACCTCAATTCTAATATTGATACTTTATAATTTCTTCCTCTTCTTGACTGGTTGTCCAAGGATGTATCTATTTTATTAATATTTTAAAGTTCTAACATTTAGGTTGGATGTAGTCTCAGCACTAAGGGAACTAAGGCAGGAGAATTACAAATTCACAGAATGTTTGAACTATACTGCAAGACTTGGTCCCAAATAAACTGACAAAACTCAGTTTTACCTTTAGTGATTTAAAATATGTATTTTTTTTCTTTCTTCTGCTTTCTTTGAATTCACATTACCTGACTTTCTCCTGGAACTCAATTTGTAGACCAGGCCTGCCTCTGCCTCCTGAGTTCTGGGCTTAAAGGTGTGTGTCACCACCACCTGGCAATTTTAGTAGATTCTTAAGATAAGATAAAGTCTTAAGTCTTTGGTTTCACATTCTTCCATTATAGTTTATTTTGAAACTGAAGATGTCCTGTAACTAATCCTTGTTTTAACTGAACCCACAAATTTCAAAATGTTCTATTTTGCTCTTTCAGTTCAAATGTTTTTGAGTCTACTTGTGTCTTTTCATTACAATTGGTTGTTAAAAACAGACATTATTCAATGTGTGATTTCTACCCTAATACCTTATTGATTTCTTTCTTCATCTTCTTCTGTTGTTTTGTTTTGTTTAGAGATCCGCCTGCCTCTCCTCCAAAGTGCTAGGATTAAAGGCGTGTGCCACCAACCACCCAGCATTCCTATTGATTTCTAATGCAATCCCTCAAGGTCAGAGGACATACTCTGCAGGGTGTCAAACCTTGTAGCTGCATGGCTAAAACTTTCTGTCATGGTGCACAGACCATGTGGATTTGTACAGAGTGTGTATTTTACTGAGCGTTGTCCTGTAACTATCATAACTGTGTTGTTTTGGAAGACTGTCATAACCATGTGCCCCAAATTGACTTAAACTACACAAATTTATAGTCTCATGATTCTGGATGCTAAAACCCAGCTTATCAGCAGGAGAATGGCCCTGGAACTCTGAGTAAATCCTTCCTTGTCATCTCCTAACCACTAGTCTTGTTGTGCCCAAGTTGCAAAGATCCCTAGAGACCACCTGGAAGACAGACCCACCAAACTGCAAAACAATGTTTTAATTGTTCATCCAGCCATAACAGGTACCCTGTCTAGCAAGCTGACACAGCAGCCTCCAGAGAGAGTGAATTTCCCCATCTACTGCTAGGTTTTATAGACAAAAGTTACAGGATTACATCAGTAGGTACAGGTTGGTTTCTGATTGGTTGACATTTGGGAACAATTATCAGACTTTCTCAAAGTCATATTTTGACATGAAATACTCGTGTACCAATTATTTTCATTGGTCAGTGCTGAGAGGGAACATTCTGTGGTTTCTGTACTTTGTCTTGTTATTTGCAGGTAGCCTGTTGTTCATAGATACCAATAGTTTTCAGAACTATATCCTGGTGACTACAGGGGAGGTTTTGGTCTCCCCTGGAGTTTCTTTTGTAGCCAAACAGTTCCCAGGAACCAAGCATCTAGGAGGCTGGGGCAGGGGGCGGGCTCTGGAGTTTCTTTGTGTTCAGTTTGGGCCATAGGATCTGGGAGTTTCCTTGTGCCAGAGGCCTATGTGTCTTTTCTGTAGTCTGTCATGGCTACCAAAGCAGGAGGCTGAGTGAGGGTCTGGTCCCTTTATTTCTAAATTATTAGAAGTGAAGCCTCTGAGTTTAGTCTACCCCTTTCATTCCTAAGGGGCGTCCTTGTTTTGCCTTGGCTCATAGGTCTCTGCCTCTGGCTTTGCATGGATTCTTTCTGTGTGTCTCTACATAGCCTCCCACCCCCTACCCCTGCCCTGTGTCTGTGTACACATTTCTTTTTACAAGAATTCAGCTCGGAGTGGGTGGTGGTAGGGCACACCTTTAATCTCAGCACTAGGGAGGCAGAGGCAGGCGGAACTCTGTGAGTTCCAGACCAGCCTGGTCTACAAGAGCTAGTTCCAGGACAGCCTCCAAAGCCACAGAGAAACCCTGTCTCGAAAAACAAAACAACAACAACAACAAAAAAGGAAGAATTCATTTCAGGATCTGCCCCAAAGACATCGTTGTGACTTCTGCTTCAAATCTCTGTAAACGTTCTGTTTTTAATAAAGTTACACATCCTGAGTACCGCATGTGCCAGCTAACCTTCACTCTCAACTTGACAGCACTTAGCATCAGCCTAGCCTAGGAGACACGCCTTCGGCTACATCTTCTGGGCATTTCCAAAAGATTGACTCTGGATGTGGACAGTGCCATCCCTTGGGGTCCTGGCTGTGTGAGGATGAGAACATGCCCTTGCTGATAGACCTTCCCAGTCACAGCAGGCTGTACCCTAAAACAGAGAGCCAAAGCAAGCACTCCCTTCCCTGAGTTCTTTTGTCGGGTTTTTTGACACAGCAACTAAAAAAGTAACGAGCAAGATTCCTTTTAGGGGTCCACAGTTTCAGCCAATAAGATTCCTTTTAGGGGTCCACAGTTTCAGCCAACAAGATTGTTGTTCAAGCTTGGGCCAAGACTGGAACTCTGTTAAGTTCTCTCTTGTTCTGTGAGTTGACAGGGCTACAGAAATAGGATCTAATCTGTGGTTGTAGCACCATCAATTTTTTTTTCTTTCAATTCTATGACATTTGGCTTTGTTCCTTTTGAACCCATTATTGAGTACTTGGAAATTTCTGATTTTTCCTAGTGTATCAACCTACCTTTTCATCATTATAAATGCCCTCAATTTTCTTGTAATATACTTTTTCCCCAATTCTACTTCATCTATTATTAAATTGTATCATAAGCTTACAGTGTTCACATAGTACTGATTCTCCATTCACTCACAAATGACCATTGATTTTATATTTAAAGTAAGTTTCTTCACTTGCAAGACTGAGAAGCAAATTCAAGAGTTTCTTACAGACAGCAGACAATATCTATGCCTCAGTGCCTTTTTAAAAATCCATGTTAACATCGTCCTTTTGTTGGGTCTGTTTAATCCATTAACATTTAGTGTGATTATCTACATGGTTCTCCTTTACAGACCCCTAAGGCCAGGTTTAAGACTTCTGTCCCTTCTTTGTGGGGATACGGTTGTAATTCTTCATTTAACTTGAGAACTTGAGAAGATCATCTTCAACCAGAGAGGTGTCTGTGGCATGTGCTATGGTTGGGCATCAGCATCTGTATTCACCCTGCTGGCCTGTTTGTCATCATCCACCCCCACCCCCAACCCCCTCCCACCCCATATGCAAGGAAAGCATACAACATGGTTCTTTTGTTTTAAGCAAGGTCTTACATAGTCCAAGATAGCTTAAACTCAATACATAACCAAGGATGGCCTTGAACTTCTGGAGACCTCTCAAGTGTCAGAATTGAATGAAAGCACCACCAAGCTGGTTTTCTTGTTGTTTAATGTAGCATAGTTCTATTTTGGGGGTAAGGAAAGGGACTGGGGGAAGGAGAGAGAGAGAGAGAAAGAAAGAGAGAGAGAGAGAGAGAGAGAGAGAGAGAGAGAGAGAGAGAGAGAGAGAGAGAGAGAGAGGCAGAGATCTGTCTGCCTCCTCAGAGAAATGGCAGAAAGAGAGCATAGCATAGTTCTTGAACCAAGTTACACAATGGACTTGTCACAGTGTTTGTGAAATATTTGTTCTTAGGCACAACCCAGGACAATTAACTCAAACTTGCTGGGAGCTAATACCCAAGCAGCAATGTTTTTCTCTTAGAAATGTTTTAATTGTGTGTGATTCTCCTCTCCTACCATGTGGGACTTGGGAATCAAACTCAGGTCCCCAGGCTTGGCCTGAAGCACCTCTACCCCCTGAAACACATTTCTGGTACCCAACCAATTTCTCAAGGTTCTTCAGAAAGCTAGAATATGACCCAGGATACTAAAGTCAATGGCGAGACACTCATCTCATGGGTTTTCATAAAACTGAAAACACCCCATCCTGCTACTCTTAGGGACAGAAATGCCAGCTCTTGTGTCACACAGGCTTAGGTTTGCATCTTGCTTCACCATTCACTGGCTGTGCAGCCCTGGTACGCTGGCTGCACACCTCTGACTTCCACAGGGTTGACAATAAAGGAGACAAACGGTCAGTGGTCCCCGAGGAGATACTGTTTGTAACTCAATGGACACCCAGCAGGAACCCAACTGCTCCCTCTCCACCCTGCTCCTACCTCCTCCCCAGAGCTGCAGAAACTGCTGTGGGCAGGTCTGGCTTGGTTTTAAGCTACCTCTCCTTGACCCTGGCCACATCAGTCAGCCTGGATTAGTGGTCCTGGTTCCTGGACCCAGCATTCTGGTTCCAGTTTCTGAACTTGATCCGTCTCTTCTTTCCGGGCCAATTTTCCACCACCTGTTTGTACCACTCAGCGCCCCTGAGCCCCAGGCAGCCAGTGCGGCTAAGGTGGCTGGCTCTCAGCTGCAGCTGCTCTAGTGGAGTCTTAGGGAACGTGGCTAATTTTAGACTGTCCTGGGCTCACATCTGACGTGAGGCAAGGCCAGGCAGCTCCACTTGCCTCCCCAGGATCCCCTCAGGGCGGCAGTTTGCTGGAAGCAGCAAGGCCTGTGAAGCTACCTCATGTCAAGAAAGTGAGATGCATTCAGCTGGTGCCTCAAAAATCTGTTTGAATTTGACATGCTAAAGCTTTTACTGACCTGGGTTGGCTGGAGATCACAGACAGAAAAGTCTGGTGTGAGAGAAGATAGGAAGGTCTTTGGCTGGTTTGTGTTTAGTGGATGGAGAGGTGACCTGGTGAGAACTGTCCCTGAGGAGCGGTAGCATTGCTATGGCTTCCTGCTTCCAGACCAGGCTCTGGGAAGTTTCTCACCCCACACTTGAGCACTCCGCACTCTGCTGAGCACTGCTCCAAAAATATCTGCTGCTATGGAGCAAACCAGAGATCACAGTGCTGCCCGCGCCCAGGAGATATCATATGGTTCAGTCAGTAAAGCATCTGCCACAAAAGCACGAGGCCCTGAGTTTAGATCCCCTGGCCCCCACGTAAAACCAAGGGGTGGTGGCACTTACCTGTGATTCCAGCGCTGGGAGGAAAGGGGAGGGGCTGGGGACGGGCAGACCCTAGGGCCTCACTGGGCAGCCAGTCTAGGAAGTAAGGGAATTCTGGGTTCAGTGAGCGGGATAGAGGAAGAGAGCCAGTGCCAGCCCTGGGCTTCTACACAGCATGCATGCACACGTGCACATAAAGCACATGTGTGTACGAGCATATACATACATACTGTTAGGATTCAGGCATCACACTGGCCTGCCCCTGTCACCTGGCAGGAGACACTCAGGCAGTACCCTGGCCAGCCCAGGGTGCTATGGCTGCTACTTCACTTTATAGTCTGTATGCAGGCGCAGAGGCCCCTTTAAGAGACAAGCTCCACCCATCCCCCACTCTCTTTCCACAGCTCCTCTGAAGAGGCCTCTAGGTCTTTGTTCTCTCTCTCTCTCTCTCTCTCTCTCTCTCTCTCTCTCTCTCTCTCTCTCTCTCTCTCTGTCTCTCCCTCTTTCTCTCTCCCCACTCCCTTTCCTTCCCCCACTAAAACTTCCCATGTAAACTCTGTCTGCACAGTGTATTTGTCCCTCACCGACCAAAGTCCCTCTTGAGCTGTATCATAACACACCACACACATGTGCAAATGCACACACATATCCTATACCTACACCGCACATACACACATATAAACAGACACACGCGCAAAGCACATTTATCACACATGCACACATACAAACACTCATATGTAACAAATGTAAAGGATATATACATACGTGTATTCGAGAATACTCATGCACAAAACACACAACATACTACACATATATACGATGAAAAGCTGTCTTCCAGGTGTAGCATGGCCACTGTGATGATGGACACACAGGAATAAGACCTGCATGCAAAGAAGTATGAATATGGGAGCACTAGCTGGGAGGAGGGGTCGGCAGGACTGGGGGCAGATAAGAGAAAGGAATGGGGGGGGAACACAATCACAGTATGCTGTATATACGTATGGGATTGCCCAAAGTAGGAAGGAAAAGAAAAAGAGATAAATGAATGCATGTTGGCTCCAAGACACAGAGAGAGACAAAGGAGGAATATATGAAGATCGGGCTCTGAAAGGGGTCCAAGGGGATTCCGCAAGCAGCATTTGAAGTTATGTGACCTTGACCTACAATTTCCCCCGATCTGAATTAAATATTCCTCAACAACCTGCTAGGTGCCCATTATAGAGAGCAGATGCTTGGACACAGTAGCAAGCAACACAGATAGGTCCCTTTCCTGGGTGTCTCTAACAAGCGTAAGAAAGCCAGACTGTGATAAAAGCTGTAAGAGGGCGGGTGGTGCTGTGAAGGGAGGAGGAGGCGGAATGGAATGGTGGGACAGCTTCTGGGAGCCAGGATCATCAAACAGAGAGCAGCAGACGGGAGAAAGCACAGGCTCCCCGGGCGTGCCAGCAGAGACCAGCAGGTGAGCAACCCCTGTTCAGAAGAGGTGGGTCTACAAACCAGAAGGAGCCTGGAGGATGGAAGGCAGTGAGCCAAGGACAGGATCTGAGATGAGAGAGAAAGGCTGGGTTGGGCAAGGCCTGGAGGAGTTCTGAGTGTTAGGACTCAGTGGCAGGGCCTGCTCCTGTGGCAGAGAATGTCTAAGGAGTAGGGATCACTGGGACACCCATGAGATCCTTAGTGACCCAAGTGTTTGTGGCATTGTTCTGAAATCCGTGTAAAAGGATGCTTCCTGGGCCAGGCAGAGTCCAGTGCAGAGGGCTTTTCCAAGAGCATCTTGAGGTCAAACTCCGGTACTGCTCCTTGGCCCCAAACAAAACAAAACCTCTTTCTAAGTCTGATGCAGGACAGGACCCGGAGTCTGTTTCCAGGGAAGATACTGACTTTGTGATGGATCAGACTGGAATGTGATCTCTAGAGTGGGTTCCTGTTAAAGAGCTTATCAGTCAGTTTTCCGTTAACCTGAGTAAGATTAAGATGTGTTCTGGGAATCTAGACCCACACCCACCTTCAAGTCAAATGTCAGTGTCTGCTCCATTGTTTAACGAAACAGTCCTTTCTTTTTAGTCTCTCTACTGAGTGATCTTACATTATCTTTATCTGTGAGGCATCCCTCACCAAAGGTGAACCTGGTCACTTGCAGTAAGATTATAATGAGACCTTGGGGATGCGTTTTTTCTGTGACTTTCCTGAGGACAGTGGGCAGTGCCTTCCTTGAGTTTGTGTGAGCATCCTCATGCTTCGATTCTGTAGTGTTCTGTCTCTGACCCAGCCGTGACCCTAACTGGGGAACTTTCCCTGAAATCCAGCTGCCACCAGGCTTCAGGGAAGGAGCAAGAGAAAGTCTGTGCTAGGTTGACTCCTGTCACAGGGAAACTGTACTCTAGGGTCCAAACTCTGTACCTCCAAATGTGGCCTTGACGGGTTCATCATTATAGTGAGGTCACTAGAGAGAGTCCTAATCTGATTTGACTAGTGAGTGTCCCAGTAAAAGGGGGAAATTTGGAGCCAGACACATGCACAGGAAAACAGCATGTAGCAATAACGACAGAAGTCAGGGTGGCATTCTACTGCCAAAGAAGACAAAGACTGTGGCAAATTGCCGGAAGACGGGGAGGCAGAGCAGACCCTTGCTGCAGGAGGACACATTGCTGTCCGACTTCCAGCCCCCAACCATAAGGCAGCAAATTTCTATAGTTGTGTCCTGTAAGTGTTACTGTATTTCAAAAGCCCTAAGAAGGTGACTGTGCTGGCTAGTTTCATGTAAAGTCAACACAAGCTACAGTCATCAGAGAGGAGGAAATCTTAATTGAGAAAATGCCTCCACAAGATCAGGCTGCAGCCTAGGCGCACGCCTTTAATCCTGGTACTAGGGAGGCAGAGGCAGGCGGATCTCTGTGAGTTCAAGGCCAGCCTACAGAGCGAGTTCCAGGACAGCCTCCAAAACAATACAGAGAAACCCTGTCTCGGGGTTAAAAAAAAATCAAACTGCAGGCAAGTCTGTAGGGCATTTTTAAAATTAGTGATTGATGGGTGAAGGCCCAGCCCATTGTGGGCGGAGCCCTACCTGGGCTGGTGGTCCTGTGTTCCATAAGAAAACAGGCTGAGCAAGCCAGTAAGTAGCACTCATCCAAGGCCTCTGCATCAGCTCCTGCCTCCAGGTTCCCGCTCTGTCTGACTTCCTGTCCTGCCTGTCTTTGATGATGAATCATGATGTAGAAGTGTAAGCCAAATAAACCTCTTCCTTCCCAACTTGTTTGTCCTTATTGTGTTTCATCGAAGCAATAGAAACCCCAACTAAGACAGTGCTTCAAGACCTCTATGGGGAACTACAGCTGTGAATGAAACTTGTCATGGTTCCCAAGGATCAGGTTAGAAGCTCTGACCCCTCAGAACAGGTTGAGAAGGGGACTTTCCAGCATGAGCAGTCTTCCCTTGCAAGTGACTTAGTAATGTTATCTCAAGGATGGGTTCCTGTGATGGACAACTTGACACCTCTGTAAAGAGGGATCCTTAGTTGAGAAACGGCTTCCATCAGATTATCCTGTGGGCATGTCTGTGGGGATTTTCTTGATTGCTAGTTGGCAGAGGTGGGCTCAGCCTGTGGTGAAGAGACCAGCCCCTCACCCAGCCCCTCTGCTTTGGCAGCCATGACAGGCTGCAGAAAAGGCCCAGCAAGACAAAGGCCCTGACTCCAGCAACATGTGCTGAACTTCTGACCTTGCCCCTCACTAGGAAGCCAGATACCCTCCATGCGGCAAGAAACCAATCAGGAGTTAGCTGGCGGGCTCTGGATGTGCTTTATGGTAACACTGGAATGCAGAGCGTAGCAACCACACTGGGAGGGCCTCTAGGCCATAGCAACCTACCTGTTGCAGTTGGCCAATCAACTCAGGACAGGTTGTCCAAGCCCGGAAATGCACCAGTCCTGAGACTGTTGTGGACCTCCACACCCCCCTTGCTCACCCCAATAAATTCCCTGCCTCTTGTCCCTCAGGGTCTTTCTTGCCCCACCTGCGTGTCTGACAGAAGGAGGAGCCAAGTTAAATACAGTTAACTCGTTAAACAGTAAAAGGCGCTGTTTTTGCACCTGAACGGGTCTCCTGGTGATTTTGGGGTTCAGAATTTGGGCACAATAATGGGAGGTACCACACCTGAGCAATCTATGGGAAGCAAGCCAGTAAGAAGTGTTTCTCAGGCAGGGCAGTGGTGGCACACACCTTTAATCTCAGCACTTGGGAGGCAGGTGAATCTCTGTGAGTTGGAAGTCAGCCTGGTCTACAGAATGGGTTCCAGGACAGCCAGGACTGGTACACAGAGAAACCCTGTCTCAAAAAAACAAAACAACAACAAAAAAGAAAGAAAATAAAGTGTACCTGGATGGCGTTTGCTCCCTGCCTTCAGATTCCTGCCTTCCAACTAGGACTGCTCTCTCTCTCTCTCTCTCTCTCTCTCTCTCCCTCTCTCCCTCCCTCTCTCTCTCTCTCTCTCTCTCTCTCTCTCACACACACACACACACACACACTTTCCCCTTCTTCTGTTCTCTTTCCCTCTCCGTTCTGTGTGTACACACTCACAGGTCAGTGTCCAGTGAGCATGTTTTCAGCCTTCCTTGAGTTTGTGTGAGCCCCACATCTTCCATCCTTAGCCTTCCCAGCATGGAACCAACAAGAAGGCCCTGGTGAGACAGACTACCATTGCCACGAGACTGTCTCTCCAGAGAGACCCTCTTGATGTGAGTCACTCACTGAAAACAGGCAGAATGGATTGAAAAGCAAATGAGAGGTCGGAGCGGCTGGAGGAGTGGGTTTGGGAGCAGAAAGAGCTTGTGGGTTTCCCTCCCCTCCCTTGTAGGGCAGGCTGACCTTCTGCTGTAAGGGTTCTCTCTCAGCATGGGGCTGTGAGGTAACCAGAGCAGAAGCAGAGATGCCTCATGGGCGCAGTTACACTGACATGGAGAGAGCCTTTGGAAGCTAGCGTACGAGATGAGAATTACATGAAATTCAAGTGGCTTAGAAAAGCTTTTACTGGGCTGTCAGTTTTGACAGACTAGTGAGTCTGGCAAACGGCTTCTAGCTGCACAGAAATGAAGCAAGAGGAGACCGCTGGCCTCTGGGAGCCGACAGCACTGTCCCTTCTGCTTGTCCCGCAGTGCCCTGAAGCTGCCTAAGGGAACAACAAGCTTGCACACCCAGCCAGAAGCATGGCTGCGTCTAACTTGGTGTGGTTGTTCCTTTCTAGCTCTAAGCATACATAGTGGGACTTGCTTCAGACGCAGCCTTTAGGAGTTAGGGTTCTAATTGTTGCTGTAATTTGGGGATTTGGTTTCTTGAGGCTGTGTTTCTGAAAGTTCACCTGCCTCTTTCCACTGTTCCTCTGAAGAGACAGGCAGGTCTTTGCTCTCTCTCTCTCTCTCTCTCTCTCTCTCTCTCTCTCTCTCTCTCTCTCTCTCTCTCTCTCTCTCTCCTCTCTCTCTCTCTCTCCTACTCCCACTAATAAAATTTCCCACAGTAAAAAAAACAAAAACAAAAAACAAAGTTCAGCTGAACTCTATGCAGTGCAGCAAAGGCTAGTTTTGAATGCCTCAACTACCAAGTGCTGAGATTACACCTGTGAGCTGCCGTGCCTGGATTCTTGTTTGTTTCTTGTTTTGAGGGAGGTTTTGATATGTAGCTCTGGCTTGCTAGACTTGGCTGTGCAGATCAGGTTGGCCTCACATTTATGATGGTCCTTCAGGCTCTGCCTCTTGAGTGTTGGGGTTACACATGTGAGTCACCATGCCCCCATGCCTACGGTCAATTTTCATCACCTTAAAAACTACCTAGAAATTCTCTCTAAATGAAAACCTGGATTTACTTTCAGCTTCATCCCAGGAATCTGCACCAGAGCCAACCTCCCACTGAAGACCCAACAACAATGGGAAAGGTAGAGCGTTTCCTTGGCAGCCAGGACTTGAGGGAGCAAGGGAAGGAGTCTGAGGGAAGAAGACACTCATGAAGGGAACCAATGCTTTGTCCTCAGGTGATTTGCCAGCTCATAATTAGCACAAGAGAGAGCCCAAACCACCACAGGAAAGCAGGAGGTTTGGGAGGCAGCGGCAGCGGGGTGAAGATAAGAGGTCAGGAGAGAGTGTGGCATTGCGAGGTGCTTTTCCTCTCAAAGCCTTTGGCTGGACCTAAGTGAACAGTTTCACGGGGAAGGAAAACAGAAAACATCAGGAAAAGACTGGGGACTTAGGACTTCCCCGAGGCCACCACTAAGTTTCTGGGCACTAAGTTTCTATCACCACCTGAAGAAACACAGGCCCAGAGTTACAGAGAAAGAAGATGCTTGGCTGCCCTGCCTTCCACCCCTCGCCTTGCAGAGGGTCAGCCTGTGAAGTCAGTTCGCCAGTGTTGCCATCAGGCCTCGGGTGACAAAGCGGCCAAGTGTCTGAAGTGTGTCTTGTGTGACGAGCCACCTCTTGATCCCCATAAGCAAACCTTACCGTTCTGCCTCCTATTGCAGCAGGCGACTTGGAATCACACATGTAAGAGGTGACGCTGCCGGGGTCACATCCTTCCACCAGTTTTAGAAATAAATGTGGTTGTCTTACAGGATAAGACCAACGGCCGGGTATGCGTGTCTTTGATGGATAACTGATCAGCAGAAATATGAGCATTAAGCATATTAAAATGGTTTGAATTGGTGAAAATCCCCTTGCCAAAGAAAATACAGGAAAGATACTTAAGAATTATATGTGAATAGTGAGTTACCCTCAGCCAGTGGCTGAGAAGAGAGAGGGAGAAGTTGTCACTGACTCATAGGTTCCTGGTTTGGGCAACTGAGTTAATTTACTTATGACGAATGATTACAGCGTTGAACATCTTCTGTCTACCTTCCAGAGTGTAGGCTTCTTAGCTGAGGCAATTCAGAACCGCAAGAATTTACTGAATGCCGGATACATGCCAGGCACGTTCAGCATCTTTGGGAGGTAAGTACTATTTGTTTTATGATTTAAATAAAACACAACCAGAAAATGGTTGAGTTACAACTTGAGTCTAAGTGTGTTTCTTATTCTAGACCAGAAAAAAATTTAACAATCTATTTATTATATATGCAGTGTTCTATATGACTACAGACCTGAAGAGGGCACCAGATCTCATTACAGATGGTTGTGAAGCACCATGTGGGTGCTGGGAATTGAACTCAGGATCTCTGGAAGAGCAGTCAGTGCTCTTAACCTCTGAGCCTTCTCCCCAGCCCCCAGAAAAAAAATTTAAATTAATTTTTTGGCCCACACACAGAGAGAAGTAACCATTTCATACATATATGTCATTATACTTAATTCTCACATTCTCCACTGTTCCCCCTCCTCGCAAGGCCACTGCTAATGTCCCTGGAGCCTTTCATGTCACACATAGCCCATCAATCCCTCTCAGTTCCCCTCCCCCTTCCTTTCAACATCTTCCTCCTCAGATCTGGAAAGATGGCTCAGTGGTTAACCACTTGCCATGCAAGGGAAAGAGTAGGAGTTCAGATCCCCAGAACCCACATAAATGCCATGACGGTGTGGTAGCCTGCCTGTAAGTCCAACCACAGAAGGTAGAAGTATGTCGTTCCCAGAGCAAGCTGGCTAATGACACTAGCTGTATCAGTGAGATCCAGGCTTGCTTAAGAGACTCTACCCCAATAGTTAGGTAGAAAAATGACACAAAATCATTCTTGACAGCAGCCTTGACCTCCACCCATGGGTACATACAGAAATTTAAATCTGGATTTAGACCTGGAAATCTTGTGAGCATTTTTAGGAGACTGTTCTTGGCTTTGAACTGAAAGCCTCTTTGAATTGGTTCTCAAACCCAGCGGGGCCAAATGGCTCAACAGAATGACGCCGAAATGGAATTAACCTATACATGCAGGTCTGTTATCCTGAGTGTCTTCTGCACGGGATGGACACAGCGTGCTCCAGAGGCTGAACTGCCCCTGGTTCTGCTCTTAGAAGCCCGGACATAGGACATGCCTTGGCCTCTTCCATCTGGATCCCTGTTCTTGTTCTACAGGGCGGAGGACCACGAGTTCTTGCTCTGAATCAGTGTTCCTGACCAGTGCTAGGGCTACCAATAAGAATAAGTAGTGCCAGCCTTTAATCCCAATCCTTGGGAGACAGAGGCAGGTGAATCTCTGTGAGTTCCAGGTCAGCCTGGTCTATAAGAGCTAGTTCAAGAACAGGCTCCAAAGGCTCCAAAGCCACAGAGAAACCCTGTCTCAAAAAAAAAAAAAAAAAAAAAAAAAAAGAATAGATAGGCAGTTCCAGAGGGAGGTGTTTTTTTTGGGAAGGTGACCACTACAGGGTCCAGGAGCTGCTGGACTTCTACTGTTGCCACCAGGAGCAGCGGGGAACTAACGGCAGGGCCATCAACCTTACCTCCCTCTCAGTCCAGAGAAGACCAGTCACACACTGTATCACTGGCTGCTGTGCCTCTTCAGCCCTAAACTGAGAGTCAGGGATCTTGCCATCAGCTCATCCCCTTGTCTCTTGGGGATTATGTCCTGGAAATTGTCCCTAGACATCATCTGGATTTGTACCCTGGGTCTTCTGGCCCAAACCAGCTGAAGAACATGTTGTGATGACAGCAGAATCTTAACTTTGAATTTGCAAAATACTGGGCTAGTGTCGTTTCTCCTGCACTGCAGGCCTTCGGATGGCCCGTTTACATCAGAGAAGATGAACAGGGCTGCACGGTGAAACTGGTCACAAGCCGCCCCAAGGCCCCTGCTGATGTCCATAGTAGAGTCCGTCAGCCCCCACCCCGCCCCTCCCCGCATGCAGGAAGGCAGGGTGAGCTGAGTCAGGCAAGGACCAGGATGGGGGATGATTCTCAGGGCATAGATGGGAGGGAGCTGGGGTCGAGAGCTGAGTAGGGAGAGGGGATTTGTCAGAAAGCAGACTTTCAGAGTCTTTCCCTCCCTTTGGTGTTACGGGCTCATGTTAAGACCCACAGAGGGCCTCCTGGATCTGTTTGCACATGCCTTCCCTGGTCTTCTGAGGACGGACGGTCTTCTGAGGACAGACAGTCCGGGTGCCGTGCCCACGGCAGCTGGGACTGGTCCAGACCCCACCTAGTTACCCTGAAGAAGGGCGTCAAACATCCTCTAATACCACACCAGCAAACTCTTCAAAACCACCTCCAGAGAGGGCCCTGGAATGGGTGCCTCCCTGTTTATCTGGCTCTCAGGAACTCTGCCCATCAAATTTGAATAGAGCCCAAGGCAAGTGGACTAAGCAAAGCTCTTTCTTCTTACAAGAAGTTGATGGTTGCCCACCCTCCTGCACATGTGTGCATACAAAACATATTCTTTTGAGAGACGCCTGGTCCAGCCTTCTGGTTCTTCTGGGTGGGCTGTCATTATGGGATTAGGCCCCATGTCTCTGAGCTTGTCTAAGTTCCCAGCATTTCAGAACATGAAAAGGAAGCAGGAAGGAAGGAAGGAAAAGAGTGAAGGGGTTGGAACACCCAACTCGTCACATTACCGCAGATGATAAGGGACAGAAATATCGTTATGGGGGAGTAATCTGGTACTGATCAGGAACCAGTATTTCCACATTTTTAGCTCGGTTTCGGAAGCTACAGATGGGAACGTTAATACCTGCCTGCCTGACTCATAGGGCTGTTGCAAAGATGGCAGGTGAAGAGAGGCGGAGCATCCCAGGGCGCCTGACAGCCTTGCAGCTGGGACCTGAGCATCAGTGGTTCTCACGAGACCCGCATGCCCATCCTGCTGCCATGTGCCCTGGGAAAGGGAGAGGCAAAGCCATGGGTTGGGGGTCTTGAGCTCAGGAAGCAGGTGGCTTGGAAATGTATCTCAACCACTTTGCTGTTCTCTGAGCTGGAGTCAGGTGGAGGATGTGCAGTCAGGGTGGGCCTCATGGCAGTAGTTCCTGGAAGAAAGACTGTTGACCTACAGGGGCACAAAATCCCAGGCCCTCCTGAGATCCTGCCTGCACCCTCAGTATCAGACACGTGGCCAGGGAAGGAATTCTTGAAACTATTTGTGTGCGTGTGTGTTTGTATGTGTGTATATGTGAGAGTGTGTGTGTGTGTGTGTTTCTATGTGTGTATATGTGAGAGTGTGTGTGTGCATGTGTGTTTGTATGTGTGTATATGTGAGAGTGTGTGTGTGTGAGAGAGATAGTGTGTAAGTATATGTGAGTGTATGTATGCATGTATATGTGTGTATGTGTGTATGTATGCATGTATATGTGTGCATGTGTCACACATGTGAATGTCTCTGTGTGCATGTATATACATGAGCACCTGTGTGTGCACACATGTGAGGGCCAAAGGTCAACACTGGATGTCTTCTCCTACTGTTGTTCCCTACTTAATCGAAGTTCTCCCCAGTTATCCAGAAAAGCTCTCCTCCCCAGTGCTGGATTACAGATGTGAGCCGCTGTGCTCATCCTGTGCTGGATTACAGATGTGAGCTGCTGTGCTCATCCCCAGTGCTGGATTACAGATGTGAGCCGCTGTGTTCATCCCCAGTGCTAGATTACAGATGTGAGCTGCTGTGCTCATCCAGTGCTGGATTACAGATGTGAGCTGCTGTGCTCATCCAGTGCTGGATTACAGATGTGAGCTGCTGTGTTAATGCCCTGTGCTGGATTACAGATGTGAGCTGCTGTGCTCATCCCCAGTGCTGGATTACAGATGTGAGCTGCTGTGCTCATCCTGTGCTGGATTACAGATGTGAGCCGCTGTGCTCATCCCCAGTGCTGGATTACAGATGTGAGCTGCTGTGTTCATCCCCAGTGCTGGATTACAGATGTGAGCCGCTGTGTTCATCCCCAGTACTGGATTACAGATGTGAGCCGCTGTGTTCATCCCCAGTGCTGGGATTACAGATGTGAGCCGCTGTGTTCATCCAGTGCTGGGATTACAGATGTGAGCCGCTGTGCTCATCCCCAGTGCTGGATTACAGATGTGAGCCGCTGTGTTCATCCCCAGTGCTGGGATTACAGATGTGAGCCGCTGTGTTCATCCAGTGCTGGATTACAGATGTGAGCTGCTGTGCTCATCCAGTGCTGGGATTATAGATGTGAGCCGCTGTGCTCATCCCCAGTGCTGGATTACAGATGTGAGCCGCTGTGCTCATCCTGTGCTGGATTACAGATGTGAGCCGCTGTGTTCATCCCCAGTGCTGGATTACAGATGTGAGCTGCTGTGTTCATCCCCAGTGCTGGATTACAGATGTGAGCTGCTGTGTTAATGCCCTGTGCTGGATTACAGATGTGAGCTGCTGTGTTCATCCCCAGTGCTGGATTACAGATGTGAGCTGCTGTGCTCATCCCCAGTGCTGGGATTACAGATGTGAGACGCTGTGTTCATCCAGTGCTGGGATTACAGATGTGAGCCGCTGTGCTCATCCCCAGTGCTGGATTACAGATGTGAGCCGCTGTGTTCATCCAGTGCTGGATTACAGATGTGAGCTGCTGTGCTCATCCAGTGCTGGGATTATAGATGTGAGCCGCTGTGCTCATCCCCAGTGCTGGATTACAGATGTGAGCTGCTGTGCTCATCCTGTGCTGGATTACAGATGTGAGCCGCTGTGTTCATCCCCAGTGCTGGATTACAGATGTGAGCTGCTGTGTTAATGCCCTGTGCTGGATTACAGATGTGAGCTGCTGTGTTCATCCCCAGTGCTGGATTACAGATGTGAGCTGCTGTGTTCATCCCCAGTGCTGGATTACAGATGTGAGCTGCTGTGCTCATCCCCAGTGCTGGGATTACAGATGTGAGCCGCTGTGTTCATCCCCAGTGCTGGATTACAGATGTGAGCTGCTGTGCTCATCCCCAGTGCTGGATTACAGATGTGAGCCGCTGTGTTCATCCCCAGTGCTGGATTACAGATGTGAGCTGCTGTGCTCATCCCAGTGCTGGATTACAGATGTGAGCTGCTGTGCTCATCCCCAGTGCTGGATTACAGATGTGAGCCGCTGTGCTCATCCCCAGTGCTGGATTACAGATGTGAGCCGCTGTGTTCATCCCCAGTGCTGGATTACAGATGTGAGCCGCTGTGTTCATCCCCAGTGCTGGATTACAGATGTGAGCCGCTGTGTTCATCCCCAGTGCTGGGATTACAGATGTGAGCCGCTGTGTTCATCCAGTGCTGGGATTACAGATGTGAGCCGCTGTGCTCATCCCCAGTGCTGGATTACAGATGTGAGCCGCTGTGTTCATCCAGTGCTGGATTACAGATGTGAGCCGCTGTGTTCATCCAGTGCTGGATTACAGATGTGAGCTGCTGTGCTCATCCAGTGCTGGGATTATAGATGTGAGCCGCTGTGCTCATCCCCAGTGCTGGATTACAGATGTGAGCTGCTGTGCTCATCCTGTGCTGGATTACAGATGTGAGCCGCTGTGTTCATCCCCAGTGCTGGATTACAGATGTGAGCTGCTGTGTTAATGCCCTGTGCTGGATTACAGATGTGAGCTGCTGTGTTCATCCCCAGTGCTGGATTACAGATGTGAGCTGCTGTGCTCATCCCCAGTGCTGGGATTACAGATGTGAGCCGCTGTGTTCATCCCCAGTGCTGGATTACAGATGTGAGCTGCTGTGCTCATCCCCAGTGCTGGATTACAGATGTGAGCCGCTGTGTTCATCCCCAGTGCTGGGATTACAGATGTGAGCCGCTGTGTTCATCCAGTGCTGGATTACAGATGTGAGCTGCTGTGCTCATCCAGTGCTGGGATTATAGATGTGAGCCGCTGTGCTCATCCCCAGTGCTGGATTACAGATGTGAGCTGCTGTGTTCATCCCCAGTGCTGGGATTACAGATGTGAGCCGCTGTGTTCATCCAGTGCTGGATTACAGATGTGAGCTGCTGTGCTCATCCAGTGCTGGGATTATAGATGTGAGCCGCTGTGCTCATCCCCAGTGCTGGATTACAGATGTGAGCTGCTGTGTTAATGCCCTGAGCTGGATTACAGATGTGAGCTGCTGTGCTCATCCCCAGTGCTGGGATTACAGATGTGAGCCGCTGTGTTCATCCCCAGTGCTGGATTACAGATGTGAGCTGCTGTGTTAATGCCCTGAGCTGGATTACAGATGTGAGCCGCTGTGTTCATCCCCAGTGCTGGATTACAGATGTGAGCTGCTGTGCTCATCCCCAGTGCTGGATTACAGATGTGAGCCGCTGTGTTCATCCCCAGTGCTGGATTACAGATGTGAGCTGCTGTGCTCATCCCAGTGCTGGATTACAGATGTGAGCTGCTGTGTTCATCCCCAGTGCTGGATTACAGATGTGAGCTGCTGTGCTCATCCAGTGCTGGATTACAGATGTGAGCTGCTGTGCTCATCCAGTGCTGGATTACAGATGTGAGCCGCTGTGCTCATCCCCAGTGCTGGATTACAGATGTGAGCCGCTGTGTTCATCCCCAGTGCTGGATTACAGATGTGAGCCGCTGTGCTCATCCCCAGTACTGGATTACAGATGTGAGCTGCTGTGCTCATCCTGTGCTGGATTACAGATGTGAGCTGCTGTGTTAATGCCCTGTGCTGGATTACAGATGTGAGCTGCTGTGCTCATCCCCAGTGCTGGGATTACAGATGTGAGCCACTGTGTTCATCCCCAGTGCTGGATTACAGATGTGAGCTGCTGTGCTCATCCCCAGTGCTGGATTACAGATGTGAGCCGCTGTGTTCATCCCCAGTGCTGGATTACAGATGTGAGCTGCTGTGCTCATCCCAGTGCTGGATTACAGATGTGAGCTGCTATGTTCATCCCCAGTGCTGGATTACAGATGTGAGCTGCTGTGTTCATCCCCAGTGCTGGATTACAGATGTGAGCTGCTGTGTTCATCCCCAGTGCTGGATTACAGATGTGAGCCGCTGTGCTCATCCCCAGTGCTGGATTACAGATGTGAGCCGCTGTGTTCATCCCCAGTGCTGGATTACAGATGTGAGCCGCTGTGTTCATCCCCAGTACTGGATTACAGATGTGAGCTGCTGTGTTAATGCCCTGTGCTGGATTACAGATGTGAGCTGCTGTGCTCATCCCCAGTGCTGGATTACAGATGTGAGCCGCTGTGCTCATCCCCAGTGCTGGATTACAGATGTGAGCCGCTGTGTTCATCCCCAGTGCTGGATTACAGATGTGAGCCGCTGTGTTCATCCCCAGTACTGGATTACAGATGTGAGCTGCTGTGTTCATCCCCAGTGCTGGATTACAGATGTGAGCTGCTGTGCTCATCCCCAGTGCTGGATTACAGATGTGAGCCGCTGTGTTCATCCCCAGTGCTGGATTACAGATGTGAGCTGCTGTGCTCATCCCAGTGCTGGATTACAGATGTGAGCTGCTATGTTCATCCCCAGTGCTGGATTACAGATGTGAGCTGCTGTGTTCATCCCCAGTGCTGGATTACAGATGTGAGCTGCTGTGTTCATCCTGTGCTGGATTACAGATGTGAGCTGCTGTGTTCATCCCCAGTGCTGGATTACAGATGTGAGCTGCTGTGTTCATCCCCAGTGCTGGATTACAGATGTGAGCCGCTGTGCTCATCCCCTGTGCTGGATTACAGATGTGAGCTGCTGTGTTCATCCCCAGTGCTGGATTACAGATGTGAGCCGCTGTGTTCATCCCCAGTGCTGGATTACAGATGTGAGCTGCTGTGTTCATCCCCAGTGCTGGATTACAGATGTGAGCTGCTGTGCTCATCCCCAGTGCTGGGATTACAGATGTGAGCCGCTGTGTTCATCCCCAGTGCTGGATTACAGATGTGAGCTGCTGTGCTCATCCCCAGTGCTGGATTACAGATGTGAGCCGCTGTGTTCATCCCCAGTGCTGGATTACAGATGTGAGCTGCTGTGCTCATCCCAGTGCTGGATTACAGATGTGAGCTGCTGTGTTCATCCCCAGTGCTGGATTACAGATGTGAGCCGCTGTGCTCATCCCCAGTGCTGGATTACAGATGTGAGCTGCTGTGCTCATCCTGTGCTGGATTACAGATGTGAGCCGCTGTGTTCATCCCCAGTGCTGGATTACAGATGTGAGCCGCTGTGCTCATCCTGTGCTGGATTACAGATGTGAGCTGCTGTGAGCAGCTTTTACATGAGTGTTGGGGACCCAGACTTCCACACTCATTCTTGCTCAGCTACTTCATTCAAGGAGCCATTTGCCTATGGAGAGAAATTTTGACTGCCAGATATGGAAGGAAGTTGAGATTATATCAGAGAACAGGCCACTTCAGAGAGGGTCAGTGTGTTGTTTGAATGTCATTGGCCCCATAAACTTGTAGAAAATGGCCCTACGGAGCGATGTGGTTTTGTCGGAGTAGGTGTGATCTTATTGAAGGATGTGTGTCACCGTGGAGGTGGGCTTTGGGGGCCTCATCTGTGCTCAAACCATACTCAGTACCTCAGTTGGCTTCCTGTTGCCTTCGAATCAAAAATGTGGAATGCTCAGCTCCTTCTCCAGTACCGGGTCTGCCTTCACACAATCATGCCCCACCACAACGATAATGGACCGAACCTCTGAACTGTAAGTCATGCAGTTAAATGCTTTCCCTTGTATGAGCTACCATGGCCATGGTGTCTTTTCCCAGCAATAGAAACTCTGAAAACAAGACAGTGACAGGAACATCAGAACGTGTCTAAAAACTTTAGTATGGATGCTAAAACGGAAAGCAGGGACGTAGAGAAGCTGCTCACTCGCTCACTCGTTCATTTTGATGCCTTTTAGACAAATGGCAGCTGGGTAGGTCCGCTCCAGACTGGTAGGTGGGGGCTGGAGCTGCTATAGAATGGGAATGAGGGTAGGAATGGGGAAGCCAATCAATGTATAGGACCTGCCTGAGGCACCCACGCAAAGCTAGGATTGGGTTTCAAAAGCCTGCTCAGGTTGCTGTGTAGAAGGCAAACAGGGCTTTCCGCAGGGAGCATGCGTGCTTAGAGAGCAGAGGCAACCGGACTGAGAGGGAGCTAATATCACGGAGGGGTCGTCCATTGGTGAGTTCATACCTGGACAAGCTCTTCAGAAGCAGAGCCAAGTAAGAGGAAGTGGATCACCAAGCGTGTGTCCCAGGGACACTTTCTTTTCCTTCTCTGTTTCCTGGTTGCCGCAGGCAGGGCAAGCAGCTTTGATGATCAGTGTCACCACAATGCCCCATCTCCCCACAGGCCCACGGCGCTGACACCGGCTGACCTTGCACAGAAGCCTCTGAAAGCAAATGAACCTCTTAGTCAAAATAAACCTTCCTGTTAGGGTGATTTGGGGGCGTTTTGTTGTATACATAGGAGTTGACCGGCATCACACGCCCCTGCAGCAAAGGGTTACGCCGAGTTTTCCTACCTCCCTGCTTTGCTGCTCTTCCTAGGCTCTCCTGTTTCCCTTCTCCTCCTAAATGTCAGTCTTCCTCCTCGTATGCAAGTGAGGCTGTGGTGGGGATCTTCGGAAAGCAGGAGTTTTACTGCTCCAGATTACTCAAGCCCCAGTTTACAAAGACCGGAAAAGGCTCTGCTCCTCTCTGTGTGAGCTCGCACACGCAGGGAGACTGTGAATTCATGTTCTAGAGATGGTGGTGTCACAGCTTGTGACCTCGCCACCTGGCAGCAAGCGAACGTTTGGTGTGTGCGTGCTGATGCGTGTTTAGTGACTAGATCTCTACAGAATCTCGAATTTTTAGAAGGTCGTTGACTCCTCCCTCTGCTCTCTGGGCAGGACTGTATCTCAGCTACTCCCGGGGGTTAGGTGGGCTCTGTAACAGATTCTAGAACTGGCCAGGGAGGAGGCACCACTGCACAGACCCCCTGTCAGCCACCAGCAGGTGTGCATCAAGCCCTTTCTCTCAGCAGTCTCCGGTGATGTCAAGAACATCCCACGCATGCTGAGGGGTAGACGCCGCACCCACAGTGGATGCCCAAGAGGACTACAGACAGGAGGGGGGGAGGGAGGAGGCAGTTGGTTCTGCAGCAGAGATTGGCGTGTCGGTGGGGGGGGCACTTGGATTCCATCTGGAGAAATGAGGAGGTGGATAAAGCCATAACATTCGTACATCACATGGGAAGACTGAGGCAAGCGTCGCCTGTGCACACCATGTTTACAACAGCACTGCCCTGATGCAAAGCCACACTAAGTTAAGTTTGTCCCTGCATGGTTTCCATCAGCAAGAAAGACTCCTGTTTAAAACCAAACAAACCCCAAATACCTACCCCCTGAGCTAAAATGTGTCTAACGGCTGCCCGTTTGCGCTCCAGCAGCACGGTCTGCCATGTGCATTAGATAGCTGGGCTTTTTTCAGGCAGTCTGTCTAATTAACACATCGAGAGAGAATGTTTGTTCTGGCCCACGATTTTGCTGCTTCCAATCCAAGATCCAGCAGGTTCCATGCTCGAGGCATCCTATAGTCATGTCAGATGGCCATGGTGGGAATCGCCAGGCAGCACAAGCTGCTCGTCTCACTGCCAGGAAGTCAAGTTGCAGAAGAGGCCAGGATGGCGGTGTTTCCCTCAGTGTCACACCCCATGACCTCATAGGCCTCTGCTCCCGAAGAACCCATGGCCTCCGGCTAGTGCTGCCCTGACACCAAGTCCATTGGGAGGGGGCATCCGTGCCTTGGTCTGGACAGGAGCTTATGGAAGCCAAGTTGTTCTCCAGCTCCCTATGTAGCTGAAAATGGCTTGGACTTCAGTCATCTCCCTCTGCCTGAGGAGAGCTGAGGTAGCAGGCATGTGCTACCGCGCTCAGTTTACGTGGTTCTATGGGGCTGAGCCCGGGGTTTCATGCATGACAGGTGTCTTAGTTACTGTTCTGTTGCTGTTAATAATAGATGCCATAGCCAAGGCAACGCATGAAAGAAAGCTTTTAAATGGGGACTTACAGTTTCAGAGGGTTAGTTCATTGTCGTCGTGGTGGAGAGCATGGTGACCAGAGTGGAGAGCCCACATCTGATCTGCCAGATGGAGGCAGAGAGAGAGAGAGAGAGAGAAACTGGGCCTGGTATGGGCCTTTGAAACCTCAAAGCTCCCTCCCAGTGACATGCCCACTCCAACAAGGCCACGCCTCCTAATCCTTCCTAAACAGTTCACCAACTGGGAACCAAGCCTTCAAATATGATTCATGGGGGCCGTTCTCATCCAAGCCACCACAAAAGGTAAGCATCCCTACCAACTGAGGTCTGTCCCCTGGCTTCTGGAACAAGTCTTTAACACATAGACCTTGGGGAAGTGTTCAAGATTCCGAATGTAGCAAGATGTTTTTCACAGGCTCCATATCTTTACCCCATCAAGATCCAAGTGAAGTGAATTCATGAGAGCAGGTGTCAAAATTCCTGCTGTAGGACTGAAATGAAAAGACAGAGAGACTGAGGATCAGGCCAACCGCCAGGAGGCAGGGAGTCTGGGCTGCACAGTCTCCTCCCAGCCCTTACCCCTTCACTCACTGCGGGGGGAAAGCTAGGCTCTGAGGGCAAGCAGCAGAGACTTGAGACATGACTCCTGGGCCAGTGTATCCCCAGCAACAGCCATGAGGGATGGAGTGCAGTGTGCATGCATCCTGCGTGACCTTCAGTGGCAAGGCTCGGATGGAGTGCAGTGTGCATGGGTCCTGCGTGACCTTCAGTGGCAAGGCTCACAGTCCTCCATGTGAGTCATTGCTGCCGTCTCGTAAACAGGGCTGGACTGACTCTCCCTTCCCATTCCCCACCCTTGTAGTCACTAACCCTGCCACCCCAGCAGCCTTTGCCAGCTCAGCCCTCTGTTTGACATTTTACTACCTGGAGGGGCTACACTGGCACCACGCAAGGGGATTGCCTCACGCATCCACAGGAACAACAGAATCTGCTCCAAACGGCCTTTCCCAAATGCCATCCTGGGGTACAGTGCTCTTACCCTGACGCAGACATCCTGCTGTTCCCTTAGAGCATGTCACGGGCCGCAGCCTTGTCTGTTGTTTCTGTTTTCTGGAAGGAGTAGCTCACAGGCCACAGGAGAGGACAGCCTCCTGGACTTAGGGATCACCCATGGATCCCCCTTCACTTCAAGGCCATTCCTCCGAGCAGCAAGCCAGGGAGCTAAGCCTGAGGCGTCTACGCCTGGGATTCCCACGGCCTCTGACTGTGGACACATTCTAAGAAGCTGGAACAAACCGTAAGGGCCCCATCTCAATCATGAGTCTGTATTTCTCTTCAGATCCTGGATGTGTTCCCTGCTAGGGAGAATTCAAGTAGGGCTCTTTGTACCAGCGTATTTCCTGCAGGGAGACAGTCTGCAGTGTTTTAGAAGCTGAGTTTTAGGAGAGGCAATGAGGAGTTCCAGGGCCCCCATTCTGAGGTAGAACCTTGCCAGGGAAAGATGGGGAGCACAGGGCGTGTCAAGGAGGCTTCCCCCACCTACACCTGCTCTCCAACAGATAGGAGGCAGAAGAGAGGTAGGCTGGGAAATTCCTGTGGATTACACCGTCACTGGGGACAGAGAGAGGAGAAAGACAGGGAGTGACGGGGGACGTCCTTCTGTATGTATGTTTCTCTTATTGGTTGATGAATAAAACACTGATTGGCCAGTAGCCAGGCAGGAAGTAAAGGCGGGGCTACCAGACAAGGAGAATTCTGAGGAGAAGAGGCAGAGAGGAGCTACCAGAGAGATACCATGCTGCCAAAGGAGTAACATGTCAGATTACAGGGAAGCCACAGCCTCACGGCAATACATAGTTTAATAGAAATGGGTTAATAGCTAAGAGAGAAATAGTAAGAAGCCTAAGCCAGTGGCCAAGCAGTGTATATTTAGTATCAGTCTCTGCATGTTTATTTGGAGCTAAGGGTTGTGGGACCAGGTGGAACAGAAACTCTATCTCCGGGGGGTAGGGGAGGGAGAGAGCAAAACCAAGAACCTCTGAGGAGATATGAACGCATCTTTTCTGTTTTAACTGGGTTCCTCCCTTCAGTACTGGCTGGCGACAGGGGCTCCCTCTAATCAGTGAGATCCGCTTTCCCCACAGAGAAGAGCAGCCGTGCTGGCCTGAGGGAGGAGGATGGGGTCATTCAGAATGAATTCAGCGATTGCTCTGTGGGTTGTGACTTAGCGAGGGGACTTCTGTTAGGGCTGTAGCACGGGCGATCAGCCAGTCTGCTCTCTTCCGTCTATAGAACGTGTGTGAAGATGGCGGGCCTTTTCCAAGAATCCACTGCTGCTCAGCCCAGAGGCAGCGCCGACAGGAGAGATTGGGTACACATGGCTAGGAAGAGGGGAATCAGAGTCCAGTGCTTCAAGCCAGGAATGATCATAGAGACTCCTGGACCGTGGGGGAGGCCAGGGCTGCAGGCTGGGGGCCCAAAACGTCTTATTCTAAAAATACCTGACACCTTTTCATCATAAAACACAAAGAACTTGTCCCAGTTGAAGTTAGGAGCAAAGAGTGACAACCCCCAAATAGGTATCTGGTTTGAGCAAGGATCAAAACTGGCTGAAAGTGGGTTCACTGAACGATGGTGAGGGGACACTGGGGACATAGTCTGCCCAATGCTTTGTAGTCCAGAAAGCAAGAAATGTTCACAGAACTTCCCCCGGGGAGGCGGGGAGGGCTGCTGTTCAGAACTCCCAACTGCTTTTTACTTGAGTGTGTTTCTTTCACCCATGTCCCCTAATGCCAACTTCTGCTGTTCTCCCTTCCAAGCTAGTTCAGTCATGTCCACCTTCCTGCTGACACAGTTATTCTCACCCCTCCTAGACACGGTCCCGGAGCCGAGAGCTGTCTCTGCGTGTGCCTCATCGTTGTCCAAAGCTCTCTTCCCTTCACCAGCCCCAAGATCCTCATAGCAGCTTCCTGCTGTACAAGACCAGTGCAGCATGGATATTCAGACAGCACCGTTGACCTCGGATTCACAACTGAAGGAACCCTCGGTCTCTCGGGGTGTGTTCACAGGCCGTACTTCTCTGATAGCTATTTCAAAAGCAAGTGATGGTTGTTGGAAATTCACTGAGTTACTCGTTTTAGAGAGAAAATAGTGACGTCACAGGAGCACATCAAAGCAGTGGCCCTATACATCCCAACGTGGCCATGTTCAAAGCAGTGGCCCTATACATCCCAACGTGGCCATGTTGGGCTCTGACCCTGTACAGAGAAGCTTTTCCCTTGAGAGGAGCCTTCCCGCCAGCCTGGTTCTAGAGCCCTATCAGTCCCAAATAAACACACAGGAGGCTATATTCATTATGAAGCTGTTGGCCTTGCTTGTTTCTTACTGGCTAGCTCCGACTTAAGTAATTACCCCATAATTGTTAATCTAAGTATTTCTCTTACTGGAGAATAGTTCCGGGCTTCCTACCCCATGGCGTTACATCTTGACTTCCTGTGTTTCTCCTTCCCAGAGTTCTCGTGGACTCCTAGTCCCTCCTATCTAGATTCCCTATTGGCCAGACAGTGCTTTATTGACAAATGCACAGGACTTTCCCAACACCTTCTCTTTTCTGTTTAAACAAAAAGAATGGTCTTAACTTTAGCATAGTCAAATTATATATAACAGAACAGTTATCAAGTAAGAACACAGTTACAACATTTTGTCTATTAACATTTAGCAAGATTTAAAGAAAATATCATCCATCCCATCCTTGTGAGTCCAAAGTCCTATATGTAGGCTTATCTTTTATCATAACTAAGGGAAACTATAATTATAACTATCTGTCTTCAACTCCATCAAAGACCACAGAAGGATAATATATAAACACTAGGATTGACAGAGATATCTTACTGCCTGGACAGTCACCCAAAGTTCCTCTGTAACGTTAGGGCATCCATCTTCAGCCCATAGGCCACAATGTGTCTGGAACACTTCTCAGCAAAGCAGGAAATTTCAAACTGTCCATCTGCATTAACAGTCTGTCAGTCATTTTTCTGTGTCCTGCAGAAAGTCTGGTAGACTCTTCCATGAAGCAGGAACCCTGTAAGACTGAGTTAGCAGTCACTTTTCTGTGGGTCCTGCATGTCCAGATTATACAACAACAGTCAAGCAGTACAGGCAAGAGCAATTTCTTGCCCAAATGGCTAATCTTGCCATGTTGAAAGCAAACTCCATAATGAGTCTCTTCAATGCCCATCTTCCACTCAGACATAATTGGTGCTATTTTAAATGCCATTTTCTGAAGGTCTTTGAAAGGTTTGAAGACTGTCTATCTCAAATATATTTCTGTATATCTAGAAAACATAACTTACCTAACTATAAAGTTCTGACTATTATAAGTAACTATCTATAATCTGTATTTAATTACGCCTTACATTTTAAAAGATCAGTATAAGCACAATAATTAATCAAGAGGAGAAATATACACATCACAAAATTGACCTTGAATTTGTATCAATAAATGAAAAACAATACCCATACCATAATTCCCCTTTTTACCATTAAAAAGAGATTGGCTGTGATCATTAACCAATTATAAACAATCCCATTTAAATGAAAACAAAGGTTTATAAACAAGATGGGAATTAGGACGTCGCTCATTCCAGACTGCTTCGTGCTGGAAGGGGGCGCTGTTCATACCATGGGGATCATGACAAAACTCAGAAACCTGTATAAGCCCTTATTTTCAGGGTCTGTAAACCTCCATCATCTTAGCTGTTTCAGTTGTTGGAACAACTGGTCCACTGCTTCCGGGGGTCTTGGTTTGTCAAACCACAGAAGCCTGGAAGGAATCCTCAGCTTTTCATTTTCTGTAGAAACATAAGCAAAATCTCCTTTTCCAAGTAACATATCCTTATACTTAAATTTTGAAGTCAAGGCATTTTCAAAAGATAGAAGTTAAATTAATTCAGCAGCATTTATAATCAAGTGTACTTTAGCAGCTGTTCCCTCCTGAGCAATGAAAAAACTGAAAAACACAATAGCATACAGTATCCAGACTCTCTGTGTATTTTCCATCTTTATGTGGCTTATTTATTTATCTATTATTACTTTATTTATTTTACTATTATTTATTTTTCCCTGAGACAGGGTTTCTCTTTGGAAATCCGCCTGCCTCTGCCTCTGGAGTAAATCCTACCGGCGTGCACCACCACAACACCGGCTTTTCTATTTATTTACCACTTTGCCCTTTCATTTTCTCTCTCAATCTCACGTATATTTTTAAACACACTGTAAACCTTTAGAGGTTTTGTTCATCCAAGTCTGACTTTACTGTAAATCTTTATGTTTTTGTGGCCACGTGTCTTATCTGTAAAACCGCGGCTGTTTTAAACTGCCGTTTCAAGATGGCGGGCGTAAGCGTGATTCCAGCTTACCGCCTCAGTCCATGCTGACATCCAGCAAAAGCTGCCACTTCCAGCTGTATGTACACACCTTTCAATCGTTAGCAGAGTCTCTTAAAAGAACCTTGCTGTTTTTTTTTCTTTGTATGCCGAGTCAGGAAGACTCCGGTAAGTGAGCCGCGTGAATCTCAGCTTGTCGCTAGCAAAACACCTGAGAAAAATGCTGTTATCAAAAATCTGTGCTTCTCTCCGTTCTTCTGTTTCTAAAATTCCTTTAAAGCTTTTGTCATTCTACGTGGAAATTCAATCCCGCTCTGACGCTTTTTCCTTGAGAGAAGCCTTCCCGCCAGCCTGGTTCTAGAGCCCCATCAGTCCCAAATGAACACACAGGAGGCTATATTCATTTTGAAACTGTTGGCCTTGCTTGTTTCTTACTGGCTAGCTCTGACTTAAGTAATTACCCCATAATTGTTAATCTAAGTATGTCTCTTACTGGAGAATAGTTCCGGGTTTCCTACCCCATGGTGGTTACATCTTGAATCTCCTTGTGTTTCTCTTACCCAGAGTCCTTCTGGACTCCTAGTCCCTCCTATCTAGATTCCCTATTGGTCAAACAGTGCTTTATTGACAAATGCACAGGACTTCCCCAACATGACCCGTTTCAAAACAACCTAATTACTCTAAAACAAACCCCCCAAAAGGTGATTTTTATGCTTCCTTTTGTGTGGGGGAGGCCACAGGCATTTATCTGCACTGTGTATGTGGAAACTTAAGCCTGGTGTAAGCTATTATTCTCAGTGCTCTTCTACCTTAGTCTAAGGAAGGTTGCTCAGTCAAACCCAGAGCTCATTGATTTGGCTGGTCTTGCTAGCCAGCTTGCTCAGGATGCCCTGTGGTTACTAAGGCTGGAATTACAAGCTTCCCTGGCCTGTATGTGGGCCTCTGGGAATCAGAACTCTGGTCCTCACATTTGCTGGACAAGGACTTCCACTGCTGGCTTCTCTCCCTTGCCCTCTTATTTATTTACTCTTTTTCTGAGCAAGAGTTGGGGAACTGTGTTCAGACGTGGGAAGAATAGCTTCACCATGTAGACCCTGCCAAATGTTGTCCTTCCCCTCAGCTGGATAGTAATTCCTGTTTATAAGAATACTCACTCCTTTCTTTCTCTATTAAAGCTGACAAGACACGGATATTAAAGGCGTCTTTCCCGGCTCTCTCCCATGTCTCCCCTGCTGGCCTGTGGCTTGTGTCAGATGTTCCTGAGGGTTCACATCTCTTCAGAAAATAAGCAGATAGGAGACACTTCACACACACACACACACACACACACACACACACACACACACACACACACACACTGGAGCATACCCACACGGGGCAGGGGGGGGCTTTTAAATGTAAGTTTCTTGTGTTATGAGTACCTGATTCCAAGCAGAAGTGCCATTCTCTTTATTGCTAATGAAAAGAATTTTTCCTTTCAGCACCAAGGAATCAAAAAATTGGCTAAGCCCATTTCCCCCTTGGGGTTGAGTATGCTGGCAGTATCCCAAGCATATCAGGCACCGCTCTACTGCAGGATGTGGCCTTGTGATCCTCATGAAGGATGACAGATGGACGGAGAAGCCCATGTTTATATCACTCTTCAACAACACAACCTAAATGCAACCTCCCTCTCTTTTTCCAGCTGGCATGCCACTTTCATTTTTATCTTATTTGCTTATATTTAGGGGATGAGTTCTCTGTGTGTAAACCTGTATCCCAGATGGTTGTGAGCCACCAGGTGGTTGCTGGGAATTGAAGTCGGGACTCCTGGAAGAGCCATTTCCAAGCCCCCTCTGTACACCCTGTTTTCTTATAAACTCCCCCTCTCCAGAATTTTGAAGAGAAAAATAAAGACCTAAGTGTTTCCTTTGTCCAAAGCTGTGCTCTTGGGTTGCAGAAACTGCCAGAAGATCTTGGGCTTAACATGAAAAGACAATGTGACTGCCTCGTGTCACCAGACACTGACCCTTTACTGCAGGCTTCCAGGTTATTTAGGTTCCTCTTGAGGACTTCAACTCCCTCCTCTAAGAGTCTGACCCTCAGGATGAAGTCCCGTGCCTGGCCCGCTGCTGCATGGCTCTGAAACAACAGATCTCTGCAAAGCTCTTCTCAGACTGCTGCCTGGGCTGCCCTTGTGTTCCAGAGGCAGTGAACAAAGACCTGACATTGTCTATGTTGGAAGGAAAAAAATGCTTGAGCCATTTATGCTGGAGCATAAAGAACACCTGTGGCGGGGAACCAAACACAAATCTAAGACCCCTGCCTCTCTCTGCTGCCACGCTGATAAGCCCATAAGCCCCAACTTGTTCCTGCATCTCCTTTGCCATTGTGTTCTCCCTAACCCTTCACAATGGATGAGTGTGATGACCTGATTTCTCTCCCCATCTCTGCTCTTGCTCCCCCCTTTATTCCCACCCCACTTCCAACCCAGCAGTCACATTAGTATTTTCTTACTGCAAATCTGAAAGAGAGAGAGAGAGCTCCCGGTTAATGACGCCAAGGCTCCCATGGTTCTCTGAATCATGCAGAATTCTGACCGGAATGTTAAGGCCCCTGGCCTCTCCCTGCCTCCTTAGTTTACTATGCTTCCCTTTTCCCTCCAATAGATATGCTACTAGGCTTTTTTCTTTGCACAAAGATGCCAAGCTATTCCCTGCATATGGAATATTTTCCCTCGCCAGTCTCTTGGATAACAAGCGTTGGCTTTTGGATGTAGCTTGGTGGGTGTTACCATAGGAGACTTTCAGACATGCGCAGGTCTTCCAGCTAAGCTCCTGTAGAACCTCGTACAGTTCCTGTACAATCCGTGGCTATCTATCTGATGGGTGGTTAGGGCAAGTCTGCCTTGCTCGCTGACATGCCCCTATGATACGGTATTGTACCTGGCACTAGGAAGACCCCTGACACATCTCGGGGAAAGTCATGAGTGAGCCCAGGGTGGTTGTGAGGAAGGTCCAGACTTCTCTGCCCAGTCCTCCACTTCTAAGCTACGTGGTCTTGATCTCAGTCTTCTGAGCAATAGGGCTAGGATGCAGCTCAACTGTTAGAGCGCTTGCCTGGCATACACGAGCCCCTAGGCTCCATCCCCACCACTGTATAAACTAGATGTGGTAGTGCATGACTGCAATCCCAGAATTCCAGAAGTGAAGGCAAGGGGATCAGAAGAAGTCCAACGTTATCCTCTGTTACAAAGCAAGTTCAAGGACAGCCTGGGCCCACCTCAATAAGTGAAGTGAAAGATAGTGAAAGATAGCTTTGTAGCTAAGGTTGTTGGAACCAAATGATAAGTGGAGCTTGGGATAGTCTGGAAGGTGTGGTACACTACGTGGCTATCATGTGTCATGTGTCTGTGTTTGGGTTGGTTATTCAGCCTGACTCTCAAGCTGCCTCTTAGCCTTCGTGACTTCCACTTTGAATAGGCAGGGAAATGCTGGTGCCCATGGCTTGGTTGACTCTGGCTAATAAATGTGGGGTGTGAGGGCAGGGAGCTGGTCCAAGTGAAGGGTGCTGGATGTAAAGGGAGCCAGGGTCTTTCCTACTAAATAGCACCTTTACCTCGCTTTTCCGTGGGAGCCCCTTGCCCTTGCGCTTAGGTCCCTCCCTGCCCCCAGGATGCCCCCCTTCTCTTTCTCTTCTCCCCCGGGGCCCATGAGTCATGCATTCTTTAAACCCAGCATCAGTTCCATGACATCTGCTGAGAATGGTTCTTCTAAGACCTCAATGAAGGAAGGGCCTGCAGCCTGGCAGGCCACAGGGTAAGCCACAGTAACACCAATGCACTGAATTGCCTCTCAGGGTCACTATCTGCAGATACACCGGACCCATGGCAGGCCAGATGGACAGCCACTCATTCGTTTTCTGCATAGCAGATTCCATTTGGAATAAGGGCTCTGGTGTCATAGGCTAATAAAGTCTGATTGACAGCTGGGGAGTATCTCACCTGTGGCCTGAGGTATCCTAGGCACACAGCAGCATAGGCAGAAAACATGTTCTCATGGCTGTAAAACTCAAGCATCTCATCCCTTGGTGACCACCAATTAAGAATGTCACCCCTTTCTTAATAACTTACAGTCAATTAATTAGTAACTGCAAAAAGAACTGCAGACTCCACCGCAGCTGAAGGGGACGGAATCACTCAACAATGAACACTGGGCGTGGAAATCATGGAGACTAGGAGCCGAGGACGCTGTTCGGGTGTTAAAGCGCTTGCTGAGCAGGTGCAAGGATCCGGGTTTGGATGCCCAGCACCACCCGAAATCCAAGCGGGTCTGTGGTTCACTGGTCAGCCGAGTCAAGTAAACTACCAAGTTCCAGGTTCACCGAGAGGCTCTGCCGTGAAAAAATAAATAAGGCAGGGAGCATTGAAGGAGAGATTTGATGGTAACTCCTGGCCTCTACACACCTGTGTGTGCACATGCATGAGTATAAACACACACACACACACACACTTCAGTGGACAGTGGTTAAAAGAACTTACTGCTCTTGCAAAGGACCCAAGTTCAGTTCACAGCACCCCACATCTGGGGACCACAACCACATGTAACTTCAGCTCAAGGGGATCCAACTTATCTGGCCTCAGCAGGCACTCACACCCATGTGGACACCCACACAAAGACACACAAACACATATTTTTAAATAGTAAAACTAAAATTTAAAAAAGAAACCACAGAGGCTGTTTAAAAATTCTGCCTACTGCTCTTGGATAGGTAGGATTGCATAGGAAAAATGGCAATCTTACCAAAAGCAATCTACAGATTCAGTGTAATACCCATCAAAATCGCAGCAAAATTTTTCACAAGCCTCAAAAGGACAATACTCAACTTTATATGGAAAAACAAGAAACCCAGGATAGCTAAAACAGTCCTGTACAATAAAAGAACTTCTGGAGGCATCACCATCCTTGATTTTCAAACTCTACTATAGAGCTGTAGTAATGAAAGCAGCTTGGTATTGGCATAAAAACAGACAAATGGACCAATGGAATTGAATTGAAGACCCACACACCTATGAACAGCTGATTTTTAATGAAGAAGCTAAAATTACACAATGGAGAAAAGAAAGCATCTTCAACAAATGGTGCTGGCATAACTGAAGGTTGACATGTAGAAGAATGCAGATAGATCCATATCTATTGTCATGCACAAAACTCAAGTCCACATTAAAATTCATTATTTTAGGGAATCCTACATAGATGTCAAATCTTATCATATGTAAGTATACCAATAGATAAGATATTTATAATAAGGAGATTGCCTTGTGAGACAATTTGTAAAGCCAGATATGTCATTAGTACCACCAAATGGCAAATACCATCAAATCCAGCATAAACACTACCTTTTATAAAACATAAATGGAAATCAGATAACGTTAGTAGTTTTTTCTGTGACTCCATAGAGATTTGAACATACTGTCTTGATTTATGTTTGTTTCAGAAACTACTAACTATAAAAACCAATGTTCGCTGGGCAGTGGTGGCGCACGCCTTTAATCCCAGCACTCGGGAGGCAGAGACAGGCGGATCTCTGTGAGTTCGAGGCCAGCCTGGTCTACAAGAGCTAGTTCCAGGACAGTCTCCAAAGCCACAGAGAAACCCACCCTGTCTCTAAAAATAAAAAAAAAAACAATGTTCACTGCATGTTTCTTTATTAAAAGCCAGTATTCATAAGAAAAAAAACCTCAAGTTCAAACGGATCAAAAACTTCAACATAAAACCAACCACCCTGAATCTCATAGAAGATAAAGTGGGAAGTAGCCTTGAACACATTGGCACAGGAGACCACTTCCTAAATATAACACCAGTAACACAGACACTGAGAGCAGCAATGGATAAATGGGACCTCCTGAAACTGAGAAGCTTCTGTAAAGCAAAGGACATGGTCAACAAGACAAAATGGTAGCCTACAAAATGGAAAAAGATCCTCACCAACCCCACTTCTGACAGAGTGCTGATCTCCAAAGTATACAAAGAACTCAAAAATCAAACATCAAGAGACCAGATAATCCAATAAAAATGGGGTACAGATCTAAACAGAGAACTCTCAACAGGGGAATCTCAAATGACCAAAATACACTTAAGGAAATGTTCAACATCCTTAGTCATCAGGGAAACCCAAATCAAAACCACTGTGAGATACCATCTTACACATGTCAGAATGTCTAACATAAAAAACACTGATGACAGCTTATGCTGGAGAGGATGTGGAGAAAGGGAAACACTCCTCCATTGTTGGTGGGAGTGCAAACTTGTACAGACGATTTGGAAATCAGAATGGCAGTTTCTCAAGACCCTGCAATACCGCTTTGGGGCATCTACCTAAAGGCTGTTCACTCACACCACAAGGACACTTGTTCAGCAATGTTCATAGCAGCATTATTTGTAATAGCCAGAACCCAGAAAAAACCTAGATGCCCCTCAACTAAAGAATGGATAAGGAAAATGTGATACATTTATGCAATGGAAAATTACTCAGTGGTAAGAAGCAATGTCATCTTGAAATTTGCAGGCAAATAGATGGAACTAGAAAAAAGCCATCTTGAGTGAGGTAACCCAGACCCAGAAAGACAAATACAACATGTACTCACTCACAAGTGGATATTAGACATAGAACAAATGATAACCAGCCTACAGGCCACAACCCCAGAGAACCTAGGTAACAAAGAGGACCCTAAGAGATACATACATGGATCTGCCTAGGAAAAGGAAAAATACAAGATCTCCTGATTAAATCGGAAGTGTGGAGGGCAAGAGGGAGGGTGGAAGGGGAGAGGAGAGGAGGGAAGTGGGGAAAATGTATAGCTCAATTAAAAACTGACAAAAAAATCTGTCTACCACACCCTCCACGTTCTGAGGGCTCTCCCTCACGTCACACGTTCACGCTGTCTCTCTCCCTCCCTTTACATTCATGCTGTCTCCATGTAAGGAGAGAAGCTTGGTGGGTATCTCAGAGAAACAAAAGAACTCCCACGAAATTCTGGATTATGACGACTACTGTCATCAGTGGCCAGTGGCCATGTTTCAGTTCATCTGTGACATTAAGAGCAAAGCCGTTTGTTCGGTAAGAAGCAGAGCAGGACGTGATTCACGGGGTCCCTCGGGTCATGCTGTGTGCCGCAGGCACCAGGGACTTGTCTTCAGCCGGAAGCGACTCTTGTCGAAAGGGGTTTAATACTTCGTGCCCATTGCTGGCTTCCACAGACGGCTTCAGTAGCTTCAGAAGGCGGACCCAGGCACAGAGAGCCCAGGTCAGAGACAGAGCCGCAGCAGCATCTTAGAAAAGCTTTCCGGGAATTGTTGGGGGAGGGATGCTTGGAGCAAGTGCGGAAAGGGAGCAGCACTGAATGATCCAAACCCTGATGGAGAGAGGAACGTTCGAGCACAGAACGTACCGGTACCCTCACAATCCGGTCAGAGCAGAAGGAGGCAGGGCCGGGAATTTGACCTAGGCCGTGTGGCGAAGCTCTCTTACCGATTCTTACTCAAGAGGAGCTGGAGTGAGACTCTGACGTGTCTTACCCAGAGGCTTTCTGCGCTTATGCACTAGGTGTGGCTCTCACCCCGAGTGTGGGCGCACTGCCAGCAAACTCCACCGTGAGCTCCACAGAGTTCAAAGACCATTCCCTCATTGACATGTTGGTGCTTGCAACCCTGGATGAGGTTCTGAAGTTCCCAGGGCTCCGGGTCACCTCTGATCAAGAATCCTATGGCTCCTGTGTATAGGACACTCTCGGAGCTTCAGAAGAGGCTCAAGACTGCCTTATGACAGAATCTCATGGTCATGGGCGGCTGTGACCAAGGACTGGTCATCTCTCTGTCATGGTGCCAGAATGACTCAGAAACACGCCCCAGAAGCTCGAGATGGCTCAGTGGCTAAGAACACTCGTTGCTCTTGCAGAACCAGGGTTTGATTCCCAGCACCCACACTGGGCATCCCCTGACCTCTAGCTCTGAGGCATCCAGTGCCCTCTTCTTTAATTAACACATAATTAAAATAAAAATAAAATCGATAATAGACTTTGGGTAATACCCCTCTTGCATGAGTGGAGTGACAAATGTACTGAGCTAATCTTTCTCTTGAGCAAGACTTCAGGTCATTTGCCACTCAGAAGTTCACACTTTGACCAGGTCTGAGGGTCCAGCCTTTTCCCTTGGGATTTGTTAAGTATTTCCTGCTCCAACTTCTCAAAGCCCTTCCCCATGTTTTCTCCTAGTTGTCAAGTTTTGTCACACTTGAGTTCAACCTAATAAGCCTTCTCTTTTCTCTTTTGCTTCAGGTAAGAATCCCACACCCCGCCTCCCCTCAAGAAGCTCAGCTCTCTTAACACAGCCTCCTGGTATATGGTACCAGGATCCCTCGGTGACAATGGTCTCTATATGATGACTTGTTTTGAGAATTTCGAAACTGCTCATGGGCAGCTCAGGTTAAAACAACTCTTCCACTTAATCAACTCTATAATAGACGTTGGTATGTAGTAAAATACATAGTTCTTTCTTGATACTCTCAGCACTGTACTGGCTATTTTTGGACTTTTCTTCTCCCACATGAATTATAAAGTAAATGTATAACGTGTTATGTTAGGACTTGTATCAGGATTGCACAGGCCCATGTTTTGAGGACAAAGATTTACCATACTGATTCTTCTCTCAGGGGACAAGTTCATTAAGATTAACTCAGCAAAGCTTCAACAACACTGATAATTTCTCAGTTAAAAAGCTTACAAATCTTTTGTTGTCTTATTGCTCTAGCTAGAACTTGAAGTACAATATTGAAGAGATATGGAGAGAATTGACAGCCTTGTTTTGTTCCTGACTTTAGAGGAATTACATTGAGTATCTCTCCATGTAGTTTAATGTCGGCTGTTGGCTTGATGTATATTGTCTTTATTACGTTTAGGTATGTTCTTTTATCCCTTATCTCCCTAAAACCTTTATCATGAAGGGGTGTTAGATTTTGTCGGAGGCTTTTTCAGCATCTGGTAAGATGATCACGTGGTTTTTCTTTTTCAGATTGTTAATGGGGTGGATTACATTAACAGACTTTCATATGTTGAACCATCCCTGCATCCCTGGGATGAAGCCTACTTGATCATGGTGGATGATTTTTCTGATGTGTTCTTGGATTCGATTTGCCAGTATTTTATTGAGTATTTTTGCATCAATGTTCATGAGGAAGATTGGTCTGTAGTTCTCTTCTTAATGTGTCTTTGTGTGGTTTGGGTACCAAGGTAATTGGAGCATCATAAAAAGAGTTTGGCAATGACCACAAAAGGAGATCAAAAGGATACAAATTGAAAAGGAAGAAGTCAAACCTTCACTATTTGCAAATGATATGATAGTTTACATGAGTGACCCGAAAAATTCTATCACCTTCATTAAAGTGACAGGATACAAGATTAACTCAAAAAAAAAGTCAGTAGCCTTACTATATACAGACAATAAATGATCTGAGGAAGAAATCAGAGAAATATCACTCCACAATAGCCACAAATGGCATAAAATATCTTGAGGAACTCTAACCAAACAAGTGAAAGACCTGTATGAAATAACTTTAAGTCTTTAAAGAAAGAAATTAAAGAAAATATCAGAAAACGGAAAGATCTCCCATGTTCTTGGATAGGTAGGATTAACATAGGAAAAATGGCAATCTTGTCAAAAGCAATCTACAGATTCAATGCAATCTCCATCAAAATCCCAGCACAATTCTTCACAGACCTCAAAAGGACAATCCTCAACATTATATGGAAAAACAAAAGGCCCAGGATAGCCAAAACAACCCTGTACAATAAAGGAACTCCAGGAGGCATCACCATCCCTGACTTCAAGCTCTATTATAGAGCTATAGTCCTGAAAGAGCTTGATATTGGCACAAACACACACAGGTTAACCAATGGAATTGAATTGATGACCTTGATTTTTGACAAAGAAGCTAAAATTATACAATGGGAAAAAAGCATCTTCAACAAATGGTGCTGGCATAACTGGATGCTGGCATGTAGAAGATTGCAGATAGATACATATCTATCCCCTGCATCAAACTTAAATGAAAATGGATCAAAGACCTCAACATAAAATCAGCCACACTGAACCTCTTAGAAGAGAAAGCAGGAGACACCCTTGAACGAATTGGCACAGGAGACCTTATCCTGAATATAACACCAGTAGCACAGACACTGAGATCAACAATTAATAAATAGGACCTCCTGAAACTGAGAAGCTTCTGTAAGACAAAGGACAGAGTCAACAAGACAAAACGCAGTCCACAGATTGGGAAAAGAGCTTCACCAACCCCACATCTGACAGAAGGTTGATCTCCAAAATATACAAAGAACTCAAGAAGTTAGTCACCAAAACACCAAATAATCCAATTAAAAAATGGGTGTACAGATCTAAATAGAGAATTCTCAATAGAGGAATCTCAAATGGCTACAAGGCACTTAAAAAATCGTTCAGCATCTTTAGCTATCAGGAAAATGCAAATTAAAACAACTCTGAGATACCATCTTACACCTGTCAGAATGTAAAATCAAAAACACCAATGACAGTTTATGCTGGAGAGGATGTGGAAAAAGGGGAACACTCCTCCATTACAAACTTGTACAATCACTTTGGAAATCAGTATGGCAGTTTCTCAGGAAAATGGGAATCAGTCTACCTCAAGATCCAGCAATTCCATTCTTAGGCATATACCCAAAGGATGGACATTCACACCACAAGGACATCTGTCCAACTATGTTCATAGCAGCATTATCTGTAATAGCCAGAACCTGGAAGGAAAATGTGGTACATTTACACAATGGAGTACTACTCAGCAGAAAAAGACAATGACATCTTGAAATTCGCAGGCAAATAGAGGGAACTATAAGAAACCATCTTGAGTGAGGTAACCCAGTCACAGAAAGACAAGCATGGTATGTACTCACTCATATATGGTTATTAGACATAGAGCAAAATATTAGCGGTCTACAATTCACACCTCCAGAGAAGCTAGTAAACAAGGAGGACCCTAAAAGAGACATACAGGGACCTCCAAGAAGGGAAAGGGGACAAGATCTCCTGAGTAAATTGGGAGCACGGTTGGGGGGAAGTAGGAGAAAGGGAGGAGAGAAGGGGAGGGGGGAGGAGAACATGAGGGATCAGGAAGGTTGAGTTGGGGGAAGAACAGAGAGGGAGAGCAAGGAAAGAGAGTCCTTATTAGAGGGAGCCATTATGGCACTAGGGAAATCTCCAGAGATCTACTAAAATGACCCCAGCTAAGAATCTAAGCAATGGTGGAGAGGCTACCTTAAACACCCTTCCCCTACAATGAGATTGATGACTACCTTCATGCCTTCTACAGCCTTCATCCAGTAGTTGATGGAAGCAAAATCAGTGATTCACAGCTAAGCACTGAGCAGAACTTCTGGAACCCAGTTGTAGAGAGGGAGGAGTGATGAGCAAAGGGGTTAAGACCATTTTGGGGAAACCCACAGAAACAGCTGACCTGAGCAAGTGGGAGCTCATGGACACCAGTCTGATAGCTGGGGAACCAGCATAGGACCAAACCAGGCCCCCTGAATGTGGGTGTCAGTTGGGGGCCCTGGGCAGTCTATGGTGCCTCTGGCAGTGGAAACAGTATTTATCCCTCATGCAGGAATGGGCTTTGGGAGTACATTCCCCATGGAGGGATACTCTCTCAGCCAAGATACACCAGAGAGAGCCTAGGTCCTGCCCCAAATGATGTGACAGACTTTAATGATCCCCCATGGGAGGCCTCCCCTTCCCTGAAGAGTGGGTGGGATGGGGGGTTGGTGGGGGCAATGGGAGGATGGAAGGGAGAGGAAACTGGGATTGGTACGTAAAATAGGATTGTTTTTAATTTAAATAAAAGTTAATTTAAAAATGCTTACAAATGTTTGCTTTGCGGTCTTAGGCATTTGATTATTTTCAGTGAGAAATTTTCCCACATTGTATAAATATTGGCTTGTAAGAGTAGAACTGGATTCATTTATGATTCATCTAGAGAAAATATAGTTCTGTAGGAATGCCTAGGCTTTATAATAGACCGCCAAAAGAAATTATCAGGTCTCCCTTCTCCTCCCTTCTCCTCCTCATCCTCTCTCTCTCTCTTGTTTCTGTTTCTGTGCTTTGGAGACAGAGTTTCATGTACCTTAGGCTGACCCCAAACTTTCCATGTCGCTAAGGCTGGCCTTCAATTCCCAACTTTTTGCCTCTGTTTCCAAGTGTTGGGACTGTACGCCTCTGTCCCACACCAGCCTCTCGCTCCTACCTTGAATGGAAAAGCCACTATTATATACATTATAACGCATTAATGCATTACACAATGTAGTTTTTAGATGCTTTTTTACGAGGCCAAGACTTTTCAGTTTTTCTTGCTTTGGTGTTTGTTGCCCTTTCTAAATCACAAGCAAACACTATGTATTCCTGAGCGCTGTTCGGTGCCCAGAGCTGTCATCCAAGGACTGTGCCTTTTAATCTGCTATTTGATAAATAACATAGCTGTTCTTTCTTATTTTTGTTTTTGTTTTTTACACAGCTAAGTCTTCTATGCCTTCCTGGGGGAAATCAAGCTTGTCCTTATTTTTAAAATGTTTCTTCTGCACTTATCTGGGTTTGCAAAGATTTCAGATTGGTTCCACGGATGTCTCTAGATGGGGTGGAATATGCTGTCCCTGACTAGTTTAGGAATGAGATTATATCGTCTCGTAAAATGATTGGAATGGCTTTGTCCTTGGCTATTATCTGGAACAATGTGTATAAGATGGGACGATCTGTTCTGAATGTAGCAATCTTTACCGCTGCTCTCCTTTTGGGGGAAGATGCTTTTGGTGACCGGGGCTTCTTGCTCTTTTCCTTTTAACACACCGGCGGAGATAAAACACCAAACGCCAGCTTTTCCTCTAAGCGGCGTCATTCCCCAGGTGATGCTTGCTTAGCCAACACAGCCATCTCTGGGGGCAGTGCAATTATATACCATTTCACACGTGAGGAGAGGCGAGCAGCTTGCTTGTCTGGCTCACCATCTGTAACAGAGCCAAAATCGATCCCAGCCAGTCTGCATTCCAACCGCAGAACTCGTCCGTCTAACCCCACACTATAGTGACTTTTACTACTCTTAGTCCTGCCAAAATGTTGTTAATTCACGTACTCTTAAAAATTATATAGCAATGTCTCAAATTTCAGAAAGATTAGTAAACGGGTTCTAATAGTCCCACATTTTGACTCTTGCTGAACCTTAAGTTTTTCCTTTTTTTTTTTACTGTGCCTCCTTTTGCTTATTTATTTATTTTACTATTGCTGTTGCGTATATGTGGGGGCGGGGCGGGGTGGCACACAAGCCGGTGTCAGGGGACGACTCTTTGGGGGTTAGACTTAGGTCTTCGGGCTCGTTCGTGAGCAAGCTCTTTTCCCTGCTAAGCCACGCTGCCTGCCCAGAGCCTGCTTTTTTAAATTCAAGAGTTTGCTAAAAGTTCATTCTCCTAGTCCACCCCTTCCCCTGACTCCGCGGGTAAAGCATTGGAGGTTGGGAGGATGATGAAGTAAATATAACCCACTGAGCTGAGTCAGCAGGGCTCCACGCTATGCTCGCTCCCGTATTTGGAAGTTTCCACAGTGGAAAGTAAGCAAAAGAGAAAGAACAGGACTCCTTTTGATGTTCCTGACGGATTTTAAAATTCCATTGTTTTCGGTAGAATATGTCTTTATCTTTATTCTCTAATTCTTTCTTTGGGTTTTCATAATGCTCATTTTTGTTCTCCCCACTAATGCTTAGCTAATGGCGGCAATAGTTCAGGGGTGGAGTGTTTGCCTGATGTGGTAGAAGGCGCAAGTACAGTTTCCAGTATTGTCGTGAGAAAACAGCTTAAATAATGTTCAGTTTTACTTTTAATACACACATCTAAGGCCACAAACTTCCTTGTAAATATCAAATTCGCTCTATCTTGCAAACTTTCCAGTTTGTAGTATCCTTTTTTTTTTTTTATTTTAAAGAAATTTCCAGTACAGTGTTTTTCAAGCCACAAACTGTCTAGGGCTGTCTCCACCAATGTCTTACAGTATCATCAGTTATTTGCAAATAGTGGAGATTGACTTTGCGCCTCTCAGAAGATCAGGTTTCACAGCTACTTTAAAATTATCTCCACAGGGTCAGTGAGATGGCTCAGCGAGTAAAAGTACTTGCTGCCAAGCACGAGTTCAATCCCCAGGCCCGGCATGGAGGGAGGAGAGAAGCAGCTTCCACAAGTGCAGACACAGGGCAGGCACTCTCCCAACACACACACACACACACACACACACACACACACACACACACACACACACTAAAGAACCTCAGTAAAATTATCCTTATCTTTATATCTATGTAGAATATTTGTGTTTTGGGTTTTCTCTTGTTTGGGTGTTTTTGTTTGTTTTTTGGCACAAAGCCTACCACTGATCCAGGCTGGCCTTGAACCCTTGATTCTCCTGCCTCAACTCTATAGTGCTGGGATTAGAGACATGCACCGCTATGATCACCGTGTTTGTCTTTTTAATCGGTTTTTAAGAAGCTGGTGTTAAAGTCTCCTTGCTTTTGCTGTGAAGTAAGGGACTATTAAGCCTGTCTTTGTAACACCTCGAGTCTTGTTGGGGGCCTGGGTTCAATTCCCTGCACAGCTCACACCATCTAATATCCTCTTCTGGCCTCCTGGGATGACAGACTTGTATGTGATGCACAGCTGTACGTGCAGGAAAACACCCATACACATTAAATTTAAAAAAAAAAAACGATTAAAATTTCCCTCCCAATGTGCTGTTACTGTTGCTGACATCTAGCTAACCGCTGGTTTACAGCCGATACAACTGAGCTTTACGAAGCAATACCAACTTCTTAGCTCAGCTTGTTTCTTTCAGCTTATCTTCTATCTTGCATGCTTTAGAAGATCTTTCAACAGCCAGGCACTGGGCCTTTCTTATACTTGAAGTTTTAAATTGCTCATTCGTGAAAGGCCAGCTAGCTTCTCAGAGTACCAGCTTCATCAATCCTTTCTCTTCAGATGTTAAAGATGTCATCTTACTTTCCCCTTTCCACAACACAGCCTGGGGCTGCTTCTCTGTAGGCACCGCACGTCTGTGTCTTTCCTGAAGTCTTGAGAGTTTCCTCCACTCTTGGTACTGTGCAGTCTGAGGATGAGTCTCTAGGAGCACGGGGAGCTTCTGCTGGGTTGAGAAGGGCCCCCGAGAGGCTGGTGTGTTCCCATGCTTGGTCCCCAGTTGGGGACAATAGGGAGGATTAGGAGGTGTTGCCCTGTGGGAGGAGGTGTGTCGCTGGGCCGGCTTTGAGCCATTCCCACTTAGCTCTCTCTCTGCTTCTTATTGTGGATCAAGATGTGAGCGCTCAGCTGTTCCTGCAGCCATGCCTCCCTCACCCTGTCATGAACTCTGAAACGGTAAGCCAACTAAACACCGTGCTTAGTAAGCTGCCCTGGTTGTGGTGCCCAATCATGGTAATAGAAAAGAAGACAATGCTTTGCCTCATTTTTCTATGACTATACATCTCAATTAGAACAGTACTGGGCATTGTCTCCTTGGACTTGTCCCTGCTTCCCCCTCATTCTCCGCGTTTTCTATGGTGTGTTGGTGGTCTAACTGACACTGTCTCTGCACCTAAAAGTGGCACCTTAAAGTCTGCCTTTCCCCTATTTACCCTGCTTTCAAGTTTTAGTTCAGTTTTCATAAACTCAAAAGGATTTGTGATCATTTGAATATAGAAACTTGAAGTGTGTGTAGTTTAAAAAGCATCATAACACTTGAACGCACACAGCAAATTGAAAACAAAGAGTTATGTTCCTCTGTATAACAGTTTCATAGGTGTTGATTTTAAAGAACAAACAAAACCATAAATGACTTATAAGTATGTTCAATTTATTTTCACCTATTAATCCAAGAAATATAAATACAAGCATGAAAGTAATGCCACCACCAACAAAAGGAATCCTTTTTGATTTGGTGGAATATACAAATTTTACTATAATGCCACCCTGAGAACACAATATCAGAGACATTGGAGAGAAATTGGCAATGTATATTAACAGCTTTTGATGTATTAGAAAGTTTGGGGGGCTGGAGAGAAGGCCCAGTAGTTGAGAGCACTGGCTGCTCTTCCAGAGGCTCTGGGTTCAATTCACAGCACCCAGGTGGAGGCTCACAACTGTCTGCAGCTCCAGGAGATCCGGTGCCTTCTCCTGACCTCTGGGGCACTGCACACAAACGGCACACAGACAACTCACACATAAAATAATACTGACAATAAAGATTAATTTCTAAGTATTAGAACTTTCTGACTCAGCAATTTTTCTTGCAGAAACCTAACCTCAGGAAGCTACCCCAAAACACATGGGGAGAAAAATCATATGCCATGTTTTCATAGCAGGGAACAATTTAAAATACAACAAAAATAGGGAAAGGTATTTGCTACATCTACACAGTTAACTATTAGTCACTAAGACATGCCTACAGAAAATTTGTAACCAAATAGAAAAATACAGCCGCTGTAACCTTATGTAGAAAATAAAGTTTATAAAACTACACGTACAAAACAGCTAAAGGATTAAAGCAAAACAAGTCCAAGTGTTGACCGCATGATACCAATATTGGTTAACTTGTTTTCTACCTATTTTGTATTTTCCACATATTTTACAGTGTAATTTAAAATTAATGGTTACACAAAACAAAAACAATTTCACTACACAGTCCACAAGAAGGATTTTTATTTTGTCCTTCATATTATTTGATCTTCCTCATTTCTTCATTGGGAACGAGTCTTCCCTTCATCCTCCCAGGACCGGCTGGAGGTTATTCTTGGCCAGTGGGCACCGGGGCACACTGGCGTGCCAAGCTCAGGTTAACGTAAGCAACGAAGCCCTAACTTTTGACAAAAAGCCTCAAGAGCAGCTGGCGTTTTGTTTGAGATCGTGGATTCTGCTGCAAGGTCTGTGAGTAAATTTTCCCATGGGAAACTGCTAAATCAAAACCTGGAATTGAAAAGATTATGGCAAAAATAAATAAATAAATAAATAAATAAATAAATAAAAGGAAGGAAGGAAGGAAGGAAAAGAAAAAGATTATGGAGTCCCACAGTCTACAATTTCTTTGTTTTGATTGGTAGACACCTTGAGACTAAAAACACTTTTTATTAAAAAACAAAAGATAGGCTTCACGAAGAGAATTGGGATCTCCCAAGCAGCAGACACCAAGAGAAACAGATGTCCGAGACCCGGCGGGGCGAGGCCATAGGAGGGAGACAGGTGGAAGAGAGCCTGGGCAAGCATGAAGACTTCAGCACCCTCATGCCTCCGGAAGAAGGAGGCGGGGAAGGAAGGCGGAAGGGAAGAATGGGCCAGAAATTCTAGCTCATCTCTGAGATGGACTTGGCCACGTTCAAAAGGAGTCAAGGTGTGAAACGGTGGAGTCTCCCGTCAAGCAAAAGAAATGGCCCGAATCTATTGCCTCTGCTTTGCTCGGGTGAGGCCTAGGCAAGCTTGGAAAGAGCCTAAGAAGTCCCATAGGAGTGGATCCCGAAGCTGGGACATTTAAAAGCTGTCAGTCATTCTCGTCCCTTGCAAAGGTTTTTATTAGGAAAGAAGACTTGGTTGTTGCATTCCATGGCACCTACAGAAATTCCCCGAAACCCTGTCCTTAAACACCAAATGTGAACCTCCCTGCACCAATGTGTGTGGATCCCTCAGGAGGCGGGGCCTCACTGGAGGAGGCGGGTTGGCTGTGACAGTCGGGAGGCGGGGCCTCGCTGGAGGAGGCGGGCTGCTGGAGAGACCCGCCTTCTCCTGTCTCCGCTTCTGATCCATGTAACAGAGCCACCGGCCTCTCAAGACACTCTAACTGAATGTCCCTCCTTCCATGATGCGCTCTCCCTTCAAACTGTGAGCCAAAATAAACCCTTCCCTCGTTAACCTGCTTGTTGTGAAGGGTTTGGTCACAGCATCGGGAAAAGAAACTGATAAATATCTTAAAAAAAAAAAGTGACGCTTTAAGGAGAATCTGAGACTCGGAGCACAGCACAGTGCCTGTCATGCAAATCTCCGGGCTAAACCTTGTCGTTCCCTGTCCTCTCATCTGATCTAATAAGGTGGTCCTCTTTATGAAAGCCAGCTACGTTGGGTTTGGCACTTACCATCCTTGCAAATACTACAAAACGGATGAGGGAATTTTAAAAGATGCCAGGAGGCTCAGGATGGTTATGTAATTTACCCAAGGCCACGGAGCTACCAAGTGGTAGTTCTAGGACCCAAACTCTGGGCCATCCCGAAGCTGGGTGCACACTTCCGTTCTCTTTATATATGGTAGCTTTAACGGGAAGCTGATTAATGTAGGCAATAGGAGGCCGTCACATAGCAGGAGAGCCTGAATTTCGATTTTGTAAGCCAACTGTCATTAACCCTGGCAGCATACTGGAACATGGCATTTTTCAAATGTTAAACCTGGTATTAAAGCCATTTGGACACCCAGGCTTCGCCCATGATCTGTGAAATCACTGTGTGTGTTTGGGGGTGGGGAAGCATGTAGCTAAACAGCAGAATGTTTGACTAACACATTTGAGATCCCGGCTTCAACCCCAATACTAAAGCAGCCACAACGAAAAGCTGTTTCTGTGGTAAGTTCTGTCTCCCATCGTGCAGTGCACTTTTCCTCGTGGTGTAGGCAGGGTAAGAGAGTCCCAGGAGCGATGAGAAGCCTACACATTGCCTGGCCTGTTGGAATCTGAATTCAAATGAAGATTTCTGGATCCCAGGCACTGGGCCGCTCAGCACAGCAATGGGAGAGTCTGCTTAAAGAACAGTGTGCGTGCGCCCTCTGGTGGGTCCAGGCAGAAAGGCATCCTTGGCAAGCGCTAAAGACCCCAGCGTTGGTGCATCAAAGCGCTGCACGCATCGATACAGGGCATCTGGTTAGGTGGGGCCTCTAGATCACCTTCGCTTGTTCATTTTTGTCAGCTCGATACTAACTACATTCACCTGGGAATCAGAGACCTCAGTCAACCTTACCCGATGGGCCTGTGGGACATAGTCTTGATTGGTTGATATGAAGGTGACCGCCCACCGTGGGCGGTGCCACCCCCGGGCATGTGGTCCCAGAGCTGCAAGAAAAAGCAAGGTAAAGAAGCCGTGAGAAGAAGCAGCCAACAGTGTTCCTCCATGGCCCCTGCCTCTGTCCTTGTAGAGTTCCTGCCTTGATTTCCCTCAGTGACGACCCGTGATGGGAACCAAATAGAGACCTTCCCTCCCCAAATTGCTTTTGCTCGTGGCGTTTAGCACAGCAACAGAGGGCAAACTGGGACAGCCCTTGAAGTCTGAAGGATGGAAACTGTGATGCAAACCGCCACGCCCTGCCGGCGCCGTGTCTCTTCAGCCCCCTGTACATGACACCTCCTCACACAAGGTACTGGCTCCATGCGACGGGGGCGGGGGAAAGGGGGTCTCCTTCCACTTTGCAGTGGTTCCGTCAAACAAGCGCGAGGACAACTCCATCTACACCACCCGCAACCTCGGCCCCGCTGGCTCTTTCTCAGTGGCTGAATGGTGTCATAGCCTCCTCATACCGCCGCGAGTATTAAACGTGGATGCCGAGCTGGACACCGGTCTGAACAGAGCTCCCCAGCACGGGCGGAATGGTTTTGGCAGGGCACACCTCAGAGGGCTGAGGCAGGGGCGAAAGTTTCAGGCCAGCCTGACTCGCACTGACAGGAGCCAGTCTCGAGACAGAGAAGGGGGAGGTGGAAGAGGAAAAAGAACAAAAAAGAAAGTTCTCAGCGCAATGTGACAAGACCGCTGCCCGGTGTCCCTCTGGTGCCTGCCTCCTCCTCGGGCCTCAAGAAGACCTGCCTCTCTCCTCCACTGTACCCCGCTGCACCCCGCTGCACCCGCTGCCCCCTATGCAGCCCACTGCACCCCACTGCACCCCGCTGCACCCTCTGCAGCCCGCTGCACCCCTGCACCCCACTTCACCCCGCTGCACCCTGCTGCACCCCGCCGCACCCTACTGCAGCCCGCTCACCCCACTGCACCCCACTGCACCCTACTGCAGCCCGCTGCCCCCACTGCACCCCATTGCACCCTACTGCAGCCCACTGCACCCCCTAAACCCTGCTGCACCCCCACTGCAGCCTGCAGCACCCCACTGCAGCTGCTGCACCCCGCCGCAGCCCACTGCACCCTGCTGCACTCCACTGCACCCCTGCTGCACTCCACTGCACCCCTGCTGCACCCCCCTGCACCCTGCTGCAGCCTGCTGCACCCCACTGCACCCTGCTGCAGCCCGCTGCAACCTTCCCCATGACCTCGACTCTGTCTGCACTCTCCTTCCCGGGTCATTCCACTACAGACCAGAGCTGTGGGGGCGGGGGGCTCCAGTAGGAGGAGTGCTGGTGAGGAGGGAGGACTCCAGAGGAGGAGGAGTGCTGGTGAGGAGGGAGGACTCCAGAGGAGGAGGAGTGCTGGTGAGGAGGGAGGACTCCAGAGGAGGAGGAGTGCTGGTGAGGAAGGAGGACTCCAGCAGAGGAAGAGTGCTGGTGAGAGGGGAGGACTCCAGAGGAGTGCTGGTGCGGAGGGAGGACTCCAGCAGAGGAGGAGTGCTGGTGAGGAGGGAGGACTCCAGCAGAGCACTGGTGAGTGGTGGTGAAGGGGAGGCCAGCAGAGCACCGAATGCCCAAATGCTGTCACAGGACATCTGGCTTAACTCTTAATAAGGTGGAAACCCATGATGCCCTTGAATAAAGCAGATTTGGAGCTGGGCAGTGGTGCACGCCTTTAATCCCAGCACTCTAGAGGCAGAGGCAGGCGGATCTCTGAGTCTGAGGCCAGCCTGGTCTATAGATCGAGTTCCAGGACAGCCAGGACTATTGCAAGGAGAAACCCGGGGGGGGGCTTGGCGGGCAGATTTGATTTAGTGATTGTGATGAAACTGTAATTAGACCAAGGAATTGTGCGCATGGGAAGCAGTTTATGACGTGGAGGAAAGGAGTGGGTAGTGGCTGCCAAGGAAAACGGTTTCTTTTTAAGGACATTGGAGAGAAAACTCTGTTTGTAATGTCAGAGGTCAGTGGGCAGAAGAGAGAATAGCGAAGGGTACCACCCTTCATTGCCGGCAGGGGAGCTCTGGCGCAGAGGCGTAGTCTTCCACCAGGGGGCTGTTAACAGGCAGGGAGGCCAAGTCTACAGGCACGGGCGCCCTTGTGTTCAGGGGCCCTCCCTCTGAATGGGAAGGGCACAGCTGCTGGGCCAATGAGATCCTGCTGTAGACCAAGTGCGGAATCCTGCTTCCGAGACAGAACACTGATTGACAGAGAGGTTGGTCCAGTGGTCCCCGTCTGTGATACAGCTACTTTAACTCCAAGGTTCATGTCACTCAACTTCAAATAACCATAAAAATACGATGCTCATATTTTCTTTATTTTGCAATAATTACTCAGGCCATTCTACGAAACGCTCTACAATGTTTAGAAAAACTGTGAAAACCTCAGGGAAGAAGCTAAATCTCACTTAACCACCATCAAAAGACCAAGCAGGCATTGTTTTAGTGAACTGTGTTGATACATCCTAAATGCCACAGTGAGAATTCACTCAAGCATCTGCTTTTATAAAAAGTACAACAATAAACAAGGGCAAAGTTAAATGACATATATGTATGGAAAAAAAGCCATAAGGAAACCCATTACTTTGGTGTTTTGCTATTTTTTTAAAAGACGCAGTGGGGGGGGGCATAGATTTGTTCTGAACTGTTTCAGCTGACTTAAAAAAAACTCTGCTCCCCAATACTTCAAATTAGGCTCCTTAGGCAGCTTGGGCAGATCTGTGCAAAACGTAGCAACTGCTCTTTCGGGCGTCTCCACCAAACCATGCTATTGGCTCAGCTGTCACAGGTAGAAGAGATTCTCGGCTAATTCCAAACTTGGTTCCTTGTGGATGCTCTGTGCCACCAGGAAGGTCAGCTTATGGGCGTACTGGCATGGTGCGGGGACACTGATTAAGCCCTGGGGAGGAAAAGGAGGGATAACATTGCAGAGAGAGATGTCAACGTGATTTTTTTTAAGAGTTTTTTTCACCTATGGGTTACTTACCTGATAGAATGTGTTCTAGATGGATGATAATTAAACTCAACCAACAGAGGGCAGCCACGGCCAGTGGAAATTTAAGCTCACCAGCAAGATGGGCTGGAGTTGGGGGGGGGGGAGGCTCTGCCTCACCATGTCGGGGCTGGGAGGATGCTATACAGGCGTGCCCTCAGCTTCCCGTTATCCTGTGTTCTAGAGGGGCTCAGAGCAAACCTGAGCCTTGAGGTCTTGCCTAATACTCAGGCCTACAGGCGGAGGCTGTCCTGGAACTCGCTCTGTAAACCAGGCTGGTCTCGAACTCCCAGAGATCCGCCTGCCTCTGCCTCCCGAGTGCTGGGATTAAAGGTGCCCTCCACCTTGGGCCCAGCAGGCCCAAGACTCTGGAACCTCACCAGGCACGGTGGTGCTGGCTTCCTGTCTTTCACAGGTAGCAAGGGATTGACTAAACTGCTATCCCCAGCCTTGCCCTAGGGAATGACACTTGTGACTGCTGTGTTTCTTTGGCTGAGCGGGCTCCTCCTACCATGGACTCCTGTGCTCACTCTTCCCTGTAAAATCAGGAGTAAGGCTTCAGTGAACAGCTGTCACTCACCTGCCAGTTGTAGTAGAGATGGCACAGTTTGAATGTCAGTCTCTGCATGTGGTCAGGCTTCAAGCCGTTGTCGTCGTAGATCACGTTGTAGTAGGTGGGGCTAACAGTCCCCCGGTTAGCAGTCTGACTGACCAAGTAGAAGTCGTACCTGCAGAGAAACAGGGAGGAGTGGAGAAAAGAGGTCACAAAGCCAATCAAGGTGAAACAATACGCGATGCGTGTGTGCTGGCGAAAAGCCGGTCTCTGGGGACTGGGGGAGTCCTTAGAGAGCAGAGCTCTGCAAACATGGAGCTCTGGGGTGGATCCTTCAGCTTCATGTGAATGCAAACCAACCAGGTGTAGCTGCCTGCCATCCATCTCAGCACTGGGGACACAGGGACTGCCTGGCCAGTCCCTCATCTCCAAACGCAGTGGGAGACCCTGTCTCAGCAAAGAAGGTGGAAAGCCGGGCTTGGCGGCGCACGCCTTTAATCCCAGCACTCGGGAGGCAGGGGCAGGCGGATCTCTGTGAGTTTACAGATAGAGTTCCAGGACAGTCTGCAAAACAATACAGAGAAACCCTGTCTGGGGGAAAAAAATAAAGAAGGTAGAGTGCAATCAGGGAAGACATTTGCTGCCAAACTCTGGCTCCACGTGAGCATGCACCCCTGTGCGCACACATACAGACACACGCACCCGTGTAGACACACACACACACGCACTCACGCACGCACGCACGCACGCTCGCGCGCGCTTTCCCAGCAACACTTGCCACTCAGCACGCGTTGCTTCAGAATCCACGACAGTGCCAATTGGGGGGTTCTGCACGATGTGGCCCGTCTCGGAGAAGAACCGTAGCAGGCATCTCTTCCTGACCACGACCACCGACAGTCTGCTGCTGCTGCAACCGAAAAGGGGGCACGTGAGGGCACGGAGGCCGAGCCAGACAGTCCAGTTTTGTTGGCTTGTTGCCGTTTGGTCAGCTTGTAAGGGAAATGAACAGAAATCCATTCTAAAACACTGCAAAACAAAGGGGAAATCTCATTCTCTAGACAGACAGACAATCATTTTAGTTAGGATCTATTTGGATTTGTGACAAAAGTGAACTGTGCCGCTGCCTAGCTTAGACCATTTAACAAACCAGAAGAGTGGGGCGACTTCAATTGCCTTTTCTTTCAGTATGGGGGGGCTGGGGGAGAAACAAGGGTCTCACACATGCTAGCCTAGTGCTCTGCCCCTATGGGGTGGAACCAAGGGTCTCATACATGCTAGCCTAGTGCTCTGCCCCTATGGGGTGGAACCAAGGCCTGTGCCACCCAGACTTTCAGCTGAGTCTCAAGGACAAATAGTTTTCACAGGATTATCCCTACAGGAGACATCCCCTGTATTAGCAAGAGCCTCCCATTTCCACCCCACTCCCTCTCTAAAGCTCATGTCTGAGGAGCCAAGGAAGAACCATGGTCCCTCTTCTCCTCAGACAGTCATGTAAACCCATGCTTAGGCTGGTGTGTGTAAGGATGGGTGAGCGGATGGACAGAGAGACGGGCGAATGGAGGAAGGGAAGCAAAAATGGACCGAATGCTGGACTGAATGCTCACTGGCCAGGTGCTAAATGTATTTTACAATACCAAGGCCAACTCCCAGTATGCTCTGTCACGGAAGGAACTTGGGGGAGGTTCGCTTTGAGCAGTTTTGGGATGCGAAGACCCATTTCGAGCTGTGTGCAGTATCCACAGTGCTCTTGGTGCTGACGACAACGCTCTCTTGCATATACAAATGAATAAGTAGTTAAGGATGTCTCCTATAACGAAACTTAAAGGTTAGTTCCTTGGCACTGTCTCTCTGGATCCATCTATCTCCACCAATGGCATCATGTTTACGTTTAATCTTGCAACTGTGACACAGTCGCCCGAGGTCTGGCAAGGGGCAGACAGATGTCCCTCTACTAGTTTAGCTACAGCTGCAAGAGGCATTGTCATTGTCAGCACACTGTCTGGCTTCGCCACCTCTGCACAAGTAACAGCCCGAGGCCAAGGCCATTCCTCCATGTGTTGACTGTGGGCTTTGGTTGATCATGATGGGAGTGTGTCCAGACCTAGAAATGCCTTGCCTGGGGATAAGATGAACCCTAAGAATTTTTAAGGCACCAACTTGAGAGCGTCGTCTTGGCTCTTTCCCATTCTAGAGTTTCCCTTGCATCTATCCCTCCACAAAAATCACTGAAGAAAGCTGTCCACGGCAACACTGGATCTGGAACATACCCAGGGCACTGCGTGATCAAGACAGTCTGGCTTCTGCCTGCAGAGAGGCTCCCTTACACCTATCCTGACTTATCTGTGCTCAGGCGACTGCTGTATCCAACTCCTGTCCGTGTGCTGATTTCAGACGCAGTTTTTAAGTCAGAGCTCCCACCCCAGTGGAGCACTAATATGCATTCAGCATCTTTGGTACCCTGATCCCGCGAGCTCTTGGAAACACTCTGCCAGCTGCTCAGAAGGATGCTTGCCTCCTTCTAGGGGCCCGATTCAAGGCCCCCCAAAGCTTACAGTACCGGGGTATTAATATCAGACCATCTGAACTACACCCTAGTGTCAGGAAAACCCATCCAGTAAGTTGGGTAGGACACAGAAACATAAGAAAGCTTCACTGCCAAAGAAATAAAGTCATGCTCACAAACGACACGTTCGGGACTGCAGGGGCATATGTCAGAGGTGTCAGAGAAAGAGAGGGGACAGAATACCTGACACCTGAGCCGCACTCAGTCACACTGCTCAGCAGCTGCGGGACTTCATATTCCAAAACTGTCTTTAGCTGCCCATCCCCCACACCGTCTCGGTATATGATTATCCTCGAGGGCAAATCGTGGTTGTGCTTATACCACTTGTTGAGGGCACCTGGAGAATGTGACATTGATGAGAAGAGAGTCGTCAGTCCAGGGCTACCAAAAATAACATCACCTTTAAATCACTCTGCTTTTTCAGACCACGGAAAAAGGCAAGACTTAGTCTGCAGTACTAAAATATGGCTAACCAGCACTATTCCTCCATCCCTGCTGTCTGAGCAATCACAAGGGTTTCTGTGGCATAATATACTCTTAGATTTCACATATTTCTTTACTCAAATTTGAATATTTAAGTGACAAATCAAAATTTGATTCACGCAGTAGACAAATGCCTAGAGCCAAATTAGCACTAATTCAACTTTAAGCCTTCGAATCTGCTCAGGACAGACTGGGTGTGTTTGTGTCATTTTCTTCCCTAATGAGAACTAAGATGAAAAAACAAGGAAATGACTCGGCCGTCTTTGAAAACAGCTCCTCGCACCAACTCCCAAGCTGAGTCTAACTGTCACAGATGGGATGGAGTCTGAAACATTTCCACCCACTCTAAATGTAAACTGCCTCAGAGCAGGCACCAGCCGGGAGACTTTCAGCAAGGATGGCTAAAACATTAGCCAGGTTTTTAAATGAAGAGAAAGTACCGGCATGCAGTAATCCCTTTTTGTGTGTATGTTGCATAATTCATTTCAGGAGAATTTACTGCCTGGGAAATTAGTTTGGTTTGACAGAAGATAATCACACTTCCAAGAGCAAGCCCATCAAGGACCATCAAGTTCACTTAAAAGACATCCCAAGCCCTCAGCTTTACAGACTGGAAGCTACAGATAAGAACAGGGCAGATTTGCATATGGATCCCAGGGTAAAGCCCAAAGTGGCTGGGCTTGTGGAGAGGACACAGCTCCTCACTTCCTGCCTCCCCTGTCTTCCTCTATCTTACTTCCTGCATTTCCCACCCTCAGGGCAAAGGGCTGGTCAACCCCCACCCCCGCCCCCTGCAGATTTACTGCTGCCGGCATCCTAGTTTCTCCAGTGCAGGCTTCTGTCTGCCCCAGTCTCTCCAGGGCCACCTGGGTAAGCATGCACTATTCCCTCTTGGCTTTGAGCTCAGCACACCACGACATAAACCCCACACCGTCTGTTAGCACACAGACGCGGGGATCTCCAGCTGGGTGAGAGCTGCCAGGCTTGGGCATTTGCTTCCATCCGGTCTATGGATTTGGGGTATGAAGGAACAGTCCCCAGAGTGCACCCCATTAAGATACCAGTCAAGCAGACTTTTAGGCAATCTGCAGTATCAGCGGCCGTTCTCTGAAGAACACATCGGGAAAACCACCTGAAATAAAACGCAGAAGGGAAACACAATTTCCAGATCCTGCTATAAACACGTCCATCAAGTTAGAGACAGAAGACAGCCACAAAAACCAGGCTCCTAACTCTGTGTATGTCAACCATCATGCTAAGTGGTCCTCTTCCTAGCTTGAAGTCATCCTTCAGATTCCAACCCTGACCAGGAAACTCAACAGCTGTGTGACCTTGACACAAACCCAAACTTGAACTTCTCTCTGTTCCAGGGGAGTTTAAAGGACAGTGATGAGCACCTCCTAAAGTGAACAGTTTTAACTCAACACCACACGGGAAGTATTTGCAGAAGGGGTCCTGATACAGGCTCACACCTTGATTGCAAGAGAGTGTGTCAGCTGAGCACATATTCTGCTTGTAAAATGTTCGGAGATTTCTCAAACTTTAACCCAGTCCTAGAGGTGACTCTCCCGGAGTGACCACCTCAACAAGATTAAGCTGTTGGGATTTCAAAGGTGGTCTTGAGAGTTGTTAATTAAGGCACATGGAAAATGAAAGTCCAGACACTCAGTGTGTGTCCGGACATGGATATGAAGGGTCCCCTCAAGAGCTCTGTATGCTGGAGGCTTGCACTTCAGCTGGTGGGGCTACGGAGTAGTGATTCCATCACCAGAGTGCTAACAGCATCAGATTAATCCACAGAGCTGATCTGAACTAACAGCTGGGTGTGTGCCAAGGACCGAGGGAGGCTTGGCTGGATGCAGGCCACTGGGGCCTTTGAAAGGTGTCTTTCCCTGTACACCCAATCCCCAGTGCTGCTTTCTGTCTCCGCCTCCCGGCTGCCCTGAGGTGAGCAGCTGTGCTCAGCACAGCTCGGATCTCATCCTCACCCCAGGTCCAGAGCAATGGGGTTGTGTGCGGATTGCCTGACACCTCTTTGTCCCGATTTTAAGAGCCATTCACGCGCCCCACACATCAAGCACACGCAAGTGCTAGGAAGAAAAATAACTGTGTACCGAGATATTCATTGCAGGTTGCAATGTTTGGAGCATTGATCTGATACAATCCCACGGAAACCTTAAGAAATAGTCGCTGTCATTCTCCCCTTTTAATGGGCAACTATGGGACCTGTAGCTAAACTTGACAATTGGGCCTCACTTGCAAAGTAAAAGGCAGACCAGGTACAACTGAAAGCAATCTGTTTTCAACACCAAGGGCTTTACATACTACATGCTACATGCTACATACTACATACTACATGCTACATACTACATACTACATACATGAGGTGCCTATTCACAGAGTGCTTCTCATCCACGCTTATAGCAACATGCACAAGAAATTTCCATGCATTCATGATCCAGGGATGTGGCTGGAGGACAAACAGTAACTCACCCCAGCGAATGTGTGAAAAACGGTTTCAAACTGGTTTCACTCTAACAGTGCCAATCACATTGTAATACACCGTGCATTAACTTAACTGTCCATATTTAAAATATGAGTAAGTAATACCGACTGGTACGTGTGTCGCATGTTCTTCAAAATGTGACTAAAACTCTGGTGGAGGGGCAGGGGAGACGGTTCAGGAGGTAAATGCACTGGACTTAACACCAAACCTAATGACTTAACACCAAATCTAGTGACCCGAGCTCCATCCCCAGGCCCCACATGGTACAAGGAGAGAACCCACTACGGTCTTCTACTGAAAGTCGTCTTCTGACCTACACACCACACACACACACACACACACACACACACACACACCATGACATACACATACACAAATTAATAAAATATTTAAAGATTGTAGCAGAACAATAATGGCAATAATGGGGGGTGGACTGATCAAAGTACTTTCCAGATGTTTCAAAATACAACGAGACACCTATGCTAGTGTTTCTCAACCTTCCTGATGCTGTGGCCCTTAAATACAGTTCCTGATGTTGTGGCGACCCCAACTACAACATTATTTCGTTGCTATTTCATAACTCCAATCTTGCCACTGTTACGAATTGTCATGTAAATATGCGATACGCAATCCCCAAGAAAGGGTTGTTGTGACCCACGGGTTGAGAACACTGGTCTATACCATTAGTGTGGGCTACTTTAAACTTTAAAGTGTATCCTAACAATACGTTTTTAAACATTTATTTATTTATTTTAGAATTTCATGCCCTGTCCCTAGATGAAGGCAACAAATGGCTTCAGAGAGAGAGAGAGAGAGAGAGAGAATGACTATTTCTCTGGGGTAAGCGCCTGATAGGTTACCCAGCCCAAAGGAGTCATCCCTAAACATACAGTCACATAAGCAGTCCTGAAGGGACGCAGAGGGTTAGGAGGAGGTTAAAGTACCTGGTGATCCTGGAGTTAATGCTGGCTACGAATCCGACAACCACCACATCCTTGTTGAGGGCGTCTCTACAGATGTCAATACCCACCACCATCAGGGACTTCAACTGTTAAAGCAAGTTAATCATGGTTTAATGGCATGAGCATCTTTCTCCCAGACAATGGCATTTTAAAAACTCTCCAGTTACCACGTTATTGAAGTTAAGCTATGTGTCAAAGAAATCAAGTTCCAGATGGGACAGACGATTATGCCAGAAACCAAAGAATGAAAGATGGGGAAGACTATGATAGACACTTCACTGAAGAGCCTAACTGACCATCAGCGTCCGTGGGAACAGCTGAGGCAAAGAAGGTGACAATCCTGTCATCCTCTACCTGGTGAGGAAGATCTGAAGATGAACCCCACTCTCGTGTTCCCGACTGCTTGGTGAGGATCCTCAGTTAGCTACTACTGAGGGAGTGGACACGTGACCACATCCGCCATGGCTGAGGAGGTACAAGGGACAGGCAGCATTGCCGATTCCCATTTCCCTCACTCACCAGTTATTTGATGAGTATCCGCTCCCGGTGGGCAGTTCAGACAGCAGGCTGTGTTCCCTCAGGGTGCAGGGCCACCCTCAGAAAGCCCACTCTACCGAACACAGGTACAGACAGGGAGCTGTGTTCCCTCTGAGGAGGCACACTCCACTAGACACAGGTAAAAGGAGAGGCCATGGGACGGCATTTAAAATGGCAGCCGGAGAGCCAAGAGAACACAAATCAGTCCTCCTCCGGGCCTGTAACACCCGAGAGCCTCTTCCACAAAGTCTGTCAGCAGCTAAGCAGAATCTCCCAGAGAGGAAGGGCACTGTCTGGCCCACTTTTGGAATTTCTCTGCCAAGGTTGCGTAACGTCATAACCCAGGGGGAGCTCAACCACACACGTGGGAAAGAGTGGACCACAGAGGGTCACGGGTTTACATGCCTGTCTCATTAACAGACAGAAGCAACCTGGAGCTGTCTGACTGGAAGTACGCAGGAGACACTGATTGCACACACCACACCAGTTAACTATATAAGGAAACCAGGCACCTTCAGGAGATCTGAGGACCAGCCCTCTGCCCCCAAGATATCAAGGGGCAACTGAGGCACTGGGCTCACACGACACTGTCTCTAATAGGATCTGGGAACTACTGGCTATGAAAAAGGAGAGTGTGACAGTCCTCACTGGAATCTCCACGGCCCACAGCTCGCCGCCAAGTTTGCAGGTCATCTGCATGGCGATCTTGGTGGCCACACTCATCATCATTCCTTGCTTAGTCAGGGTCCGGGCTAGCACACACTGGCTTGGGACTGGGCAGTCAGAGCTCAAATACTTTTTAATGGAGTCGTAATAGTTCTTCGCATTAGAAGGCAGAATGCACATCACCTAGAAGCAAAATGACAACAGATCAAACCCAGCTAACTACACTTTGGAGCAGCTTATGGGAAACATGCAAGTATAGGTTCTCCAAACATCCTGGCAGAAGAGTCAAGACAAAAGCATGGATTCTCTAGATATCGTCTGCTCCATGTTCCCAAGGAGCAAAAGCAAACATGGCCGTGGATCCCTTAATGGTCTTGGAGCCACTGATGAGTGAATCTGCCACTTGAGATGCCATGTTGCTCAGCCGGCTTCCCTCCAATTGTACCCATCACCCTGGCAAAGTCAGCTACACAGACACTCAAGCTGCATGGGCACATTCACAATCCCTTCTCATCCTCTCCTGTCCTGCACAGTCTCCTGGAGTCCCCCTCTTGCATGATCGCTCTCCAATGGTTAGCTGGCCACCCTGTGGTTCTGTAGGAGTGGCCTTGTTTTTAGGGCATTTGTACCAAGAGTAGTCAAGAGTAAAGGGCACCCTGTACCGGACCACCAAAGGGTTCTAAAAAGTGACGGGAAATGTCAGGAACTCTGGGTTCTGGGAAAGAACATGAGAGTATTTTGTACATGCTTGCACTTTTCTTTACAGGTTTGCATTCCATGAATTTAATGCTCTTAGAGTGATAATTCTCTTCATTTAGTGTAATATCCATTGAATGGGATGTGTGTGTGTGTGTGTGTGTGTGTGTGTGTGTGTGTGTATGTATAACAGAGAGAGATAATTACGGTGGTCTGCAGGTCTGCAGGGGAACTGAACAGGCTTGTGAGCAACTGCACGGTTCAGCTGTAGGGGCCCAGGCCTGGTAGATGAGTAAAATGCAATTTTTTTATTGTAGGCAGAAAGCTTCTTACTAACAGGGATGCCAATCTTAACTTTCCTAGGGTGTGATAAAATCATGCTTAGGTCCCAGTCTGCAAAGTCAGCTATACACGCATGCATGCATGCAAAGCAGGAATACGTGCATCCAAACACATATACACAGGAAAACCAACACATATGCACGCAGACAGACAGGCACACATATGGGTGTGCAAACAAATGAGTAAGCACATACACAAGGGTAAGCACACGCACACACAAACCTCTAAGCATGCACACATGCATATGGGTATACACACACAAACACCCAAACGCTACACTTGGGCAAGCAGCCACACACAGAGCGGCACACATATGTGCTCACATGACTGTTTTGGAAAATTGGGTAGTTGCAGATGCCCCACAGAGTCATACCATGCAGGAAAAAAATGGCCCCTTACCAAAGACGAAACCTACATCAGGTGGCAAGGACTCAGGGGACCTTGGACCCAGAGGCAACTAAGAGATACCTAAGGCTTGAAATAGTCCCCTGGACTACTGTAAGGACCGCAAATATCCTAACACTACAGGATGACATGGGGGTCAGTTTCCCTAAAGCATATGTAAAAGATGACCCCAGCAAGTTATAAACTATGTAGACATGACTAAGGCTTGAGAGAGTCGTAGCAGATTGTTTAAAAGTTGTTAGGGTTAGGAAAATCAAACACTGATAAAAATGCTGGCATTTATACTTTGAGTATTTTGAGGGAAGTGCACAGTAACTTCAAAACTTGAGATGGGTCTCATGTCAGCTTAGCTCAAGTCACCCGACAGGAAAGATGGGGCTGTAGGCAAGTCTGTAGGGCCTTTTCTTAATTAGTGACTGAGGGGGAGGGCCCAGCCCACTGTGGGTGGAGCCACACCTAGGCTGATGGTCCTGGGTTCTATAAGACAGCAGGCTGAGCAAGCCAAGGGGAGCAAACCAGTAAGCAGGACCCCTCCATGGCCTCTGCATCAGCTCCTGCCTCCAGGTGCCAGGCCCGCTTGAGCTCCTGTCCTGAGTTCCTTCAGTGAGGGACAGTGATACGGAAGCTAAGTCAGGTAAACCCTCTCCTCCCCAGGCTGATCTGGTCACGGTGTTTTATCGCAGCAATAGTAACCCTGACCAAGACAGCAGTATGTTCAGAACCTTTATGTTAGACTTCAGACTATAAATACTATACATGCAAAACCCGAACACACGTCACACTTACCAACTGAACGTCAGGGTTGACATGCAGCTGGATGGCTCGAAGGAATGCCGCTGCTTTTTCGTCTACTTTTATGCTACATGAGAAGATCATTTAATTGTCTTTTTAGTAACGTCATCATGGGGTATTAGAAAAAATACAGATGGGCTCTTCAACGGAACAGTCATTTTATGAAAAAAAATCCTTAGAGGAAGATGAAACCCTCTCAAATCTCATGCTGTTTCTCCAGTACGGGATGTGCCAAAATACTCAACGACATTCTGTTAGATTACTAAAATTAAGGTAAGTAGAAATTTCCACAATTGTACAGAATCCCCTTACTTAATGGTTTGCTATTCAACATTGGGTTAAACATAAAGTTCTGAAATTTCAAACCCGTAACTTCGAATGTCTGAAGCAGGACTGATGTTTCTAAAATGCTTCAGGAGTCACTGACCCACGGCTCAGGTGTCTGTCAACTCCCTACAGCTCACAAAGGGGTCACAGTGGCAGTGTTTGCCCTTACCTGGGAACAGCCTGTTTGGAGCCTGTACCTTCTAGCCTTAGTCAGTCATTCAGCCAGCAGGTACTGCCAATTACACAGCTGTATAAGGGGCCAGAGGCTACAGAAAGGATTCTTACGTGTACGGGTACTTGCCACTGTAGCCTCTACACGTAAAATAAAATTATCTGTCCCCCATGAGGTGGGCGGAGGGTTAATGAGGAAGAGCCTCAGTGCTCCGTGGCCTTTTTACACACAGCTGCCCAGCAGGTGGCAGGTCTCCTGCCCTCTTCCAGCAGCCACCCGAAAGGCTGCAAGCACTGCTTCAGCAATCCAGCGGTTCCGACATTTCCAGTGCGGACCCTCGGCCTCCAGCTCAGACACACTCATCGTCATCAGGTAGAAATGTTAGATGAAACAGGCCAGGCATGTGACTCTAGCTGGCAAACAGATGCTCCATAGATGAGAAAAGGTGGAATAAAGTAAAGGCTTTCACATAAGACAAGTCCAAAGACACATGGGCACAGGCTTCTCACCGAACCTGTGTGGCCCAAGGCCTGCCGTGGCAGCCCAGACCTGCTGACTGTGACTTCTACCGTCTTTCCCTGCCGCATTAACTCACAGCTCAGAGAAAGCGGAGAGGAGAAATCCAAACCTGACGATTTGTCAGCGGATTTGGTGGTAAGAGGAGAAGTCTAATGTGGTGTAAAACGAGACTTTGGGAAGGGCTGTGGCTGTGGAAGCTACATATGCTGCTGATGTAACCCGTTAGCTATTGTGTGTTTACGGGGTAACTTCAAACAACACGTAAGAGTCTGGCTCTCTACTAGTTCATCAAGGTTAATCCCATGGCAAAAGATGCTCAGTGTTGATCCTGGCTGTGTCTGTACCCACATGGGCCTCAGGCCTTTTCGTCCGCATTCCCATCAGCCAACTGAGCATCTATTGCAGAGGAATCACTCCAAACGCTCAGAGTGTGAAACGGTGGCCTGAGTTTTTGTTTGTTCGTTTTGTCAGAAAGCTGTCCTAACACTAGTCTTACTGTAACTTTTTGAAGCCTAAGATCTCTGAAGTCACCCAGGAAGTGCAATATTTACTTTTTGATATCATGCTTGCTAACGAGTTTTACAAATATCAGACCTGAAAGGTTAAAGTAGAGAAGGCGCCACGTGGACTTAGGTGTTCCCAACTGAGGGAATAAGTCTTGCCTATAAAACAAACTTTCACAAAGCCAGTAAAATGTATCTTAGCATTCTTTAATTTTTTAATTATTTATTATGTATGTAGTATCCTCCCTGCGTGTATGCCTACAGGCCAGAAGAGGGCACCAGATCCCACTGCAGATGGCTGTGAGCCACCATGTGGTTGCTGGGAATTGAACTCAGGACCTCTGGAAGAGCAGCCAGTGCTCTTAACCTCTGAGCCATCTCTTCAGTCCAATATTTTAGCATTCTTAAAGATTTACATATCTTTGTTTCCTGTGTATGAGTGTTCTGTCTGCATGCGTGTCTCTGTACGGCATGTGTGCCAGGTGCCTTTAAGAAAAGGCTGTCAGATCCCCTGGAACTTGAGTTACACACAGTTGTGAGCTGCTGTATGAGTGCTGGGAATTGAGCCTGGCCCCAATGCTCTGAACTGCTGAGCCATCTTCAGCCCTTAAAGTTTAGTTTTATAAAGCAATTAAGTAGATATAAAATCCAGCTTCTTGTGACTACTTTTGCCATGTTAGGAAATGCTGCTGATGCCTGAAGAGGTGGCTCAGAAGTCAAGAGTCCATCTTTTTCTTGCAGAGGACTGAAGCTCACTTCCTAACACTTACACTGGGTGATTCAAAACCACTTCTAACCCCAGGTCTGACACCTCTGCCTTCCATGGACACTCACATTCCTGTGCCCATACCCACACACAGACATATAGACACACACATAATTTTATAAAATAAATCTAAAAAAGAAATACTACTACAATGAATGTTTTGCAGCTATGCCAGGCATTATTTCTAACTTCCGAACAAATTAATACATGGAAAAAGTCACTGTATTCTCACATTTTTGGGTAGCCCACGTTAAATCCCATGGGACCTCCAACTCTCCTCAAGCAGCTCAGGAGGGCTTCGATCAAGTTCTCAGCCCTGTTGCAGCATACGATCAACCATCTATTCAAAGGCTGAGAGCTCAAAACTTTGCAAGCTCGCATATCCTTGGACCAATCAGCAGCAGATGCGGGCTGACACTGGGAAAAACCAAGATCATGAGAGGACCGAAAGAAGTTATTCAGAGAGTAGTTTAAGAACGCTTGTCACAGCCCGGTGTTGGTGGTGCACACCTTTAATCCCAGCACTAGGGAGGCAGAGGCAGGCAGATCTCTGTGAGTTCGAGGCCAGCCTGGTCTACAAAGTGAGTTCCAGGACAACCTCCAAAGCCACAGAGAAACCCTGTCTCTAAAAACAAAGAACAAACAACAAAAGAAAGAATGTTTGTCATTCAACTAGAAGACACAGACCCGAAGGACACATGGGTTTCCTGGTAGTAGAGGCTTTGGGAGTCACTCAAGGTCTGATGGGTCCTGTGCAGGCAACCCTAGATGAGACACACAGCTAGTGTCTGACTGAAAAAGAGATCTCGGGGTTCCCTTCCACTTCTGTTTGTCATGTTACATGGACATTCAGGCATGCAGGCTGTCAGCTTTGGACTTCTCGCTTAAACCATTCAAAAGAATGACTATTGACACTCTAAGTTCGCCATGCTATGGTGGATTAGGCCTGCAGGAAGGAGACTGTTTCAGTGAGAAACAGCTACACAGAGGAGCAGAGATGAGGTCAATAGTGGTTTCATGTGTGTATTTGTGTACATGCCTGTGTGTGTGTTCAAAGGTCAGAACCCACAGATTCGGAGCCCCAGGGAGCCCCCTGCCTCCCACAGGTAACTTACAGCTGTAATTGCTTCACCTAGCTTCTATGGGTGTTGGAGACGTGAACTCAGGTTCAACTGAACCATCACCCCAGGGCCAAGGCCACCAAGGTTACAGAAGCAATGTGATGCTTCTCTCAGTTTTTACAAACTGAAAAATGGTAGCAGAGAGGTGCCGAGAGCCAAACAGCAACAAGGACAGGTTTAGAACGCCAGAGGCTTTGTCACAGCCGAGGGACTTTCTACCAGGGACTGAGTTCCAGCCACTGCCAAGTGCTTCAGGTATATGGATGGGGTGCAGCTCCAGGAGACCTGGACACACAGATGGAAAGGGAAGGCTGAGGCTGACCCCTCTAAGTGGTCACACTGGGAACCGTGTTCATCCCAGTGTTCAGAGAGCCCCGCTCAATTACCTCAATGCTGCCATCATCCTATGGAAACCATGGTCCAGGGCAAAGTACCCACAGACCTTTAGTTCACTTGGTCCCAGGGTCCCTCTTGACCCAGAAAAGCATGGGTCAAGAGGCTAATAACACAGCCATCTGTAATCAAGAGGTCTCTACATTTTGTTTTTTTGTTTTTGTTTTACAAGACAGGGTTTCACTGTATAGTTTTTGGAGGCTGTCGGTCCAGCCCAGCCTCAAACTCACAGAGATCCACCTGCCTCTGCCTCCCGAGTGCTGGGATTAAAGGCGTGTGCCACCAACGCCCGGCTGCCTTTGTGTATTAGTTAGGTTATTTTGTATTCAGTTACGGTCTCTACGTTTTGATGCCCATTTCATGTCTGCAACCGAAGCCTGGATGAAGGGTGACTTCTCTCTTCACGCCACAGCTCACTTCTAAGCAAGCACCGTGTCTCCAGGTGAGGTCTGTATGAATCGCTGACCTTCTATGTGGAACTGGACAATGCTAGCTATTAAAGTCACCCATATCAGCTAGAATTGACAGGGGTGATCATGCTTGCTTGTTTGTTTTTAGTTGCCTAGTGTGACAGCTGGTCATAGGCAGTCTTGCAATGGTTTGAAACAGCAATTACAAAATACCTGAACCATGCCTACTGGATGACGCTAAGTTCACACAACTAAACTGACACCAAAGAGAAAATCAAAAGAAACTCAAAGTCTCAGGACCAAGACAGGGCAGGACTATGGTCTAACACATGTGACAGCCACACATTCAAGCAAACACTTTCAAATGAAAAGAGAAGGAGCACTCACTGTGTGGTCCAACAGCAGTATTTTTTCAGAAGGAACTACCCGGCCAGTTAGGGATATCTGGCTTCCAAATTGCAGTCCCCAGGTCTCAAGCTCAATTCGAGCCACTTGGTTTCTGTAAACACAGTCATTTTCAGTCACTTCAGTGTATGCCTGCTGAAGGTTTTCAAAAATCACAGATACAACAGTAACTTACAGAATTATCCAGGGGGTGATTTTCTATCTTTAGGGTTTCTGGCTCCTATTTCTCATGATATACATCAAATGCATGTAAATATATTTATTTTTGGCAGCTCAAAATAATCATGTCAACCCACTGTGCCCGCCAAGAACAGGAAGGGAGGGGAGGATCGCAGTGGGGTGCAGGGTCCCTAGGCAAACCCAGTCTCCCTGTATCTGCTCTTCAGTAACAGGTGACCTTGAGCAGACTGTCACATTTTTTTCAAATGCCTTGCCTCCTGAAAAGCAAGATGCAGATACTGTATCATACACTTGTAAAGATTAAAAATGGCAAGACTTGAAAGTGCTCACCACAGCGCTGCCTGCTGCTGCCAATGAAGGTAAGATACCATCCTAGAACGCACTATTTACCAAAGGGATTATTTGGAGTTGGTATATGCAGATTTCTCTTGGGAACATTTGAATGTGTTGGCTATGGAGAAGATGGGAAATGATAAAGGATAAGGAGATGCAAATTCAGCTGTATCTTCTAGAGGAGACAAGGCCGCAGCACCTATGAACTCACTGTGGGGTGGCTACCTGCACTTAGACTGGGCCATCGGTGTGGACAGGGGAGGGGCTCCTCCTCCTGGAGCTTAGGGCAGTCAACAGCTGCTGGAGGGGGGGGAAGCATATTCCTCAGGGGCACAGACACTGGTACAATGTCCCTAATCAAATAAATAGCACCCCCCATCTTTTGTAGGTAACCCAAATTAAATGCAACGGGGCACTAAAAATATATTACCCATGCATGTATTTTGAGTATATGAAATTTAGCTTCGGAAGATTCATAGGCTACACTTGTTGGGAGGAGGGCTGAGGAGGCTAGCCTTATCAACAGGACAGGCGGCCCGTACCTCTGGATGTCATCCACAAGCCGCACCAGTTGCTGCTGCCGTCCCACAGGACTGAGCCGCGTTTCTTCAGCCACCGCCTTCATCAGGTGGAAATCCGAGGTTGCCTGGCTACACAGGCCTGTGAGAGGCAAGCAAAAGCAACATGAAGAATAGCATGGGGAGAGCGGCTGGCACTGCTTAGGCAGGATTCCCACTCAAAGTAATAAGACGCACCACCCGCGGAGCGCTGCAGAGTAGATGTGCAAGCCCGGGAGTCATTGACAGCCTCTAATAGTTGAGTGTGGTGACACACGCCTACAATCCTAGCATTCGGGAGTTTTGGGCCAGCCTGGGCTACAAAGCCAGTTCAAGGTCAGTCTAGGTTATATGACTAGACTGTCTCGTCTGTCTCTCTCTCTCTCTCTCTCAGGAAGTTTTAGGCTGGAGGGATGACTCAGCTGTTAAGACCACGTGCTGCTCTTCCACAGGACCCCAGGATGGATTCTCAGCAGCTCATAACTGTATGTAGCTTCAATCCCAGGGGATCCAATACCCTTTCTGACCTCATTGGGCACCAGAAACATGCGTGACACACACAGCCAAAACACTTATACACATAAAATAATAAAATAACTAAAGTTCGGGAGACAGAGAGATAGCCCAACAGTTAGGAGCACCGGCTCAGGCAGACACTCAGGCAGGCTCTACTACACAGTAGAAGCTGATGCATGAAGAAACTAAGGGTCATTCTGGTCTCACTCTAATAAAATAACTCAGCTAAAAAAAGTCCCACAATTTCCTTCACTAGTAAACTTCAAAACAGCAGCAACAACAACAACAAAAAAAAAGCAGCTTGGCCTCTGGGAGTGGCCAGAGTCTGGTCTGACATCAAGTTTACACGTTGAATGCATGGCAGGAAAGAGGTTCCAGAGGGCACCTCACCCTCCCATTTGGCCCAGCTATTGTTTAGGCCACTTAAAGGGCCCCTTGTCCCGAGTTGTGTGAACACTTTGGCATTCAGGTAACGTAAGCGGAGGCCAGTGGTGCTCCTGACATAAGCCTCACCTGTGAGAAAGCAGAGCTCCGGGATCAGGTGGACCATCTGAGGCTCCGCGTTATCCTTTCTCTTCCTTTTCAACAGACTAACAAGCACGGGCTGATTTAGGTCAGACAAAGTGATATTGTATTGCTATAAAATACAAGATTAATGAGGGGACAGCAAATGCGGACACACAGCAGAGGGGCATTCTCCGTTACAGGCAACACACAAACCCCCAATGAGTCACTCGGTAAATCTCTTACTGCTCCTCACAGCCTTCTTCCCGGGACTCATCTTTCCCACCTCTAACTACCTTTTACGTTGAATTGTGTTTTAATTTAATGCAGTGAGTTATATGTACGTGTGTGTCCGTGTGTGTGTAAATGCACTTACGCCATGAGACAACTGTGTAGTCCATTGTCTCCTTCCATTATGTGAACCCCGCTTCCTCTGGGTCTCCTCCAGATTCAAGACAGCCTTCAGCTGTCTGTATACACATTATGATTGAAGCATATGCTCCATGGTACTAGCCTTCTAAATTCACCTTAACGTTGTTTACCCACTGATGGGGAAGTCCTGTGTGTATGTCAATAAAGCACTGTTGGCCAATAGGGAAGCAAGATAGGTGGGACTAGGAGTCCAGGAGGATTCTGGGAAGGAGAAACACAGGGAGTCAAGATGTAACCGCCATAGGGGTAAGAAGTCCGGAACTTTGCTCCAGTAAGAGAAATACTTGGATTAACAATTATGGGATAAATACTTAAGTCAGAGCTAGCCAGTAAGAAACAAGCAAGGCCAACAGCTTCATAATTAATACAGTGTCTTGTGTGTTATTTGGGGACTACAACACAGCAGAGCCCAGGTGACTGGTGGGGGAAAAAACCAAAGCGGCAGACAAGGAAAAGGCTTCTTTCTACAAATGGTAATCAGGAGTGGGATCATGAATTTCCACATAGAATGACAAAAGCTTTAAAGGAATTTTAGAAACAAAAGAACGGAGAAAAGCATGGGTTCTTGGTAGCAGCATTTTTCTCAGGTGGGCTCTGTTTTGCTAGCAACAAGCAGAGACTCATGCGGCTCGCTTAAGGGAGTCTTCCTGACTCAGCATAAGAAAACAAAAACAAACACACAAAAAAAGCCCAGCAAGGTTCTTTTACGAGGCTTTTACATACAGCTGGAAGTGGCAGTGACCACATCTCCAAGCTAATAGCTTTTGCTGGATGTCAGCATAGACTGAGACAGTGAACTGGTATCACACTTATGCCCGCCATCTTAGAAAAACTGCAGTTTAAACAGCGGCTGTTTTAAGAGATATGACACGTGGCCAGAAAAACAAAGATTTACAGTAAAGTCACAGAGAGTCTGGATACTGTATGCTATTATGTTTTTCAGTTTTTTGATTGCTAAGGAAGGAACAACTACTAAAGTACACTTGATTATAAATGCCGCTGAATTAATTTAACTTATGTCTTTTGAAAATGCCTTGACTTCAAAATTAAAGTATAAGGATATGTTACTTGGGAAAAGAGTTTTTGTTTATGTTTCTACAGGAAATGGAAAGCTATGGATTCCTTCCAGGCTTCTGTGGTTTGATGAACCAAGACCCCCGGAAGCAATGGCCCAAGTGATTCAACATCTAAAACAGCTAAGATGATACAGCTTTACAAACCACAAAAATAAGGACTTATACTGGTTTCTGAGTTTTGTCATGATCCCTATGGTATGAACAGCCTCCAGCACAAAGCAGCTTGGAATGAGCGACATCCAAATCCCCATATTGTTTATAAATCTTTGTTTTCATTTGAATGGGGTTGTTTATAATTGGTTAATGATCACACCAATCTCTTTTTAAAGGGAAAAGGGGATTATGGTATGGAAACGAGTACTTTGTTTTGGTATGGTTTTTCATTTATTGATATAAAATTTAAGGTCAATTTTATGATGTGTATATTTCTCCTCTTGATTAAGTATTGTATTTATACTAATCTTTTAAAATGTCATGCATAATTAAATACAAACTATAGATAGTTACTTATATTATTCAGAATTTATAGTTAGGTAAGTTAGGTTTTCTAGATATACAGAAATATATTTGAGATAGATAGACAGTCTTCAAACCTTTCAAAGACCTTCAGAAAATAGCATTTAAAATGGTTTAGGGTTTCTCTTAACAATGAGAAATGTCTGCTCCTGGCATCACCAATTACGTCTGAGAGGAAGATGGGCAACGAAGAAACTCGTTATGGAGTTTGCTTTCAACATGGCAAGATTAGCCATTTGGGCAAGAAATGCTTTTGCCTGGACTGTTTGACTGTTTATAAACTGGGCATACAGGACCCACAGAAAAGTGACTGTTGAACGCAAATAGTCCTTCAAGGTTCCTGCTTCATGGAAGAGTCTACGAGACTTTCTGCAGAATGACTGACAGACTGCTGATGCAGATGGACAGTTTGAAATTTTCTGCATGTTCCAGACACACTGTGGCCTATGGGCTGAAGATGGATGCCCCAACATTACAGAGAAACTTCAGGTGACTGTCCAGGCAGCAAGATGTCTCTGTCAATCCTAGTGTTTATATATTATCCTTCTGTGGTCTTTGATAGAGTTGAAGGCAGATAGTTATAATTATAGTTTTCCTTAGTTATGATAAAAGGTAAGGTACATATAGAACTTTGGACTCACAAGGATGGGATGGATGATATTTTCTTTAAATCTTGCTAAATGTTGATAGACAAAATATTGTAACTGTGTTCTTACTTGATAACTGTTCTGTTAAATGTAATTTGACTTTGTTACAGTTAAGACTTTTCTTTTTGTTTAAACAGAAAAGAGGAGATGTTGGGGAAGTCCTGTATATATGTCAATAAAGCACTGTTGGCCAATAGGGAAGCAAGATAGGTGGGACTAGGAGTCCAGGAGGACTCTGGGTAGGAGAAACACAGGGAGTCAAGATGTAACCGCCATAGGGGTAAGAAGCCCAGACCCTTTTCTCCGTTAAGAGAAATACTTAGATTAACAATTATGGGATAAATACTTAAGTCAGAGCTAGCAAGTAAGAAACAAGCAAGGCCAACAGCTTCATAATTAATACAGCATCTTGTGTGTTATTTGGGGACTACAACGCGGCAGAACCCAGGCGACTGGTGGGGAAAAGCCAATGTTGCTGGCAAGGAAAAGGCTTCTCTCTACAACCCACAAGTTGCAGGCAAAGGTTATACTGTACTCAGCTTCCCAAAAGAGCAAAATGGTTTTTGATACCTGGATGGTAGGGAAGTAGAAGCAGTTTAGCACTGACAAGGGGGAATTTGATACCCAGCTCTTCTGTTCATTTGTCTTATATAAAATTAGTATGCCAGCAGTTTGCAGGTGAACTACTCACACAGTGTGTGATCACACTCCTCTCCATACCCTTCCTAAACTTGAATTTCACCTTGCCAAAGTTCATTTCCAAAGGCAAATCATAACTAATATTAACTTCCAGTATGGCTAATGACAGGACTAGAATTATAAAATTATAGTCTACAAATTACCTAGGAATTATATTTTACTACCCATCATAATTATAATTAAGGGCATAATATGCAAACCTTCTCTAGTCCTATAAGGGCTTTTATTCTTTGAAATAAAAACCAGTTCAGGAATAGGGGATTAGAGTTTGGAGCACAGCAAATGCTGAGGGAAAATACTCAGAGAGGCCTTTATCAAGAGTCTCTACAGGACTTCACTGATTCAGTATAGGTGGCTGGAACATGGTCTTCCTCCCGGGAACTAAGGTGGACACAGAAACAGAAGAGAAACAGTCCTTGACTTTTCTGGTAACGACATCTGCGTAGCAACGCTGCACACAGGAAGGACCACATCCGTGGGGACAGACCCTGCATGGCCCCTCATAATGAAACTGCAAAGCATCAGATGAGTTCCTGAGGGCTCCACAGTCGCAGAGCTGCGACTTGACCCCTCACTCTGTGCCACACCAGAGCGTGCTGGGCTTGAGCTGGTAAGTCAAGACAACGTCATGAAGGAGGCAGAGTCCAAGAATAGAGGACAGTCAAGAGCAATGGAATCCTACAGAACAGCTCTGCCTAACCCGGGCTACTTCAGGAAGAAGGTCTTCTACTCATGACTCAAAGACAAGCATTCCTGAAGTGGCTGTCCAAAGGTAGATTTTTTTACCTTCTCCCTGGACCCAATTTTCTAAGAATTTTCAAATATTTTCCATAAGGTAATGTTTTTCACTTTGAAAATTAAATAGAAATTTAGTATGCATTTGCTACTTCAGAAAGTAGGACGTTTTGAAATCAGACATAATTTTGTTTCCTTTCCTTCCTAACTAAACAGAGCATGCCACAAAAAAAAAAAAAAAAAAAGGACTGGGTCTTTTTATGGTGCCCGTTTTAGAAAATGATAGATCCTAAAATACATTTGTTCAAATAAGAACCAATTCACTGATGTGGTGCAGAAGCCCAACCATTTAACAAAGTACGGGTTTGGAGAGAGAGCATCAGTACAGGTTGGGAAGGGGGTGGGGGAGGGAAAGAGAGAAACATCGGCCAAATGAGAGGCCCCAGAAGCTGAGAGAGGGAGGGAGAGAAGGAGGGAGGGGGGAAGGAGGGAGGGACACACACACACAGAGAGAGAGAGAGAGAGAGAGAGAGAGAGAGAGAGAGAGAGAGAGAGAGAGAGAGAGAACACATCGGTGTTTGAGAGAGAGAGGCCCGGAAGCATCAACACCAGTAGCTTCCAGAAATTATTTAAAGAAGTGCCTCTGGGAATGCCAGGAGACAGTGTCCTGGCTACACCAGGAGACAGCATCAGGACTGTGGGAGGCCCAGGCCACCGCTATGAGACAGCATCAACACCGTGCTTGAAAACTGAAATAGAGGCAATAAAGAAAACACAAATTGAGGGAATTCCTGAAATGGAAAACCTGGGTAAATGGTCAGGAACTACAGATGCAAGCACACACAACAGAATATAAGGGATGGAATAGAGAATCTCAGGCAATGAAGAACGACAGAGAAAATGGATTCATCAGTCAAAGAAAATGTTAAACCCAACAAATTCTCAACACAAAATATCCAGGAAATCTGGGACACCATGAAAAGACAGAACCTAAGAATAATAGGAATACAAGAAGGAGAAGTCCAGCACAAAGGCACGGAACATGTATTCAATGAAGTCAAAGAAGAAAACTTTCCCAGCCAAAAAAAAAAATGGCATACCTATGAAAGTACAAGAAGATAACAAAACACCAAAAAGGCCCCTCACCACATAATAATCAAAACACTAAAAACATTTAAAACATACAGAATAAACAAAGAATATTAAGAACTGCAAAGGAAAAAGGCCAAGTAACATTTAAGGCAGACCTATCAGAATTGCACACAACTTCTCAATGCAAACTGAAAGCCAGAAGGTCCTGGTTAGGTGTTATGAACACACTAAGAGACCACGGATGCTAGCTCAGACTACTATATCCAGATTTCTATTATCATAGATGGTGAAAACAAGATATCCCATGAGAAAACCAGATTTAAACAATACCTATCTACAAATCTAGCCCTACAGAAAGTTCTAGAAGGAAAACTCCAACCCAAGGAAGTTAGTTACAACCACAAAAACACAGGCAATAAATAATCCCACACTAACAAATCCCTAAGAAGAGAAACATACACACACACACACACACACACACACACACACACACACACACACACAATACCACCACCACCACCAAAAACAAAAATAACAGGAACTAGCAATCACTGGTCATTATTATCCCTTAATATCAATGGACTCAATTAGCATATAAAAAGACACAGACTAACAGATTGGATACGAAAACAGAATCCATCCTTCTGCTGCATACAAGAAACACACCTCAACTACAAAGACTTATTACCTCAGAATAAAGGGTTGGGAAAAGTTTTTTGATCAAATGGACCTACAAAACAAACTGGTGTAGCTATCCTAATATCTAACAAAATAGACTTCAAACTAAAATCAGTCAAAAGAGATGAAGAAGGTCATATTTGTCACAGGAAAACAGTCCATCAAGGTGAAGTCTCAATTCTGAACATCTATGCCCCAAATACAAGGGCACCCTCATTTGTAAAAGAAACATTACTAAAGATTAAATCATACATAAAGACCCACACACTAATAGTGGGAGACTTCAACATGCCACTCTCACCACTGGACAGGTCTGCCAGACAGGAACTTAACAGAAATATAAAGGAGCTAACAGATTTTATGACTCAAATGGGCCTAACAGACATCTATAGAATATTCTACCCAAACATAAAAGAATATACCTTTTCTCAGCACCCCACAGAATCTTCTCTAAAAATCAATGACATACTTAGTAACAAAGCAAGCCTCAACAAACAAAAATTTTGAAATAACCCCTTGTATCTTATCAGATCACCATGCTTTACAGTTAGAAGTCAGCAACAACACTAGTTGCAGAAAGCCCACAATCTCATGAAAATTGTGGAGCAGGGGGAACAGTTCTCCATGGCTGATGGGAGTACAAACCTGTACAGCCACTTTGGAAACCAGTATTGTGGTTTCTTAGAAAACTGGAAACCAGTCTACTTCAAGATCCAGCAATTTCACTCTTAGACATATACCCAAAGGATGCACATTCATACCACAAGGACATTTGTTCCACTATGTTCATAGCAGCATAATTCGTAATTGCAGAACCTGGAATCAACCTAGATGCCCCTCAACCAAAGAATGGATAAGGAAAATATGGTACATCTGCACAATGGAGTACTATTCAGTGGTTAAAAAAATAACATCTTGAAATTTGCAGGCATATGGAAGGAACTAGAAAAAGGCATCCTGAATGAGGTAACCACCCAGAAAGACAAACGTAGTATGTTCTCATTCATAAGTTGACACTAGGATGTTAGACATAGAGCAAAGGATAACCAGCCTACAGGTCTGAAGCCCAGAGAACCCAGGTAACAAAGAGGGCCCTAGGATCTGCCTAGGAAGGGGAGAAAGACAAGCTCTTCTGAGTAAATTGGGAGTAGGGGGAAGGGGAGGGGGGAAGAGGAGATGAGAGGAGGGAAAGGGAGTTGGAAAAAATGTATAGCTTAATAAAAAAAGTGGCAGAAAAAAAACCAAAGTACAGTTTTAATGCACATACTCAGAGCGCACATTATACCCAAGACACCTTACAAGCTGCTGTGCAAGCCGGGCATTGGTGGCGCACGCCTTTAATCCCAGCACTCGGGAGGCAGAGGCAGGCGGATCTCTGTGAGTTCCAGGCCAGCCTGGTCTACAGAGCGAGTTCCAGGACAGCCTCCAAAGTAACAGAGAAACCCTGTCTCAAAAAAAAAAAAAAAAACACACACACACACACACACACAAAAAACCAAAACCAAAACAAACAAACAAACAAAAAAAAAAACAAGCTGCTGTGCAGCCAGGATTCCAAAGGCCACCTCTGCTTGAAAGAAAACATGCCCCAGAAGCAATGCGATAGCTTGGTGCTTGCCCACCTTTCGCCTGAGTAACAGGAAGTAAAGCCAGAGAGCTTGCCACGGGCTAGGTAACACTTGACACTGAAGCTACAGTATGACCTAGTGACAGGGGAATGTGTGACCTAGTGACGGAAGGGAATGGTGCAGTGTGGCTGCTTCATGAAGGAAGTTCATGAACATCATGCACAGAGGTGGCGGCGGCGGCGCCACTAGGGACCGGCGAGTGGACAGGGATACAGGCGGGATGGATGAGTCAGGATGCTGAGGGAGATGAGGCTAAAAGGCAGGATGGGGCAGGCTGTGATTCTAGAGATGAGGAGGAGGAGGGAAGCAAGGGACCCCACCACCTGCCTGTGTGCAGTGTGCAGACATCAGGTTAAAGGCACTGGACAGGCTACTGCCGTGCTCACTGCTTCACCACGCCAGGAAGGAAGGAAGAAACGACGCTGTAACAGCGAGCTTCCCTAGACCCCCTCACTGAGCTCTGAGTTTAGCTTCCCTAGACCCCCTCACTGAGCTCTGAGTTTAGCTTTGCCTAAGTTACACAGCTAGAGCCCCGCCCTTCTCATCTCTAGGCTGAGGTCCTTCACCACGTCCCCGGGCAATATACACAGCACGCTCTCTCCAGTGGCAGAGGCGGCGGCGAGGAGCAAGGAGACCACGGGACTGACCACATCACCTGCCCGCCAATGCGCTGGGACCAGGCTGAGGAAGCGTTCCAGAGAGAGTGCGGCAGTGAAGATGGAGAGCTCATCCCAGGGGCAGCTCCCTCCGTGAGGAGGTGCGGCAAAGAGGAGGGGGGAAGAAAGCAAAAAAAAAGCGCTTTCCTAGCTGAAACGTACAATTCTAAGAAGAATTGCGGAGGTGAAAGATGTCCGCCTGAGGCTGCCACAGGACACTCAGGCAAATAAATAAATTAATTAATACATTCAGGAAATGGAAATGCAGAAACAGGCAAGGCAAAATTACTGGATCTGAGCAGACTCAAACCACAACGGAGAGAGCAGCCTTGTGGGAGTGAATGATGGTTCTTCAAAAGGAAGAAAACAACGTCAGAAGAGACCGACCTGAAACTCAGAGGAGAGCCACAAAGGATGTGACCAAGGAGTCAAGGAAGAAGGAATCAGGTCGGATGGGTGGGCGTGGCCACAGAGGTCTAATGTCATTGCAAGATACAATACAGCACTGTAACTTACCGTTATCCTTCCCCTTGAGCGTGGAATGCCAGGAGGCATTCCTCACGTCTGACTGTGACTTTCTCCACCAGCCACACTCTCTCTCACCTCCCTCCTCTCTGCCCTCCCCGGCTTCTGCCCACCTCTGTTGCCCTGGCTAAGTCAATGGGCCCAACTGTTTCAGATTCCAGAGGAAAACTGTGTAATGTGTGTCTTTCTGTGCCTCGATTCTTTCATTTAACATAATGATCCCAGGAACACGATGTAGGAATGTCCCAAATGTACATTGATGGGGGAAGTCCTTCTGTGTACATGTTGTCTTACTAGTTGATAAATAAAGCACTATTGGCCAATAGGGAAGCAAGATAGGTGGGACTAGGAGTCGAGGAGGATTCTGGGAAATGTAGTCAAGAGTAGAGATTCGCCATGTGATCCCGGGAGGAGAGGACACAAGTCTGGCATTTTTGGTATGATAAGTCCTTATAAAAATACATATTAATAATTATGGGTTAGAGCTAGCCATTAAGAAACCATAGCAAATGGCCAACAGCTTCATAATTAATGTAGCGTTCTGCATATTCATTTGGGACTGATGCGGCTCTGGGACCAGGCTGGTGGGAAGAATACATGTTATAGTACATCATGGAGATGTGTAACTGTCTACCCATGGAAAAATAAAATAATTACTGGAAAGTAAGGGGGGAAGAGCCACTGAAAGCCTCTTAGGCTAAGAAAGGTTGAGTGATTTAGTCCCTCCTGGCAGTATTTCTGTAGTATTGAAGCCAGATGCGCGACCAGTGACAATTGCAGGAGGAAGAACTAACGAGGGCTTGATGCCACCACAGTCATTTTCCAAAAGTGGCTAAGGAGGAGATGAGGGAGGGTCAAATTTGCTTTCTGTTTTCCAATGCATCTGTAAGATCTGAGAGGTCTCAATGATCACAGAGTAAACAGCTCCACTGCCAGCCTGGGAAGGGAGGGCGGCAGAGCTGTGAGTGAGCAGAGCTTCCACAGGCAGCAAGACATTCACCAATAAATTGCTCCTGAGTGTCCACTACGGGACAGGAACTCCGCTGGTAACCCAAGGTGCCCAAAACAGTTCAAATCTCTCCTTGAAGAGAGATTCCAGGGGAAAGAGCAGGCCCTGCCCTGAACAGTGAAGCTGAGTTCAGGGATAGCAAGCCTCCCGGATCAGCACCACAGGCTCCCAGGGAACATGCCGCCTGGCTGAGAACTGAAGGCTGATCAGTGCTTGTTCATCTTAAAGGTATCCAGAAAGAGGAAGCAATGTGTATACATGTAGGGGGGGCAGACGGAGTCAAGAGCCACAAAAGGCCAGTACCCCCATACCCAGAACGGTTTAGGAGGTGGGGGTGTGTGAGAGAGACAGGGGGAGAGGAGGAAGTGGGGGGGAGCCAGATCAAAACTCCACAGGAAGCTTACAACTGACTCCTAAGAGTACTGGAAACATTAAAGCTTGGGTGTGACATGACCAGATATGATTTTAAAGCCGACTACTACAGGAAGAAAGAATACTGGGGCAGGGTGAGGATGTTAGACAAGCCAGAGACACTAAGGGTAGAGCAGGGACAAGTAAGAGGATGAGTTATGTGGGAGGTAGACTCGCCCTGACAGTTCAGGGAATCTTCTGGAAGGAATAGTGTTGTAGTCTACATTTGTGAAATGTCCACTACAGACTCCTGTATTTGAACATTTGATATCCAGCTGGAAGCGTTGTTTTAGAAGGTTGTGGGAGCTTTGGGAGGTGGAGCAAAATGAATTGGGTTACGGGGCTGGAGGTGAGGGGCAGTCCTGAGATTTTTATACTCCAGCCCCAAGTCTGGTTCACTGCAGTGTGACCAGCCAGCTTCCTGCCCCTGCCCAGTACCTTTCCCCTCTGCTCCCTCCCACTCTTTCCACCTCATGGTGGAATGACCCCCTGAATGTGAACCAGAAGAAACCAGTGTCCCTTAAATTGTTCCTTGTTAGAAAGGTTACAACCACAAGAAAAGTGACTAAAACAGAGAACGCCCTCTCCAGGCTAGGGAGGCAGGAATCACGCCTACCTGTTTGTAGTAATCCATGTACGTGACCTCAGAGCCGTCCCGCTTCTGAAAGGCATGAGTAGGCTTCACAGACCAGTCAATGTCATCAATGCGGTATGTTTTGTTGTTGTATCTGGTAAATTCAAGACACTTGGAAAACACTTTGCCAATACTTAGCCTTAGGCGCATGGCTACCACACCACAAATCTTGGGTTAACTCAAGATACAAGATCCACTCCTGAGACTGTGGCAGACACCGCTACAAGCAAAGTCACACTCTTGTGCCACACGATCAGCTCTTACCAGAGAAGAGTGTGAATTATTCAGATCTCTGCATTCCAACTGATGCAAGTCGTAACCCACAGTGTTTGTCTCACTGACAGACTGTAGTCATTCTTAAATGCTCCAATGACGAAATTCCATTCGCCTTCCCTGCCCTCCTTTAGTGTCATATGTCAACTCCCAGGCAATCTTTATGATTAAAAAGTACCAATGCATCTGGCTAATCACGCGATTCTGGAATCCTGTTAATCCCTCACCTGGGATTGACTCTCAGCAAAACAGGAACCAAGTTCCTTTTCCCCTTTAGCACTGTGGCCTGGCCTGCAGCAGAGACCTCCCAGAACTCCATGTACCTTAAAAGGTGTTTCCAAAAGAATGTGGCAAGCTAATGTGCCAAAATATACATGGGGCAGGATGGGGGAGCACAGAGGAAGCATTCCAGTGCCTGGCATGGTAAAACACGGCTAGGCTGTCCCTCTATTGCTCAGCCCAAGAAACTGGCTCTAAGATGAAAGTCCAGACCAGGCTAGTCACTGGGATGGCCCAGAAAGGAAATCAGTCTTTGACAAGCTTTTGAGAACCCAGGAAAAGATTCCTAACCTGTTGGTGTTTTGTTTGGCTCAATAGTCTTTGAGGGAAAAACTACACTGATAAACCTAGGAACTTGCAAAGGAGTAAGCAGCTCCTTTGTCTAAAAGGCCTCAGAATCTCAAGGGGGCAGCAGTGGGGCACACATTGGGTCTTGTAACACAACGAATGACCATGAAGAGGTGGTCCTAAGTGGAGCATTACAGGAAGTGCCCAGAGGAGGGTGAGTAAGTGGGGCCCTCAGGAGCTCCAGAGCTGAGTATGGGAAGGTAGAGATCTGAAAGGGGGAACGAGACCCTGGGAACCAGGCAGAAGTCCCGGAACAACACAATGCAGGCTTCTGAGGGCCAGATGGAAGAGGAAGATGGCTGGAGAAAGCATACAGTCACGTTGACTTGGGGCAGTCCAGAAGTCAGAAGTGACTACAGGGACAGGTCTTCCATACGGGCAAGCCAACTGACAACGCCCCTGCCCCCCCAGTACTCTGGCCAGTGTGGCAGGGACATTCTGGATCCAAACACCCCTAAACATCCACTCTAGAAAGCAATCGGGGCCAACCCTTACCGGGTAAGAACAATGAGCCCCACTAGCTGTTTCTGGCACATCTCAGTGAAGTGGGACATGCCGGTTCGGTGGCAGAGATCAGTCATGAATTCCAGAACAGTCTCGTTGCGGAGGACTTTGTAGCTCACATCAGCATTTAACAGAAGTCTGCTTTCAAAGTGGGACACAGAAATAGCAAACCCAGGCCACAGGGACAACCTTCAAAAACAAATGAAAAACAACAAGCACAGTTCTGAATATTTAAAATCTACCACGGGGAAAACCTGTAACCACTCTAACAGTGAGTTTTCATTCTAGTTCACTGGAGGTCGTGACTTTGTTGTGTTTGTTTTGTCTTTTGTTTTGTGTCTTTTATTCCAGTTACTGACTTAAAACACTAGTATTTTTCAGCTGGGGTTTCTCTAAACAGCTTTAGGATAAAATTCCTGTGAATAATAAGATTCGAACTGAGCTTCAGACCCTGCATTTCTGGTGGGAGCTGGGCTGAGTGTGCAGTGTTCACCAGATGTGTTTCGGAATGCAACGCTCTGCTTTGTTCCCGTCTAGCCGCAGAAAGCTGAGTTCCGAGTTCCTTCTGGAATTTATGGCCTAGCACACTAACCAAAGAACATGAACTTCTAGCTTCACATCTGGGTTCCCTATTCCGCAAAACAAACCAAAGAAAGAACACTTGAAACTTTCAGAAGCCCATTACATTCCATATTCCCGACACGTGACTCCTCATGGGAGGCAGAGAGACAAGGTACTATTTCAGAAGTTACACTACTCATGTCTTACCATTTCGCAGGAACAGAAAACACAAAGAATCCTACTTGTACTGGGGGATCTCCACTGGTTCTGAAGGCTTATAGAAGTTCCGTCCAATTTGGTACATTCTCAACTTTTTAAAGATCCTGGAAGCACAGTTTTGGAATCTTTAGTAAATACTAATAGTGTAATTCAGTCTGTGGAGGATGGGGAGACAGTTTTTGATAAACCACTCAAGCTCCCTGGGTGCCCCACATCATTGTGACATTTTCCTCAGCAAGTGTCTATCCCGGTCACCTCTGGAAAGGGGCGGTGGTGTCCACTGCATGGGGAAATGGAAGCAGCTTTGAGTCAGAATACTGGACTGCCGACCCTGGGGAGTTGGCTACTGACGTCACCGAGGCCAGTCTCCCATACGTAAAGCACAGGTTTGTGTGGCAGTGCCTGCTCGGGTGAGCAAGGAACAGTATGATGAAACACACCGAACGCACCGCCCACATGTGGGCCGGTGCAGCACAGTCCCCTCACAGGGCACAGAGGGTCAAAGAGACTGGACGAGAATCTGATTAACTAGAAAATAGCATGCTTTCTAAGGAGGAAGTTACTTTCTGTGCCCAGACATTCTGGAAAGCCCCCAAACTCCCTGACCTCCTCCCCTCCAGGCTGTTGAGCATCTCTGCAACAGGGCCCGAAACACAGCATCCTAACACACGCAGTGCCGTGTGGAACCACACACACACACACACACAACACACACACACACACACACACTGTGGAACCTAACACAGTGCTGCGTGGAACCTGACACTCACACACACACACACACTCTCACATACACACTCACGACACTCACACACTCACACACACACACACTCTCACATACACACTCACACACTCACACAGACACACACACACAGTGCTGAGTGGAACATGACACTCACACACTCACACACACACTCTCACATACACACTCACACACACAGTGCTGAGTGGAACCTGACACTCACACACTCACACTCACACTCTCACATACACACTCACGACACTCACACACTCACACACACACACACACTGTGGAACCTAACAGTGTTGAGTGGAACCTCACACACACACACACACACACACACACTGTGGAACCTAACACAGTGTTGAGTGGAACCTGACACTCACACACACACACACACACACACTCACGACACTCACACACTCACACACACAGTGCTGAGTGGAACCTGACACTCACACACTCACACACACATACACACACACTCACACACACATATACACACACTGTGTGGAACCTAACACAGTGTTGAGTAGAACCTGACACTCACTCACACACACACACACACACACACACACACAGTGCTGAGTAGAATCTGACACTCACACACTCACACACATGCACACACATACATAGTGCTGAGTGGAACATGACACTCACACACTCACACACACACTCTCACATACACACTCACACACACTCACACATACTCACACACCCACACACATACTCACACACACACAGTGCTGTGTGGAACCTGCTCGATTGCTTTGGAGTGTTCACTTGCTCAGTTTCCTTTTGTCACCTCCAGGCCCAATGGAACATCTCCTTTTACCAAGTATAGAGTGGCCCAGGGATTCTGCATTGGTCAAATCCCTTCATCCTCAAGGTAACTGTGGACCACACGACCCTCGGTCCATTCTAAAGATGTCGAAAGCTTATGTACAACTAGCCCCCATCCACACTCCTGCTTCGAAGACAGACGTGGGGCTTGGGATGGAGCCAGGGCAGAACACAGCTAGTGACAGCCGTGTATGTCCCAGACCAGCCAGCTAGTGGAGAAACAAACCCATCATCCGGCCAATTCCTGCTCAGTGAATTTGAGTCTGGGGTAGGGGTGGGGAAAACTAAAAGCAACTAACTTTTGGATAAGTCTGAATAATGAGGAGTTGACCCATCGGTGTCCCATCGGTGAAAGTCATCCTACAGCTGCCGCTGGCACGTCCCCCACCCGGCACACCTCAGTCCCGTGCCCCCCCCGGGCTCTAGGCCGGAAGGTCAGGCAGCTTACTTTCTGAAGATGACGTTGAAGAACTGAATGCTCACTGGGGAGCTTGAGGGCAGCTGGCTTGTCAGAGTGAGAGTGATCTTTACCGTCTCACCTCTTTGAGTTTCGCCTGTCAGTTCTGTGACCTGGGAAAAGGGGTTGGTGAAAAGACACAGTTTATCCTCAAGTGTTCCCAACACAGACACGGTAACGAGGTGCATACGCGTGAACAACTACGGAGCCTTGGGTGCCGGTGTGTGGACTGACCCCATCCACATCTGGGGGGCAAATTACCTTAAAACACGGATAAAGACATTCCCTCGAGAAAATCCCACCTGTGTGCATATAGAGAATCAATGTACGTATTTTTAGGAGGCAGCAGACGGCCAGGCCCCTTTCAAGATCATGAATTCCTGAGATATTCCTCAAAAGGTTTATTCACCAAGCAGGAGAGGAAGCCCTTAAAGGAAAACAGCCAGAAGGAGGAAGAGAAAGACGAGGGGGCAGAGAAAATATGGGTGCTAGGGTGGGAAATTTCATTCTAATAAAAGCTTGCAAAGAGCTGCTGGAAGCCTTGGTGCTGGCCTACACTGAAACTGTTTTAGCAGCATAAGGACCACAGGGATAGGCTCTGTATCAACACCCCAACTAAAGAAAACCCTAAGCCCCCGAGGGCTGGAGGAATGACTGCTCTGCAGGCATCTTGTTCTTGCAGAGGACCAGAGTTTGGTTCTTAGCATCCACCCTGGATTGCCCACAGCTGCCTGGAACTCCAGCTCAACGGGATCTGATGCCCTCTTCTGCACTGAGGACAGCGCGCATGCCCACGCACGCAACCCCCACAAACACACACACATACACCTCACAGAATTAAAAATAAATCTTTAAACAGCTACAACCCCCATAACCCCACATAGAATTAAAAATAAAAATATTTAAACAGCTACAAAAAAAAAAACCCCTCAAACCTCTACACCTTGCAAAGCTCAATACATTATTTTAAAATACAAACATTCACAAATCAGTCAGTAAATGTCAATGGTCAGGGGTTTTTCAAAGGGTAATAGATTAGAAGTCAGCTCACTAGCAGGCATCTGCATATTCCCACCCACCTCCTTCTAGTTAGTGTTGGTTTTTAACAGAACCTGGACTACCTAGAAGGAAAGAGAAACAGAAACTGGCGGGAAGGTGGTGGGGAGGGGGACGGGGAGGGGGGAGGGGGAAGGGGGTGGGTCATTGCCCTGCGGAGACTCCTAGTCTCAGATTTGTCTTACAGAAATGGCAACAGTTACAGAGACCTCACAAGGTCAAGGTCAGGAGAGACATCCTGCTCCCAGCCCCCTGGGGACCGCAGACAAAGGACGTGGACAACAATGGATGTGCTATTAGCTGAGGGGAGATGGCAACAGACAGTCTTAGAAACTGTGCTTCTCAACAGCTTCCCAAGATCAAACACTTCCTCCGGATCCTTGATCCATCCTCTCTGACGGAACACCAAGGGCTCCTGGGCTTCCTCCCTGTGTCCCGGACCTGCCTGCCCGAGCCCCAGGCTGCTAAGCTCCCCTTCCTCCCTCAGCCACCCACAAGTTCCAGTGCATTCACACAGCACCGTCTCTAAGTGGTCTCTGCTGTTGTGACTCCGCCACCATGGCACATGCTTACACAGACTAGGGAGGCTGCCTCTTTCAGTGTAGTGTGTGGCCTGGAACCTGCTTCCTCCTTGAAGCCTCTCCACCATCTCCACCACGGGAGTGAGTCCAGCTGGAGCTACAGGACTGTGAGGACAAACAGGGCACTCCCGGATCTTATCTTAAGGGTCAAATACAGAGCAGCACTTTGGGTTTTCATTCCAGCCTTTTGACACACTGCCCAGGCTAGTCCATTACTCTTCCCACCCCCTTTCAGGAAACTTCAATAGGATGTGGCCGGGAGACTCTCTTGTGGTGCTTCACCAGTCCAGAAAAGACAAAGTCAAGTTCTCCCTACCTTCAGGGCCTCTTCTACACCTGGCTGGTTAAACCTCAATGATCCAGGTTTCTCAAATATGCCCTTCCCCCTTCCTTCTGTCACTAAGCCTTGGCCCTTCCCCACGGTCCACCTGTCTCATCCTGAGACCCTTCCTGAGACCCTAATCGTAACTCTTTTCACCATGCTCTGGGGTGCGATCCTCAAGCTCTCCGAGCTGCAGGGGAGATAAGAGGGTTAAGCGCACCGTGCCAGCAAGAGCCTGGCAGGGCACACGGTCTACAAATGGTGTCTGGCGGATACACCAGCAGCACAGAGGCTAGCCCTGTGGTGCTCATCTAAAGGGCCACCAAGCCCAGAACCCTTATCTATCTACTTAGTAAGCGCTCGATAAACGTTAGCACAACAAAAACACCGATGACCGCCATTCTGCCTCCCTGTGTTCATTTGCAGCTCTGATGTAACCTTTTAAAGACTAAGACCCCTGGTAGTGTTTACCTTTATTTCCCTTCATGGTGCTAACACCTTGCTAAGTACACAGTCGGCTCTGTAAGTTCACAAAGGTTGCCAACAGATGTGAGTGAACGAGCCTCTCAGCAGACAGGTGGAGTACAGGGTAATACTGGGAGGCCATGAGGCAGCCGGAAGGCAGCTTCCAGAAGTACGGACAGGAATGGGATGGGATGCAAAGGGACTCTTCAAACCCTAATTAAGCACCCTAGGAAGATAGAGACTGGGGAGGCGGGGGGGGGGGATTACCCCCCAGTACAACAGAGAGAGCAGTGTCACTGTTAGGATGCTCACTGCGGCAGACTGACAGGACACACACCAAATAAGGGACGAAACAACCTTCACCTGCGCCCAGTGTCACCTAATATGGAAATGGGCCAACAGCCCCGGTGAGCCACAGGCTTTTCTTACAGCCTACCCTGTCACCTGCCTCCTCACTGACTGTCCCCAGCATGGAATGTGTCTGGCGCACGCGGCACGTCAGTTCTGAGTTGAGAAGATGAGCGATGCTCACCTATTCCTGGCAGGGGCAGAACAGAATTTCTCCAGCTTCGCTAGAAACAGCTGGGGTAAGCCTGACCATTCCAGTGACCTCTAACACCACGGAAGCTACAAAGATGGCTCTAAGGACAAGCTGACCTTAATCCTACCGAGGCACTGAAAATACATGACACAGGATAAGAAGACAGGTCTCGTGCTACCGATGTGTCACTGGACAATGGATTTGAAGGGGAAAAAACCCTTTCTAAATGCAGATTCCGATGTTCTGAGCCAGCAGATCTCACGACTTAAAAAGGATAAAGGAATGCTCAGAAACTCATTTCTTGTGTAAAATCACAAAGACTTACTTGTAACCTATCAATGTTAACCCGTGCTGTTGACACCACAGTGCTTAAAAACACTGAGCTCGCTGGCTAAACTTTCTCACTGAAAGCATCAAAGATCTTACTGTAATGCTTTAAAGCCTGGTTCTTTTTTCTCATAGTAATTCTAGTCTTCTTTTTAAAATTGAGAGACCCATGCCTACTGCCATCTCTTTGAGGACTGGTAATGTTGAAAATCTGGGGGGAAAATGGGTAAAGGAAGATTGAAACATTTAACTGTTTCAATGGTCTCATTTTGCAGACACTCAGATTGACAACAGCAGCTCATGTTTCCTATGACAGGGAGTTATGAAGACAGGATGGTTCTACATTCAGAAACTGACATGAAATTATCTGACCACACAGGCACCCTGCACAGGGGCAGAAATCCATAGAGTCGTGGAAATGGTGATTCTGGAGGTCCCATGGCTTGGGGAAGGTTTCCAAGTTCATCTGTCTTAAGAGTCTGTGGCTCTTGAAGGCTTAACATGCTGGAGCATCAGGTTCATGTATGACAACAATGGCTGGCGACATCTTAGGAAACTTTTGAGCTCTCAAGCAAGGGAGCAGGGATGAGGAAGGTGAATAGGAAAACACCTTCAAACTATCAAGAAAATCAATGATCTTCTCTACACATACATAATAAGCAAATACGTCCACACGTGTACACACACACACACACACACACACACACACACACACACACACACACGCAGTGAAATGATGACCACACTGTACCTTCTGGTCCAGTTTTTCTGAGAGGAAAAGAATGGTGCCATCAAATGCTTTTGCCTTGTCCAAGAGTTTGCTGTGACTATAAAGCAATGCAATCCTCAGTTTCTTAGAGGCTAAATCCGGGCTATATGTGACATGGTACTGGTACAGCTGCCAATCCTGGGGCAAATCTAAACTAAAGAGATTTGTAACCAGCCGCAGAGGTATTCCACTGGAACCTGGAGAAGAGAAAAGACGTCTTTCACCGGAAGAGCACACCATATTACTATTAATCATATCTTGAAAACTGACCGTGGACTGTGGTTGCTATAAAGCAGGGGCTTTTCGTCGGTGGTGTTGGATGAATGTCTGCATTTTCCACCTGGCAATTCCACTGGGAGTTACTGTGAGCTCAAGTGCACAGTGGGCCTCCAAAACCACAGGAACAGATGTGATTTTCCAGGCATCTGAAGGCAGCTGCCTGCATCCCTCCCTTCCAGATGAGTCTCTGCGACCCAGATCAGTTATCAGACAGTCTCAGATTCCACTCTGAGACTACAAACACAACAAAAACAAAATGATCCCGTTCTCACCACGAATGATACAACTCCCAACCTCTAAGAGACTGAGATAATCAGAACAAGGATTTAGAAGATTCTGACGAAGTTCCATCAGTAGTTAGAACGCTGTGTAAGGTAGAGGGAGGCTGTAAGACAGAACAGGAACTCCGGTACAGAGCAGCGTGACTTGGGCTTCTATGGTACAGGTACATGGAGTCCACACGTGCTTACTGGAATCCCTTCACCTAATACATTTTTGCTCGGAGTTTAAACGTCTGCAGGACAGAATCAGAGCAGGTCAGAGGAGAGCTGGCTGGACAGAGGCCGTCACAAGCACCTCCCCAGGGGACAGAATCTAGAAAAGTACCAGTGACATTTCCCCACTTGTCTTGACAGAAAATGACTACACCTGTATCTTTTTTGTGTGTATTTGTACCACACAAACACACTACCTTGCTTTTTCCATGGAGAAATCAGAAATGCAAATGAGGAATAAATGGTACTTATATACTTTAGTGCTCCCTCGGCCTGGGCCTACGATACCTGTGTCTGGCAGAGGCAAGAGATAATTATGCCACTTTTGCTTAACAACAAAAATTTTGTTCTCCCAGATGCCTAGTGAATGGCAATACATGTCAGCGTGTCATTACATGGATGAAGAAAAGTCAGTGTAGACTGTCATTAGTGAATGGCAACACATGTCCACCGGTCATCACGAGGACAGAGAAAAGTCCGTCTAGACTGTCAGAACCTTGGAGATCACCTGTGCCGGCGTTTTCAGACTGCAGCAAGCAGCACTAGTGCCAAGGTCAGAAAGGTGTGGGAGTCGGTGTGCTTCTCTGTGGGAGAGGCTAAAAAGGCTGAGGTCAGAAAGGTGTGGGAGTCGGTGTGCTTCTCTGTGGGAGAGGCTAAAAAGGCTTGCCGTTGTGTGTTTGCTCACCGGCATGCACGTGTGTGCACATGGGGGCTGGGCAACTCCTTCGAGCTGGCATTCCAGGGGTTTGTGAGCTGTCTGGCATGAGCGGTGAGATCCGAATGTCAATCCTCTGCTGGTGTGTGCTCTCAATGCCAGCCATATCTCCTCTTGGCTGGTGTGTGTGCGTGTGTGTGCGTGTGCGCGTGCGTGCCCTCACCACCAGCCCTCTCTCCAGCCCAAGCACAACAGAGTGGCCCCAGAGCGCCTGTATGCACCAAGGTGAGTACTTTCTGTGAAACGTTAGTTCCGCTGTACAGCTACTTGCTAGATAATAATATCTGTTTCTTGTTATGCTGCTTTTAAAAACTCAAAACAAAACAAACCAAAAATTCCCATTAGTGACAAGGGAGCCACGACGCTTCCTGCAAATCCACAGAAAACCACAGACCCCGCTCCTCAGAAGACACTTTGGGCCACATCTGTGTACGCAATTTCAGGAGCCTGGAGTCTGAAGGACGACGTATCCCCATTGGCTGAGGTCTCCTTTCGACACTGAAACCCCCACAGGATGGTTCTCCACATAGGATAAGGGTTGGAAAGAGAAGACACGTCTTTCCATGTCTTCCCCAAGTGAGAAGAGGGCATCTTTTCCAAAAGTGGAATCCGATTTGAGGAACAGTTTTGTGTTTCCAAAACTTAGCTTAAACAACGCCTTCAACAGAGCAGATGCTCAGGTAGTAGCTCTTTAAATCCCAAGGCAAGACTTGGTAACCTCTAAAAAGTAACAGGAAGGGGCTGGCTACCTGCTTTGCAGTCTTTCACGTGTGCCAACTTCTCCCTGGTAGAGACACTCAAATCTACCAAGTCCCGTCTGACTTTGCCTCTTTCCGTGAAGGAACGTCCACCATCATCAGAAGAGACAGCAACTTCATCTGGAACAAGAAGATAACATAGTATGGTGGGCTGTGTGCTCCCTGTACACCAAAACCACGCTGTCAGTCAAAACGGGTTTTCCCAGGATGTGCCTGTACTGCTAACGCATCTCTTACTATACAGAAGACTTTAGCCTCAACACTGAAAATCAGAGGAAGTATGGGGTGCTCAATTAGGAGTATTAGTGTTAGCTTTTGTAATACCATAGACTTCCTCTTCTTGGCTCAGGAGACAGCTCCCTCCCTGTCCCAGACCCACCTGCTAGCAAGTGACAAGTCCTCCCTCTCTAGGGCGATGACACTCTGAAGACATCCAGGGGGATCTCCCACTTTTCCCAGTGGGGGAAAAAAACCATCCCCATGCATAGCCATCGACAATCACACTAGAGAATTCCTTGAGATGACAGGGCCCACCTCAGCGTCTACCATTTACATTAGATCACAGAACACTGAAGTAAATGTCTCCACCTGAGTGACTTCTTTAAGTGAGTACACAGGATGGTAGCCTTTTAAATGTCTTCAGCACTTGGAAGATAACTTTAAACCACCAAAATCCAGGGTTCTATGGCAAAATAGCACACACAGCGTTGTGCTGAACCTCTGAGCTTTGAGTTCATCTGTCCTGTGATATAGTCGCTGTATGCGATGTTCCCAAATGCTCTTTCCGCCTGCTCCAAACTTCCTTCCAGACCTTTCTCCATGGACATGGAGTCTCTCAGGAAAATTTAAAACACGAAGAAACCAATTTTTGAAAGTTCATTTAATTTTCAGATACTGCACTAATTTTAATTGATCATCTAGATCTCTCACTGATCTAGATTTTAAGCAATTTTAGACTTAAACTACCAGGGCTAGGGAACCAGCTCAGTGGTTAGAGCACTTGCTTTCGAGGTCTTGGGTTTGAGTCCTAGAGGCCATGTCAGGTGGCTCACAATTACTTCAGGGGGATCAAATGCCTCTGACCTCACACACAGACACAGACGATACAACAATTAAACACGAGATCATTAATTTAAAAAGTTCAAACTATTACAGAGAGGTGGTTCTCAGACACGGGGAGGCGGGGAGTGGGGAGTTATTGTTTAAGAAATAAGTTTCAGTTTTACAATGCAAAAGAGTTCCAGAGGTGGGCGGCAGCGGTAACTGTACAGTGTAAATAAGCTTTAAACCCCAGGACTATACACTTAAATCACAGCACTCGGGAATCACAGGCAAGTGGATCTCTTTGAGTTTAAGGCTAGCCTGGTCTACAGAGCTAGCTCCAGGGCAGCCAGGGCTACATGGAGAAGTCCTGTCTGGAAAAAACAAACAAACAAACAAAAGAGTTAAAATGAAAAAAAAGTGGGTTCTATGTATATTACCATAACTTAGGGAAATCAACAAAAATTCAGTCTGTGTTCAAAAATGCACTGTTTCCATCCTGTGCAACTCACAAGAGTGAAACTGTTAGCGGCTGTAACAGACTGGCCAGCACTCTGCATCTCAGAGAAACCTTCTGTGCAAGTAGTACATTCTCAAAGCGGTCCAGACCACCCAGGACTGTGCTCGTGGGCCTGAAAAGCCCCACTCAGGACAGATGACCACACCAGAGATGGACTCTGAGAATCCACGGGTCCCCAGGTGCTCACAGCTGGAAATCAAGGATGCCACTCCATGGTCAGACTAAGGGACCTGGTAGACAGGTTTTACCCAGGGACATGAAATGAACTGTGTTCTCCTCCGATTCATTTCAACCCTCTGAAGTTAGGGGGAAACAAAAGAATCAGAAAAAGTGCTTCCCCGTTTGGATCCCTGTGTCCCAAGCGTGACCAGAAAGTTCAGAGTCCACAAAGAACATGTGAGGGGGCCCCTCTGGGAGAAGGGAAGAGAGTGGTCGGTGGGGTCTAGTGTCTCAGGGCTTGGTGGGACCCTCTGCTCTGCTCCGGCTGAAGGAGGTCAGGGAGACAGACCCAACTGCACTTACGTGGCTGTGAAATCGATCTACTGCTCGATGCCTGACTGTCCCCGGAAGCAGCAATGCTTGATGCCTGACTGTCTCCAGGACTGGCAATGCCCGATGCCTGACTGTCCCCAGGAGTGGCAGATGTGGCCTATACAAAACAAAAAGTCTGTTTAGATTCAACTCACAACCCACAAGTTGGTGTCGTGTCTGACGGCTTAGATTACCATGATCCAGGAGCAGAAACCCTGAGGGACAAGGGGGAGGGTAGTCATTCTTCTCAAAAGGCTAACGAGGAGCTGGAGTGCTCTGTTTGCCAAGCTTTTAACCTGAGCCCAGATAACAATGTCAGGCCCCAGAGCTGTGAGATGTGGAAGCCGGATCCTGAGCATAGCGATGCCCCCTGGAAATGAACTGAACGAAACTAGTTCGCAAAACGGGTTAGGACAGAAGCCGTTGATATTTTCTCTGCAGAAACTTCCCTTTCCCCAAGAAATTATTGTATCTTGGCCTGTTTGGTTTTTGTTTTACAAAGATAAGAAAACACTAAATGACAACAAAGGTAAAAACTACCAGCTCTGGTCCAAATCTAAAAGTTTCTCCAAATAGTGGGTGTGTGGTTGTTATTCAGGATTGGCTCAGTCTGGCCACCCAAATCCAGCAAACAGCCACACTTGCTCAACCAGCAGCCGTTGAATCTAACACCTGAATTTGATATGATTTCTGCTACAGTTACCAAGACCCTAAGAGGTAAGTGGGGAAACTTCCCTTCCCGGTTTTGACTGTCTTTCGCTCATTCTTTCCTTTCTTTAACAATTTGCAACCAGCTGAACTAAAGCTAAGAACGCGGAGGGCAGTTCCACGCCTGCTATATCCACAGTGCTGTTTGCACTGCCGGATCTCAACAATAGTATCCACTTGAGAGGAAAAAGGTGGGACATCCCGGGAAAGTCGGAGAAGAGAGGCTGGCAGGGGAAAGCAGTATCTGCGATGGACGCGGGGAGGAGGACGGGGAGACACACTCACCGTGAGGTCTCCTGGGGAACGGGCACCATAGCCAGTGGTGATGCCTCGCGCCCTCGTTCGGGCCCGTCCACTCATGTTCCCGGGGACTCGGAGGCTTTCCTGAGCTCCTGAGCCTCAAGAGCGGTGTTTTCTCGTTGATGGGGAAATGGGGAGGCCGTGACTAGGAGGTATTCAGTTCCCGAGATAAACAGCAACCCGAGCACCCGAGCGTGGGCGTGCAGAGCCCGTGGACCCTCAGAATGCAGGAGCACGTGGGACGGGGGCGGCCTCCAGTGGCATTTCAGGAATATCTCTCCCCCTCCCCCTCCCCTCTCCCACCCTTCCTCCCCCTCCCCCTCCCTCTCCTCTCTCCCTCTCCCCATCTCCCCCTTCCCCTTCCCTCCCCCCCCCCCTTCCTAGAAATGGTGAAGCCATGTGACCCAATCTTAAAGAAATTAGGTTGGGGGCTGGAGAGGACAGGGCTTAGTGGTTAGGAGACTTGTTGCTCTTTCAGAGGACCAGGGTACGGTTCCCAGCACCCCACACAGTGACTCACAACTGCCTGGAACTCCAGTGTCAGGATACCCGGCACCCTCTTCAAGCCTCCTTGGGCTCCTACATGCTCCCAGTGCACATAAAGACACACACACACACAAATATGTTTTTTAAAAGTGTAATTCAGACCAAGGGTGTCCAGAGTCTTGAGAACCCTTAAGAGATGCATTGCTGGCGGGATGAGGGGACACTTTCAGGGCGACTTCACTGGGGACAAAGCTGCTTGTGTGACAGTGGATGAGTCACTTTAGTTAAGCCTGATCTGTCTCCGCCTGTGAAGAGCAGCACCGTACCAGAGGCCTGCATGGATTGTGTTGGGAGGTCTGTGCGGGCTTCCTAGGTGTGCTCACTGTTGTGTGAGACTCACAGCTTTCTCTGAGACAAAAACCTTGTGTTTTGGAGGGAGGCTCCAAAAGATTCATCAGAAGCATCTGGATAATGGACACAGGCTAGGGAGAGGGCGTGAAACCCGGGGTGTACTAAGGGAGGTGAACATTCCACCCTGCAGACGAGCTCTTGGGCTCAGGAAATAAACAACTCAGAACTTCACGTGGCTCCTATAGCTGACCAGACACATCAGGCCTCTCCATTCTCAACCGTGCAGAAGCCGTAAGGAGAGCTGAAAGACGTTCTCGAACTGGGAGAGAGACCTAGACCAGGCCAACGGAACAGCCCAACCCTCTGAGCTGCTTGCAAGTTGTGCAGTGAGCTCTGGGCTTCCAGTTTCCGTGAATAGTCACCGTTCACATTTGGGTTTTTTTGTTTTTGTTTTTTGTTTTGTTTTGCCTGTGATGCAGCTGTCTTTGAGTCATTTCTACTCCTGTAAGTGACTCATCACCCATATTCCTGTTAATAAACCCCAATAAAACTCAGTCCAAGTTAGATTTTGGTGTCAGCCTTGCTTTGGTCTGTTGTTGGTCCCTAGCCCGGGGAGAGCGGGTGTTCGTTCATGTCCCCCCAGGAAGTGTCAGGTAACACTCACATGAAATCTGAAATGACACCCAACAGAGCCGCTGGGGTGCGAACCGTTTCAGCCTCCTGGACAGGAAGAGCCTGAACCTCATTTCCCCCCAGCAACAGGAAGCACTGCCAGGTGTGTAAACAGCAAGGAAAAACGATGTGAGAAGCAGCGGTTAAAAGCCATGGCAGCAAAGACGCTAATTCCGCCCGTGTCCTAGAATATTCAAAAGTGGACAGCCAAGTCAAGTAGGATGCAGTTCAAAGCATAAATGGAATAAACAGGAGCTCTCTTGGAACTATCTAGACTAAAGCCCAGAGTTTGAAGAAAAACGGTGATTATTACTTAAAGAAAAACACTCACATTCATAATAGCCAGATCTTGGAAACAACCTAGGTGCCCCTCTATCTAGATAAACAATGGATAGAGAAAACGTGGTATATTTGCACCATGGAATACTACTCAGTGCTAAGAGTAAATGACATCCTAAAATTTGCAGGCAAATGGACAGAACTAGGAAAAAAAATCCTGAGTGAGGCAACCCAGACCCAGAAAAGCAAAATAGTATGTACTCACTCATAAGTGGATACCAGACATAAAGCAAAAGATACCCAGCCTACAATCCACAACCCCAGAGAAGCTTGAACCCTCTTCCAGAAACAGATGGAAGCAGATGCAGAAATCCACAACTATCCAATGGGCCAAGCTCCTGGAGCGCAATCGAAGTGAAGGAGGAGCGATAATATGAACAAATGAGTCAAGAGCATGATGGGGAAACTCACAGAATCAGCTGATTCGAGCTAGTGAGAGGTCACTGACTCCGGTCTGACAAATGGGGAACCTGCATAAGACCAAACTAGACTCCTTAATATAGGTGACAATGGTGTGACTGGGACAATATATGAGGTCACTGGCAGTGGGTCCAAGATCTAACACTAATGCACAAACTGACTTAGTGGAGCCCATTCTATATGGAGAGACACCTTGCCTAGCCTTGACACAGGGGTGTGTGCGGTAGAGAGGTGTCTTGGCCCTGCCTCAGTGAGATGATGGGACAGACTTAGTAGACTTCCAAGGGGAGGCCTTACCCTCCCAAAGGAGCAGATGGGAGGGGGGAAGGGGGAGTGGAAGGAGAGGAGGGAGAGAGAACTGGGATTGGAATGTAAAAAATAAATTGGTAAAAAAAAAAAGAAAACTACTCACATACAATCTTCTTATCCTATGTCCCAGTGAAAAGGGAAAAAAGGGGGAGGATACGGGAAGACAGAGGAGGAGGAAGGGGGAGGGGAGGCAAGGAAAGGAGGAAGAAGGGGGAGAAAAAGATGAGGAAGGAAGGGAGAAATTAAATGATAGGAAACTGTTGATGCAAAAATACCTCTCACCGGGCCTTGGTGGCGCAAGCCTTTAATCCCAGTACTCGGGAGGCAGAGGCAGGCGGATCTCTGTGAGTTCAAGACCAGCTGCTTCTCAGAGCTAGTTCCAAGACAGCCTCCAAAGCCACACAGAGAAGCCCTGCCTCAAAAATAAATAAATAAACACATAAATAAATAACACACCTCTCCATTCCAAGGGAATAAGAGCTAGTTTACTCTGGAACCAAACTATGGGTGACTATGGTCTGAGAGCATGGGGCTAGGTTACCCCAGGTTCCAGGTTCCAATGTGGAAATAGATTCATGGGATTTTTTTATGGCAACAGAACAAAGAATGTTATAAATCACAGCGCTTTTAACATACCTCAGTGGAAACATCTGGGAGGCAGGTTCCTGAAGGATGGCGGGATCTCCACTACAGGCCCTAGATGCTATAGCTTATTCAGCATTTGTAGACACAGATTCTTCTTAGGAGTTCTCATTCACAAAAGAAACAACAAACAGGCAGGCAGTAAAAAAGAAGGAAGAGGGAAGGGGTTTCTAGAATAGTCTTAGAAAGTCAACCATCACGTACATTCATCATTAGTGGTGGGTCACCAATCCCAACCAAACTTCAAGAGAGTGAGCTCATGACTGTGGATACCAGGACACCAGGACCAGTGGCTGTCACCATCCCACTACCTTTCACTGAAGGGCGATGACTGTAGGGAGTATGAGCCTAAAGTATCCTGTATGAACCAGGAGCTTTGCAAATTACAAGTCTTAGTCAGCTAGACCTCTGGCAAAGAGCATTTGTTCAAAAGCTGTGTATTTGTTCCTCTCCAAGAAGGTCTGACAAACTGTAGGGCTTCCAGCATTATCTTGAGGCATTATTATTTGCTCACCAAGATAGTAGGTAGATATGGGAGCCTTTTAAAATGTTGATTTAACCTCAGGGGAACCAGAAAATCAGGAGGTATGGACAGGTGTGTCTAGTTGCTAGGGAGAACAAAGTCTCCTATGGGGCTTAGTCATTTTGAAGGAGCTACTAGAGCACAGCTCTCAGTTTAACTACAGTATTAGTGACAACCGTCAGGTAGACAGCATACGGAGGCCATAAGCTCCAATGCTGGCTTCTCTGTATAACATTACAACTTCTTAGTTTGTACCTGGGGGGAATGCCCCCTTAAATTGCAGGATTTTTATGGGCTTCCAGGGTTTCTATGAGGACTCTAGACTGAGGTTACACATGCTCTGATATTTATTCCTGTAATAGACATACATTGTGGCAACAGCATATGTTGGAGTTATTTGTTATTGACACAAAAGCCACAGATTTCACCTTAAGAGAAAGTAGAGATGGTTTATTCTGGAGGCATTAGAGTGACCATAGCTCGGAAACACAAACTTAGGTTACCTGAAATCCCAGGTTCCAGCCTGGAAGCAGCTTTAAAGTTTTTATAGTGTAAGAACAGAGAAACTCAGGAGGGCCTAGACCCTGCCCTGGATGAAATGACAGACTCTGGAGATTCACCATGGAGGGCCTCACCCTCCTTGGGGATCAGAGTGGAGATTGAGTGGGGGACGGGGGGGGGGGCCGTGGTGGGGAGGACGGGGGAGGAGGGAGGGAGAGGGAGCTGGGATTGACATGTGTAACAAGCTTGTTTCTAACTTAAAAAAAGGGTACAAATCTTTAATAACAGCAAATTTCGTTCAGAAAAATTGAGAAAAGAGAGCGAAAAAATGGATAGACTTATTTAATGCTCTCATGTATAGTGCATTAAATAAGAATTTAAGTTAAAAAATAGGAAAAACCCATAAAAAAGGAATATTAGCCCATAAAAATGCAGATAACAGGTAAAACAATATGAAAAACGAAACCTCTGATTTTTCCAGTTTTGTCTAGATAAATATTTTGGTAACATTAATGAAAATAGTAACCATTTCCATGTTGAAAATTAATAAATTATCAGTTACATGGAGTTGTCACTTACTAATGTTATGAGTACTGACCTTCAGAATTCACCACACTATGGTGATGGCCTGGGTTTGTAAGCTCCACACAAACAAATAAAGAAAATAATTTAAAAAAGAAAAAGAACAGAGAAACTCATACATTAAGGCCAATTAAAAACCCATTGGTGAGATGGGCGAGGGGGTGCATGCCTTTAATCCCAGCACTGGGAGGCTGAGGCCAGCTTGGTCTGCAGAGTGAGTTCCAGGACAGCCAGGACTGTTACACAGAGAAGCCCTGTCTCGAAAACAACAAACAAACAAAAAACCAGACACACTGGTGAGTACGTCAGAGAGCAGGTACACTGAGGCACGGAAAGCTTTCCTATAGGCTCAGGATGCTACCTGATGACATTTTAGCTTTTGGATTGGTAGAAACTAGTTGCTTGCTAGTTTTGACCACAGAGGAGGGCAAGAACTTAGCCCAGGGGGCTGGAGAGATGGCATGGGGGCTGGAGAGATGGCTCAGAGGTTAAAAGCACTGGCTGCTCTTCCAGAAGTCATGAGTTCAATTCCCAGCAACCACATGGTGGTTTACAACCATCTGTAATGAGATCTGGTGCCCTCTTCTGATGTACATGGAGGCAGGGTGTTGTATTTGTAATAAATAAATAAATCTTTAAAAAAAAAAAAAGAACTTAGCCCAAGGGAAGGTCATTAGCCTCTGGGCCTGCAGCTTTCCAGCCTCTCCCTAGCACTGAAATTCTGATCGGCCAATGGTCTCTGCAGACAGGCTCCTCCCAGGAGTTGCCCTGCACAGACAAATGCGGCTTCGCTTTGGAGTTCACACTGTCCAGTGTCCATTTCCCTGCTGAGAACATCTGAGTGTGGTATCCCTGCCTTCATTGAACTCACATCTCCCAGCCGGAGTGCAGATTATCCATTAGCAGTCCACATCTCCTGCTTAGAAAAGGTCTCTCGCATATGCTTAGCCTGTGGTCTAATGGGACATTCTCATTGCCATAGTATGAAATGAGACTCAGCAGTTTAAAATTGCATCCATGGACTCACTCACTGTATATGTGGTGGGTGGGGGCATGCATGTGCCGTACACGAATGTAGCAATCAGAAGACAACTTTTGGGAGTCAGTTTGCTACTTCCGCCATGTTGGATGAACTCTGATCATCAGGCCGGTGGCCTGTGCCTTCATCCACTGAGCCATCTCATTGGTCCAAGACACAGTAATTTTAAAAATGCCAAAGATCTCAAAATGTATGCCATGAAAATCCAATTCACTAAATATTAGATGAAGTAGCCTCAGGGCTTTACAGGCAATGAAAATGTGCTTTATACCCCCCCCCATTTTTCCTTAAAAGAATGTTGATGATTGTTCCAAAATGTCCATTTCTTTAAAAGTGGAAATTGAGAACTAATGACGTATGCTAACTGGAATTGAATGAAGGTCAATAAATGAGATTTTCTCCCCCCAGATATAAAAGTAGCATTCATAAACATTCAAGAATCTGCTATAATGAATCTAGGTTTTGTTTATTCCTTGTTCAGGGAATTCCCACTTTGATTTCACTTCCACTTGCCCACAGAGGCTGTTTCAAGCTGCACAAAGGTTTCTTCTCAGCGAAAGCACAGTGGACGGCCCTCTTTAGGTGGGCATGGTGGACGGTGTTCTGATGGAGGTTGCCCTTCTGTATGTATGTTTCTCTTATTGGTTAAGGAATAAAACACTGTTCAGCCAATAAGGCAGGAAGATAGGCGGGACTAGGAGACAAGGGGAATTCTGGGAAAGGTAGGCAGAGAAAGCCCACCAGAAAGAGTCACCATGTAGGCTGCCAAAGGAGTAGCAGGTCCAGGCATTCTCCAGTAAGCCAAGACCACGTGGAAATACATAGATTAATAGAAATGGGTTAATAACTAAGACAGAGCCAGCCAATAAGAAGCCCTACCCGCTGGCCAACAGTTTTATAGCTAATACAGCATCCATGTGCTCATTTGGGGCTTCGGTTCCCTCTTCTCCCCTTCTCTCCCCTTTCTTCAGGCTCATCTTCTCAGGCTCTCTTCACTTGGGTCTCACTGACTCCATGCCCACTCACCCTCCGCACTCTCCAGACAACTGTGCACTTGTAACTTATATGTTAGTCTTCTTTCCTGACAGCCCTGCTCCTGTTAGACGGCCACGGTGATTCTTTTCTTTGGTACTTAAACGAATTTGTCACCATGTGTGTCCTGGAGAGGACAGAAGAAAAGAGACTCTGTAGTCTTTGCTCCAGCTTCACGTTTTCCTCTGTCAGCGATCCTTGTGCCCTCTATAAAGAATAAAGCTCGCCGGGCATTGGCGGTGCACGCCTTTAATCCCAGAACTCGGGAGGCAGAGGCAGGCAGATCTCCATGAGTTCAAGGCCAGCCTGGTCTACAGAGCGAGTTCCAGGACAGCCTCCAAAACAACACAGAGAAACCCTGTCTCGAAAAATCAAAAATAAAATAAAAAAATAAAGCTCACCTTTTCTGCTCTTATCCCACCACTCCGCCGTTGGGCTCCCAGTCTTTTTAGTCTACCCAAGCTTGACATTACTTAATGTGGTGGACAGAAGCTAATAACTACACTGTCGGGAACATGGGAGCATGTGGGGAAACAAGTGTGTGCCCTCACAAACTGGTCACCATAAAACGAGAAAGCTGAGCTCTGCCTGGGACAGCTCCACACAGTACAGAACCAGTGAAC